>NC_087133.1:6260000-6886000 GCF_030705265.1 Helicoverpa armigera | reverse complement strand
TTTTATAATAAAGAATGACTTTCCTGAGTGCCTTTAAAATGAGGTTTCACCTTTTCTCATGTTGGTAAATAGTTTTTCTTCTAACAGCAGACTTGGTATATCCTACTAATATCATAAATGGAAAGTTTGTGAGAATATATGGAGGTATGATTGTTATTCTTTCACGCAAAAACTGCTGTAACGATTTGGTTGAAATTTGGTATGTAGATAAGTGAGACCCTGGATTAACACATAGGCTACTTTTTATCAACACACCTCGCGGGTGAAGCCGCTAGCAGAAGCTCGTTGATAATATATAATCCAGTAGTTCGGAATCATGTTATAGCAAAGTGATATGTAAATACGTGATAGTCACTTAGAATTTTCCCATGAGTGTTGAATTAATGTATTCGATCGCTTTCATCAATAAATTATGCAAGTGTTAAGTGTGTCGTTCCATTTGAATTACTACGATCTTACCTATTCCCTATAGCAATTACCTATCCGTACACAAGTTTCACTCAGGTACGTATCTATAAGGCACTTAGTTTACAATTTAGGTATTGTAAGTTAGTTTACTAAGAGCAATCACTTTTGTATCTCATGTAATACTAATACACAATATCACATAGGTAGGTACATAAGCAGTGCCATAGACGTAAACTCTAGTTTATAAAATCTAGACATTGCCTTTGACGCACGTTCTCATTTCGAAATGAAGATTCTTAGAGAAGGATGGTCAAGAAACTCATTAATTTGTACCTCACAATAGTACCTAATGTGATATTGGGTTATCTAAAGCATTCATACCATTAAATATTATTGTTTTCTATTAATAGGACACATGTTTATGATTTTCATCTCATATGATTATTTTATAGCTTGTTGACTGTTAATGTGCATGTTATATGTTATAATTAACGTGCAGCTACTTAACATCGCAAGATATGTGATACATTAAATGGTAGCAGCTTGCTGTGACGCTTCGCAGCAATTAACTTGCTCATGTCACTGCTTATGCTGTAAATTATACGCAATATATCCATTGCATAGTTAAACATGCTCGTTATCGTAATAGAAATAGAGCTCATGTTTCTGTTGATAAAGTTTTTAGCCAGCAAAGTTGATAATTATAAGCTTAGTTCACCAATTTACAAACAAATCCTTCAATAGTCGTCCTCAGTAGAAAAGCAGGTTTGTATTATTTTACAAGCCGAAACTTATCCAAATTATCATAAAAAATACATCCTTTTTGCAGTTGAATAAAAAATCATATTGTTTTCATTACACGTATTGTATCTATAACACATTATGGTTAGTAGTAAGTCTTCTTTCTAGGTGCATTTGTAAGTACACAGGGAATACTAGATATTCATTTTCCACTTTTAAATAAACATTTTCCATTGCAATGCAACAGTGGCTTTTAAAAAACATCAAACCACTTTGGTTCGCGTAAACATTGGCCAATTAACTGTAATTTCAGTTCCCTGAAAATTACGAGTCCGGTCTCTGGGGAAATTTTTCATTGAAATAGGAGGAGGCAAAAAGTCGGAACGACATTAATCAGGGAAGAGGAAAAATGAATTGTTCAAACCCTTCATATAGCTGCAGACACTTTCAGTATTTTTATGAAAGATTCTATTCTTGACAAATTGATTCGATTTATGACGGTTTATTTTAGGGTGGACCACGTCTGCAGTAGAAACTCTATCACAATTGATAGGCTGCCGAGTGCCGTTTCACCACTCCACCGCGTTGACTTCTGAGGTGTTTTCAGAAAATTATTAATGAACTCGCATAATACTCGTACAAGTTGTGCCCAGTTCTGATGCAGCCATGTGAGATTAACAATTATGCCTTAACGTAGGTACCTTAAATCCCTTGTTTATGAAACTGTTTAAAATGGGATTCAAATGTTTGCACTTGTTGCTTGTACAAAGATACAGGAACGTTTCAGAAATATCGGATCCCAAAGTAACATTCCATAAAGTACCTAACAAGTTGGAAACCTGCCGTCTACGTAGCGAAATCAAAATATCCTCTATTTCCTTCTGTTGATAAAACGGATTTTGTGCGGAAAGAAAGCAGCTGATACATTCTTACTTTTCTTTTTACTTAAGAAAAATCTCGGAACACAGAACATTTACACAGAACATTTTGTAACAGCTGTGGCGTTTAAACACAAATATGGGGGTATCGGGTATTTTTCCCAAGTGCCCTTTAAAAGAATAGTTCTTGACTCGTAAAGTGCCCACAATACGTGGAATACAATTGCTGTACGACGAAGTTAGGGCTACAAAGTGGGCATCAAAGTTTAAAATTTTCTATTTCGATTGAAGTATGTGTGCGGAAAGTGAATGGTGTCGCGGCATACAGCCTCACAATGTTGGGGGAAGTAGTTTTATGACCCTGGCACCCCAGCGCGCTGTAAGTCCGGGTTGATTCCTTGATCACATAGTATATGGAATATTTTTAGACAGTTGTGTAATGGATTACCTGTCATCTTGGTGTTTGAGATTTAATTTAGCTAATGGTGTCCGCTTTTTCAAACCTAATGAAAATATTTATTTTTAGTAGGTAGTATTTTTGGACCTTATTTCTTCCTCGGCCATTAGGCACGTGGACGTAATGGTAGCTGTTTTTATATTCTTCATCAAATAGGTACCTACGTTTCGTCTTACATGCACCCATTTACCTGAAGTTAGATAAACAGACTTGTAGCCTCTTTAATTATGGGGAGATTGGGATTAACAGGTGCATATACACAGAAAATACTCCTAAAGTATTTTTACGTACCTATATATTTGTCCCTGGCTTATCTCCACCTTCTAAACTCCCAACATATACTATAATCCTAAGAATGCACGAGCGTCTTGAGACGTCTCCCCCAAGTCAGTTGCAATTTTACGAGCGGCCGCCCCAAGCCGGTGTGTATCCCCTGCGTTGCACGCAGACTTCGACAGAAAGTAATGGAAACAAACAACAATATTTTGTAGACGGAAAATTGCTGAAGCACGGCCGAAGGAAAGAATTTGATTTGAACTTTTTAATCTGTTGGAAAGGGTCCATTGGATGTACTTACTGACACTATTCGCGAATTGGTTTTGGTGAAGTTTTATGACCTTCTTTCTGAAGCTGTATTGGAAAATAAAGTCGTACCTACCTACATAGCTACCACGACGTATGTTTCTATGTGTAAGTGCCCAATACTATGTCAGGGTGCACAAAAACGTCTCTATCATCTAGAAATGCACAATAACATCTTACCAATTCTCATCGGTCTACCACCTGCCTATTTACTGGGCTTACTAATTACCTGCATAGAGCTATTAAGAACCGAGTAGGTGCTGTACCTAATAACACCTACGACTAATACGTATAAAAACGCTGTTTCAGACAGGAAGAAAAAACAGTTACCTCACAACCCACGTAATTAGAAATGACGGAACATATATTCACGCACGCTATTCCCAATTTATCGATGTGTAAGATCAGTATTATCGCGGCCGCATCTTGACGATGATTTATTGCCTGCAACTTAATAACGATAAAAATGAAACTATAGGCCCAATAGGGTTGTTTCCAATTTTCGGAAATCTATTTAGATAGCTTCTAAATAATTTTAAGATCACCCTCTCTTTCATTTTTCGTCTCAAATCTTTTTATTTTTTATGTATTACATTTTTTTCTATTTCTCTTAGAATATTGCTCGGAAAACGCTAGATCACGTGACTGTGACGTCAACGTTCTCTGTTCATTCCTTTACATTTTAAAGCACATCTAACGAGAAAAAACTAACGTACCAACTAATGGATTTCTTAATTTTTATAATGTATTTTTATAAAATAGCTACAAAAACTATAATATTTTATACATATAAATTATTTTTATACATTTGCACAAAAATAAAATACCTCAAATGTTTTGAGTTGTGTACGCGGAAAAATGAAACGGTGCAAAGAAACGTAAAGTTTGTGTTTATTTATATTGAGGTTATGTTTGTGTCCGCGTTCAAAAAGATTTGATGCTTTTTCAAAAAACTTAAATTAAATGAATGTCTACAAGGTTTGTGTTGTGCGAGACTGGAAATACGACCATTAGTGCTCCAAATAAACTGTTCATCCACGTTCCGCTGAAAAATCTTGGTTATTGGCAAAGAATTGAGCGACCATAGAAGAGTCTACTCTTGGCAGATTGGAACTATAAGCTTTCATAAATCCTTTCTCCGTAATTCTTTAGCAGTTGTATCACTTAAATGCAATTAACACACAGAACTTCACAGAAGCAAATAAACAAAACATTAATTCTGAGGTTATTTCGATATATCTGTCACAGAGAGAATGACGTCATCGGTCTCTTCTCGTCGTTTTTAATGGCGTGACGTCATAGGCTCTAAATTAAGATTTCATAAATTAATTAAAAAATATATGGTCAGTTATAAATAATATGATATAGCTTATCGTGTTTCTAGTTTTGTGAACTTTCGGTGCATTTATTTATTTTTAACTAAATGAATACTAGGAAACAACCCTATTATGCGTCATTTATAAGAACTCATGCATATAAATCAATGTAATCACGGTGCAGCGGTAATAACAGGCCGCGAAACCGACTTTACTATGCGCCGGTCATACTGAACATGTCACTCGTGTCGCTAGCTTAATAACATTGGGATATTGAAATACTGGGCCTTACACCTACGTGGTGAAGACATGATAACAGGTTAGTATGTAGGCATAGCATATACACCATAGAAGTAGGCATAACATAAATATTAAATATGCATCCACCGTAAGACCTATAGGTACTACTCCTCAGGTAAATTTACCAAGTTGTGCCTAGCGGACGGTGTATGCATCAGTGCATCCTGGTAGGCCACTTAGTACAGCCTTATTCGGGGTCGGAAAAATAATCGCAATTTCGCAAATTCTTCAGATCAGTCCCCCGATCCGACAACTTCTTGCTTGTGGTAGTTGTGGTGGACTACTTACATTTAAGAACCTACCTACAGCCCCAAAACGTAACCGTAGGCTGAGGTGAAATTGGACTATATTGCACCTAAAACTCCAAAATAGAATGGGTTGTTAGGAGAGAAAAGAACATTCGCAACAAAATACCCTAACCAGTTTCGAACACTGAAGCGCAAAATCTTTAGAAATCCTGTGATGCATTTTCACTTTCAACTTGTTTTCCCCAACATAGCCACACCATTAAAGAAATTTAGGTAGATACCCATTTAGAAGTATCCACTACGTTCAAAGGCGAGAGCATGCGTCAACAATGTTTGTGCCCTCGCAAAGCATGAAAGCGACAAATGCAGTCGGACAAACTGCAGGCCGTTTATTCCGAAGCACCATGGGAACGGACACGACTGCGAATTTAAAATTCCATTTCCAGACACTACGAAAAGTTCAAATTGCTTCCATTTAAACATAACTATGTATGCGGGCACATATTGAAAAGTTACCTTACATGCTGAGTTTATATTACGTTCTGAAAGTAAGTTAGCATGGAATAAGGTGGAGTAGGTAATCCTAGTGGCTGGATGGCATATATGTGAAACATTTAGTTTTAGGTTGCCTAGTTATACATAAATGCTAGTCATATGCTTGTTATTGTTTTCTTTCTTTAACATTTAGCACCTATGTATCGTGCAACAATATTGTTGGTATGTATGTACTATGTATGGTGGTGGTTGTTGCTGAGGTGGGCCTACCTAAAAAATAATTCTATATGCACCTAAATAGTTGACTCGTCTATAATGATAGCAATAACAAAGTTTTTGGACTGTGCAAACTATTTCTTTCACCCTTATTTTGACGATACTCAAGGCAGGCCAAAGCACATTTTACAACTGACACTAGCGCCACCTACAAAGTAATGGTGGCAGTTTTTGCGGTACGTCAAGCATTCGGACACACAATGAGGTTCGTGGTTCAATTCTTATATTCGTGGACAGTGACGTCATTCGACATTTTGGCTAGATGGCGCAGCGATCTAATTAAATAAACATTCTGAAAAATTTTATGGGGACCACTGGAGACCAATAATGCCTCTAGAATAATTTTGTTTCCGTGTTTTAGTGTTGTGTTTTGTGCTGGAAATTAAACATTCATTCCTAATATTTACGCTGGATGTAGGTATGAATAGTATCCATGATGGTGTGCCTTATTAAGGTGGAAGTGGCTTTTTTCAGTTATTATCATGTAAGCCAAGTGTAATTACAGAAGAGTGGTAGGTAGGTAGTAGGCGGTAATAAATAAACACATAGTTACGTTTTTTAAATATTTACTAATACCAAATCAATCTTAAACACACATCAAAACATACATAATATGCACAATCTCACTTAACTAAATTTATTTATTCTCTATAATATATTGTTTTTGGAAAACAATTTTAGATTTTGTTATTCTCCGCTATATTAATACTTTAATGAAAGATAATAATAAATATGTACAAGTTCTTTTAAGGCACTCTATTAATATTCGCCTTAACGATAAGTACAAATTAATATTAAAAAAACAATGACATGTAATAAGCCCGTCTGCTGATGGCACTAAGCATGTTTCAAGAAACAAAATTACTAAAGTTATTGCTTATGAAACACAGTATATTACTAGTTATTTGCAGACTATAAAATTATTTGTACGTTAAACACATCTATTTCATCACATATTTTCACATTATTATATGAAACGGATTCCTCGAGTTGTTATGGCATTCGCATTTTATGATTAAATCTTTAAATGCTTATTTGTATTAGTATGATTTGTACGAACTATGTAGATGCATGTATGAAGGGTGAGTGAAACGCAGTCTTCGTCTGATTTTGAAGAACTGCTTGCAAATAAATCTTCTGATGTCCTATGTTTTATATCTGTGAACTCAGAGGATACCAATAAAGTATTTTGAACATTGTTAGATATTGTCCAGCATTATATCTATGAACAAGAAAATTTAGAGCTTATTGTAACTAAATAAAAACGAAATAAGAAGTACAATTATATGGGATGACGTTATGTAAGATGAAACCAAGCCAATATGTTGACATGGTAATGAAGTTTTCTATTCTTTTTAAATATTTCACGGGTACTAACATTTATTATGATATTTTTAAGTGTTAACACGTTACATAAATGAGGAGATGTCTCAAATGATACGTACTTAACTATGCATGAGTGGGAGACCAACAAAATTAAGTACTTATTTATGAAATAATCATGGACGGAGTGTTAACAACTTCGATGATAAGATTTTTTAACTGATTTATTTTTTAGAGGATATTCAACAAAAATGTAGATATTCAACACAACTTTTCTAACATAGAAGTGTAAAAAAGAATTATTGTAAATAATTTTAAACGAATTTTTCTTTTCAATCGATTCCAAAATTTTGACAAAAGCACCTAATTAATGCAAAACGATAAAAAATTACCTACTAATTAGCTCTTCTACTCTAATTACTTAAAAACAATTTTAATTTTAAAGAAAATATGTATCTTCACAGATAACAATCGTGATAATATACTTTTTACCTACCGCATTAATCTCAATATCAGATCTCTATATAATCTTGTAAAAATATTCTCCCAACTTATTTTAGTCGAGTTTACTTTACTAATAAAATATTATTTAGTATTATAACATCTCTATTGCACTAATCGTGATTCATTATGTTATAATATTGCTTTTAATTACATTATGTAAGCTCTATACATAACAATATACATGTAATGACGAATAATTGCCCTTGTTACATTAAACTTGAACGTTTGTGTAATCTTTGAGATTATTATTGGGTAAATATTTTTCACTGAATAAACTTAGTGCAGATCTCTGATATTTGTATAAGATAAGAACGAAATCTAGAGATTCCCGAAGAGATTGTAACGAAGGCACTTATAAAGTTAATAATGTTGCCACAACTAACGTACGTCTACTAGACACTAAAACATTTGGGTATTATTATTTATATACTTAGATAATTAATATTTCAAACTGACGACGATAAATGTATAAAAATTAACATTTAGAAAAGTTAACAATAATTTAATCTCTTCTAACTTAGCTATTAATTAGCATTATAACAATTTCTATAGAACCAAAAAGGTAAGAACATTGTACATTTAATTAAGGCACATGGGATGTACAAATATCCAAAGTTATCTATAAATATTAAGCACTAAGAGTAAAATACAATGCTATAAATATAATTTATTTCGAATGAGAATCCATACACTCATTGACCAATATAAATCGCATTTAACAAAGGAAGACATCGATGATTTCAAGTTTGATCAGAAAAATATAGTCAAATATTACTATAAAATATTTAGTCTTTGGTTTTAAAGTAATGTAGAATAATTGCCGAAGGTTTGTCGGGTCGATGAGTATATGAAGAAACAACCTATATTAGACTATAATCCAATGTCAGTCCAATTATTTAATGAAAAGCAATTTAATATATTTTAGCATCGTAGGTACTTACTTGACCTCTTGCATGACGCCATCCTGTTCTTGTGCGCCACAGACTATCCATGTAGCGTAGAACGATCAACGTTGATACGTATCAATTTCGTGAGCTGTACTTTTTACAGTACAATCTTTTCTGATTGATAGACTTTTCGTCTAACAGGTCAGACAGTAACTTAGTTGAAAAATCATGACTGCGTTACAAAGCTCAATTCATAGAACAGTTTAAAGCAACTAATGAAGGATTTTCTTATTTTGTTTTTGGGAAGAGATCAAAAAGCAATTTGTGTTAGCAAACGTTTTTCAGTATCAAATTAAAATCTAGCTACTCCATGAATTAAGCTTTAGTTAGAAGTCAATATTTTATTCAAACCATCTTATTATCGTGACGGCGCTAAAAGTGCGTCTTCAAATAAATTCTAAGCAAATAACGTTAAACAAAAAGTTTTAAATAAATATCTATAGATTAGGTATAAAGGTGCCACGTTTAACGCCGTGATTTGTCCGGGTAGCCTAACAACACTCGTGCTTCAACAACAACACGTTCAAGCGACAACAGAAGTACAATAAGATACAATATAGTAAATATAGTCGATGGCGTGTGCCATTTCATAAAAAAAAAGTATATAAAAATGTTAATAAAGTTCATCATGTTATAAACATAACAGGCATATAAATGTTAATAGTTAGACTATTATAATACATAGTATAATGTTAAACGTGAAAGGCCCAACAGCTAATAGCTACATGGTGGTCGATGTTCCGATGAGTATGTTACGCGGCGACATAGGGGGCCGGCGTGGAGCGGCCGGCCGCGACTCCTGTTAGTTCCTCGGCGCCGTTAGCACTCACCTAGCCGGGTTAACGAGAAGAGAGAAAAACAGAATGTTAGTATCGATCAAAATGTCATGGTCCGACTACACGAGTACCCCCAATCGCGAGTGTGCACGCTTTACCGCTTGCGTTGCGCTGCCGGAGCCGAGCCGTGACCTCACGCGGGTTAGCGGGGAATGCCAAAATGCAAGACTTGTGCCTATGCAATGGAGTCTCAATATGCGAAAGATAGAGTCGGGTACCGGCAACATGCAGCTATTCAACAGAAGCGATAAACCGTGGTCTCGGATTGATATGACTAGTGTACGGAATTTCTCATAAAAATAGAAATTTGAATAAAAAATGAGGGGGAGTCTATCAGGCATTCGCGCCGCGACACTTGTTCTGTTTGTGGCCCAGTTAATACTATACGGGTACTTCATTAGTTTACGCAGTTAATGGTTGAAAAATGTTAAGTCAATTTAGTATGTAAATGATAAATCTACAAATATAGGATTAAATGCCCAATAGTTCCCAAACGAGCAATGCTTGAAACACGAGCGGCGGTGGCCGCGATGTGACGAACATTGCTCAGACAAACAAGCATAATAAATTTATCACTTATGTATAACCATAGCACCCAGATGCAAGTATGTAAGTTATTCAACACATTGCTGCAACATCTCAATACTGTATATGGCGGCATTCTCATAAAGTTGTTAATAAGTTTGTGATAAACGAATCAATGTCATTACATATTTGCATGTTAGTGACTCATATAATATAAATACATAGTTACAGATAATCTGCAAGTTGTGACAATAGCAGTTATGATAGTGCACTTAATAATTATTATTATGTAAACAAACGGGAACTTGGCCTTGTGGAGTTGCATGTTAGTTGTGTGAGGCTACAATTGACCAAATGACTGCACGTCATCAACTTTATCGACATATATACTCTTGTAACACATAGAACATTTACTTTAGCACCGCGGACCTAACGAGACTAAAGAAAGAAAACAATTAATTTAAATTTCAGACAATTTATTGCGTGTATATTCTCAGAAAATGCATTTATTTACAATCAACAACGGAAACAATACTTTACAAAACATTATCGCATATTATCATCCATTTTATAAAATTACGAATAGCATTTCGACTTAAAATCATTTCATATAAAGAAGCGTGAAAATACGTAACCGACATAATGGATGTCGGATTTAAATCCACAAGGACACAAGTGCAAATTATCTTAATAATAAACCACTTTCAAATAAGAAAGTAGATATAATACCTAAGGCAAAAATAAAAACAACTAGCTTAAAAAATTTCATATAAAAATCTTATATTGACTAATAGAAAGTTGTGATGATTATGAAAAACATATCAAGTCAAAGGAGGGGCATTACGTTTAATACTGGATTGATGGCACAAATTCTGAGAATGCTCTTTCCTTTGACTAATACTGGGCGAGACTCAGGAAAGAAGGATCTCACAACCGGCTTGTAGCACCTCCGTGGATTATATTTGGTAATATTGAACACTACCGTCTACGTACGTCTACGTCAAACTTTGCAATTAAAGAATAATGTAACATCAATCCTTCTTCCCTCAATATATAATTTATGTATACCTGAAAATATGACGACTGTCCGAAGACATGTTGTGATTTCAATCGCGTTACTATAGCATTGAAAACAACTAGGTACAGACAATTAATTTGGTAACGCTGATGTTCAACTTTGAATATAATGATAGAGCGTCTCTAATAATGCCTCGCATCACAACATGTAACAGATCTAAAATATCTATAAAAAGAAATATAAAAATCACAGTTTTCAAATTATGCAGTGTCACCTCAGATCCGGTATGAAGAGCGATAAAGCGTCTTATCCTCATACAAACTATTCGAGAACGTAACTAATAAGTACACAATATAATAAATATAAATAGTGACACAGAGAGACAGTAAAGCAAAGGTACCCACGCATACTCGAGACGAATATGCTTGCTCAGAAATGTAAAATTGAAAAACATACAAAAAATAACAATTGAAACTTGCAAGAATATTGAGATGCATTCGAAAGAGGTTCGGTATAAAAATGCAAGTTCCAATGAATGCGACACCAATAAGACACAAGCAAACGTATTCACCTAGCTGCATGCGTGTGCACGCGCTTCTCACCTTGTGAACAAAATGGCGGCGTGAGAGCGTTTTGGCGGGAGTTAAGGCGCCGGTAAGGCAGTGCGCTGGTAAGGGTGCTCCCTGACCTGCGCGAGCCGTTGCGCCCTCCTCACCACACCTAGCGGCATATACACATTTAACATCTGCGTCTTAGCTCAACATCAAAAGCTTCCAACACCGAGTCGGTGAACCCAGACCTTTGCTTACGGCAATGCGGATATATAATATAGAAATTCACTGGAAAATCAATTTGGAATACAAATACATTTAAAGCTGCAAGACTATATAGAAACGGGCGTAGCTTTACATCTAAATGCTGCAAAGAATTTAATCTCATTTATAAAATAGAAATAGAAAAATGATTTCGTTTTCTAGACTTAACGATCGCAAGTACCTAGATATCACTGCCAAATACTCGTCTCTGTCGTTCGGTAATACTAAGATATAATTTTATGATTAAATCTTCATTTGGCAGTAACACTAACTTCTATTATTATGCTTAGGCCTATAGATTACTCTATTATCTATTTTATTGCTTTGGAAAATATAACAAAATAAAATATTTAAACGAACGGGTCTACGTATGCCCGGTCAAGGTACAGGTAATGGCTGGCTTCGATAATTTCATGATTTAATTAAAATTGACTACAGTGTTAACTGCGATATAATAAACCTAAACAATAATATACGGGTGTATAATATTTTCATAAAGCTCACTCTTTTCTAACCTAACTAGAAATCTTTTAAAGATAATAATAATACTTAGCCTATGGTATGTTTATAAATATAATAATATGGCTAATAAATTAATAAGTTACGATATAATATTTGTAGCAATAACAGTGTGTAGAATGCAGCTGCAAATGTTATTGCTACACGATAAACGTATATAAACATTTAAACCGCCTAGAATGTTCCACGTTTTGTTCGTAATATGAGTGTGTATCGCGTTATTAATTTTGTCAGTTTTGTTAAAATATAGTTAAATAATATGTAAATGTGTTGTTTTCGTAAATCAATTTGTATTTGGTCCCTTTTGCTTGTAATTGCTGAATTATCTATGCAACTCATTGCGTTCATTCAGATTAACTATTGTTAATACGAAATTTCTTTTGTTATTCACAAGTATTTTACTGGAAATATAGAAAAAAGGATGAAAAAAAACCACATGCAAATGGTGGAATTTTAGAATAAATGATAATACTTTAAAGTAAGATATATCTTAGTCCAAAACTCAATGAAGTTTGAATCTACATTAACATAATGTTAATAAATTAGTTGTGTTACAAGCAAGGGTTATCACAAGAACTAATGATGGGTTCTATTATATCTATCATCATTCGAGTGAAGTGTATCAAGTAACAAGACAGGTATATAAATAGGTATATATAAAAAACTCTACGTCTTTGTATATTAAACATCGGTAACTTATATAGAGTTTTCTCGGCAGTTTAGAATTAACTAAAATAATATCTAATTTAAAACAATTATTGAACTGCCATCAGCCCTAACACGAAACAACTGCTATAAAAGAAAATATATTTTCAATAAATATTCTGGTAATTATATTAATTTGAATAAATAGTAAATTATTCTGTTATATAATAAATAATATATCTTTGACTGTCAAGTAAAACAAAAATTATAATTTGTATTGAACTGTACAAAACAGCTGTAGAAGAAAACATATTCGTAAATATTAAAGACGTTAACATCGTAGGTACAAAATAATGAGTTCGTAAGCTAACGTTACTTAAAACAATAAAATCTTAACACTATAAATTGATCATGGCGTTTTATTATGACTGTAAAGAGGACGTCCTGAGGCGTTTAGAAGGAGGATTATGATATCAAGGACGGCAATAATGATGCGTAGTGCGATACGGCGCTTGCAGTCTGCCGTATCTTATTGTGGGCTGATGCGGCCAATGTCAAAAGCCAGCTAGCAGATATCTCGACGCTGCAAACCCCATTAAAATATTTATATCACACACAGTTCAACATAAGCTCGACACCATACGTTAGAATAGTGTACATTAGTATATTAGTGCTGTGTAATCACGAGCCTGATTGTTCTTTGTTAAGTTTTAAATAAGTAGCTGTATTTAGTGAACTAGCAGCATCTAGCATCTACAACCGTTATCGAGTTTCTGTGTCTCGTTTACTCTGTTTGGAGTTATTAAGTCTAATATCGCGCAGCAGGATAATCCCTCCAAAAATGGCTCCAGATGTAATCGGTCAAATCACGTGCTATGGACAAGAAACAATGGCGTTACAATTCTGTCCGTTATCTTTAGTTGTTAAAATCAGTACCATCCCAAACCCCTTAGGAATTATGGTGTCAATATAAAATACATAAAATATTATGTGACGAGAAAAGGCTATAATCTTGCCAGTTTGTAATATATTTGGCATTCAGTATGTCGTATATAAAGGCCCCGTTTAGTAAACTGCTAAAGGCACATGAATTGACCGTTAAAGGAAGCAATTTGTGGAGATTATTCTGCTACCATTCCATGATGTTGCTGGAGACCAGCTTTGCTGAAAGCTTTTAAAAAAATAAGGCATGCGACATACGAATGTAAGTTATAGCCTATGGCCGTAGCCTTATACTGCACTTCTTGTGAACGAGGGGACCTAAAATCTATTCGTAAAATGAAGTGAAAAACCCCATAAGGGCGTAATACTCACTACCTTATTACTTCGTAAACTTATGACTATAATGACTGTTATAGCGTTGATTTTAAAGTCGCTTTTCCAATAGCATTCAGATATCTTTGAGGCTTCGGCCTTTGTGTGTGTTTGTAATTGACATGCGGTTATTTTGTTCGATATTTGTTCCTATTTCGTCGACATATCAAGTTGTAATTTGATCAAATGTTTATATTGTTGTTTTCTTACATTTTGTTCAAAGACGTTTGAAGATTGAAAACCCGGTACCGTGTGTATGTAGCGTTAGTAGATGATAAACGATGTTTGATACATTGGACTATTTTATAACAAATTATTTAAGCCAGTGTCCAGCAACAGGCTTTTAAAAATACTGTGAATTTTGATTAAAATTAATTAACTGTTAAAGTGCTCGTTTATTAAACTGCCCTTTCTTATTATAACGCGTAGAAGCAGAAACTGACTGGCTTTTGAGCAAATGAGCAATTGAGGGCAATCATTGTAGCTGCTCTTTTAAGACAAAGTTTGTACTAATTCAATAGTACTTCAAAGGCAAATTTAGAAAATTCTAAGGCTGCAGTTATCAAACATCGTCCATAATAAATCAACGGGCGAACAACCCACCCGTATGGTCGGCGGCGGCGTACTCGGTGGTGAGCAGCGGGTTGGCGGCGGCCGTCAGAGCTGCGTAGTTAGCGTAGTCGTAGGGCGACGCGTAGATGAGCTGGTGGGCGGGCTCGCCCGGAGACAGCAGGCCGGCCGCGGCCTGGGCCCCCGAGCCGTTGAGGAGCCCGGCCTGGGCGCCTTGCGACATGCGCGGCGACAGTATCAGCGGGGCCCCCAGCGGAGCCTGCGAGCGCAGCGCCACGCCGCCCACTCCGCCCACCCCGCCGCCCGGGGCTAGCAGCCGCTGCGTCTCGGCCGCGGCCGCAGCCACGCGCCGCCACTCCTCGTCCGCTGTGGGATCGTCTGCGTTGTAT
Source organism: Helicoverpa armigera (assembly GCF_030705265.1). NCBI lineage: Eukaryota > Metazoa > Arthropoda > Insecta > Lepidoptera > Noctuidae > Helicoverpa > Helicoverpa armigera. The sequence goes on along the minus strand of NC_087133.1, from coordinate 6,870,894 downwards.
CAATCGAACGAAGGTCAGCCTAGCGTTGGGTACTCGCTACCCTCATGTCAACCCGTTGTATTAGCACAGTTCTCAATTCAAATGGAAAAATCTGGTTTGTTAGTAGAAAATTTACAAATTGGCGTGCGCGTTTGCGTGAAATTCTGAACAATATCGGTGATTTAAGCTTAGATATACTGAAGTATATCAGACTGAATAGAATGAGAGGATGAAAATATAAACATTTGGTAATCAAGATATAATTTCAGAAGTTCAAATTAACGTGCACGTATAACACTTTCATAGAAACCCATAAAATATTTATATATTATGCCCAAAAGAATATGTAACATTGGAAATCAATCGTGATCATAACTCATTTCGTCGTCTGTAACGAATTCCACTTAGGCTCGAACGGTTTCCAATGGCTCTTAATTAACGATAAGAGATCTTGGTGTGGTGAAATCACCCATGTTAATAGTTAACAACCGTAACATGCCACAAATCAATTAAGTTAGTCATCTTAGCAGTCGCCTCGATGACTCACATCCGCAAACAAAAGACACAATTTATGCTCACTTCAACAATAGGAAACGTAATGAAAACAGACCAGAATATGTACAGTTGTCAGAAAACAATCCGATGAGAAAATAATCCCACGATTATTATGTAATTTGCCATGCAAAATAATGTGTCCCACAACATTGTTCATCCAGGAAACAATCACAATTACTAGAAAGTACCTCGTTATCCTCCCACATTTCTTCGAAATGATTGAAATTCCTTAGAATGTGTGTGTGAAAGGCATGATAGTTGCATAGAAGTGTAAAGTATCCCCCGGCCCTTTTCACTAATTAGCACCCTTGAAAATTTCACTCAAAACCCTTTAAGCCAATTCGATGAATATCTACTCCATACAGTTGTCTATATTCTGAGTATACAATGTACTGATATTTACGTCAATTTTAAGAGTAAGCCAGCTGAGGACATAGGACCTCTCTTAGTTCTCGTAAAGAATGTGTTCGAAATAGTTTTCTTCCGTAGACTGTATGGAGTAAGATAGCTAAAGATAGATGTGGTCACGAAGTACTAAGAAATGGAGTGTTAATGAGAGCGAACACGTCTTTGCAAATCGCTGAATTGAGGACGCGCCATATGAATTGAGGATAGAGAAATTGTGTAAGTAGATGTGGATTGTCATGAGTATTCCATTTCTTACTTCTCCGTAACAGTGTTAGGAAGTCTTAGTGGGTAGTTTTAGTGACAAAACATGAATGCGACCATACTTATGAGGCACTGACCGTTGACGGGTACCACTGCCTTGGTGCTGGAGTCGCGGTAAGTCCCGTTTATAATTGCCAACTCCATCAGCTGACGTTTCTTCAGCTCATCTTCGCCATCGGCTTGCTGTGAAAGAAAAGGGATGTTTATGTGATTCATGTTTTTTTCAATAAACAAAAATAAATAATAAACCATCCGTGTTTTATGTTATTTTATTCAAGGTATGTTTCAAAGCGGTTTTTCTATGACACATAGGCCAGGTTAGGAACCAGTCTAGACGATACAAGCCACGATCGTTTAGATTTCTAGTTTTTGCGTTTTGTGTGTGCACCAACTCCGTAAGTCAGGTAGGTCGACAAACCACTTTATACAGTTTTTCTTTAGACAAGGGGGGAAGTTGAGGCAGTCCAGTAGGTACAATAAGTCTAGAACTAAAATAAGGTCACTGTCAGTAAAATACTGTATTATTACTGTCGTAAGACTATATTTAGGCAGAGTAACTCGTAAATCATTTTTGACTTTGATGGCAATTTTGCAGCCAAGAATACAAATTGGCAACAATATTTAGAAAAACACACATTGAACCGAAATAAAGGAAATGAGTCAGAATATTTTACTACACTTGTTTGTCCTTATCCAAAATAATATAAGCTATAAGCTAGGTACTGTTTTAATAGGTCAGCTACGGAAAACGATGCGAGTGTAAAAAAGGTTCGATCCTATCACATACATGATAAGTTACATCATTTCTATTTGCAATTCTAAAGATCAATATCATATTTTTGTGGTAACTGTTTTCTGGGCTGGGTTGAATGCATGATTTGCTTTTTCTCTATTAAAAAATATGAATCCACTTGCGAACTCTCAAATCTCGAAAGTTGTCGTTGCCCTAACTAAATTTTTCAAGAATGATAATGGCATCACAACATCCATTGAGAAGAATGAATAAACTAAAAACTCCATGACTTGACCATTAAGTAAAAGTAGAACATACTATCAAAACAGAATTATTGAGGTATCTAGGTAGAAGGTAACCAGTGTCTGTTAATTAGTAGTAATGAGTCCGAGCCTTGCCGCGGTTCAACACAATTGCTAATGACGTCATCACGCCTTAAATGCACGGCAATGAACGTAACACTCGGGGAGATCTTTATACCAGATAGTAACACAATGTTACATTTTTCTCAGGGAAGATTCTACTGATATTCAGTGGACGAGAAAATATTTACTGTATCTTATGAGGAAGGAAACCGGAAAGCGATAAGCTTTTTGTGTAAGACTCTGATTTGTGCGTATTATAAAATTAGGATTTGTGGTTATTGGTGGTACAGTAATGAGGACATTAAAATAATTTGCTACATAATAAAACTCGCGGAACCATTACTGTTCTGGAAAGTTCTATCGTAATGACGGAAAGTTCCGGGCAACATCTGAAGGGAAGATCTTATCGGACGGACGTGACAGCGTCTTCAGGTTCTATCTTTAACTTTGGAAACCCTAAAAGCGACGCAGTGAGTGAGTTACATACGAGGCTAGTGGAGTGTGTGCCAACATTTCTATTTGGCATAACCGTCTGCCAGTTTCTTAGAGAGTTTATCTTAAACAGATAGTATTCGCGGCAACTCGAACCATTCAGTGTTCGCGTGGTAACAGACTATTAACTTAGCCATAGTTTACTATTACGGAATATCGTTACAAGCTGAATTAAATTAAAATTCAAAGATTCAAGATTGCTTTGGTCATTCTATACCAAACCCACGCGAAAGTATTTAAAGATATTATTTTATAGTGATAGGGTTTTGACGGAGAATAATAACGCATTGAATATTTGTTAAGCTGTTGAGTCTGAATATACCACACAGAGAATCAAGTCATCTTCCTTAGCTACTTCTACAGTCATGTCAAAATTAAACCTAAAGCTGCACCACAGAAATACAAAAAATATGTTTATAAATATGTTGTGATGCAATTTTTAAGGTGACGTTATCAACTAATTGGTAACATTCCTTTTTGTGGTAGTAATAAAAAAGTAGTCCAACTTGGGGTTTTTCTTCAGATTTAATTCGGTTAGCGAACACATTGGTCCAGTATGAATTATGGATATTTTGGCTTCGTAGTCAACAATGGCTATTGCTGTTATTTTTAGAACCAGCTAAGCTATTCAAGTGCCCGTATGTATGTACTTCTTAATTGAAAGCTAGGCACGCCTAAAGAATCAACGTGTCGTTGACAAGTGTAGACAAAAGAAAGTGTACTTTCGATTCTATAATGAGAAATAGGACGGGCTCGTTTTCTAGAAAGATCTAGAAGAATACTTACAGGTACAAGCAGACGTTTGACTTCGTCGACAGCCCTGGCCAACTTGATCTTCGCCCGGTTTTCGGTATCCTCAACTGTGAGTAAGACGTGGAGATCGTCGGCCAAATGTTCCCAATTTGGCTTTCCTCTGTTTGCATCCTCCTGAAATTTATTAAAAACATTATTAATATTGTATACCAACGTATCTTCAAATTTTTACTGCTCTCCCAATTTAGCAGTAATTAGGGCTTTGAGGAAAAAAGAAATGACGTACAGCCAAGATCCGATGTTTATGTTATTGGGGATTTCTTGCTTTAGTAATGGCGTCATATCTAAGACTATTTCAGTATTTTTTACTGAGAGTTTATTCATGCCGTTTATATTTTTCAAACCTTCGAATATCAGCGTCCGGGATGGCTAAACGATAACGAACTCATTATCTGGGTTAGTTCAGAATTAGAGAGCGAAAAAATAAATTAAAACTAGCTATTACTTTTTCAGTATCCACAGAACAGTCAAGTAGGTACCAATACAATATTACATTTTACTATTGATAGTTGAAGTATGGTTATGAATATAAATAGCCCCGTACATTGCTATAGTCTCAAGGACGCAACTGAACGTTAATGGCTAGAGCACTTCAAACAAGCCCATACAAATCTAAACGGAAGATCCATATACGTTTCTCAATGTTTGGGTAATACTATTCGTAGAAATTGATTCAATCGGAGAGTTATGTTTCGATATTCGGAGCAAAACCACATTTACAGCAATAGGTAAATACGAACTGAGTTTGAGCCAGAAGGCATTTTGAAGTGTTAACAGATATATTAAATATAAATGTTTCGTTAGTTTTCTTCTTATGACAATAGCTGTTTTAATGGCGTGAGGAGGTAAATGAGGTTTATAGACGCTTGCCACGGCAATGCAAGCCAGTCGATATGCAAATAGCGAAGAAGTGAAGTTAAACTTGCACTCGCTTCAACAGAATTAATTAGATAGCAAGCAAATAGAAAAATATTCTGCTCTACAGCTCAGTAAATTATATGCACGCCTGGTTAGGTGTGCCTAATGCAATGACGAAATACATTCTAAGTTTACTTTTCGTGATTAAGTAGTTAACTACTTCCCTCTTGCAGTGAGTGGAATTCGAACGAGAATTATCTAAAATAAAAACATTGATCCAGCTAGAGACTGCTGACCACAAATCCATCTTCCAATAATTGACTGGGACATTTTTATTTACTCCTAACATGATTATAAATTTTTACAATAATGTCTTCATCAATTAAGTTCTATTTAAACGATTAAAATACGAGTCTTTAGAAATTATTGAAAAGTGAATTAACCTGATACGATTTCCAATGGAGGCTGCGTGGAAAATATGAAAGTTAGTTTTAAAATGTGCACCAGCGATAAACTTTAATTAAATGATTTATCTATCAAGTTATTAAAAGTCTCAAGCAATATATTGCTGGAATATTAATAAAGATTTAGATTTTACCTTTTTCTTATCCCTCATTGATCCTTTTCCTCTGACCATGATTTTGCAGCCTGTTTCTTGTTCTAACTGTTTAGCTGTCATGCCTCTGGGTCCTAGAATCCTTCCAACGAAGTTGAACTGTAATAGAAGAAACAAAATAATATTAAAAAAATATAAAGTGGCAAGAAAAATCGATTGAAATGCAAAACTATTCACCAAATATTTTGTGAGATCATCTTGCATCAAAGTCCGAATAAACGTAGGTTGCAACACATGTAACGTGTTTCAATCCAATTAAAACCCCGAATCCGATCCACAGTAAGATTTTTCATTCATCATCTCTCTGGTAATTCATTCAAAGTTTAAGATTACGAAACGCTGCGACGTCGTCGGCGCCACATGCGAAGACCTAATTCAAGTGTGTGACTACATTTAATGCCATTAGCTGTTGGATTAATTACTCGCTTCGTTTCACATAAACCATATTTCCTGCACATACGCATCGTGTACATACGTTTAACCTCAATACGTTTGCTTCAAAGCATCGGTCAGCTCGGTGTATATGAACTGTGAACTAGTATCATTCTGCCGTCCACGAGCAAAGCTGAGAAATGGACCAGTTGGCCGCCAGCCAAACGCCGGTTCACACTAACGTCTTTTTTTCTAAAGGGATATTTCAGGAAGCCGAACTACGGTTCAAAATATACAATAAACAAGCGTAGTAAATAAAAATCGAGGTTAGAAATTCGTCACATGTCTCATGCTAAATTGTTTTGCGTGACAGCATGCAAATTGCTCGAAGATGTTATTATGCGACAGATATGTTAAGTGACGTTGGCCGCAAAATATTCATTTCTTTTGGTATATGGAGAAGCTAATTAGGCAGTTTTAAAGTCTTTATCTGGGTACGTTTCCTTTTCAATGACAATGGAATCTTTTTTTTGAAGTAACACCATATTCCATTGGAAATATGAGATGCGGAAATCAGTGCCTCAAACGAACTGGGATCATTGGTAGCCGTCGCGGTCCAGCGCCTGCCACGACGACAGGCTACGAATTGTAAATCACTCAAAGAATAGACGGACCGAAGTAACGTATGCCGATGCATATCTTTATAGTACACATAAATCTTTTAAAACAAGTCAACTGGACCAGCCTAGACAAGTATTAAACTGAAGCTATGAGAAAAGTAATGAGCCTATGCGGTACGATTTTCCATAGTGCGCTGCAACGTTACAATATTTAGATAAGCTTCAAAACACATGAGAGATTTCAACACGCTGCTTTTAAAATTTCACCAAATAAAACAAAACAAAAACGTTTCAAACCACACAATCTGAAATGATTGAAAATATCATTTAACCACAGGTTTTGAAAGCTTATTTTCTTTGATGTATACACGTAGGCTGCGGGTAAAATTTCCCTGTAACCCGTTTATATGACCGTGGTTTCTAAGCAACATAAAACCCTAGCCGTAATCTCGTAGTGATCATAATTCCAAAGTGGAGGGCCGTCCTGATGCTGTTTAGTGGTTGGCCACAAACAGCTCGCTTTAGAACACTTCCTTTGCTTGTCGGCCATAACGTGTGTATCCTATTGTACATCAAGGACCTCGTAAAATATTGCGTTCAAGCTTAGATATTCATATAACGCGTGTTAAAAGAACACGCGTGATTCAAAGGTTTTTATAAGTAAATCGACGTAAAAAGATGTCTGCCAATGACCTCCCAAGATTTTTCTTAAAAGAAAGATCACACTCTGTCTCTATCACAGTATATTGAATCATAACTAGAGGCGAATTCCAAACTAATGAATTCCTGTCTCCCTGTGTGTGTCAAATTATATATCTCCGACGACTAGACGGGTGTAATGAATATGGGAGTGTCTGAAAACATTTTCATGTCAAGAAAACGTCACAATTCGGCCATGTGACGGGAAATAAAGTTCGGTCGCATACGCTCGGTCGCCGGTTGAGCCGGTCGCCGGACGTCGGGCCACGTCGAAATAGCGACGCGATTGTTGGCGACGCGCCCGTGTTTACTTTATTGCATTTTTTCACTGTTAGTAATATTTTTATTAGAAAAGTAATTATTTTATTTTCCACATTACAGAAATACCCACCTGTAGACTGGCTTAGATTCACGTTCGTGGCAATTTGTCTCTAGACTTATTTTACATTTAACCTAACAGATTCGATTGTATAATTGAACACAGACTACTTACTCAGTTGCTAAGGTAGCGCTTAACAATAATACAAGAGTCATAATTTAGTTCATATCAATCCGTTCAATTAAATAGATACGTGGAAATCGAATTGTACAACAGTAAACAAAAGCTATGGGAAACGTACACCGCCGCCGGCGCATCTAATCGATAAACATTAACCAATTGCATTCCAGCCCGCGGCGCATGCGCCCTTTACCTATCTATATGTACCCAAGTATCTACGATTACAAGAATTAATGCAAACACCACTTTATCTGTTTGAGTATCGGCTATTATCGGAATAAATGCAAATAAAGTTATTTGTTTGTGCAACAATAAATCAGTAAACGCTACTAGTATTAACGCATTATGAGGTCCGTAAATAGGAATTAATGATAAACTTATCGGTGTTGCAGTACAGGTATTGTGGTACTTTAATTCGTGTTTTTATATTTAATCTGACAGGTAAGACGATTTACGTCTGCAGTAATTACGATTGAGTACATTATTTTAATGATTCTTGCTTACAAATAGCGTAATTCAGACTTAACCTAGACCATATATTTAACAAGTAAGTAACACGAGTACATAAAACAGGTAATATAAGTTAAAAGATAAAACAAAGTCAGGAAGGAAAAATCATTGCGCAAGTATTCCGCTGATCAACAATAATAACGAAGAGTTACCAATACACCGCACAATTTACTGTTTAAAATAAATGATAGCGGTACAATTCACGTAACGTACGGTAGTCCGTAATGCGGATATATTGGTTATATCGCAGTTAGTGACGTTGTCCCCTAACTGAATCACAATAGTGTTTATGTTGTGTAGAAATGTGCAAGTTTTCCGTACGTAATTGCCAGTGGTTTTGTGCCCTAATGATAGCGCTCCGATAGTACCGCAAACCACGTGCAGTGGGAACCATAATAGTTAGGTGAAGTCGCTTTGTTAGCGAACATAGATAAGAAGTATTCTTTATATTGTCAATACACGTAGTGTTTTTGATAAATCAATTTAACAAGAACTGGTGCAAGTCTACATATTCATTGTTATACCTTTAATTTGTCCTAAATAACTCTGTTCATGTTCAAACAACAGACAAGATTTGAATCAAGTCAAAACTATTTACCATAATTGTAATTAAATGTTATTTATCGCAGCAATTGTTTCTTCAACAAATGAGAAATATTACATTTAGAACATTGCAATATCGTCAATATGATATAAACATACGAGCGATGATTTTGTAATGAATATTAAATCAACAAAACACGCTTAATGATTGCTCTTGTAACCTTACATGCTTGATTTATTGATATTCCTTTAATTAATTATACAATTCATTTTGTTATGCACGTGACTGCACTGCAGAATTTATAATATTGTACAATTAATTCTAAATGCTATTCCTGGAATTATCGGTTTATCTTAACCTACAGCGGATTTCAATAACCGAGCTATCGAGCGAGTGGAGATCTAATTTTGACATTAACTAGACACGGGTAGCCGTCATTGCTATGAAAATCCTTTTGTAAATGCTACGAGTTCGCTTATATCATATCATTGGCACAACAAACAGTTTCTTTGGAAATCCATGTTATTTCAGAATTTCTCGGAAAAGTAGATATTTCTGATATAGGAATGAAGCACAGGTGTCCTAAATATCTAAGTATGTAAATCACAGAATATGTATCATTTATCAAAATGCATCTGGAATACTAAGAGCTATTTCGTAGCTCGATGAGTGATGGGATGACGAATCTACCAGTAGTGTTACGAAACAAAAAACGTGACAAAACTGAATACTAAGCACAATAAACGGGTGTATGTTGTCATTACACCGCCCGTGGCCGTGCAAAAATTATAAATTGCGACATGGATTTTCCGACAAAAAATAATGTGCCTACGTGATGGGCAGTTTTCACCAATAACAAAACTATCCTCCTTTTTAAACAATTTGAATAAACATACACATTTAACATGAGGCAAGTCCAAAGGAATGGCCAGTTCTGATAAAGAACCTATATTAAAATTGATTTTAACGATATAGAATTGAATAAAATAAAGGTCAAGAAAGAGTAAACCAATGATACATAAATAAAAGTTATCAGAGATATCTTCCACTCGATAACCAATATGCGGAGTATTTGTATTCATAGCTGTGATAATTTCAAAACAATGGAGATTTTTTACTGTTACAGATTAGCTTATCAGAAAATAAAAAGTAGACTGCAAGCTAGTAATAATTTAAAAATAATCTATGGCTTCCGGCTATTGACTTATTGTCGTCATGGTGCTCCAGAATTGTACGTCACTACTATGTTTACAAAGAAATCCAATTCATTAGTAATCCAGAAAATGGAACTCTATGTAGAACAACTACTTCTGCAGGTAAATTCCTAAACCATTTTCGAACCAAAAATAACCAACCGGTTAAAGTAAAAACCTAACAAACACAAACAGTATATTTTTGTAGAATATACAAATAACCATACATTTTAGCCCTAATAAACCAAACAAAGAAAAGTACAATAGAGCTACAATAACAAAACAAGTGAACTATTGACCGGCGGTGATTGGCCATCATTAGTGCGAGACTGCGAGTATGCCGGATGAGTGCAGGTGGGTGTGTACCTACCATATTGCAATTGATTGATGGTATAATTCTAACATAATTGTCGTCCAACGATTGGTCACGACGCGATCCGAAGTCGCCTCGGGGCTGACTGCTGCTGCGCCGATTGTCAGTAAAGCTTAGTACATATTATTATTCTACAGATAAATTACTAACCTCATGATCATTAACTACCTTTGCGTTCAGCTGTATTATCATCCAACCTTTTCGAAGCTTACAAGGGGATAGTTTCTTGGCCAACCAATCGCGGAAGTATATTACACGGATCAGTGCCATCTGACTTGTGCAACCCAACTAAATGATGGGGGACACTGCAGCTATCCTTAAACTATCCTACTCAATGTTGCGTGTAACCTATTAACCTTTCCCGCATTTAGATGCGTATTTGAACATTCTGGTACTTTATTTATTTATATGTCTATTTACGATAAAAACTGTGTGTATGTATGTGGGTGTTTGCGAATAGAACGGAATTTTGGCTACCAAGCGTAATGAAGAAACGTGTCAATCGTTACATACGGATTCTGCTTTCTTCTTTTTTATTTTGCAATGCTTTAGTTATTTCGGCATGATGCCAGGGCAGTGTAGATGCATATTAATAAAAATATGTCGCGTTATTACATTCTTATTACAATTTGCAGGATTCTAGATGGAACAAGAGACGGCGAGGGCGAGGTGTGACTTGCTATCCACCCACGCAAAACGTAAACGTAAAATAAACAGATTTGAATCACAGCATGCTGGCAGACAACAAGCGAACCTCTTCTACCTTTTCTCATACTCACACAACTATGCTTATATTATTTTCAGAAAATGAGGCTAACAATATACCTATCTATTTTTCAAGTACCAGGATCTAAAAATATGGTGTCTAGTCAAGCCTTTATTAAGGATCAGGCCTTAATAATAGAAAGATAAAATGATTAATCCATAAGTACAGTATATTTTACGGGACAGACAATATCTTACCGTAAATACAATAGCTAGGTAATATTGATTAATAAATCATTCCATACTTTAATGACTTAACAAGCTTTACCCGGGATTAGTCACGACCCTCTGTACCCATTAATTTGTTGATTTTCTGTATAAATGTGACGTAAATTTTAATTACAACAATATCTTCATGTATTTCACAGAAATTTGATATTGTTTATGTTTTTAATACTAAGTATAAATTATATTTTATGAATTTCTAATCCGAGCCAGATGTCATAAAACAAGTGTTTTATTGACATGTCAATGCAAATCATGTATCAAGTAGCTTTAGATTAAAATACACGAAACGATGGTACATTTATTGAAGATGGAAGATTACCAGCATATTGGTAAACACTGAACAACACGGATGATTCAATAAACAAAGCAAACGAGGATTAACGAAGTAGATACGAGTACTACGGAAGTATTGGGCGCAGTTGCTTCTAAAACAATATGGAAGACAATGTACTAATAGATACCGCTGTTAGACAAAGTCTAGAGCGGGCTGCGACCCGTGACCCGTGGCCGCTGGAGCGCGACCAATCCGATCAACCTCATTACGGGTACCGAATGCACTGCTGCATCTAGCCTTACACGTATGGAGGTACTAATGAACGAGCCCATTGCTTGCGTTTTGACGATCCAAACAAAGGAATGTTAGGGTCGCGTGATCCGTGACAATTTGAAGTGTTTCAAGTGGTGATAAAGTACATCGTTACGTTCATTATACCTCTCCACGATGTTACTTTGGATCGAAATTTAATAATCTAACACTTGAATAAGATTTTAATGACATTCCAAATAATTAAGCAAAGGAAATTCTTAGTTCAATTCTTTGACAGACTCTTCCGTGCACTAACTTACTGAAAGATTAATAATCTACGCTATAAATCTTAGTTGGAATATAGAAAGCAAGTTTAATAGCAATGTGCTCGTTATCAACATTATTTGTAGTGTGCGTTCAAGTCGGTAGATACTCTTGTACTTTCATTCACAATGGGGAACGTTGATTCATTAAACATGTCCAGCTGTTCCCGAGCGTTTAAAGTTAAATTTTTCCTTGTCTTACTGTGTGAAAATGTCAGCTGGAATCATTAATCTCTATCATGCAATTTGCATTTAAGTTTGTTTCGCGTACAGAATAATGTGGGAGTTTGCAATTGTGAAACAGGCAAGAGGTGAAATATAGAATTTCTTATGTTTCTTGCACATTCTTTTGCTGTCACTTTATCTTTCTTTTCATACATACGTAATTTCTCAACCGGTCATTTTTTTGTTTCTATTTTGTAATCCCATAGGAACTACTTAAGCTCCTGTATAAGTAGGTACAGTCACATGCTTACTCTATGACGTAAGCTATTTTGTGTAAAACTGCCGTCATCCATTGTTCCTTGGAAACGTGATTGAGTTACAATCATTAGGAAGTAGTAACGTTGACCATAATATCCATGCTTTATTAATGTAAGCTGCTACTTTTATTTTAGTTTCGTAATGTTTAAGCTTTACCTAAATAACCCTGTTAGCACATACCTTTTGGATGGAGTCACTAAGCTTGTGCGTTTTAGAGATAACGATAGAAGATAATCAACAAGTAGTTACTCGTAGTTAATAGACAAAAGCGTCCGTTATGAGTTAGTGTCGAAGGCGACTGAACTGTGACCCTTACGTGAAGTAGGACCAATCCAATCAACCTCATTACCCACACACACCACTCCTTGTTATCAGCCGACAAATATCAGACCAACTATTAATTCCAAATTGCTTATATCATTAAAATTATCTAGCTTAGGAACCATCCGATGAATTCGTATGAAAATCAATGTGAATATAAAACTGCCGCGATGAAAATAGAGACTATAATAGAGTTCAATGAATCCATTCTTCATTTGTCCAGATTTACAGTGTAAGAGATAAATGGAACGGATATTAGCGGCACACCCACGCATGCGTTTACTGCATACGTTATAGCTTAATATTGCGGACTTGAGCCATAAGAAAACTTCATTAAATTATACAAAGGAACGATGTCAGAGAAAAACACAGGGCAGTATACACCCACGCACTGCCACAAATTTAGATAACTACACGAGCAAAATTTAAAAGACAGCAAGACAACTCCAACCGGTCAGCTTTTGTTTGTGAAAAACATGTTTGAATGTGAAAGCCTAAAAACCGTATAAGAAACATAAATTAACGCCAATATAGTACTTCTCCTGCGATGGGACATTATGTTGAGCCGCATTTTCTCGTAAATTTATCTTTTTTATGATTGTGGGTGTAGATTATTATTTTAAACCAACCGTGATATGCAAGACCGCACTCTGAGCCAATTGATATCTAGCTTTTGGATCTGTGAACGTCCCATCATTGCTTTCCCTTGAAACGCGTTTACAATCTATTCGTTCTTGTCCCGAAGATATTGCAAGCCAAGTATTTCTGTTTGAATCAACGCGATCCATAAAACTTAAGTATTCCAATCGATTTATTGATGTATAGATCGAAATATCGTTAATCTAATACTCGATCTAAAATTCTCGGCTGGTCGTAATCTAAACAAGTTTCTCGATGGTGCAGTAGCGCGAATTGTTTAATCTTTTTGAAACACATTCGCGAGCTTTTACTGATGTTTGCACTCGCGAATGATAAAGCACACACTGCTAGTGCCAGACATGTTTTCACTAAAACAATTCAGCCGTCCGGCCGGTTCGTCGGCGAATATAATTCTCTTTTACGTTCTTTCCTATAATAGTCAGTTTATAACTGCTGACTATCGCGATAAGATTACATTTATATCATTTTCGTAATTTTACGGCAATACTTGATTATTAGTGAAAGTAATTTTATATTCCCTTCACTTATTAATGTGTTGAAGAAGTGGCAACATCATGGAGGAATATTTAATTATCAAGAACCGTGATAATGAATAATACAAAAAATTCCCCTTATGAACCTGAAGTAAAACACCTATCACAAATTCAGTTGATACAATCATAGTTATAATCGAAATAGAATAGGGTTAGGTCAAACATGGCAGAACCGAAAAAAAACGCACTGCCAAAAGAACTGTGCGTGGGTTTTATGGCTACTCTCTCTACTACCGAATCGGATTCAGCGAATCCAAACTTATCGGTCGATGTCATTGGCTTTTGGGCCATCATTTTATTGGCTGTTCTGCCACACCTAACATTGTCTTAACAAAGTAACAACCAGTTTTATAGCAATTCCTACTTGTAGGTACCAATACAAAGTCTTATAACCACTTATGTATGCTCTGTGCGTTCAGAATAAGTAGCTAAGCTCTCCAGAATCATAATGAACTTCTAGGCTTTCCTCTTTTATGAAAGTAATCAAGTTTCCACTTGAACCCACAGATAGGGACAATTGCCTACATATAATTCAAATAAGTTCCCATTTAAATTCCCTTTATAAAGCAACAGATGCCCGTGTTTTCTCTTAGTGTGAGCACGGCTCTAAGATCCTCCATTAAGACACGCATCAACTGGTACTTCTTGAGAAGCAAAAAGCTAAAGTAACGGTCCCCACCGATATGGCAGGATTTAATAACTTCTCCGGCCCTAAATGGAGAGAGGCAGATTTCGAGGCACGGACCTGCGAATGTATCGATGTCGATTCTTTATCAAGATCGTGACTTTTGCAGTCTGAATAAAAAGAACATCTGTTTGACAAAAAAATAATATAAATAATGCAGTCAAAATCGTGGGAGAGCTAAACTCTAAATAAAACTCTTTTCATACGAAATTATAAAACTTGTAAATTGTTTACAGAGAATCAGATTTATCAAAACATATTCCACGACACATGTAGTGTGTGAATGCTTACGTGTTCGCGATTTATACACTGAAGCCTCATAATTTCGTTTAAGATTAATCTGTGAGAATATGCGCGAATACGTTGAGCACATTACAAATGCAGGCAGAACATCGATATTAAATTATTTGCATTAGGAAACATGTATTTTATCGATGTGTTAACATCACTATGCAACGCGAGCTAGAACCTGTGGGACCAGAATGAGGTTGGAGCTCTCCATCTAGTGGACTATGATCGAACAGCTTCGAGCGCACTCGTATGTGCTCAGCATATCATTTGCAACACCAACAATGCGGAATCCAACATGTTCCGCATTTGGTTCGCATTTTTTTCTATAAAGGACTAGGAAAAGAATTAATAAGGTAACTATCTATCCTGCATTTCTATATGTGCATAACGTCTCAATCTTGAGACTGAAATTATTGCTGTAAATAGAATATAATACTTACGTGATTTGTTTATAAATCAATGAATACCTAACATTCAACTAAGTGGAAATATGTGGTTTGTTACATTTTTCTCAGAGTTCATGCCGGAATAGCTGTATGAGCTATTATAAATCCAAGAAATCAATCAGGGTGAACTTGAATATGAATTTTCTTATTTGTCTAACCCAGTTTCGCTAATATAAACGAACAGGGACCGCGTGGAAAATATAAACCAGAGTAATAAACGCGTAAATACGTCCTGGAACCCGCATAAACAGGAACATAACGGTGTATCAAAGAATTAACACGTCGCTATTTTGTTTGCGCTATAAAGATGCACGGTACAGTTACAAAAATAAAACGTTTTAAGACGTTAGTCACAGCAGCCGGTGTACCAAAAACTATTGTTTCGACAATGTGTGGAACATACGAATCGCATTGGTACTGCTGGCTCTATTTCAGGAATAGTTAACGTTTACTTCACGCCGCAGTTTTTGTGAGCAAATAAAACATTGATGGTATGATTACCAATTGTGAAAACATTTATTTTAAGAATTGGCAAAATACAGCGATTTGTTTATGCAATAAAATCTTTCGGCGTGTCTGCAATTATTTACGATAGTTTCTTAGAACTCCATCATGTGACATCCATCCGCATCGTTAAGGGTTTCCATCATTATTACTGTGAACGTGACCGATGTCTCGGGACGGTTCTTTTGATCGACAATCAATATCATTCAACGATCAATTCATCTTAAGATTTACGTCTACATTGTTAGATTCCTAGCAGTTATTCAGATGATCTATGATAATTTAGATATTACTCGAAACATAAATATTCATGGTAATGACTTATATCATTAGACAAACGAGCATGGAAACATCGCCACAAATAAATTCATACTAAACGTCTATAAGTATGAAGAACTTAAAGAAGCATCGAATAGATTCTTTCAAGTTAAAACCTTTTGACGGAACTCGACTGCCATTAGTGCTCGTGTTTCTCACATCATCACGTGATAAATTCAGAAATTGTTATTCAGCTACTCAAAATTGTAATAAAATTCAACTAAATTAATTCAGTGGCAGAGGTTCGTTAGATGACACCATATAAGGTGATCCAGACGAGTTGATGGCGCCAACAATATATCTCTATGAGTCAACACACATCTCGCTAATGTTGATCAGTTTCTAAATAAGCTTTTAAGGAAATATCGGAACCATAAATTTTATTTCAGTTAGAAAAAATAATTAACACGTAGGTAAATTATTATAATCACCATTGAAAAGTTAAGATCTTTAAAAGGGAATATCGTTAAAGTCATCCATGATATATTTATGTATAAGTTGCAAGTCTGCTCTAATGAAACCAAACCCAAATAGAGTATGGTGAACTTTTCGGTCTACATGTTCAGTAAGTACTTATTACATAAATAAACTAGCTAATACATTGGAAGCCAAATAGCGCGACATGTGAACTGATGCATTGACAATATTTTCATCAACTGCAATCGAACTTGGCACCGACATGAATATAGTGCTAACCGATTTTAATAATGAATTATTCAGTTCATTGAACTCCTTGCTTAAAAAGGTACTCTTTTCGCTTGTAAATGATTACAAATCTCTTAGTAACAATGAATGGACGGTATCGCTGAGGGTCGCCCAAGAATCAACAATCATGCCAAAGACGAGATAGCCCTGACATAAGGTACCAAATGTAGCAGCCTGCCAACCTTGTATTTCTATTTGTATGACTAACGCAACTGTTACCTACAGTAAAACTCGCTGTTTGCAACAATTAACTCGATCAACGAAGAAATGTATAGAATTCTCGTCTGTTTGAAAAACCTCAGGAAAGCTAAGATGGTTAAGATAGCTTTACGTGTATCGTGACGTAATTGACAAGCGTCTTCCTTTATTACCTTTTTGCAATTCAATCAATGCTATCATTAGCCGAAGGATCATTTAAAAACTGGTATTTTTCTACAATTATTTCGAAATGAGTTTGAGTGTACCATTAAAAGCATATACATATAGCATATGAATTAATTGCTGTTTTGTTTGCACAGCAATACAAATTCATTACGGTTATAATTGCTTGAGCACATCTCAGGAATAATGTGCATACAAGTTTCGTTTGTCTCTGAGCAGTGTTTACACTCACTTATTACAAATACTGTTCAAAAGAACTCTTGACAGTTGAATAATTAATGACACAACAATTCTTATACTCCGTACGTTATGAAAGTGTTCATTGATATGCTGATACTTTAATGGTTGATGAATGAAATATAAGGTGTATGTATGTATACGACAAATTAAGTTGTAAACAATGACATTATGCGTGCATGTTTCCGCTTGAGGTATCAAAACAATGTGGGTAAATATAGGGTACAACCCAACAACCGAATAGGAAGCAAGATGGAAACAGCAATGAAATTTAAAAAAAAATATCTATACCAAAATAAAAAATTTATAGGTACAGTATTGATACCTAAGTATTTACCTGTTAGAACTATTTTTATGAAGAATTGTTCACCGACAAGATGACTACCTACATGTTTTACAGCTACGGAAAATTCACACTCGATAATGACCTAAAACTGTGAAGCAGGTTTGCCTGTCGTATATTTTCTGTAAATCCATAAAGTTTGAAACGATACGGCTTTAATTAGAATTTCTCGGAGCTGGAAGTAATAAAGCAGATTGGTGCTACGTAGTTACGCAGTAAATTGGGGGCTAAATTTTCTAGAACAATGGGAAATGCTCCAGAAAACGCCACTAACCAATTGCAAGAACCGTAACTTCCTGGCTGTTAATCAAAAGATTGCATATGTGAATATAAATGGCGTCATATTTTAATATAGTCTTAAGTAATCATAGTTTTCATTCCCTTGACCCCGCGGACTGGCGTTTCAGATAAACCCTAGGTCCAATGTAAGAACAGTATGAATTACGTCATTACTTACATCTGGATGTTCTTTGACTGGCACGTAAACTTTTTCTGTGAGTGTGGTGACCATGCCTTCAGGCTCTGGTAGTACGAGTGGTTCTTTCTTGACTCCATTTATTTGGAATAAACTTGCTCGAACTTTTGCTATTTCTGAAATGAAAAATAACATTTTGTTAGTTACGTGGATAACATCTGCTGCAATAAATTTTACACATGAAACATGTCATATTGACTCGTTAATTTTAGAATACCGTCCCAAACGTTTACTAGTAAATATAAAGGTTTATGTCCCGTGGAAAATTCCTGTTTTTACGAGGACACATTTTAGTTTTCGGAAAACTTACAATGCCTTATTACGATCGTTGGTATTTATTTGTGAAATTTGGAACAGTCATTCATTGTGGCTTCGTGAAGTAGGTAATCAATATTTTTAGTAACCATCGGATCTGTAATAAGTTTGAAGGCTACGACAATAGACCAGCATGACATCATTGACAGACATATTGATAGATCTTATGCTGCACCTCTAATAATACGGCAGGCCAACATACCGTGCTGAGGCCACTCCAGCGACAATGATGTAATTGAGTTATGACATATTTTGATCATTAATTTACGCATGACTTCAGCGAGTGGACGAGAACAGAGAAAAAAGACACAAAAGTACGGCGAAAACAACAAGAATATTTTTTACATACGTTCAGATTGCCTGAATAACACAGGTATCTTTCATTTTTATTCGTATCACCATATGATATTCAGAATCAGTTCACACCATATGGCTCAAATATTACAGCAAAAGTCTGCGATTTCCCCACCGTATGTGAGAAATCGCTGTACAAACGCAGGATCTCGTTTTTATCTTCCTTATCGAGATAGAGAGGCAATGAGTCATCGGTTAATTTCCGGACGACGAATCAACGACCATCTGTTTGGCGATAGGCCTGTTTAATTTTGACAAGATTATAATACAAGAATCACTACGCTATCTCCCATCGCACGTGCTAAAAGTTTTAATTTTGTGGTAGCTTCACTATCTTTAGTCAATCAATCAATTTAGGCATAAGCGATTCACCGGGATTCCTTACTATCTTATCTGACTGATAAACGTTTTTCAAATTCAAGTACGGCTTCTGAAGAGTTTAAAGTGATAAAAAATAACAAAATGTTTTAACCTCAAAATAAATGGTCTTGCGCATTTTTTATCGGTTAAATACGTCCAGTACAGTTATGCGGGTTTTCTTCAATTTGTTAATCTCTCACGCTATCAAATGGCTCATATGCGCAGACGCACGTATCCGCCTGACCATACCGAGTCTGCTGAGGGGCTGGCGACAATGCGGAGGAGCTTTCACGCCATATAAGGGCTGCAGAGTGAGTAAACAAGCCATTAACCCGCCACGGGGCTCGTGTGATAGCCGATGGATTATGTATTTAATTGCCACCTTTTCCTGCATATTGATAGCGGATGCATTTAGGATGAAATGTTTATACCTACTTTTTATTTTCTGCATATTTTTTTCTTCAAACTACTTAATCGGTAACTGATAACATTAATTAATATACACGCTACTGAATTTTACATTTATAATATAGCCTTTATGTTTATTACTTTGCAATTTAAATAAGCGCTGTCGCTGTTTATTCGTTTATTTGTGTTGGTTACAATGTCTGAGTCATATGACTAAGGTATATTGAATAACTTGATTAATAGGACGGTAATCGTCATTGTCAGCGTTTGTCTATTTGACAAGTTGAATCGTCTGATGGTCAATACAAGGTTGAATCAAGAACAGATCGTTTAAAAATCTTTTGTAACATGTCACACGACGTTGACGGGTGTCGAAACACTTGTAATATACGTTTAACAATGCAGCAGTCTTTGTACTGGTAAATGAGAGTACTAAACAAAAACAATTGCGGTATAATAGAGGCTGTGTTCTGAAGCAGGTGGTTTTGGGGGCTGTCCGTCCGTCACTCCACGTCTATGCGCTAGTTTGATTAATGTATTCGGATTTGACGTGAACGAGTTTCGGAATATGTCGTTTGTAGGAGGTCGTTCTTGCGCAAGTCACCAAACTTGTGTACCTACTTCAATCTCGTGTGAACTATGAGCCTGATGGTTTAAGTGATGGACGGCTATTTACGCAGCATTGTTGAAGTTTGTACATCTTTTAACGTATGTTTACACCACTAGCTTTTATTCCTCACTAAAAACGCAGCTTTAGGCGCTTTCATTATAACGTATAATGGAAGAGTTAAAAGTAACGTGCAGGAGTTATTTATGAGGCTTGCAGATGTAACAGAAAACATTTAATGACAGCTTGCACGCTCATCGCCTACGAGCATTACATTAACCTATTTCTTGAAGATGATTCTTTCAACTTGCGGAGGAAGAGAGGTTAGGTATTATTCAAGTTTTTCACAACTGTGGAACAAATTACTAAACATGCAATCAATCATTGAGGCCATGATGACCAATTTAAATATGAATTCATATTTTAATCGATTTTAATTAAGCAACAAGTTATAATATGATTAATTTATTAGATGATGTTTTTAAATTTTGGAAAATGTCTTTTATAAATAAATGTAAAGCTAACCATAAACAGGTTACAAAGCCACACAATATAGTTATATTTGTTAACAAGGTTTAATTTTACCATTTACTCAGATTACTTCAACCGCAATCGCGATCATTCTATGTGCATTGTACGTAATTCTAGCCTGGCGAGACTCCCTTTGGGAGCAAGTAAGCAAATTCTATCTTTGTGTCTCTGAGTTAAGATTGAAATTCAGGTGGGAAGTATTGATATCTCTATAGCATAATGATGTTTGAACGCTGGCGTAGGAAGAGCATTCACTATAATAGGAGAGCAAGCAACTTGTGTGTCACTGAGTGACAAATGTCAATTGCCGCTTCGAAGTTCGAGACCACCTACGGAAAAGGGAGCGCTTTGTGATTGACTTGGACTTTTTTATGAAAATCAATCAAAGTAATTTAAAGTAAGTCTCCTATTAGCATACAATCAAGAACGAAATGAAGCTTTGTGAATATTACCTGTAGGTATGTACTAATCACCTGTTATTAAATGGTTATTTGGTTTGTCCTGGTTACAGGTCAATAGCATTTGTGGTAATTTCCTTAATTGGCACTTATATAATGCACAATTTTAATTGAATTTGTAATATATCTCTTGAGTTAGCACAAGAGAAATATTTACTATCAAAAATAACTCGTAGTATTGCACATTTCCTCTCCGGAGTGTTGCGACAGCGAGCCTCACACACGTACGCTTACTGGTTCCAGATAATGCAATGCAATCTCTCTTGCATTGTCACTGTCCACAATGGCGGACCGCGGTGCGTTCACTCTGTAATCCCTCTCCCTCATTCTATTCTAATACACACTTAAGAGGACGAATTGGAATTTTTGGCGCCAAGGATGTCAATTTTTCTCAGTAAATACAAAACGGATCAAAATACAACTTGGTTACCTGAAAGTTCATGATATAAGCCTTATTTTGTTAGTTGTAGAAACATGATTAGGTAACTTTTATAACAGAGAAAAATATATCAAACATACCTCTTTTTAAAAAGAGATTCACATATTATGGGCAAACGGGACCGATTTAAGCCTCTTAACTTTTTTAGTAGTTGAGTATATACATACTCTTTAAAATGGTAGTAGGAATTTTTATTAAATTATCATTTCTAAATATTAAAATTACAAAACCATTTTGTCGCTTACGACTTTTAGTTATAAGCTAGCGCGCGTATTGTTATCCTCGCCCCGCTCAGACGCTCCGACCCCTTTTGGCGCCTTAGATGCGCGTGCCGGTTATGGAATTATTGTTGACCACTTCCTCGCCTTAATAAGCTGTAACTTCAAGCACAACAACGATATTATCACACGGAATTGGACGTCTTGCTACGTGATTAGATTTTTACTCTTTATCACGAAGACTCACCGCCCACAAGGTTTATTCGTTTCTATAAAAAAAACTTTAAAATCTGTTTTATTGCCCACGGTGCGATCTTTTAAATTATGTATTAAATAAACACGTGTGGTTTTAAGACGGGATTGAACTCGACCCCTGGACAGTTATAACACATTCTACGATATTTTTCAAGATAAATGTCAATCGGTCGTGAAAGGTTACAAATACGTTGCTATTGATTTTAGCATATTTATAAATAAAAAACTGATTGATAACATTTACATTCGAATGTTAAGCAACTGTTCTTGATTATGATAACTATTGAATTGATTAAAGTTTACTTGGTTAACGAAACTATGAGGTTATTTTAATAATTTCATCATTTATCAAATTACATTACATAGCGTTTTCAATTTTAAAGGGCATTAATTTTATATTACGGTTCCATAAGAAATATTCTGCCTTTAAAAATGCCATCAAAGAGTCATCTACGCGCAGTCTGCTGAGCGCTACAGTTCCAGTGAAACAAATGTTATAATTGGTTCTAAGAATAGTCACAAAATCACTTTCGTTTGTGGACTCGGTCGGCGGAAACAATTAATTTCTTTCATCACCAAGAACAGTGCTGGTATTTCGTAATTTAACGACGACGCCAATGCAACGGCCGTCATAATAACAAACCAAGTAAACGGACGCGCGGTCTAGACAGTGAAATTACAAGGTGGTGCATTAATTAAACTTGACTGTCACAATTGGAGCATAAATGCACATGATTTATATGAAACCATGAAGGACTACTAACTATTAATCTTCATATTTCCACATTGGTGGAACTCTAAAGATCAATGAGAAATCTTCAGTAGGTGTAACTATAAAGTAACAATTTGGAGAGGTAAACTAATAGTTACTAATAGCTTGTTTTATTCTAGCGTTGAGATTAATGCTCCCTGAATAATATATATGAGGGCAAATTAAGAACAATGTGGATTGAAGGGGAATTTTCTCACGTTGAGCAGCGATGCGTAAACGCAGCACCACGGTCAGTTGCGACCGGCTTCACTTGCGCCGACCAACCACGGCGACTTGAATCACGCGAATAATTATGTTGATATATTAAAATGTGTGTGTGTAATTACCCGGCAAAGAAGTGACATTAAAGAAATCAGACAACTCTGGGAAGAAGTATACAATAAAGCTGTTGGTTTTACCTATTCCACGAGGGCTGATAAGAAGAATGAAATATGTAAAAACTAAGGAGTATTTTACCTTCACATAAAAAAAGCATAATATTTGTATGTTAATATTAAATTAAATAATGTTTTTAAACACATCTACTTTAAAATAGCACCTATTAGATTGGAATTGAGGAAGACCTTTAGGCAAGAAGCCGGTTCGATTAATAACCGCAATAAATAATATCTGGACAGAAAATCATAGAAGATTACCTGTGAATACCTACCATCTAACAAACAGTAAACGTGTTAGAAACAAATGAAAATCAATCATATTCTATAACAACCTTTGTATTAATCATGCAGTTATTAATTGATTTCTTGGACATATACCTATTATCTCGAGACAAATGCAGCTCTAATCGCATCCGAAATACTTTAGTGTCACATTGGTAGACAAAGAGAATACATATCCGGTGTATTCTATGAGAACTATTGTGTTTGTGGGCAGCCCATTTGTAATCAAGCTTGACAAATTAGATTATTAAGTAATCAAACCGGATTGCACAACAAGGCAGGCTTACAAGGAACGGAACTAATGATCTTAGACATCAAAGTGTAGTAAACTTAGAATATGAGTAAGTAAGCCCACTCAATATATCATATAACAATAAAGTAGGATGTATATTAATAGAAAGCGATGCACTTGAGAATGATGAATGGGAACAAGATAATCAAAAGGCAGTAGTGAGTTAGTTGCCGCTACGGTAGCCCCAGACAATACGCAGCATCGGACAGATGTACCGGCTCATCATGGCGGCACGGGCTTTTGCTTCGATATTTCCTACCAATAAAATAGGCCCTTTATAAGAGTAACTGAAGGAATTGTTGCTTATTGCACGTGAAGCACGAGATCTAGATAAGATCCAAAGCACCGATTAGAAATATTACGAGTCTGCATACACGGTTGCTCAAGTTTAATTTGTGCTAAACGTAAGCCGCTCTTGTTACACAATTTCACGTATATGCATAGTTCATTCATAAAAAAGTTGCTTAATTTCTTTGCCGTAATTAATGCACCTGACACTTGAAGCTTAAAATTTTATACTTGAAGAAAAATACTAAGATGCAACTACGAGTGAAATCTGATGTTATTAATGCTAGTCAACCTGGAAGACAAGAGTTGAGCGTGACAGCACATACAAATCACATTTTACAGCTATTTAAAAACACTCATATAGTTCCTTCAGTAATATTCGACTTCCTGTCGTCGATGGCAAGTAACATAGGCTAATGTCTAGTCATGCACATGCATTATGCACATATAGAAAAAAGAATCAATAAAAAGCTGCAGCTGTTGAATGGTAGATACTTCTAGCTCCATTTTAGTGGTCCCTCAACATCCGTAGACACTAAAGAGAACGGAATTGATAGAAATATTTTCAATTGAGATGACTAGATTCATATTGATGGATACTTTGGCCTCTTCTAACTATGCATTTAACTGCAAAAGGTAATCTTTGCGATATATTGGAATTGCTAGCACGAGCTAAGATTATGGCCAAAATAACTCATTTACTTTTTGCTTACCCATGGAACTACACATAACAAATGAGAATCAACTAAAACTATGTAAGATTAAGTTATGTTAAAATTGTTTGTATGTCAAATGAACATAATGATGGTCTTGGTGTACAACGTATAATAGATGGTTCTTCCAAGATCCCCATTAGTCATTCCTCGAACGCGTGGGACGATGACAATAATTATACTTAGAAAAGTGACGAAATGAGATTGAAGGTGATTCATTTATGAATGAAACGGTTATGTAGTAAAGATACAAGTCAATTTGAAAGGTAGGTAAAACAATCGATGGCTTTGCAAAATAATAAGTGCATAAATCACAGTAGGAACGATCTGGCATTGGCCATTACGAAATGCACACAAAATGGAAACCGGTTGGAAATGCCAACGGCGCAGGTTGTCTTAACAATTGTGATTGAAATGCTTTTATCTAGCTATCTTCATCTATGCTTGTTCGGGGGAACCTACTGTCACATTGTTAAGACACAGATGCGACATTTGGAAAATATCTGGAAACCATTACTGTAATGGATAAACATTTAAAGGAAATATACAGATATGCCGTTATAAATATAAGCAAACTCTAATATTTGAGGTGCATACCACTAGTGGATTGGTCTGCAGCTAATTGTGTGAAGTGTGACTGAGAAATATGAATATCGCCAGCAAAACACGTTATGTTAATTTCAGAGAACGTGTACATAAACAGGTGGTCAAGCGTAAATGGTCTAAAGAAAAATAATACTCATATTTATGAATGGCAGTTAGCAGACATCGGGTGTGAATGAAAAAATAAACTGTTATTTGCATACCACTTCCAAAGGGTAGAAGATATGTCACGTTGTTTGTCACTGTTACGCAAATATGTCCAAACACACAAGGGGACCTATGGATACCGTAAATAAATAACGAAATATCAAGTATACGGAAGTGAAAACGGATAGACCATTGTATAAAAGTTTGTTTTATTTATTCTTGGGTATATTTACCCTTTAAAGCTAGGTTATCATAACAAGATATTTTATTTGGCTGACCATCGTATTTTCTTCATGTAACTTGAATGTAGGAAAAAATTTCAACAAACTTCATAGGAAGTGTAAAGGTTTCTAAAGCGCGTACTTTTAACAAAGCTTAAGAAGATAATGTTCAAATAATAATTGTGTAAGCTCAACATCACTAACACAAGAATTATATCTCAATAAATTGACTAAGCGAGAAGGAATACGCATGTTTTCATACAGCGCAGCTACAGATTTACGGCCCTATTCGTTAGGATTTACGCAGGTTCGACACGTGTAAATAAGCTCAGTAGTTAACAACGCCTAAATGTGTCAAAGCTGAACCAATGGGTGCTGTTACGCGTTCGAGTTTCCAGAATACTGGCCGCGATCTATACTATTTATTCTCCGAACACTATCCACAGTTGACGGTTCTTTTATTATAGCTATAAAAGCATTGGAGTAAACCGGAGATTTTCGCTGATTTATCGCCTAATATTTATTTTTCACGGTTTACTTGTGGGGCCCATTTGTAAATATAGGACTAGTTTACAGTAGGGAAACTGGGGTTTCCTTTTTATGTGGTATGTCGGTGCCAAACAACGTGACTTGATGCGACGCGGACATTAATATAATACGGAACATTATCGTAAAACAACAAACTAGATGTTTCAGTGTGCCGTGTCAGTTGCGACTTTAATGTACCGTTATGCTAGTTCAATAGAAAGTTTATAACCTCCGGTGTAGCCGTCTTATAAAGCTGTTCACGCAAAAATCGGTGTCAGGAGGAAGGCATAAAATTGCTTACTAGTCAATGAATATAATAATTAAAACCGCCATGAATCAGCTCGATCGGGGCGTTCTGTATATTGTTGTGACATGTTGATATTCAATACACTGACAGGCAGTTTTTTCAACTACCGACTATAAAACCGAAGAGTCAAATGTCGACACCTACCATTCTGGAATGGGCTTCGTATTCAATGGATGGCTCGTGGGCGTAGCTTATAAACATTGAATGACAGAATTATACCGATGACAAACTATTGAATAAACACTTTAACAACAATTTTAAACAGATTTAATGGCGTCATAGAATGTGACACATTGTGTGTCTCATTTTACAACAACAACAATAATACACAGTTCAAGCTTATATTGAATATACATTCAATTATGGTTAAGTTGCATGGAGTAGCACGAGAGAATAGCGGTTCTCGGTTGCAAGCGAGACGGATTGTTTGAGGCTAATATTTGACAATAGCAAGCTATGAGCCAGCGAAGTACTTGGCTCAGTCAAGACAGTTTGACTTAGCTTGCCATTCATAACATATTGTTAACGCGGCTGGTAGCAACGCCTACAGCAAGACACGCGTCAATTCATTTTAGAAAAACTTATTGTAATGAGCCATCTCACTCAATCACACGTAAATACTTCATATGTTAACCACCTACGCAAACTGTATTTCAAGTAAACATGGATGTCAATGTTTAATGGCCCACAAAACATGATTATTATTACTAACATTTATGGACTGTCAAGAATGATGCATGCGTTTTTTCAAGGATACTAAAACAATTACAGATGCACAATGATTGAATTCAATTCAATTGCAATTCTTGTAATAATCGTAGGTGTAATCAAATACACGTAAGGCCAAGCTCATGTCGTTACAAAGATAATTCTGCTAATTAATTCTGTGTCCCTAACCCAATATAAAGCGAAGTGTCATGTACAGTACACACCTACTTAGCCAGGTAAAAATTGGCATCAGCGATTTAATTAAATAGACATTCGATTTTGATAAATTAATGACGTGGATAAAGTAGCAAAGAAATAGGTGAAGATTTAGCCAAAATTAGAGTACACCTTCGTATCCAGAGAACGTTTCGGTTTGTGCAATCAAGAAGGATATGATAAACGAGCGGGAAAAAATGAGTACAAGAAGTAGGACAAAAAACTAGCAGAAAATAGGCAAAAGCGAGATATTTATGTTTCGAAAAACTGGAACTATGCAGAATTTCATCAGTGTGATGAGTTTCTGCTCCTATCGATATAAAACACGATTGTACAAATACGTAAAACATTAATGACTTGAACAATAAATAAGACTGCGAAAGAAAGCTGTTTCTAGGCGTCAGCAAAAACACGTTGAAAATCTTTATGACTTACGAGTCGAGGGTTCTATAGAATTTCTCACGTCTCAACACTAGTGAACCGAGCTTACCTGAAATGAAACATAAACAATATTAGCGTTGTATTAGCTAATGATGCACAGACTTCGTGTTTATTAGTTCTTGCTATTACTGTTGTCTAGTATAACAATGATCTATTGATCAACAGTATCGTTGATCAGGTTGCCGTAGGGAAATATTGAATGTGTGTGCTTGCTTATTTGCATGCTGTATACGGATCTTAGGATGACCATACTAGAGCACTTATGTACCGATAATGTTTAATATTAATTAATGTCATTAATAGGACACGTGTCAATTAACACTTATACCTTGCTTAGATTATATCACTTCAAGGTCTTTAGAAGAAAGCAAATCTCCAGACAAAGGAAGATGATTGTTAAGTTTGAGATTGAGCCCATATAGGTATGTAGTCAGTTCCAAAATCGATGTAAATATGTAGTCGATGCAAAATCCTGGCAGAAAGGATGAAAATGGTTAAAAAACAGAGAATTCAGTGTTATTAGCGATTTGCTTTTCGATGGATTTTATGTGAGTAAACCAATGTTCATGATTCAGACGTAGTTTTCCTAAGGACCTACCACTGTACCTATTATTATGCCACTGCGTACTAAGAACTGAGGCGCAATAGAAGATCACAAATATTCAGCCAACAGTTTTCAGTGCGTTGTGCAACATAAAATGTTGGTTTAGTCATGTGATGCAAGTGCACGTTTAGCTTCTAAAAAACATTTAGTGCTTGTCTGACAGTATTTGCTAAGCGTGGCAGATTTCAATGTTACCGTTTAAAGATTTACGAAATAAGTAGGTACTACAACCAAAACTTGTAGAAACTAAAGGAAGGAATAAGAAGCCCGATTGCCTAGGGTTCACTTACTATGAGATTTCATTAAGAAAATTATTGTGTACAGTTTTAGTCTTTTCCAGAAGTTCTTACTCCTTAGGTACCTACTTGTTGGCACTTGTTGGATTGAACCTAGAAAACCATAAACAAGTAATCTGATGAATCTTGAGGCTGTGCCATTAAATGTACAGTTCAATAAGGCAGTTGACAACACTCAAACGAAAATAGCAATGACATAATTTGCACATGGAATAAAATATGTTAATACCAATAGACAAGCAATAACGAGCATTGTTAGGCGCGAGCACGTTTCACGAGACTTTGTTAAACAACGCTGCTTATACATATAATTAAACGAACCAAATGTTATTTGATATGACAGATGAGATAATTCCGTTTATAAAATTAATAGAGAACTCATTCATAGCTCTGACACTCGTGTAGCGGTCACACGCAACTAGAGGTGATAGTCAGAAATAACCGTCTCTATTTCTTTGTGGATGTTCACGCGTGAGACTCTTGGCACTGAGTTCAAGCACATGCACGCAAAAAGAAAACAGTGCAATTAAAAAATCTGAGAGGAAAAATATTCTCGATAATCGCTTTGTTTTTAAATTTCGTCGGCGTTAGTGACGAGGCGTTATGGCGATGACAAGCACGTGTATTTCAAATCTTTAAGCTACACGAAACGGATTTTATGTTTAGTTGTACTAAACGAAATTCTTTGAATTAGCTTGTCTAATGTAAAATAATTTAAAAGTTGGCAGTGTTTGTCGCGTGTATTTCAGTAATATGTTGAGATGGTATTTTATTCAGATGACATTCTGATTTTAATCGGTCCTCAATGTCTCAGAAGATTATTACGACGAGGAATTTATTCACTCTTTCTATAATGCATTCTAATGAAAGTACGATTTGATAGCAGTTACAACTAGGGCTTTCAAATACCGGATTTTTTCAATACCGGTATCAATACCGGTATTAGAAATTTCAATACCGTGATCACGTGATCACGGTATTGTCGGTCATGAAAATATTGCAATACTCCAGATATTAAAAGTTGTCGCTCCTTTATGCGTCTTCGAAGTGCTTTTGCAAGATTTTGGCTTAAGT
Source organism: Helicoverpa armigera (assembly GCF_030705265.1). NCBI lineage: Eukaryota > Metazoa > Arthropoda > Insecta > Lepidoptera > Noctuidae > Helicoverpa > Helicoverpa armigera. Next base: position 6,840,966 of record NC_087133.1, on the reverse strand, counting down.
CATTAGCTTGACCATCTAACTTCGTCAACATAAATTTTAGCGCAATATCCGCTTTTAGTAAATTGGCATCCCGTTTACAAACTAATATAGTTACTTTGACTACAGAAAGGCTGTTGTAAACATTTTTTAATATTGTCAAATCGAATTCGTCTAATTCGAAATCGGAGTTTAATTTTAGATCGATTAAAACTTTTAAAACACAATCCTTTAGTTTCAAAAAGCGTCCAATCATAGCCCCGACACTATGACTAAAAATGAGATTGACTTCATCATGACGAACAAGAAGCACATAGTCAGAGACGTCTCCGTGATCAATAGGTTTAACACCGGGAGCGATCACCGACTTGTCCGAGGCTCTCTGAATATCAACTTCAAGGCCGAACGTTTCCGTCTGATGAAGGCCAGGTTCCGACCAACACTGCTCCAAACCATGACAGGATCTGAAACCACAACAGACGTTAACCAGAACCACGAATATGTGGTTCGGATCCTCAGGGAGGAAGGTTCGAGATTCTGTAACATGCAACGTCAGGGCTTATAAAGAAACGCCGTGAAAACCCGCCTCGTCAGCTAAAAAAACACGCCATTTCACCGAAGACCTGCCAGAAGTCAGCAGTGGCGAAATCGAGATCGCTCTGAGACAGCTCAAAAATGGAAAAGCATGCAAAGCAACAGAGCTATTAAAAACAGGAGGTAAGCCCGTACTGGGGGAGCTCCAGAAGCTTTTTAATGCCGTCCTGTTTGAAGGAAGAACTCCAGAGGCGTGGAGTAGGAGTGTTGTCGTCCTGTTCTTCAAAAAGGGAGACAAAACCCTGCTGAAGAACTATCAGCGGGCGGGTATGCTGGAGATAAAAGTTGGCGCTTAATACACAAGTGTGAAGTGTGAGAATAAGATTACGAGTAGGTACATACATCTTACGAGTCGTAGTTATTTATCTTATTTAATACAACTTCCTGCTACTTATTACAACAAACCACAATAATTAAAATTATAAAAAGATTGTAATACCGTAATCACGGTATTGGCTCGTCAATACCGGTATTGAAAAAATACCAAAATATATCCGTGATCACGGTATTACGGGATCCCGTAATACCGGTATTGAAAGCCCTAGTTACAACCTATTTCATCAATTGAGCATTTAAAAGCTTTACGTCTCCTTGACGATGATTCCCCGTCGCTTTTATGATAGGAATAACATGTACCTACTACGTATAAAGACATTATGTTGGTGGCTCCCACTTAATTAATAAGAAGTCGTTAAACTCTTGGCTTCAGACTTAGGAGCAACGTTGGGCGTACTAGTTGGATGTGTCGAGATACCTATTTGTTAATCGCGTGTGATTGGTCGAATTTAAAACTTTATTTATTTTGGCTGTTAACAGAGGTAGATGAACGCCGTTAGAAATTGGCCAGGATCCCAATGGCTTTTATAATTTCAGCGGTAATTTCTGTTTTTATTATGTAGGTAATTTCGTATTTTAATTCATTAAATTCGTAGTTATTAATATGAAACATTAACTGTATAATAAATTAAATTGCAAAATTTTGCTTGTATGTTGTCATTAAATTAACAGGTGTGTAATTTGAGGCTATTTAAATAAACTTGTGTTTGCATTTAGATTTATTCAACGACATGCATCGAATTTGTTGCATAGGATTTCCCTAGTCACAGTAACAATACTGTGAAATACAGAGTTAAAGATTCTTAACCTACATCATAGATATTTCCTAGACGTTCGACATTATAAAAATAATAGCCCTTTTCAATTATGTGTAAGTATCTTCTAGCTACAGATCCAATGAGCATATGCTACAAACAAAACCATTAATTTCATGGATATTGAGTAGAAAGTATTAAAATATTCTTAATAAACGTTAGAAGATTTCACATAACCGGCAAATGTTCATAGTAAACTTTATACGATGCTGTTTAGTGTTATTGTCATGATATTAAGGTAAGACAATGCTTACATCATTGACGATTGACGATAAAATTATATAGGTAACATCAAAGTGAGCGCTTGTTGCTGTTTTAATGCTGCATTGTTAGAGGTCGCAGCAGTTAGTTAATTATACGATTTCAACGACTAAATGTCACAAATGATGTGTTTTGCCGCAAATGCGTTTAATTGCACTCGGTGTTGGGTGTGGTGTTTTAGATTATTCATGAATTAATAGAAATTAATAGCCTGTTAGTAACAATTAATTTTCATTTATTGTAGGGTGTTTATCGCTTTATCGACAAAATAAAAAAAAAATGTTCAGAGTATTTTTTCTGGCGTTTCTTGACTGCACACAATAATAAGAAGAGCTAAAAATGCGGTGAAAAATTCGGTCAACACAACACTGAAATAAATCACGCAGACAATTTGTACAAAAAAATCTTAGATCGTTTCAAGCCACATTTCTATTATGTAAGAAATTGAACGTGCCCACAAACACATCTTCCTATTTTTATTGCCTTCTATTTATTTAATGACTTTCTTCATTTTATGACCACAAAATCAAAACCTATAGATAAGGATGGAATGAAGAAGTTAAACTTGTTTTTTGAAGTAAACATATTAAAGTTGACCTACAGGACACATTAGGTACGTATATTTTCACACTCACTGCCAATAAGATACAATAATTATTATTTTTCCTTAAAAACTTGCATCATGATGACTTCATTATAGAAATATTGGCGTAACTCATATTGAAGGAAACTTAAAACGCCGGTGTTGTCTTACGATAAGTGTCTGTTTCGGGCGAGTGAACCAAAAATATAACCACGAGTTGCATTCATTTATTTGTCACAATTTAACTCCCCATAATACTATGGGTCACTTTAAGTTACTGAGAAAAGGTTTTAATTGGAAGGAGGATAATGTAAGTGACTCACTGGCTGATCTTCGCAATTCAAGAGGTCCCAACATGGTCTAATTGAACCGAATTCTTTCAAACTGGGTTGGAGCTACCAACAAGTGAAAGAACTAAAATTGGGAGCACGTGTACAAAAACATTTCAACTACAACACAATGTTTCAACATCACTCTCAGTATGGTTCATATCATAAATGGAAACACGACAATACATTCGTAATAACCCCACATAAGAATGTGATCTTCACATCCGCGGATAAAAGAAAGAGTACAATGTAAGTTTAGCGCCGGGCTACACAATATCCATTACAAAACCAGTACCATCTAATACAGACTGCGTCAAAACGTCACTTCACCTGACATGAACACTAAAGGCGCATTTTTATTGATTATAGGGCAAAGGAATACATTGGACCACCCACGGAGGCCAGGGTCTAATTGAGTGTACAACCCATTGTCCACACGACAGAAAGTTCAAAGGTCCCTTGATAAAATATCAATCAAAGAAGTATTTTTTTTTTCGAATGAAATTCGTCATCTCATGTCGGAAGAATACTTTGTTACGGCCTGTGGTTTTATTAGCTGCGTGTAAATTATACGAATATTATATTACATCGAATTTAAGTACAGTGAGAAAAGGCTTACAGAAATAAGAACGTTATTTGAATTGCATAAGTAAGACAAAGTATTAAGCAATTCTGTATGATGCATGATGATACAATATCTGTTTAAATCAGTGTTTTCGTCCTGTTAGCGTCACATTTTCTATCTTGTACATCTATCGTTCTATGTACTGGGTTTAATAAAAAATACCATATGACGGATTGTTAATCTACGTTAGTTAATCTCACATTAACTTCTAAGATAGCTACAAATCTTCATCATAAACAAGACATGCGCAATCACGATAAATACACGTAAAGGGACACTGATGAGCTGTTAATATATTGACCAATCAACTTAATAAAGTACGTAATTATAAATGTCGGTTTGACCGCTGATATTTTATGGTCAGATATCAATCAAGCAGGCTTTTAACCATCTTCAAATTTATTTGACAAACGTTTAAGTAATTTGGTCGTGTTATGTTAAAATGAATGCGTTATTTTTTAAACATTGATTGATTGGTTTTATGTTGCTTGCAGTTATGTCATATATTTATAAATAACTATGAACAATTCGACCATGACTCTTGAAGGTACACATAAAAATCTCAAGTGAGTACTTCAAATCTTAATAAATGGTAATTAAAATAGCTGCGTCGGTAAAGTGCAACGTTTAACCTAGGGTTGGTTATTCTGTAGCCACTTCAAAAGCCGTGCCTGCATAAAACATTATGTATTCTCAGAAAATCACTAAACAATTGAATATTTACTTACCTATCTGATGCTTATAAAATTATTGAATACGCTATATATTAATGTAGATTTATTCATTTTATTGTCAATCATGTGTTATCGATCACGACATGCGTTTGGTATAAAACTATAACGCAGTAGTAACTTTGATACAGATCAGTAATATAATATGTTAAACATTAATGTACTAAATACTGTAAATCCACAAAGCATCGTTGACAGCCCTAAAGTAACACAAATGCATTACTAAGAAGAGTCTTTATCTAATGTCGGTAGCAGAGATGAAACAAACCGAAAGATTGTTCGGTAAACCAAAATGATAGGTTACAAGCACGATGCGAACATAATTCTATGCATTTATTTTGAGTTGTACTAGCTATCAATTTGTCTAAGGTAAGTATTAAGGACCAATATTGTTTGCAGAAATATAATTATCTGATTGAAAACAATAACAAAGCATTTGAACTTGAATGGACATAGAGGAAAGGGAAAACAAAAACAATCTTGGATTGATTTTGTAAATCACTAGCTGATACATAGTGTTTTTTTTTAAGAATATGGTTGGAAAAGTTGTCACTAGTAAGATGACGTCAGAATAGAGTAGTAGCAGTTTCTTTAACTATTAAGCTAGTTTAATGGCTAGCAAAAAGTAGAAATTCAAATGATGCATATCCCAACTTGAAACACCATGAACAGTAGCAAAGTCTTGCTAGTACCTACATAATCAACACAACCTTTTGGTTCATTCTATTAAGTCATCAAATCATAGTGCAAGAAAACTTAACACATTTATATGGATGAGCAGTAGTCAAAAGTCATTAAAACGTAAACTTGTACAATTTAAGCGTTTGCCTATTTAACTGGAGCCATTCATTCACCATCCAAAAGAAGGTCACTTAGATGTCGCAAGTACTTACTGTGCTCATGTAATAAGGTTAAATAAATATGTAATTTGTGGATTAGGTTATGTTCGTCATTAAGCACCCACGTTGAATCGGAACTATCATTACGAAATCGAAACAACGCACATTTTATAAGTATTCTCAAGAATTATATGTAAGTACCCACCACCTACATGGAATAAGATAATCTTTATATCGAAGGTGAATCGGCCGCCCACAGCATCGGCAAAAAGTATAGTCATCAGCTTACATCTAACAAAGGTAGCCGATTCGCCGGCCGCCTTAGTCAGAACGCCCATAATGACGAATATGGACATTTGTACAGCAATGTGTAGGTGGCACTTAGAACCCGGCCCCTGCCCTTATAAGGTACTATGAAAACTTCTATCGATATACGCAAAGACTGGCATAAGAAGCCAATTTGGGATTTGACTATAGTAGAAATAAAACCAATAGCGATGACGGGTATCGAAATACTAAATAATGAAAAGAAGATTAGTAGTTTTCACAAATCACTAATGTATCAAAGAATAGATAAGTCAATCATATCGTTAACTTTCTCGATTGTTACAAGACTCGGATGACCAAAAAAGTTGAGATTGACGTGAATTGATTTAATTATCGCCACGGTATAACTGCATAGAATTCACGTTCGCGCCGCATTGATTTAATCCGAGAATAATAGTGTAACAGGCATTCGATAAACGCCTTCTGCGATAGGCAGTCGACAGCAAACGGGTAAAACAAATCGTTTTGGAATAGTTTCAGTAGCTTGTGCAAATCCACATTCAGAATTAATATCGCATTTAAATAAGCACACAGTGTACGTTCTGAGTGATGTTTGGTCAAGTCAAATTGCTTGCTGGACTATTGCCGGAGCAAATATTGTCGGTAGAAGCAAACATTTAAAATGAAATGATGTAGCAAAGCTGATTGGATGTTAGTCCATTTTAAATAACACATTTTTACAGTTACCCAACTCACAAATTCAATTTATGACAGCTGGGTAAACACAAAATAGGCCACTTTCCTAACAAATGACGCTTCCATTAAAATTACCAATTTGGCACGACTATAACTGTTGAAAGATTAGATTGGCTTCTATGAAATATCGATGGCGAGTAACGATTCTGATGGATGTTGCCACAAGACCATATTTCATGCAATGTATGACCCATTGTATCTAGCCCTGTGACAAATTGCTGCTGCTAGTCACACCGCATACAAGTTTCGATGACAATATTGTATACCGCAATGGAATGTGCATGGTAGATCTTGTAATATTCGGGTCATAGAAAACAGCTGAATATCAGTTACTGCAACTGTTTTGCATTTCATTTGGCAAAAGTCTCTTAGAACATAATGTATTGTCAAGTAGACAAGTTTGTATATGTTTAGCAAAATATTTGAAACTTTCGAAAAGATTGATCGAAGAAAAAGAACAAAAAACTATTAAGACACTGTTATCCATCATTGTTTATATCAATTTCATTGCTTCAAAGATTAGACCGATAGAAATGTCAATACAATAAATCGGTCTTTCGGATAAGTCACATTATATTCTTCCTCCAGTTATTAATCAGTGGGCGCCACGATTCTTGTCTTAACGTTCCCGTTAACCTTAAGACCCGCCTTTGTAATAAGCTTTATACTGTGTTCTAAACAAAATACCTAATAAATTGCGTCACAAACAAGTATCATAACGAAGATAAAAGGATCAGTAGCTACACAAGGCCACATATTGTCAACGTTACGCACAATGTTAGCCACAAAATAGCCTGGCATGTTTTTAATTTCAATAGCTATTTACCTTTCTTGTTTGTAAGCATTCATGTTTAATACATACGTGTGGACAGTGTTGAAAGTAAACTGTAACCTCAAACGCGCCCAGAACTTGTCACGGAATTATGGACTGATTTTATCCTAATGGTCGCCAGTTCACGATGTTTAGATAATATAAATTTGTGATTTGCATAATAAATGAATTTGAAGGAATGTCTGAACAAGATTGACAGTTTAGGTACTACAATAGTAATATATTGTGAGGAACACTAAATATTAATGAAGAAGCTACTACCTATGAATTTGAACATCCAACATGACTTTAAGATGTAATTGTACCACAGCTGACGAAAACTGACAACTAAACATAGTGCGTCCTATTTGACTTCACAATCGGCATTCATAATCCTAAGCAAACAAATATGCAAAATTGAAGTCGCGCTACATTTCGAAATGATGAATACAAATAGGGCTAATAACAATGGTCAATGGTTGGCGTCTCTGGCAAATTGCAGCTGTTGGTACAAAGAGGTGGATCATTGGCGCTAACACCGACCACGCTTCTGAAACACGAGACGTCTGCAACTACTCCGACGGCCGACACACTTACGTGCTATAAACAATCGAATACCAAAAATAGATTTTATTACCAGAGCAATTGAATTCAATGTCGGTGCAAATGATATTGTACTGTTCATTGTGGAATGGTTTACTTCATATCAGATTCTAAAAGCAGCTCACTTAGGCTGATTGTTGAATGATAATTATGTTATGAGAACGAAGGGTTTGTATTTTACGTGCACAGGACTTGCGGTTAAGTCGTATTAGAACAGTTATTTTATTGTCATTGATTTAGTTAATAGGTCAGACATTAGTCCGTTCTAAATGTAAATTTTGCACGCATGCGGCACTTATGTTTAGTTGAGTCAACTAAAGGCCAGATGCCACCAGTGACCTCTAATACAGACAGACCATGTCAAAGGGTAGCCAATTGAAATAATAAATCGATATTTTATCGCATAGGAAACTTAACGTAGATGGACATTTGTTGCGTTGTGTATGGTGTTTTAACATGTTTCGTAGACCAACCCATTGTCATTAAAATTCTTCAGTACGCAACAATAGGCAGTACATTAGTAACAAATGTGGAACAACGACAGGAAACAAGAGAAACGTTTGTTAAGACTACGCATCGCATGGGACGGACAAAAAAGGAAAAAAACTAACGGTCATCCCTTTGTCTTTGTCAGTAGAAGAAATCATTGAGCAACGTGACGATTGTTTTGCAAGATAAGTACAAAGATAATGCAATGAAAACTGCCTACACTTATTTGTATGTTAATTATACTTGCTCATTCAATGATTACATACATATGCATTTTATTGAAGGTTTGTCAGGAAATGAATTTTATTATGGGGTGTGGGCTTTGTTGTTGTAACTGTATTTTTAAAGATCATTTTTTTATTACTCGTGCATATGAATGTTTCTGTATAAAAGTGGTAGACAACTAAGTAGCGATCCTGTTCCAGTGCTTGGAACAAGAAAAGACCTTTAAATAAGCATAAGGAATAAAAAAGACATAAGAAGAAACGAATGACGTAAATGGGCAGATGATAAAATAAAATCTTAAAACCGAATGGAAGAGAGACACAAAATTGTACTGTTTCTTGTTTTTACAGTAACGGGTCGACGTTAACCTAATTTACAACAAGTTCTCGTGATCAGCTGATTCTAGGTCACCTACCGTTAAGTGAACATTTTCCTGGATCCATGGTTATGAAGTATCACTGCGTAACTACCTACTGTGGAATAATTACGATTTAAATGGAAGATTTATCACGGTATTTACGTATGTACCGTTTCTCGAAACATTTATAAATAAGCTAATAGTCATCGGCACGTCAAGGCAACGAAACTTGAAACTCTCGTCTTGAGATTTGGCCAATTTGATGTGACTGGAATTGTTTAGCCACAAAGTTATCCTTATTAAGACATTGTTTTTTTTATATATAAAAAGATTAGAATAACTGTTTTAATCACGAAACCAACAATACGTGTATCATAACTAATTGAACAATATTGAGCATATTGCATATACTCAAAAGTTATTCTGTCTTCATAACTGATGTCGGTGTCAAATCATATTTAAATCATCTGGCTACTAGCTTGGCAGCAGTAGGTCTGTCACACAAATAAAATTTTATTATTCTCCGAGCATCTATGAGCGATCGTCGTCTACACCGTTAATCAGAATTTCAATTAATAGATTTACGGCTAAGAATTGAACACTGAACAGTCGTAAAAACGACGTGACATCAGTAGATCCTACTTGTAGAATTGACAAAGACGTTAACCGAATTTAAAAAAATCCAATGAGCAATGCGATTCCGTAATCCTATAATAATGTCTAACAAGGCAAAAAATAAAGTTACTAACTTCACACTTTTTATAAGGACGTTTGAAGATTACCTCATACTCGTACATAGCGCGCGCGCCCCTCGAGAGAGATGACGTCATCAACAAAGGAACTGCGATTGAATAATAGGGGGGACCCTTTGATAAAACACAAAAGGGAACCTGTGCACAGGTATGTTTATAAACAGGTGCAACTTGTTCATCTTTTTTTTCTATAAGAATATTTGAGAATCTATTTTGCATTGCTAAGGTCGAATTTAACTTTCCCAAATAGTATTTTTATTAATAAATATTTAAATTAGAATTCTGCGATATTTCCTTATGAATTCATTAACACAGTGAACCGTGCAAGCTAAGATACGAAGGAACCAGTATTTATGAAAACGCAAAGCACTGATTAGTTCAAACACCCTATCTGCGTTCTCTCTGCAATACAAAGTTTATCCAGACAGTCTTCACATTGGTTTCCGGTCATAGATTATTTAAATTTATTACTCACTAGATATTTTGGATCTCATTTCGATGTAGTAAAATAAACATGTTCTAATACTGCTTATAAAACGTAAGACACACGTGTTTGTTTACATTATTACTAATCTTTTTAGCGTCCGAAAAGTGATATCATGCTCCATCTAACGCAAGGTTCTCATCGTCCACTAGTCAGAGGATATGATGACGTAGAAACAGAAAAAATAATGAGAATTAAACATTCAGTGAGCGTCATAGCTTACCGATTTCTGTCACTTTAGAACATAACAGAAATATTTTGTGAACGGTTCATCGTGAAACAGATCCCGTCTTAAAAGATTTATTCTAAAATCTTGAAACGAATAAAACAAATCACTTGTCTTCTTTATAATTTGATGCATTGCTGTCTAATTTAGCTGAAACACATAATCCATCAGCACTACGAATTTGCTGCATTGTAGAAATACCATTTTGTCGTTATTAATTGATGCTAATATGCAAAAATGCCTTATAATTAAAAAAAAATAGAAAGTTTAGAAACGTTTAATTGAATATCTCCCCTGACGTAGTGCCTATTCATACAACGATATCCACATGAAGCCAACCAAAACCTAGATCATCAACAGTCATGTAGGTACCTGCGTAACTACAAAACTACGTCACGTTTAGAAATGCAGCGACCGAGGACGTGACAATCGAACGTGACAGACGAGTTAACATTATAAGCAACACCAATTTACATAGATTAATTAAGTAAACAAAGGCTTCGGTTCCAATGACACGAGGGAAAATATTCCTAACATAAGAAAAAGTTTCACTTCATTTAAATAATGACAAAACTCAGTCTTAATTCTGAATGTAATATTAGCGATATATGCAAACGAAGTCCATGCGATCGGCAAGTTCAAGGCTTTAGGAAGCGGACACAGTCGTCTCCTGCGTTCTTATATCAAAGCAATAGAGCTTACATCGGTCACAATCGTAACGAATCGCTTACGATGAACGTTTCAAAACTGCAATCACATTGTTACGTGTCGACGGACGGCAACAACCTGATTGTACCGTTAAGCGAGCCGCGCAAAACTGACCTAGTGCCGGGAAAGTTATCAGGGACGACAGTGTTCCGTTTCACGACCCAAGCCGAGCCCAGCATTCAGATCAATCATGACGACTACATTATACAAACTTTTTAACCATTACCAGAACAAACACTGGGTCATCACTTTGAGATAATATCGTAAGAAATCAAATCGGTGATGTCATTGCTACAGGACGTCCTAATGGTAATGTTAGTAGATCAACCAGAGACGCTGGTTTCGTTATTAGTTATGAAACGGCAGACTGTGTCATATCATTCCCTGTTAATGAACATTAATTCGTTGCAAGTGGAACTGATTCAATTGCTATCACCCATGTAGAGGTGGCATTGAACTTTGTCGAAACAATTTGTATCAGCCGTCTTGTAAGTGTTCAGACGGTGAGTTCAGCCAGTTCTCGATACCTAACGGAAAATATTAAAACCGGAACTTATTGAAATGGGTATGTTCTAACATGGTTTTATTATTTTCATGCTCCCTAGCGACGGGATGGCAAAGCTAAATTAATATCACATGATTAAACATTACCATCAACACTTACAGAATATCTCGCTATCACAAATCATCTAGAAAACACACGCAAACAATCCTAGACTATGTAGCATAATGAACCAAATTACTTGGATTATTTCTGAAAATTGAATACAGCTCATGTAAGCGGCGTATCAAGGATGTTCTGATGCATGGATAAGGAGTGTGTTGTATTTATAGTTGCACGCGGGGTCGACGTTCCTCGCGCGTCTCCCACGCCGCGCTTGCCCGGTGCGATGAGATCTACAAATCTGTTACACGATGAAACACACTATTCGCAAGTAAATGAAAATTATGTCTGAATATTGCCTTCTACAAATTATATTTCTATTCCTACTAAGACCAGCCTATACGTCTAAAAATATGAAAAAGAAATATTTTAATGACGTATGATTATGGTAATCGTCAACATTAGTAAGGTCGCATTAATTAAACGTATTTGTATTCGAATTTGTCACTGCAATTAAGCTCAAGATTTGTCCAAATAAATCAGATGTGATTGATAGCTAAATATGGTTTTGAGAACAAATAGCTGGTTGTGTACATAAAAGCTTATTTGGCATATCGGTTAACAATGATATATCTTACTAGATTGCTTCGAGAAAACCAAATTATTCCGACATGGGGGTTTATGATACCAGTTGCGCACAAAGTGGAGCACGTAACTTTTAGCTGTCAGGATAAAGTAAAAGATATTTGTTATTATAAACAAGAAAATTTGTTAGACAGCGGCTAAAACATGATTTCAATGACTTAAATACGAGGTATTTAACTGTCTTGAAAATATTGGAGGAAGACTGATGACGTACACATATGCTCGTGAAGTCGTGATGCATACACAAATTTTTGTTACATGTTGGAAGCCGAACCCAAACTATTATAAAAAACCAGATCAATTCTGAATAATTAAGAACTAAACGAAACGTGCACTAAGGACATGAAAACAATGAAAGAAGCTGCATGCAGTTTGAAACGGTAAGTGGGTTCGTTATTGCGACTACAGTTCGTGCTTCACCTATTACGGTGTCCAGAACGTGGAGGCACTTTATGGCCCTTATGTCCAATAGCCCCAAAATGTAGATTACGTCATTTGTACGGACAGTGTAGATGTCCAAACAATGAGTCATGAAGTAAAAAAACGAATATGCAAATTACAATGTTTCGAAGACGCCCGAATAACGCCATACATAGGTCTAAATGGCAGCAGCAATTACACTACACATTGATAGACCTTTAAATAATTTGGCAATATGAATTTATGTTCTACATGCTAATGAATCCTTTCAGTTTTATACATATACAAAGTGATAAAACTTAACAAAGATTTCAAGAATTTCTCAATAACTCTCCAGACGACTACATTAATATTTGAATACATTTACAGCCATAGATTGCAGACCCGGCGTCACTTGTCGCAGCTCATTCATAGTCTTAGAGGGAAGATTAAAATAAAGATAGTTTACGTCTGCGAGGATAGTGAAAAATGAAACAGGTGATGCGAGGACTTCTGAAGCCACGATATGGGATGACAAACAAACTACGGTCATTCAACTCCACAGGAAGAATGTGTTATGGCGGCTTGATTTAGTACATTAATGTTTATGTTACAGTTAAGATTCTCGAAAAGAAGGCCACTTGGGTTCCAACGTTTTTTTTTATTCTGATCAGCATAAAACTTAATAACTGATGAGCATACCCTGACAGGACTGACATTAGTGTTAAAAGTCACGATTTTCTTTTCCAACATATTCATGGAAAGCGAAAATAAAGTTACACTGACTAATTACTGCTTGGACGGAGTCCCAACCAGATAAACACCTAAACCTCAGCCAAAAATACACAAGATGGCGTCGAGTTCATAATAAAACAATTTAATGGGCCAGCGCGCTTTCCGCGGTGACGAAATCTGCGCCGACGCATTCTCGTTGCGTAACTTGAAACGCGATCTGTTGCAAGAGAAAACTGTTTAAGGTCAAAATAATTACATTTCATCTGCAACATTATTTATCCCCACAGCTATCTACAAAACCTTTCTTTGCTAGTCAAAAAAAGACTTTTCATTGTTTGGTTTGCCTACAATTTTTAAAAATAATATTTATTTTAGTAGAACACAAATTAGTGGGGCGACAACAACGAATCTGACGATTGTTTACGCGCGAGTGCAACGAACGGGACGGGCGCGGCGGAAGCTTAGCGGAACCTCGCGTCATTGGCTCGCGTCTACTAGCCCAAAACTTGGCCACCATCGCCACGCCACGCTTCATTCATGGCACATATTATCCGTCGGCCATACGTTATATTTAAGATAACAATCATCATGAAAAAAGAAATAAATCCCAACATAAACATCCATCTAAACAAATTCATCCGCAGTCTGATACACGAGAATGTTTGCCTTCCAGTGTCCAATTTAAGATATCATTAAGTTTAGTAGTTGTATAAAAAAATCATAAAAACAAATACCGTTCTTGTACCGAATGCTTTAGATTTAATGAGTCGAACAGATTTATCGTGACCGGAGACAAGTAAGGAAATATTTAGGCACTCCCATCCTGAGCGTCTTGTAATTTTTATTACGCAGGCAACCCCGCCCTGCATTGTTGTGGGGTTTAATGAGCGTACGCTCGTGCCGACTGTGTTCCTGTTGCGTTTGCGAGTATAAAAATACATTGGATATGGCAGGCATTATCGTCTTTATGAGAATTCTTTAAGAAATCTGCCTGCCATGAGCTATTTTATTAGACTAAACATTTTGGTATGCCATTTTATTTTATTGGACGGCATGAAGTGACCTCGCGGTATTTTCTCTTACTAGAACGCCGTGGCAGGTAACGCCTTTGGATTACGTGCACATGAACATCATGGCTGTGCATGTTCATGTAGCAGATGTAAAACATACCTTTTTGCTGTTTACTGCAAATTTATAGTATGAATGCAACTAGTTTAGAACGACGAATAGCAGAAAATTAATACTAAGTTACCTTATGCAATAAAAAAGTCAATTCTTATTGTAAACTTACATACAATAAAAGAAGGTAATATTCGATGAAACATTAAACATCATAACCATGCACGGCAACATACCTGAAACAAAAAGACATAAAATTATATATTTACCATAAGGATGGCAACAGTATTACTACAGTCCCAAATAACGCATCCGTGAACCAAACCGCCTCCAGATGGTTTATAAATACACAGCACCATGACATTAAAAATATCCAATTAATTCGTATTAAGTCCTATTTGAAGATAGCTTCCAAGCGAATTTATGCTTTATTAGTAAACAGTCAAGGTTCATAAGCCCCGCGTGAAGATGCTACTTTCAGAGATATCAAGAAGGCGGCTGTGTAAGTCGTTACTGTTCCGGATAGCGTTTGATATTTTTGCTTTCAGAATATTTTTATTTAGAGCATTAAACTAACATTTAGTTTACGAGTCAAAAACTTCAATTCTAGGTAGAACATTTTGCAAACATGCTTTGCTGCACCAACATACCAACGAAGCACATTTCAGTACTAAGCTTCATTAAATAAAATTGATAACATTGTATAATAATAACAACAAACTTTAATTTGATATTCAAAGGGGACATCACAAAGCGCAAATTATAAAGTCACCGTTAGAAAATAATGAAATGCAGGATAGATCGATGAGGACGCATGCGGGTAGTCGGACGCAGCAAAAATTAATGGCTATAACAGTTTTTTGTATACGATGGGGATTGCTTTCTGACAGACGTACACTGGAGAGGTTACTATAATACGAATATGGCATAGTATTAATTTTGTGTAATTTTAACTTTTAACATAACCTTTTTCTTAAAGAGGATTCATTTCATATGAAACCGAAAAGAGAATGAAGAAGACTGAGGAGTAACTAAACTGTGGTTTAACGATAGAATTTAGTATTATCTCAAGTCAGATAATCCCTAATAATTTATGTTGAGTCTACAGAAAATATTTCAGTAATTCCGTAATGCATATAAATGACCCAATTAGACAAAGTTGGCCAGCGTCCAGAAAACAAGACTGGATGCAGTTCCCTCTATTTAAATTACCAGTTTACTTACATAATGTGCCTTCTTGTCCGTTTTGTAGCTCTTGCTTTGAATCATAGTCACACACAGTACTTTAATATTCATATTAAGTGTCTTAACGACCTGTTGTGCGAGGCCTGGAGAAACCGCGTTATGAACAGGACTATTATCATCATTAGTGCAGAATTACGTAAATGTCGAATAATAAAGTTGACATTAAAGATACTGACAGACTACCGACTGACCTTAGATTAACACCACAATCTTGTCATCTATAAGCAAGTTCGTTAATAAGATAAACAGTAACTTTATATTCATAATACAAGTGTTATTGCAATCATCCTAACCTACATCCAATGTCGCTCAAGGAATTCATTGTACTTGGGTGAACATTCCACAATGCAAATATTCTGAGTCAATTAAATTAACATTAATTTCGGTTCACAACGGCACATGGTGTTCTATAAATAAGTGTGTTACGCGTTTTTTACCCAAGAGCGTTTCTAGGAATTTCAAAATTTACCTCGGCGGGGGACTCCTTTCATTCCCAACAACGATGTTATTTTTTGTACCAAAAGAAGCTGACTACCTAAGACAATTTCGGAAAGCACATGTGACCATTATTTATAAAAATCTAGTACATTTACAAATGGTATAAAGAAGAAGTAATTAAATTAACAGATGACGTCGCGTAGGCGAGCCAGCAAACACGTGAAGTGTTAGTTGAGCTAGAGAGTGACAGATATATCTGTAATAGGCGAGTAGGAGTGAGATCGTAATAATCTATCAGCATCTGAAAGTAAGCAAAGACATAAGCAGACGACTTCTCGCCACTGAGTCATCACGACCTTTTTATATACGACGATGTAGAACAGGACATTTAATCGATTCAGCTGATATCTGTATTTCCTGTTATAATTATATGTAATAACCGCAAAATAATAATAGGTAGTCGCAGGTTTGCTTCTCCTACCTTTTAACTTATTGTCGATTTCCTGTGACCTTGTATCATTAATCCAAAAGTACCCATGGTTTCGTCACAGCATAAATAAAAAAATACTACAGTAATCGGATATTTGTTCAGTAATCGTCAGTGTTTGATGTGTGCGGTTTAAATCACGTATCACCAATTGCACAATCGCATGAATGAACCGGTAAACGCTGTGCGTTCACCAAATTGCTTAATGCAAAATGAATGGGACCCTTAAGCCGTCTACACTAGAACCGACGGCAGAGCGGCGCCTGCGCATCCCACATGTGTGGCGCAACGGAGGCACTTTCGTCATGTTTGTATTGCTTGTTAGTAACGCTTTGCCTATCGATTATAGAAAGCGAATCTCAGGAGTCGATGAGAAAAAACTTGCCATACTCAGTGCTGATGTCAGGAACCTTTTTTTAGGTTTTGACTAACAAATACTCATTAGCATCGCTTTGAATACATTACAGTTTAAACGTTCGACAGTATTTTACATCTCAAACCATAGTTAGCTATGTATTATGAACTGCGTAATACTATCAAACCGACGCCAATCCACAAGTCTCTAAATGTCGACTGTCGGGCGCCACCTACGTACTGCTGTAGAAAGTTGAAGAACTAGACCAGCCCAGTTTGGACGAATTACGAAGTTTACCTATAAGAAATTACGCAGCATTACTTACTACATTTTCTGTATAATTTTAAACGAAAGAACTTATTGATGACCCTTTAAGTTTAGACAGTAATATATCAATGAAATGTACAATCTCATGACGCAGTCTATTATTTCCGTATCCGCAATTAAAATTCGTAACGTGACACCGATTTCATTACATTTGCATTGATTACAATAAAAATGAACACCAACGCCGATAAAAAGAACTAATTATAATTATTGGAAACTGTCGTCAATGTAAACATTAAATAACAGGTCAGACAGCGTGCGCCCGCGCTGCATGGATCGCGATTAGTGTGGAGCGTGAAGGCCGGGTTAGCGTTATCGTAACCACAGTAATAGGGTAAACAATAAATTTCACATTTTTAATGAAACTCCAACTACATATAATCTGCATTTAGTTTTACGGCTGAAATAAAATTAATTCGATGTGGTGCAACTACTTACTTTTGTTACAATGAAAGAGAAAATACAAGTTGTTAGGATCTGTTGGAATTTTTGCAAGATGAAATATCACGGAATCAAAATCTGGATATTTTTATAATATTCCATGGTATTATATTGTTTTTTAACTGTAACCGAGTCCCAACAAAACAAACACTGGAAATAAAAATGTTGATGTAAACGTGACATTCGAATGTAGAATTATCTGACGTGTGCCAAGCAAGATAAGTGTTCATCTATAAATTAATCTGTGGATGCGACATGCCTTTGTACTTCGAAGTGATTTATTAAAACATTCAAATATTATTTTATTGCCTTATCCAAACGGATTCATAAGTATTATACAAGATTTACATTCATTCGTTGCTTAGACAAAGTATGAAACTGGTGCCTGAGCAACATTTCTAACAACAATCCTACTCCATAGACCAGATATCTAATGGGATTTTCCAGATTATGCAAAACTATCTGTACTATGACTACTTATTTGTCTTTGTTTTATTAACCTTGAATTCTAATCTAATTTTATTTTTATAGAGAGAGGAAATGTTGTTTTTTATCTCCTGGTTTTTAATCATTCGAATCAGAATTTGTTGGCAAACGAGTTTAAATAAGATAAACTTTAAAGACTGCTAGGGGTTTCAATAGTATGACGAATAGATTTGGTGATCGTGAAATTTTTGACGACATGCAAACCACGAATCGTTTTCACATTTCTAAAGTAAAAACGACATGACATAGGTCTGTATTCAATCTCATAGAAGGAATGGCACTGAGCCCTAATAGTGGAAATACTGTAATTAAGAAATCCTTCAATACTGCAGAATCCTACAATTCGTTCCAAAACTTAAGCTCATCAATCTGGTTAGCAATCTTTTGAATAAGCTCTTATTGCTAGTGTTTATTTGAAAAGGCATTAAATAAAACAACACATAAACGAGAATTGAATAGCGTAGAATATTCAATAAAATTGAATTACACCTATTGGAATTCTATGTGGACCAGAGGTGCACTTAACCGAGAATCAATAGTCAGGTCGGCTCACCTACAACAAAAACCTTTTTTGTCAAAACATGAAGATTTATTGGCCTATTGTCCTAAGTGGGTCAGCGATTTTCCATCTGGCCATCCATGCAGTATTTACGTTTCCCACAAACAAAGCAAGTATGTACGTACGTGGTAACTGCTAATGCATAAAACCAGTAAACGCTTCTAAAGTCTAATCAAACAATGACAGTTTCAGTTAGTTTCACGTAGGAAAGTGTGTGACATGACACCATGTTTATATGATTAACTGAATAAGCTTGTGAACTCTAGTCTACCCATACGGTTTTTCTAAATCAAGAAAAATAATGCTGCATTTTATTTAATTTTATGTGTCAAGGAAATAAAGTTAAATATGATAATTACTTTAAATCTGATATTGAATCAAGACTTGTTTGAATAATTTTTGCGAGTTATGCAGACGTTATGTATTTTAAAAATTATGAATTTACCAACAACGTAACAATTTGCAACAATTCTGTCATCCACAAAATTAGAAGTCTTCAGACATAATTAAGTTGCTTATTAAGAGATCTAAAGACAAATATTGCCGCAGAATACTGCAATACAAATCTAAAAATCCTTTAAAATCAATGGTTGCATGTACCAGTTCTCACAACACACCCAAATTGAATGTTTGAAAGAGATAAAGAAGACATCCGCCGGATTGTGTGAAGGCTTAAAATATACTTCCCTATTTTTCTTAAGCTGCTATTTATTTTAAAAAATATGATTATTTAAGTTAGTCAGCAACTTGACCCAGAATAGAGATTGCTTGACATGGCAAGTGACTGTGAGTTGCATGGTCATTTCTAAATGGACATGTCACGTTTTTGGAACAAGTAATATGTTGACCCGTCTCTTTCTGTGAGGTATCTAGCAATACTGTAGGCGTTGAGGGCCACAATTAAACAAAGCAGGTCCACCCAAGTTACCTCTGTCCGTGGGCTGTCAGCTCCCACGCATTGACTGCGACCTTTTTGTTTAGGTACCAGTTAGCAATCCGTCTTATTTCTATTCGTGTTACTAAGTTGCTGAATATTCACGTATGCTAAGTGGTGGCTTAGAGAGAGCACATAAACTTAAATTATGTTTAGATAGAGTTGTCGTGCAACTCGGAAGGTGAGCCAGCTTTGTTTATCTGCAGTTGATACAGAACTAGTATTTATGGCTAAACTAATTGATTTATGAGAAATGATATCAAAGGCTCTGATTTATCATCGAGTTTCTGGTTCGCTTTCTCATTTCGATAATAATGGAAAAGAAAAAAAATATAAAATGTTAGTGGATTCAATAAATCATAGGTATGACCTGCGTAGGAGCCCAAAAGATGCGATGGTGATATTATAGACCCGAAATATAAAAGCGATATTGGACGAATTGTTGGGCGCTATGCGTAGGCTTCGAAGTCCCACCCACGGGACTGGTTCCTTCCACATTCTGAAGCGATCGATTTTCATTTCAAATTACAGTACTCACACGCAGCCCACGCTTTGTTCCCGAACGCGTTCTTTGTGCATTCAAGTACACTAAGTATGATGGCCATCCAGTTTTCATTAACATTCCAAGTTGATCTCGTTTGATTCCAATATTCTGCATTTTTTTTTAATCTTTAGGATTTCTAAATCTTCCCTAAAATAAAAACACAGGTGCGGCACATATGTTACGGTATGTAGTGGCCTACAAACATTTTCATGGTCTTGGAAAAATATCTCTCATTAGCAGAATGATCACGTTGCTTCAGATAAAGCGTAGATACGTAGCGGCAGTGTCGTGGGAACAAGCGAAGAATAGATGTCTCGTATGATCCAGTTTTCTACAGAGATGCAGTGTAGCCTTATCGAGGTCGGCGCGATAATGAGTCGCGTGTCAATATTTGCTTTCTGTAACATTTTCTGAAGTACAAAGGAAGTAAGAAAGCAAGTGTTTCCACACAATTCACGCACTTAGGCAGGTACCCAAACGTTCTTCATACAGGCTTTCCCTCGTTTGTGCTGCACCGACGCCTTCTCCATGTTATTATATGAATTCATTGCATTTAATCCTCGTTATACATACTTTTTGTTTTGTGCATATCAATACCGCCGATGCCTTGTCTATATTTTTTAAAATCAATCCTCATAAAAATATATGTTCCTTAAAAGGTTTTTATTCGAAAAAGATTAGGTGGATAAATGTAGGTAAGTACTGAATGAATAACATGTCTTAGGAAAACCTATATGGCGCATTGATGTAAGGTCGGTTGACAGTCAAAATTGATTGTATAATATAACATCGACGGCTGTTTTGAATCTCTGCAATTAAGCAACCCACAGCAAGTTATAACATGTCAGAAAGCGACTGGAACAACCTTGGCTTCTACACCTCCACGCTACCCACGGCTACCCTCATTTGGTCATCGACGTAGGCGCACCCGCCTAATCGCATACTAAGCAACCTTATAATGACCTAACTAAGACTCACTTTTGCTACAGGGTTGCGGAACCGAGCGAAGGCATCAAAGGTAGGTGGCGCCTACGCATCAAAATGCAATAATTGCATTATTAAGTAGGTATTACTCGTTCATTGTAATTCGATTTCATTTAAACAGGGTCACTAGAACTTGTATACGCAAAATAATTGTGCGCCAGCAGCAACTTCAGATAATTCTGCGAGGCTTCAAGATAATGTGACAAGTACCTACTGCAAAGGATGAATAAAATTATAATTTTTTCACAAAGCATTCTGTGCTGATATTTTCCGATAAGAACAATGGCTTAAGGCTATTAAACTCATTTTTATCTCTTATCTGGGTTTAATCTACAAATCAAGTGTGTGTAACATATTTGATAAAACTTATCTATAAATCTGCCGTTTTTATTATCCACTTATATTGTTCATATCAGGATAGATAAAATTTCGAACCGATTTTCCATTGATGTCTCTTTATCTTCTACCTTCATACATTACAATCTAATGTTTTTTTATCTGTATTGAATGTTTTGATTGATATATTTGTATGTTTACTTTGGTTAGCGCATTGTTATCTAGCGTTGCTTACTGTTCCTCTTGGAATGCAAACAGCCAAATAGTTGATTCAATATGTAAACATTGATCGGTCGATATTGTTTGTGACTATCAAATATTCTGTGTACCTAACAAAATGTCAGCAATTACATTTAGAGAACCCGTGTCTATTATTATGGATGAACTTTAAAATTTATCAATCGAAACATGCTCTTTAATAGCATTTACAATCATGTAGCTATATGGTTATATTGTAAGTGTGTAAAAGTCGTTCCGGCCTTTTAGTGACATGCGTATTGTGTGTAGCTACATCAAAATTATGCGGGACAAAAGTGTCGAAATCGTGGTCGACTATACTTTTCTCGTATGCCTAATATTCCAGCGTCTAACGAAAATAGCCGTCGTAATTTCTTAGTTCGGCGTAACGCGATACGCCACGCCTGTCGGCTGTCAGCTTGCCGTCGATATTTTCGTCAAGTCGTCAGTGCCCACAGTGGTCCAGCGTGACATGTCAAATAAACCATAAAATTTCAACAGCATCGCTGTACTGGACCACGTAGATCGTAATTTATATTAGACACAAACATGTAAAGAACATAAAACTTGCCAATATCGACGAATAAAACTCGACATTTCCCAATCCGCCTCGGGTGAGTCAAACCTTACCAATCTTATCAAAACGAAATTAAAGAGTCAGTCATCGAGTCGAGAGCTCTTGCTTTTTAAGGCAAATGTTAAATCAACAAGTTTTCGAATGTGATGCAAGAAGAATATTACCAGAACCACGTGTTTTAAATTTACGTCCACGCAATATCAGTACAATATTGTTGGCACTTTTATTAAAATGATGTTACAAAGCATTGGATACGGAAAATTTCAATCCACTTGGACTGTTCTGAGACGAATCCTATTAGCCTCATGAGCCACCACTGACATTATTTCGTAAGTGCTCATTTAAATGCGAGTAAACATTGGACAATATGAGACCAACGAGAACATGAGGACATCTGCTGACGATTCAATATAACAGAAACTGTTTGCCTACTTTAAATGTAAATTCAGAACATTACCACCACGAAATGCCGCATATAACTGACTGAATTCGTGTCAGTTACTTAGCTAACCTGTCTTGTGCATCAAAAATTACTCTTATTTAAGAGCTAATTCATCTTACTAGCTCAAACTAAAGTTCCGTTCTTGATTGAAAGAACTCGGATGGAATACATTATGATCAGTATATTGCGTTCAACTTAGTAAGTAAGTATTCATACCTTTTAATCCCAGAGGGCAACACTAACAGTAAATCGTTATGGCTGCGACATTATGACATGTAGAGGTATCGGTCGGTCGAATAGACCTTGCTTTGCTGCGACACGTGAGGCGAGTTGCTAATGTGTTTTAAAGTAACACGTCGCCTTTTCAATGAATTTTGCTGTTGCCTCGACTCGTCTTAGAATTTTTATTAGTTTAATTATGAAAAATGTTACAAAAGTTTATATTTTGCTTTTACCGAATAAAATTTTAAAAACTGATCTGATACTTTTATGTAGTTCTTAGACTAACTATACTAATTATGGTCCCTAGGTATTGGGTACTGTTATGTCTCGCTATTTTCTAATATACATATAAGTATTAGTATTTTGAATATTTGCGTTGCTTGATTTGATTCTAGCGAGCGACAAATATTTGCGAGATTTAAAGATATTGGGTTTGGGACTAAGATGCTGTACCTAAGTGCATGCTTAGTCCATGATTATAAAAGATCAATGTAAAGACTATGTAGGAAAGGGCAATGGGGTTATTCCAATTTGAATAAAGCAATATGTGTAAGCAACATAGTGAATTTTATTGCTAGATCTTCAAGAAGAAGAAAACAATATTCCTACTTCAGATTTTATGACCAAGTTCTTTTGATCAGCCTTTCAATATCAATAAGGGCGTATGCTAGGTAACTGCTTTAGTAAGTAAAAGAGTTCACTTAAAGGCACCAAAGAGTGTTAAACCTGTTTCTCATTAAAATAGGTATAAGGCTTACCATTATCATAATGACGTGATAAAGCTAGATAAAAGAGCACTGGAGCTCACTAGCTCAGGATTGACGTGAGTCTTCCCATTAAAAACAAGGAAAACGGAAACAATAGCCTCACAAAACATCAGAAACAAAAGGCACCTTAATAAATAAACTAGATACCCATTTACTTTGTTTTTTAAACCTACCTGAGGCAATTTTAGAAAAAGAGAAAGGAAAACATGCATATGAAAATATAGTCATTCATTCATCATTCTTAACTATGTAAAATGTTCATGACTCGCTAAATACATAGGCACTAGTTCTAATATACATTAAAATACATTCTATATTCAAATCGCTACGGGACTCATTTTGCAAACGTCAAGTTAGTATAGTCGGCAGGCGCTCAGTAGCAAAGATAAGGGCTACATAGTATCCATGGACTGGTTACGTGTGGTAATAAAACGAGGCTATAGATCGCACAAGGAGCGGTGCGCCTGCGCAGCGCTACGTACAAATCTCGTATGACTGAGAATGGTGGACGTACGGTACCTACACAGAGTGGCGACATTCCACCAACTCGCGCGGAATGCAAGAATACGGCCCTGCGAACAGGTTACCCCCAGGGCTTGTGATCCTTCATCTCGCGCGTCCCCGTTTAAAATATAACCTCAAAGTCATAACTCGACTAATTAGAGATTTATTTACAACAGCTGCGTGGACAGCGTTATGAGACACATAAGCGTAGTCACCAAACTCGTTTACTACATGTAGGTACATTTCACCGATCTCTTTCGTCGGCGACAATCTAACGACCGCTGACCGCAAATCGGCACAGAGGCGGTCTGCTTTACTTCGCTTTTCGAAATGAAGGATCGCATTACAAACACCACTGGACCATAACTCGGCGGGGCGAAGACAAAAATAAACTTAATATCGTTTGCGTTGTAACATTTGTCGACGCATCCGATTTATGATCGCCTCGGTGACAAGCATCGACGATAGGAACTAGTACTTTCGGCAGCCGATGTATTATAAATAGTTCGACACGATTTTGACCTACCTTCATCCAGAAGTCGCTCCATGTGCATGAAAACATTCGGGAACGCAGCCAGTTGCTTCCTGTCTTTGAGCAACTGAGCTAAGTAGTCCGCTATACTTTGCGTTGAAGGATTGTTATTATCACACATCATGAATACTATTTATACAACTGATTACACGTAAAATGTTTATTCCAACACGATCAAATTAGATATTGTACTTTAGTTACTGATTATTGTTATTTTTGTGAGATTATGTTAGTTAAATTCACTTCCACACACATCGAAGTTTCGATCACCACTAGCCGAAGTTGACCGAACTGAAGTTGTGGGTGAGCTGCGCCTGCGCTCTTGTCGAATGGATTTTTTGTGAGCGCATGCGACGTCGGTCCGCTGCGGAGGCGTAATAATAACATACGGTGATCTCGCTCGCGCTTACGATAGCACACTCTGTATCTGTCTCTCTCTGGCGCCACAGAAAATAAATGCGATTTAGTCGCCATCTAGTCAACCCAGTTACAACTATAATGATATTAGTTGACATGACCGTAACTATTCTACGTTATTTCTATCAATGTATGTATTACCTACAATGCAACAGAAGTGCTGTTTTACTGGATTTAAATTAGTTTAGGGTCACATTCAACGTAAGTGCTATTTTAGGAACTCCATACTTGTTTAGAAAAATAAAGACGTACAATCGAGGTTCAAAAGTAGTTTTTAATATATAAATATAAAAATGATTACTTGAATTTAACTTATTTAACAACTACAGTATAATTGTCTTAAGAATAAATATGAGTTCGTTGAAACACAAGCAGGATGACCTAAAATAAGGGCAAAAGGCGTGACAGAATGCGCCTTTTTAGTTCACCATACATGGGCAGTGACACCAGTCTTTTTAAAATCGTATTGTTGCACATCGGTATCTTAGTTATTTTATTAAAGTAACACTAAAAACCCGACTGGGTTTGTCTCGTGGGTAGCTCAACTAAAAGAATGAACTTTAATTCAATAAAATTAAACATCTAATTGAAACCCAAAAGTACTTCAGATTTAGAAGCAAGTAAGTACTTAAAGATGAGAGGTAAAAACTTTCTCTAATTTAGAATAACGGTAGTAATCAAATGCAAAAGTTTATTCAAATAAAACAATGGATTCATCTAAAACTACAGTGCACATTCATTATTTTTCAATTGCGTTTGCATAGCTCCGGTAGTTTGTCACGAGTAATTAGGCTCAAGGACTTATTAAGCCTACTGCAATTTAAGATAGTTCACTTGAATAATATTAATGAAGCGTCATTAGTAGCCTTTCTAATTCCTAATAAGAATTTTATTATTTTCTAAGATACCGTGATGCAGTGCGTGAAAATGATTAAGTGACAAATATTAAAATACGCACGGTGTTTGCTTAATTCAGTAATAAAAACCAGTTTTTTTTATTTATTAGATTTTTTTTAACAAGAAAAAATAATTGAAAAGATATTCATTTCATCATAAAATAGCCATTCTCGTTAAACCATTTTGAAGTTCAAGACAATATGGACGTTCATTAGGAAGCTAAGTAAGGTATGATTCTAGATTTTATTATAGCACAAACTATTCTTAGAATTTTAGAGCTGAGTTTGAGGCTCAGGCACGGTTGAATGTCAAATTTTGCACTAAGTGACTGCAATTCGACCTTCCCAACCCAATCATTAGAGAAACTTAAGTGACTTAACTAAAATTCTCACAAATATCAATAAAGCGATATTTAACTCCTCCTCTTCGGATATTAACTGCCTCGTTGGTCTAGCTGTCGCAAGTGCGGCTGCTGAGCACGAGGTCTCGGGTTCGAATCCCGAGTCGGGCCGAAATCGCTTTGTGGGTTTTAGAAGACTTTCACAAAGCAGCCCGGAGCCTGGAAGCTGGTGATTGATACACCCGTGCATCGGAGAGCACGTAAATGTCGGTCCTGCGCCTGATCTCTCTCCGGTCGTGTCGGATTGCCGTCCCATCGGGCTATGAGAGCTAAGGAATAGTGAGTGCACCTGTGTCTGCGCAAATGCTCGTGCACTATAATATGTCCTGCGTAGTTGGCTAATCTCCTTACATGAGAACAGCCGCCGTAGCCGTTAATCGGCTAGGAGGACATCATCATCATCATCATGTTTCATATAAGCTAGTTTTTTCTCCTTTTACATAAAAGGAGTCAGTGGGCGAATAGAGAATTGGTTTTCATATTATTAAAGACGTTACGCAATGTGCTAAGATAATAAACAGCGATTGCTAAATAAATCTTTATGATGGTCGTAGTCGCATTTGGATGTTAGAAAAATGTACCTAAGATAGGCAACTCGATTTATTGCAGAAGAACTATTCACGCTGTCTATCTACAAGACCTACATAAAGAACCTAGGCATTCAGTCGTGCACATCTTATAGTTCAACATTTGAGAAAACCAAGAGTTCCGTTCTAAATGTACCAATTCTTTTTCTTTTATGTGAATTGCTAAGGTTAACTGTTCACAATTCACATAACACAAACCATGCTCATTTCCTACTTATCTTGCGCAGTCTTTGTCACTAATGGTGACTTTAAAATTTATTTAAGTGCCACAATCAACCTGAAATTATTTTTGTACCACATATGGACTGAATTTCATACTTGATGAATGCTGACAACAATTTATTATGAACTAGGCTACCATGCCATTTTTAGCTAGCTTATATAATTTTTTCAAGTCTACCGCAGCTATGTGGGACTTCGCTAATATTTTTTAACAATCTCTCTCATTATTTCCTAAATCATTGATTGGTCAGATAAAAATAAAACTTTATATCACCGTCGAAATTCGTTTTTAACAAAGCCAGCACTTTGGATCAATTAAAATCACCCAAGTTAGTTACGTTTTATCAATTCTGTTAAAAGGATAAATGGATAATTGACCCCTATCCGATGTTCTCGTGGATCTATCGAATTAAACGGATTAAGCACACAAGTTCCACGCTCTATATTCCGCTATTATTTCCGAATTGAAAGCTTTATTACATACATGTCAAATAGAAGGGTCATAGTTACCCTCCTAGACTATACATAGGACACAATTTGTAATTACTCCGCAGTACTTATTTATAGCGGTGCAATAATGAAGCAACAAATTCCTATTTAAACCAAATTACATTAACAACGCATATTACTATTAATCCTGTCTAACAATCTATTGTTTTCCATAAAACCGTTCGGCGATGACCATGTGGATGTATTTTATTACAAGTTACCTGCATTAATTACTATTTACCCACTACTACTGCAACAAGTTTACGTCATACTGAAGATGGCTGCACTTCTTATTTAGAAGACAATTTTCCTTAAATAAGTAATACCTACCACAGAATAAACTAACAAGGAGGTTACTTGGAGTAAATTAAATGAGCTGCAAAATGCTAAAAGTATTTAAAATCGTTTTATGACAACATTTTTCACCGATACACGGGCTTGACTACCATAAAAGCATCGTGATTATGCGGCCGCTCCAGCTATGGCAGCCCGTTCGGACTCTAATTATCTAGGCGCTATGGAACTTGGATATACGAAGATGGTAAGTAACCAATGTCGCTATCAGATATCTAACTCTCTGCAAATAATAAAAACATTAGATTGCAAATGTTATGAGCAATACCAACTCCTTGCATATTCTAATGGGAGCTTGGCAAATCGCTTTGTGTTAGCAGTATAAAATTACTTACGACATGATCATAATTTTATAAGCTAGATGAGTGGGTCCAATGTACGTTCATTGGATTTTGTTTTTTTTTTTCAGTGCAACCACATCAGATCCACCTTAAAAGTTTTTTGCTAAATTGTTTGGCTAACTCTTTTTCAGTAAAAGCCGTAAAACGTATGAATTCTAGAAAGACGTCTTAAACTAATTTTGAACAAAATTATTGATTGCCGCATGTCGTTAAAACGTAATTATAACAGTCATGACTTAGAACGTTGTCTTGTTATAAACAGCATGTGCACAATATGAAATTAAAATAACGTCAAGTCCACAACAATTTTTATGTTCATGTATGTAGGTTGGAGTGCCGTGCGCACAGCTTTGCGTCTTGGATATCTACATGTCCGGCTTTCGGCCTACGATTTGTGCGGCGAGGAAAACATTGCGTCACCCAACCATCGTGTGACCATTTGCTACTACAAGCTTCCCATCTTTGATCTATACCAAACGATGACACGAAAATGCCTTGTTAGAATACGAAATGTTTGTGCTCCATATTTATTTATTGGAACGATTTTAAACTTCTACCCCATATCCTACATCCTTAGTAAATCATCGTCACATTTACTTTTACGAGGCAAAGCTTCGCCTACTGGTTATTAATTTTTTTATTGAAACCAACTAGACTATAAAGTTACTTTATTTTGACATGTTTTAAAATATTGCATTGCTAAATGGGTGCTCTGAAATAATCTTCATCGAAAACTTCCAGTTGCTTCAGCTTTATGTACTGGATCAAAAATGCGTGAGTTTTATACATAATATATCGTTCATTTTATATTAAGAACAAAAATCTCTAACCAAACGATCATTTCGATTAGCAAACACAGGCGACACAGGCGAACCTGGCCTGGACATTTACAGGTTTAGACGTAAAAGAGCCGATTACCAAAGCCAACAACATCCATCCAGGCTAGCTTCTGGAATAGCTCCAAATGTTCGACTAGAAATTGATGAAGAGAGGCGTCAGAAGACCTATGCAATATTACAAGAAACACGATCAGAATTTTCAAACAGCAGGCTGCGGACACTTCTACTAATTTATTCAAACACTGCTTGGAAAATATTCATACTTACGACATTGTTCATAGCATACATTCTAGACACTTGCATTTATACGTTCTACAGATCAAGCGCAAGACCGTTTTGGGGCATTATCGTTCTATTGTGTTTCAACTTCATATTTACATTCGATGTTTGTATCATCGTCGGCCTGAAGTTCTTTAAAAAGTGGCGAAAAACTCTTAACCTTGTCGAGCCAGACACATTTAAAGTAATTATAGATATTATAATAGCAGTACCATACGCAATTCTGTATTTAGTGGACGATTCGATAATACAGATTAAGATCCACGGAATAGTACCCTTAATGGCAATGATACGGGTCTACAGAATTATAGAATATTTTTACCAGCGATCTTCTCAAGCAGGCAGTAATCAATGGACTACGTTTTTGTCACAATATTTAATACTTTTCTTTCTATCTGTCCATACGTGGGCATGTGTATGGTATTTGTTTGCGAACAGAAGCTTTGACGTACATAAGATTCGTACATCGTGGTCGTTAGCAGCTGTTTACTTGCCCACTGAGGAAACGCTCGATTGGTATTATGTGTGTACATATTGGTCAGTCATGTTTCTCACTACGAACGCCCTCGGAGACTTGTACCCAGTGACCACTTCTGAAAGATTTGTCGCCATACTAGCAATATTAGTCGGTTTTCTCCTGACAACTATTGTCTTTGTCGGATCATTGACTTCACAATTTATTACTATAACGACGAGACGCTCAAAATACGTGAGGCAACTGAAGAAAATTAAAAATCATCTCAGGTTAATAAAAATGGATTCAGACACTACAAAGCGAATTATCAGGTATGTAACTTCTAGATATGAAATAAGTTAAATTTAACAAAATAATTATAATGCATTTAATTCAATAAGGTATTACGAGGATCTCTGGTATCAAAAGTCAGGAGTTTTTAAACCCAAACTTCTGAAACTCCTTCCCTATCCATTGCAAATGGAAATCTGTTACGATCTGAATGCTGTCCCACTGTATAGCTCGCTGATATTCAGGAAATTACCGGAAGCATTCCTTAGGAGGCTATCTTTAGACATGAGTCACCAGTTTTATCTACCGGGAGACGTTGTATATAGCCATAACCAGAACAAGACTATTATGGTAAGTCTGCATGTATATTATCTGTTTAAAATATTAATTAGATAGCTGCATCTCAAATGATCACAAGTTACTGCATTACTGTTGCAGGTATGTGTCACAAATGGAGTTTTAGAATTGTTATCAGATGAAGACGATGAAAGTCCTATGATTTCTTTTGCAAAGGGGACTTGTTTCGGCGAAATTTCATTAGTCTACAATATTCCGGGTAACTATAATTCTATCAAAATTTTGGATCAAAGAGCGGGGCGCTATCACTGACATCGTTTTGTTTTCCTACAGCACGTTGCACAGTCAAAGCAGCTACATACGTAGAATGTCAAGTCCTAGAAAAGACCAAATTCATACGACTAATGATTACCTACCCAGACCTCGTAGATTCGATACGCACTGAAATTGAGGAACGAATTAACAGAAGTCAACGAAGAAAATTAAATCAAGGACAGAAAAACGAGTTCTCATTGAATATCTACGCTTCCAAGGATCGAAAGAAAAGTAGCATCAAATGTTTGAAGGATAAATTGAGATTCATTCAAGGTATTTTTCGATTCTAATATCTGTAGGTACTCATACTCTGAGCGCGTTAGAAGCTTAACAACTAATTCGACGTTTGACTACTCCTTAGGTGTAACGGATGTGGATACTTTGACAGAAGAAGATCAACTCGATGAAAGCTGCCTAGACCTATACATTTTGTCCGAGCATATTAAAAAGAAAGCTTCAATGTTCACATGCATCAAATCCTCGTTTCCTTGGATTTTAGAAGCTAATTGCCCGCTAGTCAAATATTGGGAACTATACATGCTCGCTATAGTATTCTACATATGCGCAATTTATCCTTATTTTATAGGATTTAAAAGAAGTTTTCCTGAAGGCATTTATTTCTATGCGCAAATAATTATAACTATTTCGTTGATAGTTAATATTTGTATAACAACAGTTACTGCAGTAAAGACTAAAAAGAAGTACATAAACGATTTCAAAAACATTGTCAGTTACAGAATGAATACTCTTGGCTTTTATCTTGATGTCGTAGCGATAATACCCTTCGAATACATAGTTACTATACATCAATCTGTGAAATATCACGATAACTACAGAGATCACTTATTTTTTTTATGCAAAGGTATAAAGCTTTGTTTAGTGTGGAGACTGTTAAGTTTCTTTGAAAAAATGGAGAGGAAACTTTTATTGAATTCACTCCTTGTCAAGGTTGGTTGGTGAAAATTAAGCTTTTATACTTTGATTTGCTACCTAATAATTTGATGTTTATTACATCAAATTACAGACAGTAAAGTATTGCGTATGCATATGTTTGCTTTGCTACTGGTCCGGCGTCATACTATACATGGAATCTTGTTTCGTTAACCGATGTTCAGAAAACTCGTGGTTTAGCAGAGCTTTAACATGGGACGACCAAAAAAGCGGAACTAGGGCCTCAAAGTAAGTCATACATGTTAGTCTATGTTTGATCACAAGTACATATTAATTTACTTTTAATCTAGTCTGTGTAGCCTAATCTACATGTAATAATGCTTAGTCACAGTGAAATCTTACTTTCACAACTTCACCTTAGATAGGTAGATTTATTTACATCAAGAATTGTACAAACTTCCCAAAATTTGCATTTGTTGCATGAAATACATAAGATACGTAATACATTATTTTGGATCGAGGATTTATGATTCATCAAGTTTCTATTAAAGTTTTCCGCTGAATGATTTATTCTTATGACTCATATTAAAGACACAAGTTATTATAAATTCAGATTGGCTTTCGTCACTGTGTACTTGAAGTTTCAGATTGAGTATACCGTTTAAATTTTCAAATTAACCGCAAAGTACATGTCGCATTATACTCACGTACACACTTTGCTGCATTAATAGTAATGCAGCATAGCGTGTATCCGAATAGTAAGAATATTACGTATAAATTGCAACTGATATATATATCAAAAAATCCCTTGATGCTTTCAATAACATTGGCACCTGTCTGAGTAGGTTTTATCTTCTAATCATTTTCATCACTTCCATTACTTAGCTAGAACCTTTGTTTCCAGAACTAAGTTTCCAGTTATAACGTCGGTATACTTTGCGACAACTATTCTGCTGTCTGTGGGATATGGCGACTACACTCCCGGAGACATCTACGACATGGCTATTGTGGCGTTCCTAAGCTTATATGGAGTTTTACTCACTGGATTTTGTGTGTCCGAATTCTCCGCTGTTGTCACACATTGGACAAGGTAACTAAAGGTCCCTTATAACGTATAGAATATTGACTAATCAGACTGATAAAATTAATGAATGTTCGCATATCTTGATTGCGCAGAACTAAGACAGCGTTTCTAGAAGTGATCATTACTATTGATAAATTTATGAAAGAAAACAATATGCATCCAGCAATCAAATCAAGGATAATGGCGTTTTACGAACTACAGTGGCAATACAATTCGGTAAAATGGGATAAAATAATGCTAATACAGCAGAAAGGACATGACTAATGAATAATTATTTGTTTCTTAATATCAGGGTGTAGAATTAACAGACGATAATTGGCTTGAGAAGACTGTGGTTCCATCGGAATTGAGGAAGAAAGTGTTACATCAAGCTAGATTTAAGGCACTCACGTCTATCAAATTCTTTCAAGTTAAAAACAAAGCTTACATTCATACATTAACAGAAGGTAAGACTTGCATATTTGTCAGTCAAGGGAACTCCAAAGATTGTCTTCTTTCAAACAACGTCTATTAAGACTCAGCGGAACAGTCTTTCAATCCCAAATTAGTTTGAAACAATCTTTAATTGACAGCAATCATCTTAACTACAAATGGCTAGGAAGGAACTGTTCAACACAGAGTTAAACAGTTTTGAAGTCAAGGCTAAAATCGTTCGGACTTTATCGGAGATTTAAACTGTTTCCAATTTAATAAAATATCATAAAGGTGAAGCTTAAACCTTAAAAATTGTTTCTTACATTGCAGCAGCGAGAGATATCATTTTACCGCCAGGAGAAGTTGTATTCTATGGGGGTACAATAACAAGGGAGTTGTACATAATTGAGAGCGGTTACTGTTTAGTGACGTCCAATGAGATGAGAGAGACTAAATCTGAACGCGTTATAGGCCCAGGCAACCATGTGGGGTTGCTGGTGCTTTTGTATGGCATCCCCACTCTCAGCAGCGTTGTAACATTGACTCATTGTAAGGTAAGCAGATCTGTGGGTCTCCGCGACCTTTTACAGGTGGGTTGTTTGTGGGTAGTCATCCTACGCTTGCTTTCTGACATTCGAAAACATTTTCGACCCTAATTAAGGTTATTGAATAAATATGATTTGATATACATATGACGCAAGAAAGATGAATATTAATAGAAAGATCAACATATATCGTATCCGAATGATTTTGTTACTTCTCAACGAAATCTATCCTGTAGCTCAGATTGTTGCGAACAATAAATCAAATGTAAGCTACAGAACATTTTTCGGTTCTGTTGCTAATGCTGCAGATTTTATTCAGAAGATTGAAACGTCTTTTTATTTTTCTGAATCACCTTTTACAACTAGCACGGAATTATAAATAGTGAACGACCATATCGAAATGGAAATGAAGGAAGTAGTAGTTGATTAATATCTATACCAAGTTGATCAAATAACGTATATAAATTGTCCTCCTACGCGACATACAACAAATGTTTTGTTGCTTTGACTTTTATTTAAGGTTATAATGTAAGTATATGGTATAAGGTTATAGAGTCAATAAATTCCTGTTATTTTTCAGCTTGTAAGTGTAAGCCACTACGCATACACGTCGGCGTTAAGTTTATTCCCAGACATGAAAGAACACGAAGGTCTCCTGAAGCCAGAAGAACTAAAAATCATTGAGGAGAAGGCTAAAACGCAGACCGTAGATTCATATTTACAGCATTACAATCGATTAGCAGAAAAAAAGCAAAAAGTAAAGATAACAAGTCTTCTACAAGAGTTTTTCAACAGTAAGTTTTTTCTAGACAATAAAGGTGAACTTAGTTTCGGAGTTTTATGTGTTGATCCATATTATAGTTGGCGACTCCAGAATGAAGAGTAAAGATAACAAGTCTTCTACAAGAGTTTCTCAACAGTAAGTTTTTCTAGACAATAAAGGTGAACCTATATTTCGGAGTACTTTGTGTCAATGGTCCACATTAGAGTATGAGGCTCCAGAACTTTTTATATTCCAGTCGAATTACATCTCGCATTTATTTACATCTTGCAGATTCCTTCATAGACCTTTCACTGGAGTACAGTAAAACAAAAGAGAATTACCGGAAATCTTTCAAACAATTTCATGTACTGAACAACGTTGCTTCGTATTTACTGATGCCAATTGCAATAAGACCAGATGGTATATTTTTGAAAACGTGGGCGATCCTTCGCGTAGCTACTGCATTTTTCCTGTGTCTAATCATACCCGTAAGATTCTATTATGATATCTTTATGACAGCAATATGGATTGATATTCATTTGAATTAGGATCTTCTAGTCTAGACGAATTTGTTATTTCTGATGCATTTTTATTTATTAACTTCGTGAAAATGGAGTTGTTCAAATACGGCAGCTTGTTTTGTCTTCAAATATATGTGTTTTATACTGAATTGTCTTGATTTCCGAAGATTATAAATTATAATATGGTCTATGTCCCTCAAAGCTGTTTCATATTAAATGGCTCCCGATTTCAATAGAGGGTTTTATTTTATGCTCTTCAGTTATCTATTTACCCATTTTCGCCCCTGATGCTCACTGTTTTAAAACTTTTAAGGTAGTTGTATGCATGGCGCCACAATTCGGATCATTTAATGTGACACTTGTGACTTTGGAAGCCATCTGCTATATTGACATGTATTTAATGCTACATGTTGCGTATTATGGTTCCAAAAACCAATTGATATACCATCCTTATATGACAGCAAAGCATTATCTTCAGGTAAATATTTAGTTTTAATAAAATGATTAGTATTAAACGATACCCAAGTATTATACGCCCACTTGAGAACGACTTCTTGATTTGACCAAACAAGTAACAGGAAAAGAAATAACGACTTAAACATGAAGAACAACAATAGATAAGTTCGTAAATGGAAACACTACATACTTAAGTTTCCTTTCCATTCGACCAAATACAATTTAGAAAGTTTGTCTATCTAAACAGTTCGTGGGCATCATGACATCATTCACATCACTCTTTTATTCTCCATATGTGAAGCGAGAGAGCTTTGCCTTCTGGCCATTTACTTTGTCTATTGCAATTTTCATTCATTAATATTAACTAATCGAAGTTAACAATTTCAGGGGCAGTTCGTAGTAGACTTTATTACATGTTTCCCATGGTACGCTGTATGGAAGCTCTTTGTACCCAAACACAAAGAAGACCATTCTGATGAAGATCACGAAATAAACCACCATATGTTCCATTGCGCCTTAAGAATGATTAACGTTTTGCAAGTGGTTAAACTTTATACTGCGTCTTGGGCCGAGTCAATAGGTGCTCTGAAAAGGGTAATTTTTCTACTGTATTATTTATTGGTATATTTCTAGTTTGGTGACGATGCGATTTTCTTACACCGATTTATAAGTTCACATTAAATACTCTTTTTATTCATAGACGTTCATTTCGTTTTATTATTTCATACAGTGAGCCATTTGCTCTTTATTTTCGAGTCTTCGTCTTTTCAGGCATACTTCATGAGCGTGGTTCATTTTCTCCTTCTTACATTATTCTTCTGGAACCTATACACTTCTCTG
Source organism: Helicoverpa armigera (assembly GCF_030705265.1). Lineage (NCBI taxonomy): Eukaryota > Metazoa > Arthropoda > Insecta > Lepidoptera > Noctuidae > Helicoverpa > Helicoverpa armigera. The sequence continues at coordinate 6,804,583 of NC_087133.1, read as the reverse complement.
TTAATCGCATTATCCTGTAGATACGTAATAGCTGAAGACGCAGAAGATTTTGAATTGAAGATTTCAAAACTACCGAAGAAAATTCCTTACATGAAGACAATTTTTCACCCTGATGGCAATATGGTTTGTCTCGAAGGCGAGTATGAATAGTATACGATTTAGGTGTATTGCGACACAATGTAAGCAAAAATTTCTGTCAATGTTTGTCTCTAAGTTCTACCATGCATCATTTTTTCTTACAGGTTCTTGGGTAGACGGGATTGTAATTATTGATGGAAATCATATGGCACCAGCTAAAATATATCTTCTAGCTTACTATTGGACCGCAACCAGTTTCGGAGGAGCAGGCTTCGGCGATATCACACCTCAGAATATAGTTCACATGATCCTTTGCATTTGCGTCAATATACATGGCGTCTTATTTTTCGGGTGAGCGCACTGAATGCATTATGAATATCGTATTTTTAATTATATTTGGGAGGAAATACCCTTGATTGATTCTATTTAAATTTATGAATTCATCATCGGTTTTATTATCACGATCCCCTTCACGCAGTCCATTTAACTTCAAGTTTTACCCTGGGTTCCAACCTTTTTTGTTAGCTTGACAGAACGCTCAAAAGAAACAATATTAAATACAATTTTTGCTATCCATTAGATATGTGTACGCGAGAATTGCATCACTCAAGGCCATGGCGGATCAGGTCGTGACCAAGTTCCAAGAAAATCTGAAGCATTTAGAAATGTTTTTGACAAGAGAGAAGGTGCCATTTGCACTTAAAAAGACGGTAATAGAATATTGGAAGTACCAGTGGAAGAGAACAGGTGGATGGTCGGTACGTAAATAATTGCATATAAAAAAAGAACTACTTAACACATAAAAATAAATAAGGATCATTTACGATAATGTTTTCTTTCTCCAAAGCACCAATCGATACTCGGAAAACTACACGCAAATCTGAATGAAGATGCAGTCTTATACATGTACGAAAAAACGTTGAGAGAAATCCCGTTATTTGAAGACGTCGAGTATTCCTTCTTCAGAGCTTTCGCCAAGAAACTTAAAGAACTCTACTTCCAGAAAGGATATATGGTTATGAGATCGAACGAAGTTATAGATACTATGTACATTATTTATCGGGGAAAGGTAATTTTACAACTGGGATGATTTCCAATGTTAGAGACAGATTTGAATGAACATATAAATAATTGTTCAACTCCCCAAACAGGTTGATATAATATCCAATATAAATGAAGTGGAAGCTTGTATGGGCCCGGGAGGAATATTCGGGAACATAAGAGGAGCTTCCAAGTATTTAACCATGTCAAATGTCGTTGCTAGTAGGAACATTGATCTGCTTTGCATTCAAGGAAGGGATTTCTATACATTATTGAAGGTATCCAATCAGATTTACTGTTAGATGAAAACATCTAAACCTGATTGTGTTGTCACATTGAAAATCACCTGCAATGCTTTCTAAAGATAAAAACATTTCAATGGTTCCGATTTTTTATATTTTGCAGAGCTACCCATCTGTTTTGAGAAAAGTAAAGCAATCGGTTGAATCAGCACCAAAAGACTACGTGCTACCAACAGTAGTATCAGAGAGGACAAGTGAAGAAGTGAGGAAACTCTCATCATTTATCCTGATTCCTTTTAGTACTTATTGTACGGGTAGCACTTTCATAGAGTACGTTTGATGTTTTAGCAAATAACAAACGTCCCAGCATCGTACAAGTCTGGCGAAGAAGAGGAAGAAGACGTTGACATTGATACCAATGTTTTTTTGGAGGTACCGTTAGGTTTTCATTGTTCTTCGAGTTGGTAAACTAGAAACTCAGCTACTGCCTCACGCAGGCCGTGCATGTCAATATGATGTTATTGATGTTTTTGAAGAAACTTCTAAGATCATACTTATGGATCAATATTTAAACTTGCAGAGCCCAGACAAAAGCTTAGCAGAGTCGCACGGTTCTAAATCTATAACATCAGCAGGAAATGTTAATTATACTCCAGCAGCGTTTTTGCTATTAAAGCCACATAGGTAAAGTATTTTCATAGTTTTTGCTTGTAGGGTAAGAGTTGTTACTATTCAGATAAATCAATGGTGTTCTTTTTTACAGATGGTTCCGTAGTAGCATCGTTCCGGACAGCAAATTAGTCACTTTTATGGGTAATCACCGTACCCGTGAAACTTTTACATAATTATTTACTTTTTGTTGACCTGGATAGTAACCAACATTATTTATTTGCAGAATACCTCACACTCTTCCTGGCTTACGTAGATTTCATGTTGCTTGTATACCAAATGGCTTTTCTCTCAATACCATTTTTCTTCTATGTGTGCGTCATTTTCGACATATTGTTTCTGTTCAAAGTTTTTTTGGACGTGCACAGTGGTTACATGAATAGATACGGAGATTATGTTTTAAATCCACGCAAAGTCAGGAAAATGTAAGTCTTTGACTTTCTACTCAGTTTTTGTTTTTTAATTAAATATGTTTTCTGTATAACCACTGCCAGTTAATATACCTATGTATATTAAGGCGCAGACTCCGAAAGCAATACCACTTGACGTCCTTTATTTACATCTTACAGGTATTTCTCGAAAGTTTATCTTCGAAGGAGGGACTTTTTAGCAAATTTTCTTATTTGTTACTTCGTGTTTGCTCTGCCTCTGTCGTGGTCAATGAAAATGATAATGTTCTGTTATGCACGTTCGCCCCAACTCACAAGAATTTCATATTTATTTACGTATCGAACACACAGAAAAACGAGTATTGGTTCTGCGAATTTATTGTTTAAACTGACGTAAGTATCAGAATAAGTTAGCAATAAATATCCAAGATAATTAATTTATTGAAGTAGAAATTGAAAATATCGAATAAAAATACAAATATTTTCAGTACAATCGCTATATGGGCATCAATATTATCGCACGTAAATGCTTGTCTTTTCTTCAAATTATCGTGCCTAACACCGGTACATTGCACATCGGCTAATTGGATGTCCAAAGAAGCTCTTAATCTACGTGCCAAATATTCTGAGGTTAATATGACTTATTCCGTTATTTGTTCATAGCGTCCGTGGCTCTTCCATAAAATCAACAGATTTATTATCATGGAAGAGCTTGTGACTAACTAACAGCCGCTTAGGTCGGTTGATGCTTGTAAAAAAAAAAAAACAGTTTAAACTTTTTTCTGTCCAGGGCAATTTCTTCGCATTATACGTGGCAGCGTTATGGTATATGATCAACCTTCTTACAATAACGGGCACAGGAGATGTCTCGTCACAAAATAGTTTCGAAGTCATCGAAACTATTATTGTTATCATCGTTATCAAGTTTTGCACAGGTATGTGGTAAAGAGGAGTCAACATAAAAAAAGCAATCCAGGTTGATGGCATATTCTGCCGGGGCTGCGGGTTGTTCGAAAGAGATACCGACGATACGACAGTTTTTACTCAGTAAGAGTCTGACACTCCCTCACCGCTGCTAACCTACAGCGGGAGGGGTCATTTGATGATTTTTGACGTTGTTAAAAAAAAAGGTTGATGGCATATTACTTATTTAAACTTAGGCATTAAAATACCACCAATAGTTATATCACCAATAGTGCGCGGTACGCGGTCGAGTACGGACGTGTTTGCGCTGCACTGTATGAATTTTAAATTCGCGAATTGCGCGGCTATAGCCGCTGCCCGGTTTTCGCTATGAGTGCACAAACGCTCATAGCCAACGAAGTGTTGGCATTTATCAAGCATGCCATCGACTACATGGACGAGGTTAGCATCTTGCAGATCTGCAAGACTTCGTTCAAGGAAGATGAAATTAGCAGTGCCAAATTGCTGCTGTTCACGACGCTTGGCAAAGTTAGCCAGATGCCGTCTCGTCGTAGAGATGGCACAGAGAAGAGTCTCCAAGACATCGTCACGTTGTTGAAGGAGACCGACCCGGACGACGTGCCTGAATTCGTGGCGAAGGATCTCCACAAGCTTCCTCCCGTCACATTCGACCACGTAGACGTCACCAGGCTGCTGAAGGACATCACACTCCTGAAGCAAAGCCAGGCCGAGATGCAGCATCAGCTGGAGGTGTCCAACAACACCATCAGTGATCTACGGGCAGAATTAGTATCACTACGTAATGCAATTTCTGCAAGTAGGTCACCTATCGCCAGCGACAACAACAACGTGAACACGCGTCGCGGGGCGCAAAATGCCTCCATCTGCAATTTCGAGTCGGCGGGCTCGATTGCGTCACCTACTGCCGAGAATGCATGCGTTGCAACGTGTGCCGCCGCCGTCCCTGCCTCGACACCGGTAGAGACGATGACTAGCGTAGGTTCGACGACCCCCAAACGAGCCTACGCAGCAATTGTAGCCGCTAATAAGCCTGTTCAGACAAATAACTCGCAGGCTAAAATAGCGGGAAATACAAAAGGGGGTAAGAAGAGCCGATCGAAGCCAAACCAGGTTTTGAGACGGCAAGGTCCGAAGGAAGACACGTATGACAAGGATGGTTTTGTCAAGGTCGAGAGGAGGAAGAAGAAGAAACCTCCTTGTCGGAACCAGTGCGGTACAGGGCTGGCGGGGCCCAATATGCTGCTCCGTCCAGCTATTCCAACGACGCTGCTGTACGTGTCCAGGCTGCACCATTCCACGAAGGTAGAGGAGATCGTGGAATATCTGCGCGTTAAGACCAACTGGACCTTGAGGGTCGAGAGGTTGGAACCGCGTCACAACACGAATTTTAATTCGTTCGTGGTGCGTGTGCCGACACAAGGTCTCGAGAAGGTCCTCAAGGAAGATTTCTGGCCCAAAGGTGTTGTGTACCGCCGGTTTCGTGGCCGGCTACGTGACACCAGTCAGCGAAACACGACGCCGACACATCGTGTGTATTAGTTTTAAGAATATTTATTATGTATTTATAGTATGTTTAAGTTTTTATAGATGTATAGTATTGTATATATTAATATCGATAATTGTATGTATTAGTATCGATAATTGTAAGTATTGTTATGAATAATATGTGTGTATTTGTATTTTTATGGGCCCTAGTTGCCTGAAATAAAGGAATAAATAAAATAAATAAATAAAATAAAAATGCACTTATTTAAATATTTTCAAGGTCTCCTGATATCAGAAATGTCAGCGATGATCACAGCACATTCATCGTCTCGCATAGCATACGACTACAATATAAACGAATTGAGAGATGGACTCCGGGACATGGACTTGAGTTTACACCAAATGGGAAAAATGTGGGACTATGTACGCGAGCTATGGAATAGACAACAAGGAAAACAAGTAAAGTTATTTTTGCTTCAACTATCCTTAGGAAAATATAAAAATAGTGATCAAACTCTGCGGGAGGGCCAACTAACTATAGCTGAATATAAAATATATAATTTTGGCATTATAGTCATTTGTTCATCCTCAAACACACCCACTTGTCTTGTTGCCAAATTATCGAATAACGACAAAAGAACATAAATTATTATAATGTGTTCTGATTTACCTAATTCAAATGTATGACAAAAATTGTGTTTACAAAGTTGTATTTCACATAATCTATCACATATATATGTCGCCGAAACAAGGCTACTAAGAAGGGTTATTATCGTTCTCTCCTTTCATACTTATCAAAATTAACTCCATTATGAAAACCCTATAGATGCCTTCCTTGGTCTACAAACTACCATTCCGTCTACGTTGCCAAGTGATGCAAGCCGTCTACGGGTCCCACATTCGAGAATCCGTCATATTCAGCAAAACTGACGACGATTTCCGAAGGATGTTGGCCATGTGGATGAAACATTGTGTTTTCTTCCCCGGCAACTACATCGTGCAGAGCGGTGACTCAGACCAATGCATCTACTTTATACATAGAGGACAGGTAAGCAAGTGAGGTAATCTGAGCATCATGATATCACCGTCAATTTGTCACTCATATTTATCATTATTATGCAAGTTAATGCAACTAGATGGAAGATATTAATGTCTGCGGGTAATTACCATTTTAATTGCAGGTAGAAGTGCTTACAGTACATCCGAACTTGACGGAATCAATTTATGATGTTTTAGGACCAGAAGACAGCTTTGGGATTGCTCAGGTTAATTATTTTGATTTAATATTAATCTAGCCAGTTCCATTGTCCTCGTGGGGACGATTATGTTACGATTCCGATTATATGCGTTGAGGTAGGGGGTTTCATTCAACGATACTGCATGGCTCGTTGATACTTTGAAGATTCCTTTCTGAGTCAACACGTGTCATCGTATCATCTGCCTAGCCTTTTCCCAAATATGTTGGGGTCAGTTTCCAATCTAGCAGGATGCAGCTGAGAAATGGTGTTTCACATAGAGCGATTGCCTATCTAACCTCCACGACCCAGTTACCCAGGCAACCCGATACCTCTTTATGTGCTACGATTATAATGCAAAAAGTGAGTACATCTATTTATTATGAATTCCAGGGTTTGTTTGTGGGTTTGGTACATCACTTTTCGTTCCGAGCTCGCACTGTGGTCGACATAGTGTATTTAAAGTTGGACCAATGGAAGTATCTCCTTGATTATTATCCGAAATCCGCTAAAATTGTTCAGAAGAAGGTCGCGAATGTTTATTTAGCTATTTAATGGTTTCTTGGTATGTTTTAGTAATTAAAGTTGTTTAAGTTAGTTAGAATAATAAATTAAGTTTATGTTTTGAATCTGGCTTTTATTGGTAACCAGTAAATAACAAATGTTTGGTATAAAATCTAAGGCATTAAATACCTTCATTATAACTATGATTAACATTGTACCAAACTATTAAGCATTGCGCACCTATAAACATCTTTGGAATGTCAATAAGATAATCGCATTACGACAATTGAAACTTATAGTTAAAAAGCTTAGGATTAAATGGCCCTTATCTTTGCTATTATTAAAATAAAAATATAAAAGTTGTCCTGGCAGAAACATCTGCTAACTTCAAATCACTAGAACAACATTCAATAAATCTTATGTGAGTAACATATCCTGGAGTTGAAATTAATAGACATTTCCATCAAGACAAAAGCACTACAAAATTCTAAGTACTAATCAAAGAAAACAGAACTAATCAACTACTACAAATAAAAACAAAAAACAGCTAAGAAAACATAGACAAACAAATCTTACCAAATAGAAACTTATTGGTATGAAAACTTATTTATTGCTGTCGCTTTCTCTTCCTGGTAACCCGCTGTGAGATCTCCGGTATGACATCTTGGCTCATATCCATGGTTTCCGATGACTCTTGAACTTGTGAAGGCCCAGCTATGGACTGATTATCTTGAGTGTCATTTGTTCCCTCATCTTCAACACTGGAGTCTGCTGAATGGCGTGAATTATCTGATACTTGTGTCTGCGTTAGTCTGGAACTGGTTTGAAATTTTTGTTAATATATGCTCAAATATAATATGACATGATAGAAGATCATATTTGTTACACTATTTATGACTGAAGAACGGTTGAACCAATTTGGTTGAAAAATTGGTTGGGTGATAGTTTATAACCAGGACACAGACAATGGATACATTTCATCCCCTTCTGGAACAGGAAGTAGTTCCCACTGGATGAGATGGGCGGAACTTAGTTATACATGTTACAGCCAAACTAATAAATCTGGATATTATATTTGTCTAGTCAATTTGGGTATCATATATAATGACAAGTCATTATGTATAATATCTATTTGATCACTATGGCTGTAACATATTATTTAAATTTATTTTATGACAAAAAAAAAGTAAATTATAATCATGAATTAAATGGTATGGTTTTTATCAGAAAACTGTATAACCTTTAAATAATATTGATTTCTGACACTTACGCGAATATTAGACATTTAAATAAAACTACTTTTACGGATTTATCGCGGTTATATTATATTATTTAATCCCGACGTTTCGGATCCTTTACAGCATCCATGGTCACGGGCAGACTAAGGTGTTGGTCGTCTTGATATATTAGTTACAAACAGCTACCCTACATTTTGTTAATTATTATTGACAATCCGATTCACGCAAAACGAGCTAACTGTATCCTTAGGTCGAGCAGTACTGTATAACCTATACATATAAAAGAATACCCACCCAAAACAAAAATGTGAAAGACTGCCAAGTTCGATGAAATGGGAATACTTCGCCTATAAAAGAAGTGAGATCTGAATAAGTACCAAGTTCCATACACATACCTCAGTTAAAAATAGTTACTTTTTAATGATGTTACTTGGCAAGTTTTCACACACCTTGTTATAAACCTACTAAACGCAATGAATCAAGTATTTAATTTTCTATTAAAACTTGCCAAGTAACATCATTAAAAAGTAACTATTTTTAACTAAGGTATGTGTATGGAACTTGGTACTTATTCAGATCTCACTTCTTTTATAGGCGAAGTATTCCCATTTCATCGAACTTGGCAGTCTTTCACATTTTTGTTTTGGGTGGGATTTCATTTATTTTTGTAAGGTTGTTTATTTTATTGTTTTCTTATTATTAAGTTTTGAATATGCACTATGCTTCTTACAAAGAAATAAACTAGATTAACTAAATGGCCTAGATTTACCAACTGACTGACATGACTTGTTATCATATATTATGTTCGTGGATCAAAGTTACACATTCGTTATTTTCGAAAGTGACTCACACTTGGCCGTTTTCAGATTTTTACTTTACTTTGACTAAATAGAAACCTTTGTGACGAATTTCAGATCGGTACGACCATTCGAAGATATATTATATAAATATAGATAAATTTAGTTCGTTTTAGTTCCTTAGGGGTATAAATACCTTCATTATTTTGAAACCGACTCACACTTGGCCATTTTCAGATTTTTTCCTTTACCTTGACATAAAGACCTACCTCCATGCCAAATTTCAAGTCAATACGACCATTGGAAGTGGTCTAGGTTTTTGATGAGTGAGTCAGTCAGTCAGTCAGTGAGTGTATAGTAAAAATAGCGATTTTCTGAAGTCAATATCTCAAGAACTACAATAGGTATATTAATGAAATTTTGTATTTTAGATAAGTGAGGGGGTCTCAACAGATACTAGAAATTTGATATGCGTAAATAAAATAGATTTTGAGTTATAGGGGGGTCGAATTTGGCCCGAAATGGTTCGTGTAATATAACCCACGGCCGGTGTGTCGCTTTTTTTGCTCGAACTTTTCGGACACACTGCCGTGTGTCTAGATTTTTGGTTCTTACCTGTCCCTATGCTGTTAAAAAAGATAGAAACATCACAAATAAATAAAAAACAAATTCCATTCTATGAGTTATAGAGGATAGAGTATGTAGTCAAACAGTAATAGTATTGTTTGTTTGCATTTTTTCAATTTAGTATACTAAGTAGTACCAATTTACACATTTAGCAGGATTTAGTTTAGGGCTGATCCAGATTCTTTATAGTGTAATTCACATTCATCATCCTCCGAGACTTTTCCTAACTATGTTGGAGTAGGCAACCTGTATAACCGGATGCAACTGACTAAGTGTTTTATATGGAGCGAATGCCTATCTGACCTCCTCAACCTGGGCCACCTAACACCTAATTGGATTGACATTAACAACTATAATTGAAAAAAGTCCTCTATTTAATTATACTAGTAGTTTCAACCTAAAAAAAAAGGTTAAACTTACCCTTCATTATTGAGACGCTCCAATTGATCTTGATTGAAGTCAAATTTGCAGCAAGGCCACTTTTCCACTTTCTCCAAGTACCGGATCAGACATCTTGTGTGGACAGCCTTACTGCAAGCCGGGCAGTTGTAACCCTGAAGTAAGATAATATAAAAATGTTAAAAAGAGCAGATAATGAATTTTCTGTATAACGTTTCAGAGCAAACAACTTTCTGTCTACGTTTCTGCTTCACAATAAATAAAGTATTGAATAAATAATCTTGCAATATGTTAACATGCATTCAATTTTATTCATGCACATTATTATCAGGAACTTGAGTCATTTAAGTGGCTTTATTTATATTATTAAGTGCAGAACTGATAAAACAATTACAACATAACTGACTTAAGACTAACTGACTAGCTTAATGTAGATTCTTCTTCTTCATCATCTTAAATATGACTATAAAAGTAAAATATTCAACAATTAAGAAAAACCAGCTTTAATAATGCACTACAGACATTATACTGTTGGTAGTAAAATCTTGCAATTTCTGTTTCTTTTCACTGAACTGCTGAGAAAGATTGTTTCTATACATTTTACTAAAATTATCAATTAAATATTTATTTATTTATTTAATAGTTCATGTACACAGATACACACACAGAATACAGAAAAGAAGAAAGATAGAACACATAGTACATAGGCACAGCTTATTTCAAGAGAAATTTCTTCCAGCAGGCCCGTTATGGGAGAGTTAGAATAAGAAGAGATGCAGATAGTGTGTAAAAAAGAAAGAAGCTATAACTAAAAATAATTACTAAGATTAAATACTTCTTAAGGAACGTTATAACATACTCGGAACACAATATTTTTGCAGAGGCAGCACTCTTCAACAGCATCTGGCATGTTCTGACGAAAGTATCCTTCAAACTCATGGATAGCTCGCACTCCTAAAGCATAGTTGTTCTGTTCTTGATCCAAGTACCGCATTCTGCACCAAGTGTCCAGCAGTTTCTGAAATGTTTTAGTTTTTTATCATTTGTATGAAAGTATTTAATTATTTTGCTGCTTAACTGCACTTTCACCCTTGTCCAAGGAGACTTTCTTCCCGTTGACAAACAAAATATTCTAGCATAGTGTAGCTTTCTAACAGTGAATTTTTCAAGTCAGTTCAGTAGTTTCGAAGCAAGTTTAACAAACAAAAAAATTATTTCTCACAGTTGTATTAATATGTGTAGTTATACACATATTAAGCTCAATTGAGATGTTATAGACATTACTTGTATTATATATATGGATTTTAACCATGATATTGCAAACAGTAGTTGCAGAAAATATAAACAATATCATTTATGATTGACTTACCAGCATAGCCATTACTCTATTGGAAAAATAATTGATAAATATACTTACTTGTGCATCAGTTTTAGTAAAAGTAGATTTCATTCTACTAACTAAATTAATAGCATTTATTCCTGTAATCTGCCTTGATTCCGTAGTCATGATCTGTTCAATGAGGATCCTAAAATACTCAAGTTCAGTAGCAGAAAAGAAATTCTGTGACTTTGTAGCATCATCATAACCAAGGGACAAGAATATTACTACATCTTCATTAGTGTACTCATCCTTGGCTAGTTTAATTTCCTGTTGAAAAGGTCTGATTTGATCATTGATAGCTTTTACCACATCCTGCACTGGTGGACTGGCTTCATCACCTGGAAGTTATAAAAATTAATTAATGAATAGTAGGTAATTCAAAGCCCTCATAATCTAATTTCAAATGGTCTGGTTTAAGAAAAGTCAGAAGCTACGTGCACAGTTCCAAATTGGTTACATGGCGAAGAACTAGCACGAAACTCCATGGACACTCTTTGATAAGTTTGATACTTCATATCACTACTATAGGTAACTCATGTCAAATCCATGAAGATATACAACATCGCCGTGCTTAACCTAAGACGACCTACTGACCTAATGTTGTTTGCTATAATTCATTATTTTACTCGAAGATCATGTAACTTACCGTTAAAGTTATTCAAAACAGTTTCAGCGTCTGCAATTGATAGAACACCTTGGCTGGCAACAGTTTGCAGGAAAAACCTGTGCAATTTACCGTACGTCATAGTGAATGCTGCAAAGCTTATCAACGGTTAGTAATTAAGTAAGGAAAATGTATTTAGTTTCTAAATTCCCCAGAAGATCCAGAAACAGACCGCCAAAAACAAAACATTGAATGAATCATAGACAAATTGAAATTGACAACGACTTTTCGCGGCAATGTCAATGTCATTGTTAACATAGACAAAATAACTTTTTATTTCTTTAATTACTAGTCTTTTTGCTATAAACTAAACAATTCGATTTTTTACACAGAACAAGTTAAAGTTGGTCTGATTCCTAATGCGACTCCGATCGTGTCGTACTCTCGACTATGACTGAACGCTGGTGCACAATAGTTATTTACTAAGTTCTGTGCACACGGCTGACCCACTTCGATAACAGCCGCATAGGTAATTATCGTACTAACCTTAGAATCAAATACCTACTTATATAAATAATATTTATATAATTTGTAAATAACCAAAAGAAAATAGGCTAAATAAGTAGAATTATGAACGTAGATGATACTAACTGCCTTATCTTTAATAAGCTTTTTATTATAAGGTTTTTAAATAATTTTAAAAGTATAAGGGTAATATCAACCATCATTTCATGTTAGGTAAATGTTTAAGTATGTAAGGTCCCAAAAGGGTTTGTTATGTTTTCATTTTATTTGATTGGTAATTTCATTGGTACCTAATGCTAGGTTTTCAGTAGGTAGGTCCCTACCTATTAGATACTTAAATAGATTTTTTTTTATATATTTTTATAAAATTGAATAAGAACTTCATAACAAGCTCAAACCCGTTTAATAGAGCGGAGCTAAACCGCAGCTTTCGAAAGTGGTTAATTGCAACTGTGTTTGTGATCGTTTCTTTATGTTACCAATTCTTTTAATTTGTTGGTTAGTGGAGCAACTTAATAATTTAAAGTTAGTAAATAAGCCTATAAATAGGCAGTTACGTAGGTATTATCAGTGAGGTATCTGAAAGTTTTATCAGCGAAGGAGCCAACTTGACAAAAGCAAAATAACGTTTATACCTACTTACTTATGCACGGAAAAAGTTAGGAATCTTGTTCACATAGCTCGATATTGCATGTTTAAGAGCGTTACCCAGTTTTTAGGTCATTACTGCAGATAAGGGGATATGTCCGTAGGTATTTAAACAGGAACTTACTCCGATAAATAAAATGAGCTAGCTCGTTGATGTGTAACAGTTCCTTTATCAAAATAGCGTTCAACAAAGCAACATAATAATATTATTTAAGAGCAAACATACGGCCCGTGAGCCTCGTACCTACTCCTATTAAAGTCGTAATTGCTTCCCCGTTCCCTAATTACTGCGTCCTGTGTCCCCGTGCTCTCTTATCAATTATGGGGTCCCGTCTCGTCCCCTGTGTGATCACCACAATTTCAAAGGAAAAGTTTGCGATAAAACTTAATTTATCGGGATGCGTGCTCATAGATAAAATCTGTTAGGTACTTAGGTGTACCTACATAGTACTTACCAACTCTTTTTCTTATTTGTTTTGGGGTGCAAAATATGAAGGAAATGAGTCTGAAAAGAAAATATTCTGCTTCCATCCTGTTGCTATAAAGCTTATTGGTCAGATAACATTCAAGTAGGTAAGTACCTAAGATTTATTTTATTTACACTTTACAAAATATTGCGAATCTTTTAAAGGGACAGTTGCAAGAACGTATTCTTTTATAGTGTCTGGCAATATCTGCTTTCAAAAGATATCCGATGAGACTCAAGCACCATTTAAGCGATTGGATATAAAGTTTGAGTACCCATCAGCTTTCTCTACGACAATCATTTAAGTACCTACCTAGTAACATTATTTTAGAAGTAGGTATCCACTCTTTAAAACATGAAATATGAAAGTGTGGTACTGAACCGTGATTAAATCTAGGTATGTTTAGATGAGAGCGTATGAGCGTATCAACAAGAACCACCTAAAACATTAAACTTCAACTTAACAAAGTACGAAAATATAAACACAAACATAAATTCATTAGTTTTCAGTACCCACGTATGCTTTTATAGACGGCATAACTCTCTCAGTAAATTATCTAAGCTACGAGCGCTTTCAAAACTTTTAATGGAGTCAATTTGGCCTCGCATTCAAAACACCTAACGTACTGGATGCCGAGGCAGGCCAGGTAAGTACGATTTATACAAACATTAGTGCCGAGCCTTTTATACGAGAGCCAACTTTTCTTAGATTTTTATGCTTTTTGAATAACGGGATGGTTCCGTCAAAGAATTTAATTTCCGAGAAGCAATACACTGCATGCCACAAAACTAAGGTTTACACTTTCATTATTTCCAAGGAAGCACTTGGTGCACTTTTAGTTTTATTGAACAGTCTCTGTGGTACTAGATATTTACGATAGTATTCCTCTATTTTAAGCACGATGACGCTCGCTCTCGGGTGTTATTTGCCACACACCTTTCTGTAAAACTCGTTCAAGTGCATCGCATACATGAATAGAACGGAAAAAGCTACTGCATGTTTTAATCGAACTACAAAAAGTGGAAAATAGACACACTGGCAGACACGGTGGAAGTTTGAAAGTGTGCCAAATAGTAGTTAAAGTTTCCTACTTCTAGTATGCATCTAGTGGATGATTACACTGCTTTAAAAAGTTTTCTTTGTTGGCTCTGAAAATATGAAGCCACTTTGTGCTCGAGTAGCGATGGAACCCGTGTAGACCCAAGAGTTTAAAAATACTTAATGCTCGCATATCCCGCAAAACTGTTAAACAAGTAGGTAGCTATTGGAAAGTTTACTTAAACATTTTATTTCAATATTATTAAATACTTAAACATTTTGCTACTTTGAAATTAACGGTCCCTTGCGAAAAAAAACAAAATAGAGGTAGAAAAAAATCTTAAAATATGTCACTCAAAGAGCAACGTCAAAAGATTTTTCCGAGAGACAATAATGCGATGTTCAATGAATATACTTGTCATTGTCCAACATTCAGTAGTAGGCGAAGCGTTAACAATTCGGTTTGAAGGCAGTTAGAGAAGTTTTAATGGAGCAATTTGGAGGTGTATTGAAAACAGCCGGCTCTCGGAAGCGACAGAATAGAACCAAGCGAGGCTCACTCCCACCTCAGCCGATTAAGAAAACCAATTCTAATTTTCCAGTTTCACCTTGTTTCTCAGTGTAATTTTTGCATTGTTGCTAGGTATAATGTCAGCTACGATGTTGGGATTAAATGTTAGTGTACTTTGAACTAATCCTACCGCTGCTGTTGCTTCACAATGGGGTTAAACTGCATAATGCGTTCTTGTATGTCGGTATTGAATATTGAATGTTTTGTTCAATAAAGGGATACTTAATATTCTGTTGTGGTATTGACTTTATGTAGAGTTCAAATAGTTAGATAAATTTAGGAAAAAATATAGGTAGGTATACCTAATCATTGTGTACTCGTTAACTTGAAGTAGGCAAATTTATTTTGATTGAATTAAGTCTATGATGTACAAATTAACTATACTGTAACCAAACATAAATCTAGACAGCAAAATTGTATAAACTGACATACCCGGGGAATTTTCACCAACTTGTGTTAACTTCCTAAATTATAACGCTTCAAAATTACTGCACATAATTCCCTAGATAAACGCAAACTCTACGAATGCGATGTGTGCTAAGATTTAATATTGTATTTCTGCATGAAATGACGCAGTTTTGCATAGAGCTAACTGAATGCAGTCCATTAAAAGTTCTAGCAACATTCATAACTTGGTGCTCGAAATTTGGTCTTAGCTAACAGTTTACCTTTAGATATTTATGATATAAGGCAATGGTTTTATATGGTTTATGTTGGGTGGTCTACGCGTTGCTTGTTTAAATTAACCATTTAAAAGCATTTATGACACGCGTCAGACTAAAGGTATAGGTAGAATCCACCAGAGAGAGAGAGATGACTCGTAAGTAGTTAAAAGACTACCTAGCGACATACAGTTTTTATTCAAAGCGATACACAAACTTGAATGCATTTAAATAGGTAAGTATGCCTTCAGCAATGAGATGGGCGCCTGTTTTGGCAGTACAGGGCCGTAACATTTACTTCAAACAAGTCATAACAGATGGAGTTACTGATCACTGGCCTATTCAAGACTTGAGAAAGTTTTGTGCACTCAGGTAAATTATAAAGTTCCAGATTAATAGGTACCTACTAATTGGCCTTAGACACGGTTTAAGTATACTGATCTGAAAATGGATTTTTTTATAAATCTCAACTATCCCTGTTTATTTTTTCCAAATATTTTTGTAGAACAGAATTTCACATTACCTATTAAAATTTTCAACCTCCAAGCGACTTTAGTTTCCATACGATTTAATTTCTCGCATGTCTATCCACCGAGTACAGAGTGCCGACTTCGTAAGGCCGAGTACAGAATAATTTCACGGATGCTTTACCGACTCCGCGGCGACAGTGATGTATGAAATTATTCACTTTTGTGGGTTTTTTTTACCTTAAAGATGTTTAAAAATATAAAAATTATGTAAAGATGTAAAAATGTAAAATGTGTTATGTAAACATACTTGTATAAGAAGACTAATTAAGGCCATTTCTTTTCACGTTATATCATGAGGTTTTCAGCGTGTAATAAATTCACTTATCGTCTATTAAATTACGTTATATTAAATCCTTGGTTAATTAGCCATTGAGGCTGATTAGTTCACACTAATCGTATGTTTAATTAACGACCTTAATCAATTATGATAAGGTCTGTTTGGACACTAACGTCTCCGTCAGTCAATATGAGCTAGCGTAGTTCTGTACCTGCGACTTCAATCAATGTTGATTTGAGCTAATAAATGCTTTTGTTTACTTAGATAAGTACTTCATAAAATATCTTTGCCATTGACAGGTGCCATTAAAAGTGGGCCAACAATACAATGTTTTTGAACTTAAAACATGTCATTCGAAAATGTTTGTTAAGATAAGTGTTCCATTTATTCGAGAGGTCCTTCAAATAAACCTCCAAGAATGAACAATCTAAAACCAAATCAAACCAGTCCGAAGCGGTTTCTTTGTTTATCTACAAGTAGGTGTACATACGATTTGGTAATTTCATGGTATCGAACAGAACTAGTTTGTCTCGATCACCCCTTTTTTTAAAGTGTAGCGAACGAAATGCCTAGTTACGGTGCTACAAACCTTTTTTGGAACTACGGAACCAATTTGGCTCATATTTGATCTGCATTGAGTAGTCACGAATTCGCCGATCGAATACATTACAGATTCTGTTTCAGGATCGAAACGCTGCAGTGTTTTAAAGGGGAAATGTACTTTTGTTTATTTTTGGGCATGTCAACAATAAACATGGCTGTGAGCAGTAAATGGAAAACATTATGGACATGTATATCCATCTGGTTTTTACAAATATTTGTTTCGTATGTAACAAACCATGTATATGAAATGGTAAAATAAATAATGAACTGTGACACTCATGATTTTGCGTGTTGCAAAAAATAACTGATATGTACACGAGCATTGTTTATGCTGAAATAAAATAACAGCAAAAATTACCTATTTATTATAAACAGAATTTGCTTTTTCCTCGGCACCTCTCATATTCTGAGCGAAATACTTCGCATAAGTACTCAAATAAAAGTAACGTCATAATGTCCTCGTCAATATAGCTCAAACATCTAACTTCAGCTGTAATTAATATGAAAACGGAACTGATAGAAAGAGCCACTGATATAAATGAAACTAACCTTATCTTAAATATTTTTTATACATTAAAATTTAGTTACCATATATCCGATCCCAACAAATTATCACCCCTAAAATGTTTATTTTTAACTTCATTTATAATTTATTTTGGAACAATGGCTTTGTATTATAATAAAAGTGTTATAACTTAGTAGAAAAATGTTACAAAACTTGCCGCGAACTGCTCGACCGAAAGTAATTCAAACAAAGTAGATAAAAGTTGCGGCGCTAAAGAAGCGATTAAAAGAAAAATTAGCATTCTTTCAAATTAATTACTTCCATAATAAAAGTTTTCTTTATAGCAAAGTATAATCCGAACATTCGTCGGTTAAGTTAGATAGTATCTTACCTAACTTGTAGCATAATTTTATTCATTTTAATTACTCTATGACCTGAAAAGGCTCATAGCTGAGGACATGCTAAGTCTACTTGAAACTGCAAATTATTATGATCTTACTTCTTCGCAGAACAAACAAATCATAAAAATAGCGCAATATAACGACATCCTGCAGAAAAGCAGTTTTAATTAAAATTCTTCCATTTGCAAATGTGTAAAAAAGGCAAGTAGTGAAAAAATAGGAAATGTTCGGAGCACAGTGCTGTGCACTGTATAATAAAGTATGAATTTAAATCGGCTGAACATTGGCGCGTAGTTTTGAACGGTTCCCTAACTGCTCTATTAATTCGCAGTTAGTTTCTTTCAGGCCCGATGCAGGGTTTTGCTTTTCCTATCGGTTACTCGTTATGTCGGGTTTTGCCTGTTTTTCTCGTACTTTTGGTCGGATGTGACGCCCTGTGGCCCGATCCAGTTTTTGTGTTTATATTAACTTTGTTCCAAATCTGGCGTCGGCTGGTTTGCTCGTTGGGTATCGGGATCAAAATATAACATTTCATATGTTTTCTTGCTGTTATATGAGTATGATTTAATATGATAAGCTTTAATGGGACTTGTTTTATAGGAATATGTTTGATATTTCATTTATGTAAGTTGGCCTCAAATGAATACTTAGATTACTTTAAGTTCAACTTTTTACGAAGATTTGCATCAACCCTAGGTAATCTGCAAACTGGATTCTATACTCATTACCAGCTTCGTTAGAAGGTATTAATTTTGGCAGATCCTAATACCAGCACTCGCTCGTTGGTCCCAACAATCACAAATATTTATAATTCGTTGTCTCCAAAATTATTGACAAAGCATTTTCAATATGTCTTGAGAGAAATATATAAGTACACAAGTGAATATATACTCGTAGAAAGAATCGGATTCACCGAGGCTTTCAACTCCTCCACCGAAGTATTAGCTTAGCTTACACGAACCGGACATGCTCCGTCGATGTTTACTTATTGTTTAGTTTTTCTTTAATTTTGTTTGTGTTCTTCACATGCTCGCTCACTTTAGTGGTTTGTACAACCTTTTGTTTTATTTGAACAAAGCGCCAGGAAATTAGTTTCATGTACGTAAGTCTTAACTATTTTATCAACGGTTAACTTGAAAAAGCTTTTGAATTAAATTGAGCTCTTAATTTTAGTACTTTTAGAAAATTAAAAGAAATGCATTCTTGAAACATAGCCTAACCCTTAAATGCATGATGATGTATATATACATCGGTGTTTTCGTCCTTAAATTTTGATTTTGATTTTAACAATAAATTGATACTTTGCAATACAATATCGTTTTCGCCAAAGACTTTTGGTGTAGAAGTTAGAGCACTATATTGCCAAGACTTTTCCTTAAATAAATAATGCCTACTTCTAGCGCTAAGAGCTTTTCTTACCGGTACCCAGTTATAATCATATTCTTCATCTTTGATGCATTTCATAAAACAATATAGACGTTCAACGGTCTATATGGCGAAGTTGTGTAGTAATTTAAGGCGATACCAATACAAGGCCATTCGTCAATCACTCCCGTCGGTGGCGTCTTGACAGGCGCTGTCATGAGCTCTCGAGGCGTGAGCACCAATATGTTATGGACTTCGCAGATACAATATGTTGGTTTGCTAACTAATATTATAAATGCGGAAGCAATGCGTCTGTTTCCTTCACGGCAGACACCTGAACTGATTCTGATCAGATCACAAAATCGACTGTATGTATACACAAGAGCATTTCGGTTCAACCAGTGTCCTCTGGTACATTCTTTTAAAACTTCATTTTTTGTTTTTATTCAAAATATGACCAGTCATCATTGCACTTAAAATTATTACACGTAACTAAATATGTATATGTATCTATAGTATGTTTCTGCTTGGGCAATTCTGTGTTCAGAGAGAGAGAGAGAGTGTTACATATTAGCTCGTTAATAATTTCTTGTCTGTTGCGTAATAATAATGAATTGTAATAGTTTAAAATAGAAGCCGTTAATTAACATTTAATTTTACTTAAATACCACGCTCTGATATTATGAGAATATTTCTAAAAGTCTAGATTTTCTGCAGGCATGTACTTTCTTATAGACAGAGTTAAATTAAACAACTTATCTTTTATCAAGTGTGTAATAAAAAATATTAGAAATGGCTGCTTGCCTATTGCCTACCCATAACTGCAAATTAATCTCAGAATCTCAACACTTGTAATTCTACTTTTTTACAAAAAGAAAAAAAAACTGATTTATAGTCTTTTGTAACATAGTGGTTCTTGGCAAGAAAACCCTTTGTATTCAATATAATTTCCATTTCCAGTCAAGGAGGGATGCAAAAACAGCGGTATCAACTGTTTCCCACCCGGTGCAATTTGTCAACTGACGGTGAAGTATGTGTGCTTGCACTGGCGTAGTTTTTAAGCTAGTACTTATTCACCTATTTGTTTGTTAGCATTACTGAGTGCTGTATTAGGAGAGGTTTATTTATATTTCATTTTTTTATAAGCCTCCCCAGCGGTTGCGACCAAGTTTATTTCCGAGCTGGATAAAAAGTTGCCTATGTGTTGTCTGGGGCTCTAGATCATCTGCTTAGGTACCCATTTAATCGGTTCAAAAGTTGTGTACTTAAGGCTCGACAGACAGATTTACTTTCACATTTATAATACCAGTAAAGACTAGTACAGATTACTAACAACAGCCTTTCTATCATTTTCCAGATTTCAAAATCAAGTTTGAAAGCAGTAATCGAGAACCAAAGCTAATGTGAGCGCAAGCCCAATAGTCTGTTACGTTAATTGAAACTGAGCAAACCCACAGAAGCAATTTATGACGGCTAATAAATGGCACGCTGTAGTGTGTTGTGTACAGTTTGCCAAGTTGTTTGTTTAGCTGTAATGGATTATTAGAATGTGGTCGCTCCGTCAAAATGTTACGTGAAAAATTAATGTGGATTTTTTGGAGATCCGTCCGCGCGCCGATGTTTGAGAAGCATGGTTAGGGAAATATTTGACTTGAATATTAATAATAGCATCAACTTTGTTTTAGGCGTTAGCAATATTTTTGGAGAAAACAACACTTTCATTTTCGTGTATGTTATGGAAGTGTGCACGTTATTTGAACAAAAGGTTGACTTAGGAACTCAATTACGAGGATGGGTCTAATTTTTGGAGTGCTCTTACACATGTCTATCTTAATATTTCCTCCTCGTGGAAGGGTCCTACCCACATTAAAATAATGTTAGTAAAACTGTCTCAAGTAGATACCACTAGTCCTTATTGGAAATGTATAGCGAATATATGTAACAGCACACAATCTGAATCAAAACGCCATCTGGTACAGACTAAAAATATGTCTATTGGTTGTAGATGTGTAGATAGGTGGAACACAAACGTTGGCTCTTTGCCATTCAGCCGTTTAAAACCTGTGGGAAACTGCCTTTTCATTATTTAATTCAACAACCATCGTATTTGCGCCAATGCCAAAATATATTGAGCGAATTCAATAAAAGTTTGTATACGTGCTATTAAAAGCCACTGTAAGCGACGATATTTATGGTACTGCATTAATGCACGATGCCGACGCTTGATACTGTGAAATTTTATTAAAATCGAATTATATTTTGTAACGTATGAGCCATAAGTCCATTAAGTAGTCACGTCAAGTCTTCTTATTATCGGGTGGATCTTAATGTAGGCTTTTTTAAAAGTGATGTGTGTAATTTATAATCGTGAATTTTACCTCGGTATGTGAGTACGTATAGCGGTGGGTGGATAAACATCTTTTAGCCAAGCGGATTTTGGATTAGTTTACTTACGTTTCAGAAAGCTTTATTTCCCACTGTGTGAAGCCACATTCTGTAGTGAAACCGTATATTAAACTTGTCAAATGTTCAGAAAATAATATCGGAAGGAAAATTAAAAATACCCTGTTGAAGAGAAGGAAAATTAAAAATACCCTGTTGATGAGAAAAAAAAGTTCATCTTACGCTCCATCAACCACCATTTTGGTTAGCAACAAAAAGTGTTCATGTCAAAAAATAATAAAAGATAGCAGCTCACACTTCTTTTAGAACAGAGCTTTCTCCCTAAGGTACCATTAGACATCTTGTAACCCCCCTTGCTTTTTACAGGCTGAGCGCCTTAAGTGCTCGCCTGCTTAAGCCCAGTGATGCTATAAAGGCCGGAAGAGGCCAACAGCATCTGTCCATTCGAAAAAAGGAAGACAATAGACGGAATACTAATGTACCTTGTACAGTGCATTAAACGTGGGCTAAGGCTTTACGCTAAGTGGTTAGGGCTTTTTTTGGTGAAATTTGACGTTTTGTGGTCAACCCTTTATTAAACGGTTTTATTTAGCTCACCCAGTTTGTTTTATTATTTATTCATTCTTTCTTGGGTCAAATTTAGTAATTCAAATTTCACCCTCTTCCTGTCAACCGATTAATCTGAAATTTTGTATACACCTTTAATTCCGATGACAATACAATATAGTAATATCAATAACATTGTAAATCCAATATGGCCGCCGGCACAAAATGGCGGATAACGTAGATTTTATCAATCCCATCAATATGGGTATCAAATGAAAGGGCTCAACAAGCAGAATACAATATACTATAAAAAATTGAAATCCAAGATGGCGGCCGCTACAAAATGGTGGATAACGGAGGTTTTATCAATCCCATCAATATGGGTATCAAATGAAAGTTCTCAACCAGTAGAATACAATGTACTATATAAAATTAAAATCCAAGATGGCGGCCTCTACAAAATGGCGGATAACTTAGGTTTTATAAATCCCATCAACATGGGTATCAAATGAAAGGTATCAACAAGTAGAATACAATTTACTATGCAAAATTGAAATCTAAGATGGCGGATAACGTAGGTTTTATCAATCCCATCAATATGGGTATCAAATGAAAGGGCTCAACAAGCAGAATACAATATACTATAAAAAAATGAAATCCAAGATGGCGGCCGCTACAAAATGGCGGATAACGTAGGTTTTATCAATCCCATCAATATGGGTATCAAATGAAAGTTCTCAACCAGTAGAATACAATGTACTATATAAAATTAAAATCCAAGATGGCGGCCTCTACAAAATGGCGGATAACTTAGGTTCATTTGATACCCATGTTGATGGGTCTCAACGAGTAGAATACAATTTACTATGCAAAATTGAAATCTAAGATGGCCGCCGCTACCAAATGGCTGATAACAATTTTTTATCAATCCCACCAATATGGGTATCAAATGAAAGGGCTTCACAAGTAGAAAACTGTCAGTAACTCCAGCGGGGCCCAACAGGGCCAAGGCCTGCCTGGGCTGCGAGATTGTTCGAATGAGTTACCGCGGCCCTGGTACATAAAAGGCCTACGACGGAACAAAACGGTTCTTATTCAAGAGTCTGGCACTCCTCACCGCTGCTGACCCACAGCAGGAGAGGTCATGTGATGATTTTGGGGTCGTTAAAAAAAAAAGTATCTGGAAGGGCTATGTATTGAGGAATTAGATTGTAATAAATTGTATAGAATGAATTAGATAGAATGAGGAATATTCGGTAGGCATTTTCATTAAATACTAAAACTAGAAAATAAAAATCGGTAAAAACTTTTAAGTTAAACGGTTTTATCTTATGTGCACTGAAAACTAGAAAATAAAAATAGTTACTTACCTGTCAACCTAAGTAGGTGGTCCCGATCATATTAGACTAAAATAAAACGTGGGGCCCTGTGAAATCCTATGGCAAAGCATATCTTTATACTTTGGTAGATCATGAGCTACGGCTGATTATTGATTGTCAAAATCTCCAGTTACGATTATAGTAAGTCGATGCAATCCACACCTATTATACCTCTAGAAGAGAGTACTACAGCAATAGTTAATGGGCCCCACGTTTTTATTTTAGTCTAATATGATCGGGACCACCTACTTAGGTTGACAGGTAAGTAACTATTTTTTTATTTTCTAGTTTTCAGTGCACATAAGATAAAACCGTTTAACTTAAAAGTTTTTTTACCGATTTTTTTTTTAAAGATTGTTTTTAAGTTAGTTAGTTTTTCCTCTAGGTTTGCCTTTCTTATGTTTTGTGACTATTCAAGTTTTTGAAAAACAAAAAACTGTTACTCATACTCGCAAAGGCATAGTGCCAAAACCCATAACGCAAAATAACTACCGATATATTCAACGCATACAAACTCATCATAGGCTTGATTATAAACACGACAAATAGTTCCGCTCATCCGACACGTTCCATCAAATTCCTCTCATACAAGCGGTGTCAATAAATTCTTCCTCCATAGTCGCGGTTAAAGGATGACTCACATAGTCTGAATGTCTGCAAGACTAACATTGTCAACTAGAAGGTTGTGGTTACGCCGGCGTATATAGGCTATGCAACTATTCGGAGTCAGCGTTCCTGGAACTTGGCATTTACCACCTTTCTGTAAGCGTTTGAGTTGGATGGGCATGCCTGTGCAACGTGTAAATTGTAGTGTTGATGTTGTCTTATTTGTTTAAGCAATTTGACATCAAAATTGAAGGCGTTTTGTCTCTATCTTTAGTATTTTTGATTTACGTTTTGCTTTGCATTTAGTGATAATAACGTCTCCATGAAAACTGAGCGAAAAGTAAATAAAGCGCGTTCCCCTTAAAAGCGATGCTATTATTAATTTATGCGATGAAAGTTACAAAGTATCCCAACATCACGTAATCACGAAATAAACGCTGGCACCATGAACCGGGAACAAAACACGTTTAACATACGAACTCGCAAATGATAAGTGACAGGTTCGAAGCCAATTCAAAGTGAAAGATAAATAGTCCGAATCTGAACAGACAAAGCACACTTCTGACAAATTGTTCGTGTTAGCAACTCCATTGGTTCTAAAAGAAAAAATATTGCCAAGGAAAATCATCAGGAAGTCGGTAGCAGGAAATATCTTGGTTTTGGTAGCCCTCCCCTTGAAACGGATCATTTAACACTTGATTTGATTAACGATACAGATGTTTGGGGAAATGTGCATATTGATATCATTATACGGTTACTGTTCTGTTGCTTTAATTAATAGATTTTCGTCAAAGTTTTAGTTGGTACCTAAACAATCTTCATTTATTTTTCTGATAACAAAAAATGCATAGGGGAGTACAATTAATGGAGTACGTAAGGGCAGTTTGTAATGGAGTACATAAGGAAGTGCTTAGGGGAGTACATAATGTAGTACATGAAATAAGTGAATATCATAGACCATCGCTTTTTTCGTCTTATTTAGAATACCTTAGGCAAAATAGCTAGGCAGCCAGTATCCCTCCCCTGTTTACAACAGTTAAATATCCTATTTTTTTATCTAGGTAGTGTCACGCAATATCTTACTCTTGTAACACAAAGGAGACCCACATTCACCTTTGTTATAATTTCCTAGTCTTGTACTAAAGAATGCAAATTCGGGGAAGAGCATTCACTAAAACAGCAATTCTAATTTAAATCCGGCTTTTCTTCAACAAAACCGTGCTTAGTGTTCGTCGTGAGCGCATCTGTAGAGCTTGAGTTTCCATGTTTTTCTTTGAAGTCAGACAAAGAGAAAATGTAATATAGGTAGTTCGTAGAACTAAATATCCTACCGAAAAAACCGTTTTTATGTCATCGTAATAATTTTCAGTCCATCAGATTTTCTGCTCGGTATAGGCAAATGTTAGTTTAATTAATCAAGGGTGAGTTTCGAAAGTGGCCGAAAAGTGCTGGAGTGGAGACCACGGACTAGCAAGCGCAGCGTAGGACGTCCACCAACAAGGTGGACAGTCGCCGGAAGACGCTGGATGCAGGTCGCCTCCAACAGGTATCTGTGGAGATCTAAGGGGGAGGTCTATGTTCAGCAGTGGACGTGTTTAGAGACGACAGGCCCGTGTCGGCGTCGTGTGTTGTTCCTCGCGCTTCTCAAAGAGAGTGAGCAAAGCCAAAGCCAGCTGGGGCCGCTGGATAGTTCGAAAGAAACCGCGGCCCCGATACATAAAGGACTTAAGAAGGAACATTTTGGGTTTTGGCCATTACCATTAAATAGCCTATTTACCATTAAATACACACCGGGAGCGTGTTGTTTGATGATTTCCCACAAAAAGGCTAATAAATCAATAAGACCTGATAAAATCACAACTGTATATTTAAAAAGTATCCAGAATAGAAAATCTCTCTTCTTTACAATAATCCTGTTGAAGAGTTTTTCCTCGAAGTCAGACCAAGAGAAAACTTCTTTAAAGAATTTAAAATCCCTTAAAGAATTCTCAGAAGTACCTTACCTAAACAAACGAATTTAGAATCCCTAGGAGATTGTTCTAGAACGAATACCTTTATCGGCAAACTATTAGTGTCGGTACTATAGCCCAAGTTTGTTGACTAACAGTTTACTAACTTAACGCTTCATTCGAATTGCTCTGGATGTGCTAACCTTCCCCAATTTATACTAACAACGTTTAAGATAATTTGGGATCTAACAAGCTTTTATTACCAAACACAGAACTAGATAAAATAAATTACCTCTAATACGGATCCAATTTTGGTGAACACACAAGAAAAAAAATTGTATATTTTTCTTCAAGAAATTACAATACCTATTTATAAAAATCAAGCATCTCACAAAAAGCATTGTTTGTTACAACAAGTAAACAGCAAACTGCTTAAGTCTTGTGTCCCGTTGTTTCTACAACAATTTATTTTTACAAGTTTTTATATCAAGAAAACGAGCTATTCATGACAGGACGGAAGCGTCTTATCTATAAAACAAACTTCGCTAAACGGATCGCCTAGAAAAACTTTCGGTGCCTCGAAGACTTTGCCACATCAAAGATCTTAGGGTGACCTAAAAACTGGGTTGGTTAAGTAACTGTTTTACATTTCTCGCTGATGAAGTTATGATGAAGGGGTGGTTTTAGAAAAACTTATCTTATGAAGAGATCAAAACATTTTTGATGAAAAATCTTTAACATTCCAAAAACCCTTTATTAGGCTGTTATATGATGATAACTACTGCAAACTAGCTAAAATCTACTTAGGTACATGAACAGCGGAAAAGGAACAAACAGAAGAAGCATTTTGAAATTTAACTAACAAAATTGGAGAGGCCCTCTCCAATTTGTTTGAACTGAAATGATTGCAAAATTTTTCAAAACAAACACACTTTCAATATTACGGTATTGAAATAAACTACAGTTAGTATCAATTTAATGATAAAATCTGTACGAGGCTATCACACAAGCGCAGATACGATCATTTGTTCATGAAAATGAGTGGGATTTTGTTAACATTTTCCGCTTTGTTCTAACGGGAATGCACGACCACCTCTCTCCATTTTGTTCGACAAAGCAAACTTAACGCTGTTTGCTTTTTGCCTTTCGATTGTTGTTTAAATAATTAGTTCAATTTTGTATAGGAGAAATGCCTGTTTTATAGGAATAATGGTAGGTGCCTCATGAATAGTTTGTTTTTTTCAAAGAAATACTGCACGTTTGTCTGTATGGATTTTTAAGCGTCTTTTTATTGTACACTTCTATTGGTACCTACTCCAGTGTTTTGTTACTACAAAACACCATTGTAGAACTGCGATTAGATTGCCATGTACCTAGATTACATACTAATATCAAAAAAGCGTCTCAAACATTTTCAGATATTATCCAGGATTAACGGTGGAATGTAACATGCTGCATTCAGCACACATTCTGGACAACAGGGCACTGAAATCATGTTATAACTGAAACGGGCTTTATAAGCGCATAAATTGGCGATCAGCCATCGTGCGGTTCAAAAACGGCTGTAATTGGCGCTACCATAATTTAATTCTGCTAACGTAGTGTTTGAGCTGATGCCAGCGAGCTCAAATTCAATAAAAATTCAAGCCAGCTCCGACCGAATCATGGGCCATCAATTTTGCTTCGATCTGTGCACTTTGTCGATATCTTGTAAACAATCGATAGACTTATCGAGTAGCTCGGCAGTATCTTAGGAAGTGAGTAGGTGTGTTGCGTATATTCTCAGGTAAATTTTATAATCAAAATGTTCATTAGCGTTTGCATGGCTTCCTTTAATTACTTCGCAATATATTATGAGGAAGACTGATTTTTGAACAGAATATCATATACATACTTAGGTAGAGCTGAATTTATAAATTGTATAAAAGTACCTATCTTCCTACAGGTTTATATAGAAAATTATATAATTTAATAGGAAACAACAGGGAATATTAACTTAATTTTATAACGTAATTTACTGTAAAAGACAATTTTACTCACCAGCCTTTTCTTCGTTATTTTCTGCGTCCCAGTTTACAAGGAAACATTTAATTATTCGGGAACAAGAATTCATAAGGTGAGAATGAAGTATGCATATGATTAAAAAGTTGGCCCACATGCTCTGAGGTTACAATAGAAATTCATACAGAGGAGACTTGTTTACATAATAATTCACTTAGAATTATATAGAAAACAAATAGTAGGTATCTACACAGGTAAAGGTGATGTGTGCTACATACCTTCGTACAGTTGTGAGGCTATTTTCAATTTACCTCACTTCATTTAATAAAAGAAGTCCATAAAAACTATCTAAAGTCACAAAACTTGATGTTACTAAAACATTTGTAGCAAATAAAACCGAAATATTTGTTTTGTGTATAAGAAAATGTAACCTTTATTTTCGTACAAAAGTTAGGGAGTTACTTTCAGTAAAACTTCAACGTCGACGTTCCCACATCAAACACAGACCAAGTTTGTTAAGTTTTTAACACAACTCTTCTGACTTTTGGAGTATCTCGAAGTTAACATTGACATTTATTCAAAGTGAATCTGGAGACGACGAGGTACTTATTTAATACAAATGTTTTGAACGTTTTAATCAATAATTAACTCAAAATTAACCCTCGATTTTAAGATTTTAAAGTGACAAGTAAATTGATGTACATAGATAAAAATTAAATTAAATGCCAGTATTATGGATGATACGTTCATCAAAACTGGAAAACACTTAAAACAAAACTACACGTTAAAGTTACAAGTTGTACTTGGTTCTGTTTATTAGTCATAAACAAAAAAAAACAAAAGTTCAAA
This sequence comes from Helicoverpa armigera, assembly GCF_030705265.1. Classification (NCBI taxonomy): domain Eukaryota; kingdom Metazoa; phylum Arthropoda; class Insecta; order Lepidoptera; family Noctuidae; genus Helicoverpa; species Helicoverpa armigera. Next base: position 6,775,624 of record NC_087133.1, on the reverse strand, counting down.
AGTTATGAACTCGTAAAACATATAACTCTTAATAACATACGCGGACGGAAAGACGGAACACGACAGTCGACAGGTCTAATAAAAGTCCAAAGAACAATATTACCTATGTAAATGTTTCCAACAGCGTACAGGTTTACCAAAATGTACATAAATGTAATCGAAACTCATGTCAGTTAAACAACATTTAAAGCAATAAAACAAACATTTTGCCTTCAGCGCGGCCACCGCAAAATGTTTCCCGTCATTACCGCCGAGTAAACTGTAATGAACGATTTAAAAGATATTGCGGCGCTATTAAAAATATTCCCGCTATACCAGATAATGTTCATACTTTCAGAAACACGATAGTTTTACCGGGTAGTGCCGGTTAAGGCGAGGAACACACGGCCCGATCTCCCCACAATTCATTTCTCATTTCCGTAACGTTCGCCCGCCGCTGATCCCCGCTCGGTCACAAACTCTCATCTTGTAACAGGTAATTTATTTTACTTAAAACGCCTTCCATTCCAACAAATAACGGTTTGGAGAATGGAATGAGCTGGATAGTTGCAGTTTTAACTAAGGTTCAGTAAAATATTACTCGATTAGACTTTTCGCGCGCACGGTTTCTAAGTCCGTGATTTTTCAAGTAAGATAGTTCGAGTTTTTCAGGTTTCTATTTTCGTTGTTCAGTATTGTAGGTTCTTATGGCTAGAAACGGCAAATAAAACACTTTACGTTGTGAATGGATCAAAAAGCAGAGCTTTAAGAGTTAAGCCGTATGAATCGACTCTCTGAGCTATTGATTCACACTTGAACGTCGCGTCGTTCACATGACGATCCAACTCATGCAGTCCTTTATTCGCGCGATATTTTTCCACATTCTTTGGTGAATTGGCGTTTATGAGTTAACGTAAAGTGGAAGCTTATAGTTTATTATACATAAACTAGTTTGATACGAAAATCATAACATGTTTCAAATGATTAGTTAGGTGTATCGATAGCCACTCTGAAATCAACAAACAAAATTGCGGTGTGACACTAATTTAAATTGATGTTTTCAAAATAACCGATACCCATTGCACGTTATGCCTGCGAATGGTATAGTATCGTTTTTTGTATAGATTATTACATTTATGTAAACACTTTATTTTTATACCAGTAAGGAGTTTCACCAGTAGACATTATTTTGAAGTAAAAAAGTACTTAAATTGCTTTATGATCAATCGTTTGCCTTATGTAAGTAATAATAATTATAATTCATGAATTTATTCTGAAAGTAATTCAGATTCGTACTATAACTACAGTTTATTTGTAGGATTTGGAGCGAATGTGGCGAGACTAATTTCACGCCGACTTTGAAAGAGAGCCAGCGAAAATCAAAGCTCGGTTTACTCGTAAAATATATAGCGCTAGTCTATATTTTGGGTCGGTAGTTGAGCGCTATTTCAGCTGCTGTGAAATATGGTACTCGGTTCGAACAAAAAATATACTTTGTCAATTTGATAAGTCGACAACTTGTAAATAACAGGGACTGTGGGAAAATGTTGCTTGTTGTTGTTTTTTTTTTGTATTTTCGGTCTCCGGCCCTATATAATAATTACTTACTGAAATTCAGTAAGCATCTGCGAACGTATTTTTAACAGTATTTTGCTGCAAAGAAGTTTGGTGTCTAACGATTTTTTGACACTACTGAAATACAAATATTACGTAAAATATTTTTCTGGTTAAAACATATACTTCATTATTTTTTATTGGAATACATCTTCACGAAGAAAAGTTATTTAATAAATATTACGGTCAATTCAATCACTGCTCAATCAGATTTCGTAGCAAAGTCGTAAATCGCAAAGATTTTTCAAGGAAACCGAAACGCCGATCTGATGGATTGTTCATTTAATGCCTTACTCACTTTATTGGCTTCGGTTATTGTCAATTAAAGGAAACGATTTTTAATTGAACCTATAGTATCTCGTTGCAAAGTAAATCAATTAGTGCAAGGGGTGTAGGCGGTGGCTCGCAAATTGATTCAGTTTGCCCAACCTCTATGGGCTCGTGTCACACTCATTTAGACGTTGTGTAGCTAAACATTTTTTCCAATTACGGTGTGAAAATTTAAGCCGGGACCCTTCCCACCCACACCATTTTGTACCGGGCTTTTAATAGGACGAACGCTAATGTCAGGTACAAATAGGTATAGTTATTCAGTTGATTTTGTTAATGAACTTGGGAGCGAGCCTCGTATATTTTACTAGGAAATTAATGAAAAATAAATAGAGAACCTGAAAGTACAGTGGGTTAAAATGTTTCCCTTTTTTTGCTTTTACCTAAATCGATTTGTATTAAAATGTGTTCATGATACAATGTTTGTTTATCCGCTCCCTTGCTCCACTTCAAAATGTTAAAACACGGACCGAAACAAAATGACGAAAAGCAAAATGTTAACACAATATTGGTTGATATATTTTTCCGTAAATAACGTACACCAGTATTTATTCATATTAAAGGCCTACATTAATAAACAGAATGATTACCACAGCTTCATTTCAGTTTCAGCCGAGGTGTGCAACGGTTGTGTCACTGCCATCATTTATGTAAAACTGTGGTCCCTTTAATAAATTAATCAACGGTGCATTTATGGGCGTGTGCGACAAATTGCTCAATAATGATTTCATTGCACAGCTTGTGCAAATTTATAATTTCCTCACATACAATATAACCTAATTACGCACAGTTGAGTGTTGGACGGAAAATTATTGGTATCAGCAACTTGCGCTCGTGGATCACGCGTTTAATTTTACTTAATTGAATGACAATCCAATGTTTAATTGCGTGTAAGATCATCGTAAATTAATATGTATAACCAGTTGGCATTTTGAATGGTTATAATAAACATATTTTCCAGGACTTGTATGAACAAATGATACCACTTTCGGTTAATGTAATGAAATCCTTATTATGAGATTGTATAAACTTAGATAAGGATTTTACAATTTCTGTTCTCGCTAGAAGACAATAGTCTAAAACTTCTTTGTATCTACTTTAAAACATTTGCATGAAACAACAGTATCGGTGGCATCGGGTTGATAAAACAAACTAAGAGTGCCGATATCGCAACCGCACACTTTAAAAGGCCATGACGAAGGTAGCCAAACAGACATTAAGTATTCGAACTTGGTATATTGCTATCATTGTTTTGCGGTCTAAGGGCGCTATACCCTTGTAACGCGAAACACGTATTTGTGGTTATCAAAATGTTTGGGGTCGCTTCGTCGTCAAAGTGCTCGGGATGTGACAATACAATTCGTGGGTTAAGAACTAGAGTAGCGTAAGGCCAAAATGACAACTTCTCAGGAGAGCCCGAAAACAACTCAAATTCACCTACTGTTATCTTATAGCCCTTTTTGTGGCATATCTATAGTAGTTAGATATCTGATTTTTACTAATAATAAAACTTTATTTATCGGCTACAGAATAATGTAACTTTTTGGTCAATCAAAATACGGTTTCATTTTAATAAAATTTATTTTTCAAAAACTGGTTGACATACGTCATTTTGGCTGTTACATAAATTAGTGCCATAGTAGCGTATCCCACCCTTACGTTTTTTTGGCAGGAAGAAAAATTACGGAAGCTTACGAAACAAGGCAGTAGCGGTACTTTACTTTTATTTGGCACGAAACAAACTAAGCCTACATAATCAAACTTTCTGCGTTAATAACGTATAACAAGATACGTTATTTAAGCGATTACATTGAAGGCATATTTTGGTGTCTTATTCGCTCTGTAAATCGAGTTACGATCGTTGTGCTCGTAATTTTTTTGAGAAAATATTGTCAAGATTATTGTAAGTAGAAATACTTCATTTTAGCAATAAACAAATATATTTTTTTGTTATACGTTATTGTTGTACTAAGCAATCAACTCGCTACATCGTTCCAGTTTTTTGGCACATAAAAATATGGGGATTAAATAAACGAATGGTGTAAAAAAAATTTTTTTGTATTTTTGCCCTTACGCTACTCTAGTTCTTAACCCTCGAATTGCTTTTATAGAATAAGCCGGGGCTGGCCACAGCTTTGTCCGCGCTGACCGGAATCGGGGAGAATCGAGAAAATTAAGCCTTGAGATATGAACTCAAGGCGTCTGTGCATTGATATTTATTGTGTGATTTTATGAGTGTGCCAATATAATGTGCTGTCAATGTGTGAACCCTTTTATTTAATTGAATACTGTTGAGACTTAAATATTTCTCAAGAGATACATTGTAAAAAGTAGAGACTTATATTTTAAGAGTAAGAGAGAATTTTAAGAGGTAATCTATGGTAGTTGTCCTATTTTCTTATAAGTAAATAAAGTAGTAATAAGTAAGTAAAGTAGTAGTAGTTACAGTTATAAGTACACATGTGTACTTACATTGATTGAAAATTATAAAGTGCTTTATTAATTAAAATTAATAACAAATTGTCTGTTTGACAAACTGTAGTAACCCTCCACAGTAACAGTTTAAATTTTCCCGGAATAAGTTAGTGTACTACATTGTTCCAGGAACTTATTTCCGAATGTAGTTAATATTGTGTACATTCGAAATATTCCATTTTGTACACCTTTCAGCTGTAGTTAATATAAAGTATATAGTAAAGCATGTAGGAAACAGTGGTGTTTAAACATAGATATAAAATTGATCATTTAGACAATTGTAAATTATTACTATGTATGAGCAAAGGTCTTCGTTATTAGGAACCACTCATAGTTAATAATAAGTTAGAATAGAATATAATGTAAGGTATAAAACCGCTTTTATAAATTCCTCAATAACTAGCTAACAATATAAGCTCTACAAAACAAAGCAATTTATAGTATTGCCAAACACATATAGGTACATTCGATTTGCGGCATTTATAACTAAATAGTGTCAGATAGTGTCAGAAACGCATTTTGATATATTCTACACGAAAATAAAACAGGTATTATTATTCGGGAATCAATAGAAACAATATTGGTACAACCAGCATTATGTTGGTATTATTGAAATGATTAGTCTCTAATGTTATGTAAACTGGCCACATGCAGTATTGAACGGAACTGTAATTATTAATATTCTAATTATTCATGTAGTGAAACATCAATTAGCATTAATATTATGCCTTTGTAATACGACCAGGGTAAATATGGTTTTATTTTAATTTGAAATACTTTATGGAAACTTAAGAGTAAGGAAACAGGTACCTACCTAGCAGTCTATTAAGACGTATGTACATGGTAGGTACCTAGCAAAAAAAGAAACAAAATCGTTCTAATTAAAAAAAACGCATCAAAGATAGGAGGTAAAGTTACATGAACATTTGAAAATAGAATAGAACACAAAGCTGGAGACCATAAAATAAAAGATTACACAGATAAAACTACACCAAACTAGTTTCTTCCTCATAATATAATAAAGGTATTAAAACTCATTTCGTTCATCCACTCCATACACAATAATATCAGTGCTACCTATCTTTTGTCAATGGTCATTTTCCGTCGAATAAACGACAAAAGATTCTGAATACAATGTGACGAAAAGAATTACTGTTGAATCAAGCGTTATTATGGTAACAATAATAGTTACGTAAACTGCCTATAATATCTCGGTGTTATTGTTCCCTTTCAGTAGAGGCTTCTCTTTCAGAACTCGAATGAAATAGACTAGATACTTAAAGGTTTTCCCACGATGTCCTCTATAAGTCAGTCAGTATAATGCAACAGTGACTGTTTGGTTATCGAATGAGTTTGAGTTCCATTCTCTGCTTTAACTTTTTGTTAATAAAGGTGGTTTCAACTTATGCATCACCTATAGCGGTCAGGAAAACCACATCAAATAATATAATCAGTGAGGCTGACAGTTGCATATACATTTTGACCTATTAACGAGGAATAGAAACCGTTCCTTCAGTCCAGTATTCTCCTCAGGTTTCAGTAGAAGTCCATCCACCATAAGTCTTTTCGAAGCTGGTTAATGATATTTTCTTAGAAAGGAGATATTGCACTAAAAGTCTAGATAACTTTCCTATTTAGCAGCATTTGAATTCCATATAAATTTTGGCTGTTTAATATTATTATAGATCCTTATAAATAGGTACGCATGTAGCTATAGTAACGTTAGATTAATGACCTCGTTACTCTATTTCGTTCAGTCTCTATTCTTTGGCTAATTGGCTATTATTAGGGCATGCAATTTCGGTAAAACGAAAATTACCGGTAAAAATTCGGTAATAAAAATATTTTTACCGGTAAACCGGTAAAACGGTAATTTTTGTAATTTTTTTAAATGTAATATTATAAAATATATATTTTTCATTGAAGGGAAAGCCCTTTTTTATGGTAAATCATCAAATGACAGACTCTTTCTGTCTAAAACCCATGTTTTTAACTCTTTCGAACAATTTCGCGGCCGCGGCAGGCCTTGGCCCGTGCTGGGCCCCACTGGGTTTGCTGACATCTCCCTGAGGAGCCCGCGGAACAACGCGCGCCGCTGACACGGGTCTGTTGTCTATGCAGACGGTGGAACGATGAGCCACCCGAACTCACCGCCCACAGACCGACGCCTACGGTGGCCGGGAGTTGTCTCTCGACCCTTGGCGCCCGTGGTGTCTTCCTGGTCCACTACAGCGACTGGGATGAGAGGTGCTACTCGCAGTCGCTCCGCCGTCTCCTTCTCGAGCATGACTGCTTCGCAGAAGGAGGTGACGGCTTCCCATTCCCTCTAGCTCCGGACCATGGCTTGAACCAGGGAAGGACGCGAAAGGTCGCAGCTGCCTATTGCCTCGACGACAACACGGCGGTACCCTTCCCAGGCAGTGCACACCTGGACTGTGTGGTCCACCGTGTCCTCAGAGCTGTCCGCATGGTGGTGAAGTAAAAGCCCTTGCTCAGTAAGGTCATAGAGTAGGTAAAATAAGCATTAGCTACATTTGTACCTAGTACGAGCTGACAGCTATGAGGAAAAACAGAATAACCGAATGAATACAATTTGTTTAGATTTTATAAATTAAGATGAGAAAGAAGATTTGTATCTAACCTAGAGATAGTTAAGGACACACAAGTTTACTTTCCTAAAAAACAGCAACTTTAACACTCTTACAATACGTAATGTATGCAACATTACATTATATTCAGGCTACATAACAAAGATTTGACGTTAAATGAATAATTGCTATATATTATCAGAAAAACGTAAAAACCGGTAAATTACCGGTTTCATATTATTTTTACCGGTAATTTAAAACTCGCAAAAATGGGCGATTTACCGGTAAAAACGAAACCGGTTAACCGGTATTGCATGCCCTAGCTATTATGAACACCACTTTCTTCCTTTCGCGATAATCCTTTGTGTGAGGATGCGTAGTTGCTAATAAACGCTTGTCTTATCGATCGCTTTAGTACCAGCTTTTTCTTAGTTTCTATTATAAAAGCTACGTAACTACTGTTTAGATACAAAGAAATGCTTATTTATTTGAAAGGAATATGCTCAGCAAAGGAGAAAGTTTTCTTTGCCTTTCCAAACAAGACTAACTGATGTCTATGTGATATAATATGAGAACATAAATCCACATATTATAAGCTAACAACCTTCCAGTATGAAAAAAAGCCACCCCATTTTCACCAAAACACAAACTAAAATCCGCCCAAAAGTTTTCAAGATAACTCCAAACATAGGTACCTACACCCCGAGAAACAGACGCGAACTTTGTCCAACAAAACACAGCATCTAGTTGCTACAATCAGCTACAGAGATAGCTAATTCCTCCAATTAGTTGTAACAGTCGCACTGATTACCTTATATAATGGTGCAAGTGTACGCTGGTAATTTGCAATGCTTATTTGCAATGACACATGCGGACATTACATTGGCACTCCGCCTTCGAATCAATACCGTCTTCAATACAACTCGAACATAATCGTACCGTAAACTTCAATTAGGTATCGATAGAATTACGTAGTTGATACTTGGAAAAGCTCATCAAAAAGTTCTTGGAATAAAAATATTTGAAACTAGCTATTAAAGTAATAAAATTGTGTTTAATGGAGCAAGTTTTACTGTTATCTAGTTGGTAATTACAATTAATATGCGTCATTTTGTGGTTTAAACGTCTTCGAGTTATTTAATGTCGATGTTAGGTTAAAAATAACAATATGACTAAAGTATTTTTCGTGGATCATAGGTATCGCCTTAGGAGGCAAGAGTCTTGGACGCTTGCTAAAAATGATGTTTGACAGTTTTATTTTTCAAGTTCCGATATCCTCATAATGTTATATCCCTACATCATTATTCAGTGATGTTTAAGCTTTTAGTCTAATCCTCAACATTCATTAATTAACATTAACATAAACACAAAAATAATAACCCTCTTCGCATCAAATAATAATCGCGCTGTGTAAATACCCGGGTGCGGGCGGGCGATATCGATAGCATGTCCAAACGATGGCATTTTGCTCACGGATAATCCTTGCCAGCTATCCGATGACGCGTACCGCGGTGACCATATCATCGCGATCGTGATTGAGACTTGACAGTTTCGTGATTAGTAAATAGTGATGAGTGTTTGTGATTGGGTGTCACTCAGAAAATGTGTGTTATTTCGTTTGGTTGGTAGTGAATGTACCTATGTAAAACTGTGAATCGTTTTGCAGAACAAAAATCAGACACACAGATCAGGTCTACTCTACTAAGATTTTTTATACTTGTAACCGGACTAGCCTTTATGTCACTAATAGAAAGTGATTTGCAATAAAAATAAATATTGTTGTAGCTTACTTCAGGCTAAGTTACATAAGACCTAGATATATAAGAGAGATGCTAGACTTAATTGTATACGATTAGGTTGACGACATGACTCTTGTAAGTTAGTTAATCCCACTGTAATTCACTTACAACTTATTCTTGTCCACTTTTATTACATTAACACTTCTTTGGAACTTTGCATCTGGGACGCTAACTAAATTATAGTATTTCGCTATTACACAAATTATTTCCTAACTTGGTTGATTGCTATCACTAAGTTTATGAATATTTTAGGCAGGCTTAAAAAATGCTTTTTGATAAACTTATTTAACAAACCTTTTTTGCTAGTAATTTTTGCGTGTACTTAATATTAGTGAAATATCCATAGATAAAAATGTGAGCTTGTCATATTGTTCTGATTTGCAACAAAATGCATGCAATAAGCCAAATATGTCAACGTCATCCAAAAATGCCAATGAAGTGGCATTACTCAGGGTCCACGTTAACCTATTATTAGCCTTGGTTAACCCAATATTGACATCACTCACAGTATATCACTTTGACAACAAAATAAAGCAAAACCTCTGCACCTCGAAACATTTATTCCCGTTCCGTGCAGTCATTTGCTTGTCCTTCAATATTTTGTAGTCACATAGGAAAACCATCGCTCTTTCATCCCGCTTCGAGTATCGGCACCGTGATCTATTTGTTGGGCCCGAAACCCAGGCACTTGGAAAATGGTATGTAGTCACGACACATCTTGACGTTTGACTGATGGTGAATCGCGTCGGTTCCTTTCACGCTTCGATTGTAGCGAAACTCGTATACAATTGTAGCTATTTATTGCAGGGCTGGGAAATGATTTGCGGGAATCGACGTCCGCTTCATCTAGCAGACGAAAGAATTTAACATATGAAATATATTGTGCGAATGTATTTGCTGGACTTATGGTGGCTTTCTGTTCAATCATCAGGACTGCTGGCATGGATCAAGGTTAAGCTCTTCAGAAAATGTTCTTGGTTTTTTGCCCTTGAACTCATATTTGTTTTCTTACAGATATTGAAATAATTTTCTTGCTATAAATAAGCAAGTTTGTGTATAGTGCACCTCAAGTTGTTCTCCAATAACACACTAAGCATATTGCTTAGTGTGTTATTGGTGTGTGTGTGTGTGTTGTGTTAGTGTGTGTATATCATTAGGGAATTCTCAGAAGTTCAACCGCCCCGGTACGTGATAGGTCGGAATTGAATATCTATGATTGAATAACGCTTTACCATACAGAGAAACTATACGTTAGATCTCAATAATGGATAAATTATATCGAATCGTGAACTGTATATTTTATTACACACAATTTACACATTTACACACAATAACAATTATAAATCTGGATCATAATTTTAAAATGGCTTTATTCAAAATTTACAAAATGATTTCTTGGTACCCCTCACCCAACCAATGCAGAACAATGCCATTTAAAATTAAAATATTAATTTCAATTTGCAGAATAACAAGGGAAGTCCCTACTAATAATGTCATTTTAATCTGGCACCGTAAATACGACCACGTGAAAATTCATCCATCCATAATTTGTATTGACACAAGTTGATTGAAATTGATTGAATGCGGCTCCAGTACGGTTGCATGATATTTGTATGAGTTTGCGGTTTCCCCTTTTCGGACGACAACTGTTAGTGAAATCAGTATTGCTTTTGAGAGATATTGCAGTCGCTGATGCGTGAAGAGTACTTGTATGGAAAGCCGTTTTTATTTGTTACCGAGGAAATCAAAATTGTGTAATATTTTTCTTGTATGTGGCGACCAAACAAATGAATTCCAGTTCGTAGAAATTTTAATAATTTCATGTCTATTGTTTACTATGAAAACATATTTTCATATTTATTTTGCGATAAAAACAATCGCAAAATATTTTTGGAACAGGTACACATTACATACATATAACAAATATTTGGAAAACCAATTTTCAGCGAGTAAACTTCCTTTTTAAAATCCCACATCACTTTACAACTTACGCTAAAGATCATGTAAAATTAGTCAAATAAAAATCTTGTGAAATTCTGACAGACCCACCTCAACAGGTTAAAACCAATTTAGCGTCATAAAGATTGGACGTTCCAACAAGCGGATCATTTTCTGCTCCATCATTCTGGAGCATCAAAGGCTCTCAAATTAAGCTCGGCGGGAACATAAGTGCCTACTTTGGCACGAAGAAGTTTTAATATTTTTCAACGATCCGATAACTAGGCAATGATGAGGACCACCGATTGGATAAACATTTGTAAAATACAATTTCAAGTTGTGATTTATGTCAACAATCTCGGTAAATAACTATGAAGACATTCTCTATACCGTTAATAGCAAAGACTTAATTAAACTAATCAGGTTGCAGACAGCACACATTGTAAAAACAAAAAGATAGTGTCACTGATCCCACGAGCCAAGAATGTTAATACAATGCAAGAACAAAGTAGCAAACAGCACCAGACAGAATAGGTTTTCCGAAACACGATGCTGTGAAAAACAAAACGGCCAAACACGATTGAGAGCACAAAGCGAATCACACGTCGCTTCACAAGGACCGAACGAGAAAAGATAAACTTTATATGAGACAAGTCAATCTCAGACGCCCAAATATGTATAATAAGTTGAAGATACGCTATACTGAACACCAGCAATAAATCTACTTGTATACTCCGCATAAATAACCAGATGTTCTTAATAAATCGCGTTTGATATTTCTGTATATACGACATTCTGTAATAGGGGCTAGTAAAGGGAAAAGAAAAACAAAATTTGCTTGGCCCAAGAGTGATGGACAAATTTCCTGGTAAACGGCTTCTTCCGCGCCGGGACTATTTGTCTGAATTTGAATCGTATTTGTTTTCAGGGAAATTTGTCTCCTAAGCTTCGGGAGTATATCCTGGGACGGTTGCGGTACTTCGTCTCTTTTAATTGAATAAAGACCTCTTTATTCGTTCCTTATTGTGTAATTATCTACATACACTGTATCCGCATCTCCGCGAGACGCTCCGACTTGATTTTATTTTTCCCATAAAGCTTTACTGTAAAATCACAGTGTAGGAAGTCAGTGTTTACTTTCTAATTTTCCGGTTGTCTTCACGAGGTCTGAAGGCAGACGGGGCGATGCCTGGCATGTTATATGTGACAGGAGTATTACAAAGCCTTGCTGATAGATGGTATTTGTTTGAACGCGGGAAACATAATGCAGATTACTATACCTTTTGTTCTACACCCTGTTCTTATTAGGTAAGCAAGTACTTAAGAGAATTTCCTCAAGTTTATCTTAACGACTCGCTGATCCTATAATGGGTCATATAAATTGCTTATTATCGGTACGAGTGGTCATTAAGAGGAGATACCAAATCCTCTATTTATTGGTGGAATAGCAGTTGATATTACGGTTCATAGATTCATTGTGGATAGATTCACGCATATCCTTAATTTTTATTATATTTTAGTATACCAGTAGTCAAGTATACTCAAAATTTCTCCTACAGTATCTCTTAAAATTGTGATCCGTAAATAATGTAAATATTATATTTTTTTCATTTAATTAAACGTCAAGGCGATCTCTTCAATAAACTGTTCTTCAATTAAAATCAAGGGTTTAAAAAAAACTTGAACGGGTCCATTCGGAAATAAATTACTGCAGAGAAAAGGATTACTCGCCAATTTTAGATGTCTTTCAAAAAGCTCGGATAGCGCGAAGCGATGATTAAGTTCCAAAAGTTTGCCTAATTTCTTGAATTTATTATCATTTTATTCTTTTACAGACTCTTTACTGTGTTCAATGAGTATGAAAATGTTTGAATCGTAATAATCAGAGTACTTCCACGAATTCGAAATAAGAGGCACTAAGAGAAATATTTCAAGGGGCTCTGTGGAATTATGTTTATTAGGTGTTTCATAATATTTAAAGTAGGTACTCACCGGCCTCTGCTCGAATAGTTCTTAATCATTCTACATATTTTTTCCGCATTGTAATACCCGATCAACATGCAACATGCACACACAGCTACCCTCATACTGGCACTCATGTAACGAAGCGTAACAAGTTTAAAAATGAAAATAAAATCAAGAAAACTTGCTTTGCTCCGAGCAACTTATAAAAGCCAACGAGAACTATTACAATCTTCAAACGGAACGCACGCAAGCGTATTCTCATAAGCAGTGCAAAGTAAACAATATTATACATATTATTAAAAGTAAAATAAACATCGTTTTATAAAAAGTATTTTTGTTTAATATGTTTAATAATGAGTTATTCCCAATTTGTCATTAGTACCGATTGGTCACCAACTATTTTTTCCATACACCAAATCCCAATTGGTCATTCGAGCAAAATAAATAATTTAATATTTAAATTTTGAGTGCCGATTCGTCACCCGCATAAAATTTCACGTATCAGAGTACCGTCAGAAATAAAAGTGTTAGAAGAAATTTTAAATGAAAAACTTCGATGTAGGTAAAGGTATAGCTCTCATATAAATATAATAAAATTTACATTAAAACACAGGTGAAGACAACTTGGGTATTTTATAAACCCGAAAATGTGACTCAATACTTTTTGTGCCGGTAACAAAAGTACCAGGGGCCCATAACTAGCAAAGAGATTGTATACATAAAAATGATGAATGATGGTGTAAATTGGTATGTTTATCTACAATTAGGAAAAAAACGTAAAATCCTGACACTCTTGACTGCTATACTCCTGTAAGTTATGCGGTCCTAGTACACGGTGGGCAGTTCCATGGACACTCGTTGATTGGTATATTACTCATCTGATTTATGCGATCCTGGTATTTTAGTTTTGGCCGTGCGGTGTGTGACGCCGTTGAAATCGCGATTTTATTAATAGCGTCTTGCCATATTCGGAAAAAACATAACCAAAATAAATATAAAAAAAAACATATTACAATATTGTAAAGCTTATCTTGTTGACAGTACTTTTTACAAAATAAAGTACGGATGACCAATTGGGACTAAGCAAAATAAAATATTTTATTGAATGACCAACTGGGACACGTTTTTTATGGATGCCAAATCACTAAAATGACGAATCGGGCATAACTCTTAATAATAAACGATCTCATTTAATAGATAAAATAGTAATATTCTCTTAAATAAGGAAGTGATTTCCAGAATTATTATTCTCATTCCGCAATAGAGAACTTTTAACAAGAAAACTTTTCAATGTTCTTCGGCAACAATGTTCCCGGGAAGTTATTGTCGGTACCAGGGAATAAATTTTGATCACTCTATTAAATCGATCAGAAGACACCGTTTAAGAAGGTATTTCACCTGTTATCTACCTGCTCTTTAATTCTTTTATAATTCTTTATTTAAATATAATGTTAGTTAGATACCTATTATATTAGTTCCATGGTTTGTTCTAATGGCCTTCTGAAGCATAAATATGCGGGTCTGAAACTTTTTCAGTTTTGAACCTGACAATATCGACGTTACTTTTTAAAGTCGCGATTATGTATTTTCTTTATTTATGGTTAGTAACGCTGATAAGTATGAATGGTAGTGAGAAAACGGGACTAATAAATACAAAAAAATTGTGAACAAAAAAAATAACCCTTTTCTTCATTTATGTTTGAAAAATCACTTTGTTCAGTGCAGACTAAACAAAACCTACAAAATGTTTGCGCTAGAACTAGTTTTACATCAGCATTATCTAGTACTACGTACCTACCTACACAAAACTTCTGCAGTTATACTAAAGAAAACTCCATTCGCAAAATCGAAGCTACTTAAGTCGTTTCAACTATACGTGACCTAAAATTGTGCACAATTAGATATACAGAATTCATTGAAACTACCAGCACAGAACATCGTAAGGTGCAAAGTTGGTCAATATAAGTTAGCCTGCGCGCACACTGCAAACTATTTAGTCGGCTCTTGGTAGAAAAATATTTTTTTTATTTAGAGAATCGTGATTTCAATCAAAGATATCTTATCGTTGTTACGTGTGTTCTTCCATTCGTTCGTTATTATTATTCATTATTCTCTTCCCGGTCGTGTCAGATTGCCGTCCCACCGGGCTATGAGAGTGAAGGAATAGTGAGTGCACCTGTGTCTGCGCAAATACTTGTGCACTATAATGTCTTGCGCAGTAGGCTAATCTCCTTACATGAGAACAGCCGCCGTAGCCGATAATCGGTTAGGAGCACATCATCATCATCATCACTTCCATTCATCTTCATACCGATGTATTTATGAGCGTAAATCAACTATTGGCCGACTAAATGTTTGTAGTGTGCGCGCGCTCTTAGTTGTGACTTCCTTTGTTTCGTTTGGCTTGTTTTAGTGAGAATTTCCGAATGTAGGTAAATTGCAAAGTTGCTCTGCGGTACCGAATGATATAGGTGTACGTTTGATAGTCATAAAACAAACTACATTTGCTCAACTGTGGAGGTAAACTTGTGAGTGCTGGATGCGATGTAGGCTAGGTAAATATGTATATTTTTAATATATAGAAGCAATTTATTTTATTATTTGTTGATAGTCCATACTTACCCACCGGACCAAAGGAAGTAGGCTACTGTGTTTAAAAAATACTTTAAAACTTGGATTTGATAGTTCGAATATTTATCTCATAACCTACTAGGTAGGTATGTACTTAAAATCCTCAGATGTAAAGAGCCTTTCTGTACTAAGATAATTTAAAAACTGCTAAAGAACCGTATTGTACAAGATCTTGAATAAAATATAAATCAGTTATTCCTATCCATCTCCTAATAATATTCCACACACACATATACCCACAGTTTAAATTATAATATTACTAGAGGTAATATGCCAATACATTGGGTCACAATTACAGATAACAAATACCTGCGTGTATTGTGTCTACGGATCTTTATCTAGAGAACAGTTAATTAGGTGATCCGTAACTGCTATAAGTCGGTAAATGAACGACCTTTATTAACAATTCCCCAATGGTATAGTAACAAATATGCTGATCAAATTCCATAACTTTTGGTGTTATTTAAATAGTGTTTCAACTAGTCAAAAAACATGCATCGTACTTTTTTCTACAGCTTAAACAACATAATATAGTAATATACATTCTTGTCTTAAAACATAGTCTTTTGTTGTCTTTTATTGGTGAATTAATTAACTGTCACTTTGTGTGGTAGCTTTTTCTTATCTGTGTACTTGAGAAAGATGATAGTCATCTCACCTGCTTTGAAAGATTCTAGCGACCTTTTCTAACCAGTCCAATCCCCCTTAGTAAACCATCTCCGATCTCGATACACTTAAGTGCACACAAAGAGGTATCTGTTTACAAAAGACAGTGGACATTGACGAAACACGGTGTTCCACTATCGAAAACCCGGCCGACGCCACAAGACGTCGGCTTGCTAGCAGCCACTAGGAAATGACTAGGAAATTGCCCCATTATGCTTGCAAGTCGTGAGCTGCATTCGAATTACTTCTTCGCTTGTAATTTTGCATAGTATGAACGACGATTGTGCTTAAAAGCATCTACGCACGATGGGGAGGAGACATAATGGTATGCAATTGCGGATTATGACAGTATTTTAGTTTGTAGATATGTAAAAGGATTTTTATGTGTGATATTTGTAGTCTGGACATTTGCATTGCATTGTGTTGTCAAGCTTATATTAAATTCTTCAAACTCAAACTCAAAACTCAAACTCAAAATTTTTTATTTCAAATAGGCCTATGAAAGCTCTTTCGAAACGTCAAAGTTAGGTGCACGGTTCCAAAGAGTTGGTCTCATGGAGAAGAACCGGCAAGAAACTCCATGGACCCTCTTTTTAAAAGAAAATAAAAATAATTACAGACATACAGTTTTCTATCTAGTCCTGAGAATGTTATACAATCCAAATTGAGCTAAAAATGTATTAATAAATTATACAAAATAATTTTAATGCAATCTTTACTGGAAAAATAATTTATACAATTCGAAGAAAAAATATATTGGGTAACCAAGTTATTATACAATGCAATTTGGGGTCTTGCTGGCTTGGGCTTGGCTGGTCTGGGCGGAGGCACTCCCGTGCCCGTGGTCGCCGGGGAAGCCACATGTGCAGAGAAAAAGAAAAAACAATATTAATTTAGCGCCAGGCATCACTGTCATTAATGTAATCCTGAATTTTATAATACGCCTTTTTAATCAAAATGTTTTTAACTACATTCTTAAACTTTTTATCCGTGAGATCAAGGATACATTTAGGTAGCTTGTTATAAAAACGTACACAATTCCCTAAGAACGACTTATTTGTTTTTGTTAGCCTAAACTTGGGAACCACTAATTTATGTTTGTTACGTGTATTTATCTGGTGAATGTCACTTTTAACTGTGAATTTATGGATGTTTTTGCGAACAAACATAATATTTTCAAAAATATACAAGGAAGGTAATGTAAGTATATTAATTTCCTTAAAGAATTCTCTAAGAGATTCGCGAGAGCCCATGCCATAGATCGCTCGGATCGCCCTTTTTTGCAAAACGAAAATTGATTGGACATCAGCCGCTGCCCCCCATAGCAGAATGCCATATGACATCACGCAATGGAAATAGGCGAAGTATACAAGCCTGGCCGTAGCTACATCGGTCAGTTGTCTGATTTTTCTGACTGCAAAAGCAGCAGAACCAAGTCGCCCTGATAGGGAGGATATATGGGGACCCCATTGCAATTTACTGTCAATGGTAATGCCCAGAAATACTGTGCTGTTAATTAACTCTAATTTGCTGTTATCGAGCATTATATTTGTTTCAACCGCAGTGACGTTAGGCAAACAGAACTTAAGACATTTAGTCTTGGAAGCGTTTAATAATAAATTGTTGGCTGCGAACCATTTGGAGAGAATTTCTAGGCTTTCATTAATGTGACTAACATTGGGGTTCTTACGCTTAACTTTAAAACAAGGGAAGTGTCATCCGCAAACAAAATAACATCCGAAATATCAGACAACACAAATGGAAGGTCATTTATATAAGCTAGAAACAGAAATGGACCCAGTATAGAGCCTTGAGGCACGCCCATTTTTACAACTGTCCCCGAAGATGTTGAGCCGCAGACATCCACTTTTTGCTGTCTGTTGGATAGATAAGACCGGACAAGTTCAAGAGATTTTCCACGAATGCCGTAGTGTCTCAGCTTAGAAATGAGTGTATCGTGGTCCACACAATCAAACGCCTTGGAGAGATCACAGAATATACCGACGGCATCCTGCGAACTCTCCCAGGCTTCCAAAATCTGAGTGACTAACCGCGCACTTGCGTCCGTAGTGGACCTACCCTTTGTAAAGCCGAATTGACGGTCGTGCAGTATATCGTTTAAGTTGAAATGGTTTAACATCTGATCAAGCATGATCCTTTCGAATATTTTACTTAGAGCCGGGAGAATAGAAATGGGTCTGTAGTTTGACGGATTTTTCTTACAACCTGACTTAAATATTGGAATGACCTTACTGTGTTTCATCAAATCAGGAAAGGTGCCTTCATCTATACACGAGTTAAATATTTGACTGAGTATTGGTGCAATATTGTCAATCACGGAGCTCAGGGCTTTAACAGAGATTCCCCATAAGTCTTCCGTTTTTTTTAAATTAAGGTTTTTGAAAGCTTTTTTTACTGTATTAAAAGTTATGTAATGGAATCCGAAATCCGGTACTTCTTTAGTAAAATTTTGTTTTAGTAATGACTCTGCAAGTGTAGAGGACGAGTTAAGTGATTTAGTAACCTCTACTGGTACATTAGAGAAAAAATTATCAAACGCGTTAGCAACCTGCACATTATCCGACACAGTTGCATCATTAATCGTTAACGATAGTTCAGTATCCCGGACTTTAATTTGACCCGTTTCCGCATTTATTATTTTCCAAACGGTTTTTATTTTATTATCCGATTTAGTTATTCTGTCACTAATTGATTTAGACTTTGCAAGAATACATACACTTTTGAATACCTTAGAGTAGTTCCGTACATGATCATGAAAAGATTTATCAGATGTCATTGATTTTTCTCGATACAGGTTATACAATACATCTCTGCTTATCCTAATCCCTTTTGTACACCATTCGTTGAATTTTAATTTATTGTCGATTTTTAGTTTCTTAATAGGACATGATTTATTAAATTCTAGACAAAGTGTGTTAAATAACTTATTAAATTTAGTATTCGAGTCCTCTGATTTAAAACTACTGCATAATTTATTGACAACATTATTTTTAAAGGTTTCTAAGGTTCTGTCTGTTAATTGTCTGTATTTTATTACTATGTTTGACGGAGTGTTTCTATTAGCAGGAAAGCTAACAAGCTGCCCCAAGTGATCCGATCTCACACCAGCAATAATGGAAGAATGCTGAACCACACAATTTGTAAAAATATTGTCTAAACATGAACTTGAAGATGGTGTAATTCTAGTGGGTTCATTAAACAAATGTTTTAAATTAAAAGATTGAAATAGCGATAACAGTTGATATTTATCAGAAGATTCAGAAGATATATCTATGTTAAAGTCACCGCAAATGAAAACTAGTTTATTTGACTTAAAAATCTTCCTAAGTATTTCCTCCATATTTGTAATAAATAATGAAAAGTTACTTGCTGGTGGTCTATATACACTAGGGTGTCCCAAAAAAATCAAAGTCATTTTTTTTTAACGCATACCCTCCTATTTTTTTCCTTTTGGTCCAAAACTATTATAAATAAAATTTTATGGTGGTAGGACCACGGTAACCCGTGCCGACTTACATTTGAATGTATGTCATACTTGCTCTCTAAGACTAACGCGATCTAACTCGTCGATGTGCTTGTGATTTCTTGTTATTTAGTGATCGAATCATTGTTTTCAAACAGCCAACATGTCACTAGACTTAAGCAGTTATAAAAAGAGTATATTTTTAATTAGGGGACCTAAAGCATCAAATGACGGGCTCAAAACTTCCGTCTAATGGACAAGTTCTGGCAGTTTCATAGTACAACTAGCGACCCGCTCCGGCTTCGCACGGAATAACAGTATTTCTGCACTATTTAATGTGTGTTATTATACATGTAAACCTTCCTCTTTAATCACTCTATCTATTAGAGAAAACCGCATGAAAATCGGTTGCGTAGTTTTGAAGAATTAGGCAAGCTTACAACGGGACACGGGGACAGAAAAAGTGACTTTGTTGTATACTATGTTGTGATATTCGGGAAATTAATTTAATTGTGAATGAAAACGTAAATCTTACTAGTCGCGAATGCATTATATTATCTACTGGGAAAAGGCGCGTATTCCAACTAAATCTTTGCCTAATTGTGTGACGAAACTCGTCACCTTGTATCAAGTTTGGAGGGACAAAAGACACAAGACGTTTTTAAACAACGCTATCACGACTTTTTCAGCAACTTAGATATGTAATTTATTTGATTTTGATTAATAAGAATAAATCATCATGTCCCGAGCCTTATCCCAACTATGTTGGGGTCGGCTTTCAGTCTTGCCGGATTCAGCTGAGTACTAGAGTTGTACAAGGAGCGACTGCCTATCTGACTTCTCAACCCAGTTACCCAGCAATCCAATATCCCTTTGATAAGACTAGTGTCAGACTTATTGGCTTCTGACTACCCGAAACGACTGTCCAAGATGTCAAATGACAGCCAGGAGAGCAGCCGGCCTACAGTTAGTTACAGAAAGCGCCTGCCTCAGAGGAGCAAAGGAAAATAACTCTTGAAAAACGATTGGATGTATCGTTTTTCAGGGGTTATTTTGTCTTTGGTTAAATTTTTTTTTCAAAAGAAGATCTTTACGGTACGTTGTATGACAAAATCACCTCTAACTTCATTTCAGCAAAAAACGAGTTCTTTGATCGATCGCCTTAAAATATAATGACAGTTTTCTACATGAATGTGTCCTACCTTCTAGTCAAATAATGCTTCGTATCAAAAAGCCAAAGTTTCAGCACTGAGAGTTAATGAACGATGTGGCCGAAAGATCGGTGAAGTTCATGCAAGACTTTTATTGATTAATCACAGAAGATGAGGAACAAAAAAATATTGTTAGGTACAGTCCTAGAACATCGGAAAATTTATCCTGACTGTAAAAAAAAAACTACTTTAAAATGAAAATTTTAACAATCATATTATTTTTCAATGTATATGAGAAGATAAAACATTATTTGGATGTATTCAAGGTTTATTTTTAGTAATAATAATTAAGATCTAAATTTCTCCATAGTAAGTCAGTACAAATTTTCATGTGAAACTTTGGCATTAAGTCGGCACGGGTTACCACTGTCTGATCGAGATAATATTTATTATAGGAGATAATGAGGTCAAACCGAAAAAAATTAGAGGGTATGCGTATTTGAATTCGAGAAAAAAAAATTCCCCCTTATGTCTTGGGACACCCTAATATACACATAAGAATAAATGACTTCCTATTTCTGCACATGCTACCTCGCACAGGCGATTAACAGAGCTCGAAGTGATGTCGCTTCTATCCTTAAATTTTAAGTTATTTTTACACAATATCAATGTACCCCCACCCTCTGCAGTTACCCTATTAAATACACTAGCAACCTTGAAATTATTGATATTAAATAACATTTTCTCAGGCTTGAGCCATGTCTCACAAAGACATAATATATCTATAGAAAACTTATCAGTTAAAAGTTCAATATCTAATATTTTGCCAGAAAAACGGTTTACATTCTGATGAAATAGGATGAGGTTATCGCTACGCTTTTCTATTGTCTTAGAACCTAGTTTAAACAATCAATCACAGTATTGTTAGAATAACTAGTCAATACTGGCTCGTCGCTTATCCTACATTTTGTCATATTGTTGGCTATGACAATGTTAATATTATATGCTATCAATGTAGCTATATTATCTTTATATTTATTAGGGAAAAACATGCTTTCCCTACTCAAATGAAATTCACTAACAAACTTGTTAGTGTCAAAGAATAATAGTTTGTCCCTATGACAACATGTCAATGTGTATATGAAATTGTTCAGAGTATGAACATAACTATTTTGAGTGTCAGAAAAACAGTCAGAATATGGGAGTGCACAAATCATTATGTTTTTTAAATTTAGTTTTAATAAGGTGTTGATACCATAAGCAATGTCACTTTTAATTACATCAAGACTGTTGCCTATCAAAAGAACTAGTGTAGTGTTAGCATCAAACTGTGTATTTACTATCTTGTTTATTATGTTGTTGAAGTGTAGGTTTGGGTAGCAGTAACTAGTTACATTATGTTCTTGTGGGAGTGAGTGTTGAATATATGAGCCTAAACCTTTACCAAATTTATCTGTAAATAAGACTGACTTGTGTTGCTTATTGTTGTGAATGATTGGAACAGTATGAGGAGGGTCTAGTAATGTAGTAACAGGCCGGGGTTCAGGGATTGGGATTGGGTGAGCACGGGTACAGGAAAGATTATTAGTTAGTGACTCATATCTCTCTGCACTGTATTTCACCAGATCCACTAGCTTACCAGCCTGCAACAAGCGCATACTCAGTTCATGTTGAGATTCCTCATATTTCCTGAAAATATCAGATAGTAAATTTTCTTTCACAATTAATTGTTCATGCAACTGTTTTATGTCTAAGTCATGAGAAACTTGGCAATGTTCTAGCTCAAGAGAACAGGTTTTTAATTGTTGGACTAGCTTTACCCTATCTCTTCTAAGATTAACACAGTGTTTTACCCTACTCTGTTTTTTTAATGCTAAACGGCACTTCCTAATAATTTTGTTATACTTCAAGTTTCTATAATGATGAATTTTTACGCATACAAAATTAAGCCTGCACAGGACCACATCCATATTTTGACCAAGATAAACGAAACTCCAACTATAATTTCACAGCTGCCATTTTACCACAAAATTCTCACTCATTCAAGATCAACTGACAAAATTTAAATCATAATATCCGTCCGCAAAACCCGTTCAATAGCGATATTAATCCGCTTTCAATACCATTTTAAAGCCAAAACTTTATTGAACAATAATACGGTGATATTATTACTCATTGATTTTTAATTAAAACACCATGCAAATGTATCGGCTGTATGGTGGACGTATCGCCGCCGAAGTCGTGAACTTTAAATTTTGCGTTATATCTGCGTATAGGGTTGGCACAACCTTGATTTTTGGATTGTTTATTTGCAATTTCATACCTACGTCGTTTGCAACATAATAAATGAATATTAAATGTGTCGCTACGCTTTTACCTGTAGGTATAATAATAAAAGAGATTCGGCTAACCGCAATGAATTATAGTAATAATTACTTGTGTCTATGTTCTGTCACACTGAGTGTCTATACTCGCTCTTTCTCTTAGATCTTTCCTAATGATGCCATATTTATTTTCCGCTTTGCTCCATGTCAAAGTCATGAATAGTTTTTTTGCACATAAATGTGAGGCAACCCTATTTGACGCGAATGGTATAAAATCGTGCCGGTTCATTCGGCTCCCGCATCCATACCTACTCTTGTCGCAACTGTACAAATTACATCGTTTAATGAGAATCACATGTGACTACCAAGTTAAATAATGTTTTATCAACAGGCAGAAAATTTCCAATATACCAGTGCACGAATTTTATACAGAATAAAAATATTTTTTTATATAACTCTATATGATAAATACTGGTTCTCACTGGAAGCCGATACGCACATAATTGAGAAACGGCTAGGCAAATGAAATGATGCTCAACGCGTGTTTGTATCAAAATCTCGTTGACTACGCATTTGTAGCTACAACGTAGGCCACTTCAGTTTATTCGTAGCTTGAGCTAGTAGCATTGATAGCTTGACGTAGCTTTCGTAGCTTGCCGTAGCATTGGTGACAGCAGTTGTATAATCAAGACTGCATATTTTGTTTAAAAAATAAAAGAATTATTATTAAAAAAACAAAATACCCGACTGCACACTAAAAAAAGAGTAAAACAAGCCCCACAATAATATTGATCAATACAACTTTACTGAATATAATTTATAAATATTGATGGAAAGCATCGCAGGCGGGGACCAACAGAGGCTTATTTATAGTCATTTCGGTTGTGCACCATTTAGCAGAATTTTCGTTGGTGGCGGTCAAGGTGGTCCCCGCCTGCGATGCTTTCCATCAATATTTATAAATTATATTCAGTAAAGTTGTATTGATCAATATTATTGTGGGGCTTGTTTTCTTTTTAGTGTGCAGTCGGGTATTTTGTTTTTAATAATAATTCTTTTATTTATAACTTTTAGCTGTTTTATTTAACGAAAATGTTGTAGATGTAGAAGACTATGTATATGTAAGTACCATTTTAAATTATTTCGACGACATTTGGCTTTAGATTACGAGTGATGTTACTCCGCAACATAAATTTACCGCCAATGCGACGTTCAAGACGATCAAGACGACGTTCATGCATTTGATCAAGACGACGTGATTGTATCGCCAAAAGAATCGCTTTTTGCTTGCTAACGCATGAGTTGCTTTGCGTTGACGCAGAATTAACATGTTCCCGTGGGAATTTTGAGAAAAAACGTATCCTATATTAATTACTCCCGTGATTGAAATGAATCTAATGATACCGCATACATATTTTTTTAAAGGGAAATTTAGAAAAAATATCCCTTGGGAGTTTTAGGATAAAATGTATCCTATGACACTCCCGTAATCAAGACAAATCTAACGATACCTCATACTTCAAAATCCATCAAGCCGTTTAGGCTACAGGAGGTCACAAAGGAACAGACATACATACATACTTACATACTTACATACACTCGAAAAACATTACCCTCCTTCTTTGGCAGTCGGGTAAAAATATCTATTGAAACTAAACTCTTCCACGATTTGCTTGGGAGTTCTTGTCAATTTTTTTTAGTCAGATCTAAATGTGCAATTATGATACAAGTTTCCTTATTTGTTGTTAAGCTAGGTGGATATAAGAAACATAAAATCTTATCGCTATTTGAGAAGATCAAACGTCACTTAACTTTGCCAACAATTTAATTATCACAATTTGATTAATATTTTAGAGTACACCCAATATACAGTGAATTAGTAATTGAGAGTTGTTTCTATAAATAGGCTTCAGAACAGTCGATTAAAATATGAATAATAATTACATCGTAGGTCCTTGAGAAATTCAGACGCTCATCAAGTAAATAGGTTCTGTCAGTAAAACTAATCAAGCAGAAATCAGTTCTTCCATTAATTTTAATTAAATTCCTTTACAATTTTAATTTCAAACTATGGGCTTCAATTAATGGATCCTTTTCGATTTTTTTTCCTTCTTAGCGATATAATTGGCTCGCGGTGTTTTTCTAAAAACCTACACAGACTTTTTGTTCCTAAAAACTAATGATCTGTATACAACTATGGAAATAAACCTAACGATGTTCCAATTTCTTTTTATGAGAGCAATCATGCGTAAAAATAAACAGTACTCTCAAACAAGTATCAGAACTCCACCTACTTATAAAGTTACGCCAATAACACAATCAAAGAAGCACGAACTAAACGATCCTCTCTTTGCTTTCAAAAAGAATGTGACCTCTTTCGCTCCTTTTATTCATAATCGCGATCTAAAAGCGAATGTAATAACTGGCTGTTACTAGCCAATAATACACTGGAATCGAGGGGTACGCACGAACAAAGAGCGGGACTAACCCGACATAGCCCGCACTAGGGGGTTAAGTGTGCTACAGCACTAATCGCCTACAAGTGGCTCTTTAGAAGATTCCAAGGGTTCTTTCGACGGATCACTATTGCCGGAGAAACACGTCCCGATGTTAGATAATGAATTTTCCCTAATTGGATTAGCGTATTGAGACCAAGTGGTGCTACAACAAACGTTTGGTTCGTAATCTAGAATGCATATAATTTCGGATTTTCGGCTTGTGGGTCTAATTAGGGTTTAGCGTATATAGTAGCTACGGAACGATGTAGGGTATTGTGGCTCTTTTAATGCTGTATTTAAATTGATTACTCCATTGGGTGTTCTTAAATGAGCGTGGAAAATATTTTAAAGAAATCCATTTTAAATGTAAATATATAAAATGTGTTAGATATTTGTAAATTGAATTATCCTAGTAAGCAACTGGACATTATTGTTATTTAGAGTCAACATAGCATAGTAAGCGAGATTAATATTGCAGTTAAAAAAATAAAACAGTTTTCTCATTAAAAAGTGTCTAGGACGTAGAGGTGAAACTAAAATGGAACTTTACTGTTACGTGCATATTTTCACGAAACTAAAAACCATTTTTGGTTGGCTACATCAGTGTTTCTGTGCAAAGAACCGTGAACGGTCTATTAGCATACACATATGAATATTCACCACACCAAACACAAACGCCATTAAGTCGTTTAAAAAGTCGCCTGTCTTTTCTGCGTAGATAAAAATGAGATAAAAATAAAAAATATCAACAAAAATCGTGCCAGCAAAAAATGTCTCTTATTACATACAACTAAGGGTGGTTTTTCTTTGTACTTTTGTAACGATGTGTCCTTAAATACGTCTTTGAACTTTGAATAATAATAGGCGAAAAATTTTCATACGTTTGAAGTGTTTCTTTGAAACCGTGGCTTTCGTATGAAGAAATTAAATGAATTTTCGTATTATGTTTCGCTACAACACCGGTGTCATTTGTCACGTATATGAAAAGAAAAAGATCCTTAATTTCTTTGAAAAAACATCAAAGTTATCTTTTTATTTATATTTTAACTGTTTGAATGGAGTTGGGTATAATGAATAAGATTATGTTTTCTATATATTTATTTTATTAATTCAAAGTATCAATGGGAGTTTCGTGACGAGAATATTTTAGCGAGAACCCCCCTTTATGTGTGAATGTAATTGGACCTATACAAACAGCTTCTAATTCATAAATACCATGTTTATCTTCGAATGCACGCCCATGCATATTTGAAGTGTGGGCTAAAGATTTGCATTTTCTTTTGCATGTATTAATAAGGCCGTATTTGACTAGATACCGACGACGCTACGTATATGTCTCAGTGAATTTAAAACAATATTACTTTGTTTTATTTAAATTAACAAACTATGAGACTCTACGTGGGCAATGTACCTTCTGTTGAATAACAATATATTAAAAGACAGCCTGATCTACTTCATAATTAAAAACATTTGTTTATAAAACAATGGGCCGTCTTCATAAATTATTTTTACATCAATGGATCATAAAACACAAATCATAAACACCACCCTAGCCATGCCAGATTACCATAACAAACGACCTCAAACAACAAACACATACGACCTTTTTGCACCTCTATAATTAAACGTAACCCAAAAGAGTTGCCCTGCCTTTAATTTCAATTATAAACGTAACAAAACAATATTAAACATAATGTTGTGCACCCCATAATGCTGTCCTTAGTGATACTAATGATATCTTTGAACGGCACACGCGTGGCATACAAAATGTTCCCAGCCCCTGTAAATTTGCCAAGGCTTAATGAAACCGAGAAACGCACTGTCGAAGTCTACAGATTTGATTAGACCGGCACGCTAAGCACGTAGCTGTTATGTTCATTTGATTAAATAAATGTTTGATTCTGAATAGTTTGCTTAACACAGCGTCTGGCACTGTCAAGAAATTAGATGCGCTAAGAATTAGTAATTTGATTTTGAACAGTTTTAGGTTTAGAATTGTTTTGTGTAGACAAGGTTGAACAATCTGTCACCAGTTTGTCCTCTCGGTGTTTGTATACACAACACGTTTTGTTCCATATGTCTTCAAGAGTTGTTGTGGCGGCTCAAGTTGTCGCTGATGTTGAATGCCAATTGACTTGCAGAAGAAACTGAGACAAAAGTTTCACCAGTCGCGAGACATTTTCTTATGAGGTTAATCTCTTGACACTGAGGTGTGTTTGTAGTGCAATTAATGTAGACACAATATCATTTGATTGTCAGTTGTTTTTTATGTTCTAAGAAATATACAGTTAGATTGGTCAAATGTGAATTTGGACTGTTGGATACACTATGTATTTCATTTAAAAGTGACAGCCTGTAGTTTAAAAGAAATAAGATTTCTGTTTAACTAAAAACTAAACTCATATGCACTACTATGTTAGCAGAGATATAATACAGAATTTGATTGCTGGCAGTTATACGTTACTCGTAAGATGACGTCACATGCGAGCACTAAAATGTACCTTTAAGGAAATTTTCAAATTGAATGCAACATTTCATGGCTCCCGGAATGTCCGTGTACAAGAAATTTTATTCGCATCTTTTGAGAATTCCTCAATGGCTGGCTAGGAATCCTTACATAACCTCGTCCATTGTAGCTACTTTATTAATAGATATTTATTAACCTTACATTAAGCCAAAATTTTTGTTCGATTTGAATCTTATTGGGTAACAACAACCTAACAAAAGATTTTCTAAACCAACTGTTGGTTGCTTCAATGCCTCGTACTAGAAGTATTACCACAGTTGACATCCCCAGTTTTGTATGAACGCGTATATTTTAAGACTGAAACCATTTTGAACCTACATTGAGCTTCCCCTAGGCCAGAAATACAGGCACGTAGAACGAGATTAACCCTGCTATTGGAAAAGCATTCGCCTTTGTTCTTTTCTGTTTCGAAAAACTATGTCCAGGCTAACACCGATCGAATCTACATGAAAATATCACAAAAGTCTGTTAGAAAATTTTGTATGGACATTGTTTTCAATCTTAAAACATGAACGCAGGATTTAATCAAGACTGAATTAAGACGTGTGAATGAATGGCGTTGGTCAGTCACAGTGCTAGCGGTTTGTTTGAATGACTATTTTAACCAGTAAGCTGTGACTCGTATGCAGCAACTCTGGCTGCACAATAAATGGATACAGATGAAAACCAGGGATCCATAAAGTAACGCAAGTCCACGCAAGTATTAATTGTTGCATTATAAAATAGAGTCAAATAAATCAATCAGAAAATAACAAATAATATTCCATTTAGCCAATGACAAAAATATATTCCCAAATGCAAGTATAAAGCCACTATCTGTTATCTGTCGCAGGGCCGCGGGCGCAGTCACCAGTGTCAGTAATATAAAATACGCCGTCATCAAAAATGCAACGAAACAGACTGCATGAATTATGGTTACAACGCTTCAATGGAAAAATAAATATGGAATGTCCGCTGCCGCCATTTTGTATTTGCCACTGCGGTTGTTTTAACGGAATGATTTCAATTGACGGCGCCGAAGTTATTTTTATAATATTTTCATATTTATTGTGCTAAAAATTTATTTTAAATTAAAGTAAAATATTTCACAGAAATAATATGTTCTGATATTTTGTAGGGATTCGGTTTAATGTACTTAAAAATCGAAACTAGAATGTGTTTGAACGGTTCTAAGAATCCTTTCCTATATTCTTTTCTATCCTTTTTGAGTCTATTTATGGATTCTTACGTTTCAAGAGGAGAAAATCAAACCAAAATTGATATTTTATTAAAAAAGCTCGACAAATTATGCCAAATATAAATCAAAGCTGTCGTTAAATACAATGATTTATAATTTATGGACGTTAAATCGACAGAACGTGTTGAGCAAGCGTGTAGATTGTACCGTCCAGTCCCGCGTCATATTTATACTGACAATAACTGTCTCATTAATGCATTTATACTGCTATGAATTATTCACACTTTCACATGTTTTTCAGTAACAGCATGTTAATGAATTGTCTTGTCAGTGTTCGTGACAAAGAATCTGTGCAAGTCGTGCTTTTAATGGGTATTCTCTCTGAAATTGAAATTAATGGCACAAATTGTACGATTGGGGGTTATTTATATGAAACATAAGCTGTATGACCTTTGCCTTGTCTTGATAGTTGCGTGGAATTTAGTTAGATTTACATATTTGACAGGGTAATTCTTTTGAAGTTTTTAAGCTTCATTGAAAATATTCGGTGATATTTTACGTAGATCAGCTTAGTAGTTACACTTACAATTTGTTAGTTAAATGATAATTTCTTTTAATTTTAAGCAATTCTGTCATCTTGTTAAACCCCTCAAAACCGGTAAATAAATTCTAAACTGTTAAGGGTGTGGTCAAGCTATATTTAGCGAGGCGACTAGACTTGCAGAACTTACATGGGAACTTGTTGAGGAATGCCTCAACTTCAACTTCAAGAGTATGTCTTCTTGGGTTCGATAATGATCGAACCCAAGAAGACATACTCTTGAAGTTCAACGAGAAATTCACATGTATGTTTGAAGACAAGTTGGCCTAGATGTCGTAGCCGTTTGATTTCCTAGCATTTTCATATATATTTTCATAAATTATTATTTTTATTTTTCAACTTTCGTAAAAAATCTTCACAACAACAAAAGCTATCAAGAAAAACAACTATAACTGCAACAGTTTTATCCCTTCAATCATTTTTTAATTGCAGTAACGCAGCGCAAAGCCAAGGGCTTACGTCTATCGATAACCATGGACGCTTCTTCCACGTACATGAATCCTTTCATACGTAGAACGTTTGTGAATACGGCTCCTGTCCGGTCCGTAGTTTCTCATCAATATGGGCAGGTCAGGATTACGTTGCTAACGGTACCTCGTTCCAATAGAAAATGTGTATGCTGGAAACTAATCGTTTTGGAGTTTGTTTGGAGAATTGAGTAACTTCTAAAATGACCAGTTAATAAAGTCCACAAGTCCAAAAAATAGAACCTCTTAATTTGCTTTTCATTCACACGGGGCAAATATAAAAATAGTATACCCCATTATTGGTAAAGCAATATAAGTTGATCGTATTATGACATAGCAATTTCAGAATCTAGTTTCTAAAACAAAAGAAGGTTCCTTATTTTCTACTAGGTACGCTGTAAAGGCTTCAAACCTTGCTATAATATCAATATTAACACCGCCCTAACATGTAAACAATCCATTTTAATAGATACTAACAACATACTCTTGCTTTTTTCGAACATTCTCATCCAATTTTTGTGGGATGTTATTTATAACTGTTTCAGTCACGCAAAACCGTGGGTCTGATAGGGGTCATAAATCCTAGCATCGTCTAG
Source organism: Helicoverpa armigera (assembly GCF_030705265.1). Classification (NCBI taxonomy): domain Eukaryota; kingdom Metazoa; phylum Arthropoda; class Insecta; order Lepidoptera; family Noctuidae; genus Helicoverpa; species Helicoverpa armigera. Next base: position 6,744,814 of record NC_087133.1, on the reverse strand, counting down.
TAATAAATAAAGTAAATAAGACTTTTAATAATCAAAGGTTCATGAAGGACAAAAAACTTGTCTTAGAAATAACATTACCTACTGTAAATAAAGAGAATAATACTTCTGAGATATAAGTTACAAAGAAATCTTTTTCTTAGAATGACTTCTGTTCTGAAATAGGTCGTACTTAAGTTAAGTTGTGTCAAAGTAAATAAAAATAAAATTGCAGTACATGGGTACGTACTTAACACTATCGTGCCCTTGTCTGCTCCCTTTTAACTCGGTTCTTACAGGATTGAGTGGCATCTATTACATAAAAACATGCACTTAGTTTTTAGTCTCGTCTATTTTTTACCTAGGTATTGATATTTTTCTTTCTTAGAATATCTTTTTAATTGACTTGATACGTTTAAGTTGTTAGACAGTCATTTAGTCACAACTATTACCGATTTTCAAAAATAATTCCCGCCTGTAAACTGGTATACATCTACACAGATATTTAGACTCTTAAAATCAGTACATATGCCAAAAATACCAAATATTATAAAACAACAGTCGTTTTTCCATTTTACATTTATAACAACACACGGAGTACTGTTTATACAAACGTTGTGTGTGTCTTAAAATTAATTAAATGTGTCCCCAGCAGACATTTGGGTGTGGTGGAAACATGTCTCTTGAAGGACTATCACACTTAATCTCCATACAACACATACTTACTTGGCTTTTCATACGAAATAGCGAATTACGCTTCGTATTCTATTTTTGTAGTAAGAGGAACTTAGATTTCAGAATAAAGCAAAGCGCATAAAATCCGAGAAGCAGAAGAATTATGAGAAAAAACTATTATATTTAACAAATTAATTAACTAAACGACAACTCTTCTACAAAGCGAGCTCTTAAAAGAAATATTTTTTATTGTTTCTTAAGTAAAAAGACAATCAAGCAAACTAAGAGTGTGCATCAGAAAAACATTACTTTCTTTACATTTTACTATACCTAGTGGAGTAAAAAAGTTTTTTGCTTACAATCCAACTTTTATCCTTCACTGTGCGAGTATCTTCTCAAACGCAGACCGTTTATATTTATGATTTGTTTCCATTGTACACTGTATTTTAAAGTTACAAAAAGTTAAATATTACATCTTTTAAAAATGTTGCACTTTTCTTTGTCATCCGAATAAAAAAAGATTCATAACTTCATTTATTTAAACGTTTTCTCTTACATACAAGAAATACATACAGGTAGAGGTGAACTATTGCCTATCATATGCATGTCCAACTTTGAACATATCATATCCATATTCCACCATAAGGTAAGTACTCCCAAGTTTCCCTGTGCATGCTATTAATCAACAAACCTCCAAAATCTATTAGCCATCAAGGGAATACCATGGTTCTGTAGCAATGCGGACACGTTGTCGGTCACAAGACAGTGACGTCATGAACATCAAGTTCTTACAGAAAAAATAAAGATAAGCGGAGATGCTGTAAGGCAGGTAGGTCAGGCAACTTCTTCTAGGTCAAATAATGTACGATAGACGTGTAGTTATTAGTAACTAACGGGGCGTTCCGATTCTTTGAAACATCTGTCCACGATTTTTGGTATTACGAAAAATGGACTGGTTCCAAGGAAGGCGTATAAGGACGCAGACAGTAACGTTCTCTGTTCCCCGAATTCATTTTGGGGTGCTTCTTTCTTAGGAGACTTCGTTATGACATCTCCGCTAATCATTTTGTTCTCCATGTGAAGTACTTACAATGGTACCTTCGCGTTGTCAAGCAGCAGGTGGAACGGTTCACAGTGTGTTACTAATGCATAATTAGTGGTACATTGATTTGGGAATGGATGAACTTGCAAGCTCAATTATAATGAGATGTTTAGAGTTCCCTGAGTGAGATCGATGAAAGAATACTGGAACATTCTTAAGTCCATTCATATTTTGGACTAGTCGTAATATGGCCTGGTTGCGGGTTTTTGGCAAGAGTTACAGCAGTATTTGTTCTTCCAAGCATTCAAATTTTCCCGTGACACAATGGACACAAGAAAGCAATTGTCGTACCGTACCGAGCGCCACCTAGCGGCACCTGAGTCGGCGCCATTAATCCGTGCCCCATCGCAACTGGATCCTTTCAAACTTTATTCATTGTTTCAGTTTCGCTGCACTGAAAACCTCCCGCTTTCCTCCGGTTTACTTAGATTGGATTTGTCTTTCATACTCAATACCTAATTTTGGAGTAAATTACTTGTTATTTCGATATACTCACCGAAGAATAGTTTTAAATGCTTAATCCTCGTACATTTCCAACCAAACTTTCTCATTTATATACAGTAAGTTTTGTTTATTTAACGACATAATATTTGTACAGATAAATAGACAAACATGGAAACGTACGATAAAGATCAACAGTACCTGGCAAAACTACAGAGCAGAGGGATCGATATTCTAATGAGTTACGAAATTCAAGTAAGTTTTCATTGGCAACCCAACAGTCAAACTAATAGAGTCGGTGCTCACGTCCCGACATATTAATCGCTTGGATAGGAATTGTACCCACTTGTCTATTGTGGACGTGTCCTGAGGAGTGGTGAGTTACGAACTAATTGTCTCTTGTTGCTTAGACTATTAAGATACGTCAGCTTATGATATGTGATCTAAATATAAGGGGAGAGTACATAATAAACTCTATTGTGTTATTTTTCACAATATAACTACGAATTGCTACATTACAGGCATTTTTTCATTAAGAAAGATAATGATTAAATGTAGTCAAAAATGGTACAAACATTTCCTGGACAGTTACAAACAGCTGGCAGCTTATTGAAGTTACTTCAGATGTTAAGTCCCTTTTAACTGTTCGTAATCAATGATACTAATATTCATATTTCAATAAGAGTCGATGTCAGCAGTAGGTTACAGTGGCGAACTTGCGAGCTTTACGGCGTACTACCTTATGTCTATGTTGTAAAAGTGAAAAATGTATATTGCCTGCCAGCGAATATATTTATCGTGGCAGTAAAGCTGAAAACATCAGATTTAGAAATTTAGCACAGGATTTGTTAGACACTTGAAAATTTTAATGTTTTCACAGAGTGCCTTGTTGATATTCCATTGCTGCATGCAAATTTTTGAAATAAAATAGATACATCTGATATTTATTTATTAGATTTTCGAATTCAAATGGTTTTCAGGGTTTTAAGAGATTCAATTTTAAGAATGATATAAATGTGATAGGAGTACCTATTTTTGTTTGAAAAGACTGAACATAACTAACAGAATTATCCCCATCCAGCCTCAAAGTTTTGTGAATTTATACCGAACTATTTTCGTCTTATTATAGGTACCCACCCTATTATACAGACAAGTTGAGAACTTATCAAAGTCTATTAATCAAAGCTCACACCGGGCAACTCGACAGCACTCTTTAGAGCAAATTCTGTGTAAAAAATACTATTGGAAAGCAATTAATTTGGAAATTGGCCGGCTCCGCGGCTGCGGTGCGGCAACGCGCGCGGATCGCCGACAAATGGCGCACGTCATTTAATTCTGCCGATCTCATGTTTGTGCTCCGCGCCATCATATTTAAATTGAATTCTGGAATACGTAGAAATGCAAACAAAGGCGAATTATAACGGAGCAAAGCTCAACTGATCGTTTTCGATGCTTCTTTAAAATTGGTCCCATTTGACGTACCTACATTTTAATAAGTCGATATCAATTATTGTTATTTTAATATCAGTTTTATCGCTGCGGGCTTAAACAATGATTTATCAGTGAGCTCACAACACAAACGACTATTTATAATTGTATTGAAATGTAAATAAAATGTTACTGCACGGGCTTAACCATAGTTAAAGTTAATGTTAATTAACGTTCATTTATTTATATTACCATTCCGCTGTAAATATGAAGTTAAGCTTTAGCCCGAATAGTGAAACAAAGAGTACAAAATGTAATGGCAACATATACATACATACAAACGGTAATAAAGACGAATGTTAACTTTTGTTCTTCAGACAAAAGTGCTGAGTCTTATTTTAATCATTTGTGTGACTTTAAAGTTCACTCTTTATGCTACTCCATGTTTTGCATAACTTAGGAGGTAACTTTTCACACAAGCTTAATTTAATTATAATTTTTATTTCATTTGCTATTCAGTATATGTAATTCGAAAACTGTACAACTTAGATAAGCTTTTTAAAATGGAAGAAGTTTTAAAACTGGCTATAACAAAAATACTTTCCTATAAACATACGCAACTAAAAAACATCATAAACAACTACTAATACCAAGTTCTACCTACACACAAGTTATTTCTATGCAGCTAACGCGACCTAAGCCAAAGATTTTCCAAGAAAAATAAAAATATAAACTGTATCCTCGGTAAGTTTCGTCGAGTTTCTTATAAAAATGTTGGCTGAATTTTGACGTAATAATCTGGTGAGATTCATGAGTAACCCGGCTTGTCATTACATGCAGGATGTCGTGATGCTAACGAGCTGCGAGCAAATAACTCCTCATAATACAACCAGAGGAGGTATACTATAAAAAGGATCGTTGCAAATATTATTCTACTCGAGCGAGTTACGTATTGTCATAGAAGTGTTTGTTAACGCTGTTTGTTGAGTGAAAAGGTTTAGCTTCTTTTGGTGTTCGTTGCTCTGTAATTGGATGGTGTTATGCAGAGGATGAACTGTGCAGCATTTAAATAAATGGTTCTATGTGCAATTATGTTAAGATTATTATGACTAAAGGTTAAGTAGTCGTAGTATTAGCAGTCACTGTTCTTTAGCGTATTGCTAGTATTTTAAAAGAGGTGACTTGGCTAATGATTAAAAAATATCCTTTAGATAATTAGTTAAAGCCAGAATAAACATTTAAACTAGTAGATAGCTGGGCTAGTCTCGTAGGCGATTAAGAAAGCTTTCAACATTTCAGAAAAAAAACCTAGTATTACCTAAGAAGATTTAAGTACATTTAAATAATAGTCTTCAACTATTTTAATGGGAGCAGCATTTTTCGTGTCACTTTAAAAGATAATCCAAAAATCTGAAAGAATCAAGCGAGTGACCTGGTTGACAATCATTATTATGCTATTCACTAAATTGGTACATCCTTGTTAGCTAATAAAATATTATTTGCACTATTGAATAATTGTCTCGTCCACGTGGAGCCAATCTAACTTTATTCTCTGTACGAGTATTTAACCTATTTCAGCCAACGGCAAAACCGCTTTTTAATTCTTAACAATTCAAAACAGCAGTGTTTTGAGTATTTGTATTTCTAAAACGTTATATCATAATTGTCGTCCATTAAAGTTTCAAGCGTAATTACTAAATTGACTCCACATATTTTACAAGGTTCCAGTTTATTTTTTATTTTTTTAAACCATCAATTTCTACCATTGGTTTTATATTATTTTTAATATATATCCATAATATTCCAGACTTTAAACATTCAAAACAGTTTTAAAATTTTACGTAATTACTATCTAGTAACATTTAGTACTAGCGCGTGTAAACGCGCACACACTGTCGTGAAGTGTGGTCACACATACTGGCAATAGCACGCTCGCCATTATTAATAAACCTACTTATATTAAAACTAGCGTAACAAATTAAGTTACAACATTTCAGTACATGTCAGTTAGGGTTGTAATTAATTTATGCCATATTAATATACCTACTCCTAAAAGTTATATAGGTAATCTACCAGTCTTCATCTTCTAGGAATCGCGAAGAACTTTTACTTCAGCATTTGTATTTTTTTGGAACGAAGCCTTAAAGCGATATTGCCAGAAATCATCAATGAGCAATAGGCAGCTCGCGGCGCTGTTCCGTAAAAAATCGGAACGCCTTGACTGGTCGTTGCAATCCACATGACCAGAAGAATTGATGGAATTAAGACGATAAAATACTGATACTCCTTAGCACGTGTCTGATTCATCATCCTCCGAGCCTTTTTCCCAACTATGTTGGGGTCGGCTTCCAGTGTGGGGGCATGAGTCTGATTGACCTCGATATTTTACATGTCACTATTCGTTTTCCGCTTGACAACAAGGAACTTTGGATCCATAATGAAAGATTAATTTGTATAAACTATTTTTCTGACGACGTAAAATTAAGTAAGATCATGCGCACACTTTACTAATTCAGTACACAGACCTTTGATATTAGTAATAAGGCTTGGCCACAAGGTTTAATTCTACCTAAATATATATAAATTAAATCGTAGTATGTTTCTAGTTTTTGCTTAACCCGTGATCCTTTAATCCCGTTTTTACGATGCTTATTTATGATCATAATAAATTATTATTTGCTTAATCTCACAGATAATAGACGAAGCTACTTTAAATTTCAAATATAACTTAAACGTGTTGGCAAAAAGTGATTTAACGTTCAAATTATAAGGTACTTTTAGTTATATTAAAAGTTAAAAAGCTACGCCTCTGCTTACCAGTGTAATCCATACTTTTTTATAAGCCGTCGATTATTATTTTTTAGTCGTAGGAAGAAAAATAAAAAATATTGTAAACACGTCTAGACGAGGATAAGATAAGAAAGTTATTATTAACTCAATGAAGCACTTGAGGTGTATTAAATGATCAAAGGAAAACTTAAACTACTGAAATGAGTCAAAGATAGGAATCTTTTAAACGTTAATTTGTTTTATTTGAATTTTGTTGTTGAGGTTTTGTAAAAGTTAAAAAAATAACAGTTGCTATGTAGACTTATTTGTCTAATTAAGTTTATTATTCACAAAAAATACTTAATGATCTGCGTCAATGATAAATATAAAATCTTAACACAAATAAGCATCTAAAAAAAGCAGATCCAATACAATATAAGTGAGTAGGTAGGTATGTAATTTTACTGAACTTAAGTATCTAAGCAACCGCTCACGAGAACACTTCAATATAACGTTAAAGTAACGTTTATTGCGAAAAGAAAAATAAATAAGCTTCTTACGAGATAAAAGTAAATCTTATTAAAATAATAAATAGGCGATGTGGGATTAAAAATCACAGACTACTTGACCGTGACTGATACGTTTATCTTGAAATATATAAAGGAGAAATAACTGGATATAGTGTTACGAAATATCTGTCTGTATATATATATATTAAAATAATGTGATGTAAATCTTATTTTTATTTGACTCTCCAATTGTCATTGTATGATATTTCAAACTCCTAATTCTTGACCCCTATATTCCGCAACAATTAATCTTGATTCACCACAACTGCAATAATCTGGGTAAAACCGCGGGCGGAAGCTAGTTAAAACCTAAAATTAAAAGTAATATTTACTGACTACGAAATCAATCGAGTACTATATTTAACTTGGTTCTATTTAAATATACTGGACCATCTCATAAACTGAAGTAACAGTTGAACATCCAAACTAAAACATTTATCAAGCAAATTGTATCGAACATCAAGGTTCAGTAGACGACGGAACTTGGTTCCTACAGTCCAAGACTAACCGCGAGGACTTCGTCATTATTGAAGTGCCTTTAATTGGAACTCAAGAGCAAGCAATTATTATGCATAACTTTACAAGAGCCATCCTCTCCCTCGCCTTAATAGAGGTCCCATTAATTGACAAGAATTGATTTTCCAATGCACATTATAATTGTAAATTTCAACGTCTTCCACCAATTATATTAATTAAAATACAGCTTTCACATTCACCGGATGAAGTTAATTAAAAAATTGAAATCATAAAAATAGTAAACAAAGAGCTTCAATTGTATGTGAGTTGCCAATCTTAATTAAATTTCCATGAGGTCGTAAAATGTTTTCAAAGGAATCGGCCATCAAATGTACTCGGACGTTTGAGCAACGAAGTTATTTGTTATGAAGGTATTTCTAAGAAACATTACAAAAAATGGGGAAGTCACTTTTCACGAAAGCAATGAATACCTCGTGAAGAGGGAAAAAAATTAGTTTCCGCTTTGAAAGTGAGTCCCTTAGATTTTAATATTTATAAAATCCCGTTGAGGACGGGAGTTGTGCAAACTGTCTTCACTTTTTTTGTGAAGACCCCAAAGTTGGCGTTTTCATAACTCTTTCTTTGGTGGAAGGACTTTAACAAGTTTTCCGCTGACACAATATCCCCTCCAGTCGCTTTTGGGAACGATAAATAGAATGTAAACGGTTTAGCAAACCTTTTATTTAAAAGAGATATGTTCAGAATAGAGATTTAAGATTTTCTAGCTTAGCAAGTATGCTTTGATTTACGAGCTCTGCTGAATAAAAAAAGTGTAATGGCTGAAAATAAAGTTGCAAGTTTTTTATTATTGTCTGCCCTGATATTACTTGTCTTCAACATAAAATTTATTTAAGCACTTTCTAGACTTTATAATAAGATGACGACTGTGACTTGAAAATATTAGTGTTAGGAATTTTAATGATTCTTCAAAGTTTGAAGAACATTTAATTTTAAGAATAGTTACTGTACTTAATCTGTGCATGTTTTCTTTGAGAATTGTGAAAGAGTTTGTGAAATTTATTGAAAATTATTGGCAAAAATTTCGATATCTGCACTCTCTGATTTGATAAACAAGCATTTAAAAGTTCTATATCCACTTTATCACATTGTTATTAGTAATTCTATCTTCTTAACATATTGGGAACATTTCGTGACGACAGTCGGTAAACAAAATAATATTTAGATATGAAGTCGTTATCTGGGGTTGAACTCGCGAGTGTGACAAAGTGACATCTATAAAGGCGGTTGAAGCGGCAAAACACTTGAAAGTCGACCTCACAGAGCTACGAAACTAGCAAATTGAATTCATAGATACGGCATACACCTATTCAAATGTCGATTCACATAAATCACTTCGTACATTAAGGTTGTTTTGATTTATTTATCACAAGTCTCCCATCTTCTATAAGTGTATAAATAATAAATGAGATGTACCTATGTGTCATTATCATGTCAAAAATAATGAGTAAAGTGACATTTAGTAACTCACAACAAGGTAAATTGGACCATATTTTTTTCTTCCAAACAAATTAACTAATAAATAAAACTTTTCACACAATAGATGCCAAGTTTCAAATTTTTAAACAAATACTATTTTTTTCTTCAGCGTTACGTTTACGTCTATTGCACTTCTAGATAAATTCCGAATACAATATTGAAGACCGTCGATGAAGTATCCCAGATTAAAATCTGAGGACTCAGTTGGGCATATCAGTCTATAAAGTTACACCCATCTGAACAAAGGAATCGGGAACGCCCGCCGGCTGTAGTACGATAGGTGCACGATATCTCACATTTGCATTGCTTCTATTGAATGCTTCGAATTTATGCTCTTCGGTTTTTATGTAGTTACCGATGTTTTGAATCTGTTTGAAAAATAAAAAAAGTTGTTTTTCGATTTTCTTGAAAATCTCCAAAACCCTGAGAAAGTTACAGATAGACTTATATTTTCAGGAAAGGAATTCACTTAAATCTTAAAAAACCTAACTTTTTTACCGAAACCTGACGACTTTGTTTTTTTCCTTTCTCCGAAAAGGTAATCAAGTGTAAACACTACACGTTCAAACAAAGCGAAGATCATAAAAAGCCCCGGCCACGGTCCAAGTGGTAAGTTTCATTACATTCGGTTTAATTCGTCATTCGTAGCTCGTCGTGTCGGTATTGTTCGCGAGTTTGGGCACTTCGAAACAAACTTCTACGCTCAAGTGTTTGCGTTCGTGGCTCTTTAGTAAATTGTTATTCATAGCTTTGTATAAACGCCGCCCTCTCGGAAAGAGTACTTCACTCATACTCTTACGCTCTTATCTCCCAGTTAATATCATCCCCAGTTGTAAGGAAATTATTTTTCCCTAGTCCTTTGTTTCCTTTGTGAATAGTTTGAGATTGCAAGTTGCTGAGACGTTTCAGTTTGCCTCAGATTTGGTATTAAAGTTGTATTTCTAGAAAGTTCACAAAACACTCACCATATAAAGAGACAGATAACAAAATTCTTGTGAAATATTTTCAATGCAAATTTTTTTTTGTACATTCATGACATGTAGAAACATAATCGGCAATATCCTACTCAAGTATTCATTGCAAAAGAGCTATAAAACAGACTGTGTATTTGAAATATTTACAGTGTAAAATGCTATGAAATAAACACACCTGATCTTGGAATTTAATTCATACTTTATTTATAAGTTGCTCTGTTCTTATTAAGGCGCCCGAGTTTATTGCTCGTAAAATATCCTTACCCAAAAGAAAAATAAACAAAAATATGTTAATACTAAGTAAAAATATTACTTAGTTACCAGCCAATTTCATTAATATTGTAAAATACTACAAAGAAATGCATAATTTCTAACAAAATCTGAACACGTTCAAACTGAAACTTAAAGAAAAATAAGGATAGCAATAGTTTTCGTAGTTTCACGATCATAAGATTGATAACGGACATGCGCAATTCTGCTTTAGCGCTGTCTCTGAATGAACTCAAGTTCTTTAAAACGTAGAAAATACAACCTTACACCATCTGATTATGCTACAAATTCGTACAGTGCACCTGTAATTGTGTGCACCAACGCATTGGCACGTTACCGTGAAGATGCGTCTTGAACGAGCTACACTCACATATTCACTATGAGTGCACACACTCTTACTTTATATGGAATCTCGACGACTTAAACTAAGTTGTCGTGCATGTGTGTACGTACATTTCTGTGTGTATATAAATTTTCGTTAAAGCAAGATAGGGCAACAGAGGAAAAGCGCCCGTAGTAAAAGCGAGCAAAACGTCGACCGGGTGGCCGGTGACAGTTGTCAGTATGTTGTGGAGCACGGTAAGGGATGGTGGTCTCGGGGGAGGACGGTTTTGGCGCTAAACACTTCGATTTCCCGCGCTTTATCGCCCACGTGGACTGTACTATAAATTAACTTTATAATGACTCGTTGTTATAGAACACTTTGATAAGTTGAGATATTGTGCCGTCGAAATGAACTCGTGTAGTTTTATAAATAAAACTTTGAACTCATGATTGTGTCGTGCCATATTGATAAATATCTTCGTTCGTATGAGAAAGTAAGTATTTTAAATATTATTTATGAGGATTTTGGTGTTTTATCAAGCTTCTATTTTTAATTTGATATAGCGCTAATTTTAGAGACACATTATACTAGAATTTTGTTATAGCTAAAGTTTTATTCCGATTAGGCTCAAATAGACACGATACTCCAATTTAATTTGTTATTTCAGAATTAAAAGATGATTGAAAGTGGAAATTAATTTGAGTGTTCAATGGTACGGAACAAATTGAAATACAACGTGATTTATTTGATTGGACCGATTTTAATTGTAGTTTCTGAAAACCGTAACTTTATCAAATAACCGAATTCATACTACAAAATTTTACACTATTTATTCACAATGATTTGGTAAAAAGCTTTGAGCTATTAATAAAAATAAAAACAAAACAAGTTCACTTTATAAAAGTTCAAAGTAATATTTCTGATTAACATTGATTCTCTGTAAACTTTGAAAATGGCTTGGAGAAGAAAAGAGTTTCAAAGAATTTTATTTTCTAAACAAAATGGCGTAATTTGTTTTACGGCTTCCGCGTAACTTTGCCAATAAACATAATTAAGTTAACTTTTAGAATGAACTGGAAGCGTCACGCCAACACCCTTTGGGACATCTATTATGAAATTATTTCTTATTGTCTTCATTCTTAATTCCCGAGTAAACTTTGGTGTCATGTTTATAATTTTCTATGCAAGTACCTAAATATTGAGTCTTTTGAAAACAAATTTTGATACTAGTAGTTTGAGGTTACTAATGACATTTTTCTAAAATAAGTTCTTAAAGTTTTTATCAGACGAGATAAAAGTTTTCTATTTAAAATTAGCGTAACGTTTAAAATAAATTCCCATGATTGATCCCAAAGTTTTTGTTGATAATTCTTTCAATATTTTTTCGTGTCAATAATTATCAAAAATATTACACTGTCTATTGATCTATAATAAATTATAAATTGGGTAATAAATAATGATGGCCATATTTTTATTAAAGAAGACCTATTCCAATATTCAAACGCCTCTCTGAATTAAAAAAAAAACAGCATTACCTCCAGCCAGCATAAAGTTTCAAAAAACGAACACAAACACGCCAGACGGTTGCACCCTGATGGGTTGATGTGCATTAATTATCTGTGGTCTTGCTAAATGAGGCGGACTTTGCCCTCGGGAGCCGGGACATACGACATGTTAGGATTTAAACATCTACATTGTATAACAGATGAACCTCGAAACTCTAAAGCCACGGAGTCATTCATAATAAATGTTTACTTGTTCAGCGCTGATTAGTTTGTTTTAGCAGTGGTACATTGACATTGCACGATAGGTACCATTTATGTTTTAGGTTATCATTCAAACCGATATTTTTATATTACTTGGAACAACTGATTGTTAAAACAGAATAAAATGTGATTCCATTATCAAATACCGTTACAGTGTTTCCATACATATTTTTGTATTCTTCATTGATTTTTAGAACATAAAAAAACAATTTGGCCAATTTTCCAAAATTCATCGAGTTTCAATTGTTTCCTGTCTGTGTATGTTATACAAATTCCAAAATAAGCGATAAATGTACATGCTCAAGTAATGTAGTAAGACATACTGAGAATAATACCTACTACTATCAGTGTACTTACCTAATTTTATAATTTCCTTTTTTAACACACTGGTTATAACACTAAACTACCAATACAGGTTTATCTTACCCTAATACCATAGATAACACACAATAATAAATCAAAACGTTCCTTGTTACGTAAACTTGTCTATAAGTAAGTACAGAAATGAATCGTGATTTCCAGTTAGTTATTGGCAGCAGTAACTTGCAGCGAAGTCAAATGAGGCAGACTCACCCGAGGGGTTACACGTCAATAGATATGAGGATTTACATATCTACTTCGTCCGATAGATGAAGCTTCGAACATTAGTAGTCGAATCCTATGTATTCAACGTTTCGTGTTGGAGTTTTGTTGTGTTAGGTAAATTGGTGCTACTCGTAAACACATAGATACATAAATATTATAATGTATCAGATAGGTCATGTAAAGGCAACTTCACAAAAAAATTGACGTAACATCTAACACAAGTCTTAAATATTTACATCGCTATGGTACAACAAAAAAAAACAAATGACAGTCGGCTCCCCACCAAACTTGGAGATTAGTTTGACATATGATTCATATCTGACAGCTATATCAAAGCTTAAATAAAATACATCCCTCATTAACACGTTATCGTCATTCAACATTCAAATATTTAATACTTAAAAGCTACCAGTCTTACCTAGGGGTATTGGGTTGCCAGTGCAACTGTGTTGAGGAGGTCAGATAGGCAGTCGCTGTTTGTAAGACATTGGTACTAAGCTGCATCTGGTCAGACTGGAAACAGACCCCAACATAGTTGAGACAAGGCTAGGCAAATGATGACTTTAAACCAAAGTGAAAAAAAATTTCTTCCCCATTTTTAAAGTAATTTATAATTTTAAACATATGACACGATTTTGTACTGAGTTGCCTCCATTTATCCGGGGTCTAATAAACATAAGCCAGCGTCAACCCTCCAAAGCCATGGGACACATTGATGTGTCAGGATCAAGACGTCTTGACGTTGTCATGTCTGAGGGTTATGTTTTGTTGTTTAAAGATTTTTCTCCATTTTGCAGTAAAATTAATCTATACTAATATAATAAAGAGGATTTTTTTTGTTTAATTTGTTTGTACACTAGAGGCTCCAACAGTACTTTAGCGATTGGAAAAATTATTTCATTGTTGGGAAGCTAGAAAACCTCCGAGTAACATGGGCTATATTTAGTCCGGGTATAGGAAGAGGTTCCCCGGGGATGTCCATGAAACCGTGGGGAAACAGCTTAGGAATAGAACAGGAGTATAGGTGTATGTTAAGATAAAGAGTCTGGATTTATCTCGTTATAAAATGGGTTTGATTACGAAGAAATAAAATAAACTCGATTAGTTTGAGAAATATTTGACTGACAGACTGTCAAACTGTATCAAACAAACATATTTTTTATATCGTCCAAAACATGTTTAATAATTAATTTTAACGTTATTCACAACAATATAATCTACATTTTATGCCGGAGTAATTCCAAAATAATAACATCTTCAATATAAGTTTATCTAATTCAAACATATTACATACACACGAGGTGTGTGATATTATCATTAGGGGATTAAAATAACTACCCACCGTCACCCACACACGGAAACGCTCAAAGTTTACTGTCGTACAGAATTATTAATATGAAATAGTTTTCTAACTAATTTCGAAGTAATTAATGGTAATCTCAGAAACTGTATTAACATCTGGCTTACCTTGAAACATTATTGTGTATTTTATTACTGTCTAAGGATGTGAGAAACAGATGTGTTATTTGCGACGGTAGAATGTTTGAATTTGGTGTATTTTCCTTAATATTTAGTTTGCTCGAAATACTATGCAACAAAATGGTTTTGACCAGCTCGCGGATAGGCGCTAAGAGGTCCAACCGGTATTTGTAGGAACTCACGGGGGTGTTCTATATATATCAGTGGATGACTATGAAATTACATAATCACTGATAATATTCATATGTAGAGATTATGTTTCTGTTGTTTAGCTAATGGAACTAATAAAAAACACTGTATCAGAGATTACTGACATTATGATTGCATTCAAAGATATATATTGTTATTTCTTACTAATATTTCACGAGGCTTCTGATGTTATAATTATCTTGATCTAAAATACCTATGTAGTACATTAGAACTCACAAGATGTTACAAGCTGTTATTCCATTCTAAGTGATTTTAGCGCCTAGGAAAACCGACACACCTACTGATTAAATCCATATATCACAATGTAAGAGATGGGGTGACGTAAGCCTGACACCATACGGTTAGATTTGCATACATTATTAATATATTCAATTAATTAAGTATATTACATTCCATATTCGTATACTAAATTGCGTACTCTGTTCTGTGAAAATATTATTCGAGACAAACAGATAGTTATTATATTAATATAGGTAATCCAAAGTTACACAGTAATTGAAATAAAAAGCTACGATATCCGTACAATGTCACGTAGCAACCGCTACGTCGTAGCACGTAGGTATGATTGCGTCCGCAGTACAAATAAAGATTAGATACTAAGCTCATTATAAAACGGACTACAGTGGTACTGTTATTATTATTTTGGTAGGAATAACACAAAATTGTGTCCCCACAGTTATAAGGTTTGTTCAAAATTATATATTGTCTTTTTCTTTTCTTCTCATTTCCACAATAATAAAACTCGGCAGCGTAGCTCTTTTTCAAAGAAAGATCCTTTAGAATCTGTTTCTACTTTTTGAGCAAATAAAAAATGTTAAAATTGAAGTTTCAGTTTCGATTCCAATATTTAAGTTTCTTTTACGGGAATTGGCTGCAAAGGACCGATTGCTATCAATCCAAACTTCAACTGGGACTGAAAACAGCCAATAACACTTTATTCGACTCGAGAGTCACACAGAGGCACTTATGTCCTGAAGTTGTGCTCCTGACCGATGACAACAAAGCTGACAAAAGGCAACACTGACTTTATCCAGCCATTTTACAGGCCTACCAGTTCAGTGTCTATTCTGATAGTGAAAAGTCCTTCATTATCACGCTAACTTAGTGAAATTTTGTACTTTTAAGTCTCCAGTCAACGATCACTTAACTATGGCACGCATAAAAACTAAATTATAATCTAAATTATAATCGGAACTTTAAGAACAATCGTTCCACCCGTAATTCTCATCAGCCATCGGAAGCTTCTAATGAGTAGCATTAGATAAAGTTCACAATTGATAGTGGGTATATTTCGTTGGTCACGACGAACACTTTTTATCTTCCAATCGCAAATGGTTTCACTCCTACAACTTGTAGGAAACAGTCATTTGTTTCACGGAGACAAGTGCCCGCTTATTTTTGTTTTGCGTTTAGATTAAGTATTTTTGTTTTATGAAGAAATTTGCAGCGAGTTTTATTATTTTTTGTTTGAGTAAAGAATTTGTTTTTGTAGAAGAGTTTTTGACGACTTTCATGAACAAAAATATCACAGCAATGAAATTACGTTATTTAAACTTATCATAGACATGAGCATGAGCAGTTATAAAATCACTATCATCAAACACACATTCGCACATATTTAAATTGGCTTGTACCGAGAACCAAAAAAACACGCTGCCTTTACCTTTGTAGCTGTTATTACATTGCAGTCGCTTTTCATTCGCCGATGAAAATATGACGCTCTGCAGTGGTTCAATGCGATCATATTTTTAGTTTACATGGCAGTACCAACATTTTACGTCAAGTGCAAAATTACAGGATTTACAAGCTTTCAGTTCGAAACAGCATTGTGTGAGTTATACTGATCTGACATGTTCACTGTACCTACAGTATGCATAGGTAGTATTTGCAACGTCAATATGAAAGTACGTGGAAGTATTGACCGCTCTTCAAACGTTGTGGTATCGATTGCCTCTTTTTATTACAAAAGTCTTCCTTTGTTGCGCTTCGACATAGGTACTGACTGTTCATCAATATTTACAATTGTCTGTATAAAATCTATCACACCCATATATTTATTACCTACATATGAGGATAGAGGTGCCGACCGTGGTACTGATATAATTTACCGAGAGTTATGACTGTAAATTGAAAAAGTACCTCAACATAAATACGCCATAAAGAAGAGAAATATGTGAGTATAGTTAATGACTTACCTCTGTGTAAAAACTAAAACTAAAAACTAGAAATTAAACTCTTTCACATAACAGAACAAAACATAAGAACAGAAGTGTTGCTCTCAAATTCAATTGTAGCAACAACGTCCCCAGTCAATGGGCTGGCTAATGTCGGCAGAACTGTTTACACGCGTAGATTACGTGTTAACGTTAGGTTACAGAGATCGCACAATTAGCCGCTCATTACGGTAGTAGCATGCAGGTAGCATTCAATGAGGTACAATCTGTTGTTGATTTGACTGGAGCTGAATTGCAAAAGGTAACTTTGAATTAAGAACGAGCGTGTCATTTGACAGATTCTATTTTCAAAAAGCTACTGAAAAAAGAGGATCTTATTTCGGACGTATGTAGGAACCTAAGAAACCTGTTAAATCTTACAAGCTGATAATAATAAATATTTAGTCAAAACACAATATTACAACGATTTGTTTATTCACAACGAATGTTGTTTAAATTATAATCAACGTTGATGTCACTCACTATCACAGTTAATAACAAAACAATGCGGGACGATTATACGCTACAGTTTCTGATACGGGAGCTGTAATGATTTTTAAAATAAAGCTATGTACAAGACAACAATAAAATATTTATGTGACTAGCATAGTGTTATATATGCATAATATATACATACATATGTAGATAACTAAACATATAACCCAGGTGTAGTGGCTTGCAATTCAAACATGACATGTCCCGGCAGCAATATTTTGACTGTGACATATCTTTACGACGACACAGATATATAGATATAAACCTAACATACATACACACATATATACATGCCAGCAATAATGTCATTCCGCACATTTCAGGTAATAATATACACCGCAGAATCTCATATTTCGTAGTCTACGCCACACGCTGAGGCAAATGTCAAATAAATATTGTAAAATCTTGGTACCGCGCCCTCATAAACGTTGTAATCGTTAGATATAGTACTGTATGGTCGTTCAAGTGCTTGTTTTTAGTTCAATATTCTTGAAATTGGTTTTTGAATTAAAGTGTACAGCTGAGCGCTTTGGAATTTAAAGTTTTGTCGTTTTGTGTGCGGTGGTCCACTTAGGTAATAGTATATTATTTAGACTGTACTGGAAAGAGACTATAATATTACTCTGTACTATCTTTCCAAACATTTTTTTTTTGTTTTTTTAGAAAGAGCCTTAACCTTTTCTCTGTTAGGTTACTAAGATTGTCTCTGTCAGATTACCTAAAAGACTAATTAGGACTTTTAGGGACACAACTTAGAAGTAAAAATTGTTAACATCTAAAGCTCAAATATTTATACAAAAAAGAAGGCTGTTACTATTTACCAAAACAAAATTCCAGGTTCTGGACCGTATCTAAAAATTAATAGTAGAGCTGTAGCTAGCATTAAAATAAAACCGAGAATTTCTCGTTGAATAGCCGTATTTGCGCCCACGGGAATATTCTTATCTACCTTTTATATAAAACTAATTTTGGACTTAATGAAATGTTAAATTCTAAGTGATTTGAGTTTCATTATATCTCCCATCAGTATTGTATACAAGTCATTAATATGATTTCGTCAACCTCAATCTGTCTATATAGGACAAAGGCCACCTCAATTAGCTCTTATCATTTATGCCAAATGTTCGTTGTAACTAACATCGGACAACAAATGACCGCGGTCCGTAATAACGGCCTACTTTCCTATTAAAAGACCTGGGCTAATGACTGGTAATTATAAATTGTTCTACGCTATAAATGTAAAGCGCCTGCCAGTAACTTCGTCACCTCGGCAGCCTTCCTTTGTTTGTCTACTACTAAATATAAGCGGCTTTCAAGGAACACTTCACGGGCTATCTATGCAAATCACATCGAGTACTTGAACTTAAACAAAATAAACACCAAGTATAATACGAGCTAGTAAAGTTAAACGCTCGTACAATTATTACGGAACCCGTCGTCTTTGTAAATAGAACGTCACCTCACCAGTCGTTTCGTGTATTTGAAATTTTGAGCTGCATTTGAACACGAATGCTTTTGTCCGTGAACCGGAATGGGGAACAAAGAACTACACACGGCTTCAGCGGTTCAAGTAACATTCAATAAAGTTTTATTCAGTTTTAAGCACCAATAACTTCAATGTACAAAATAATAAAAGAAAAAATATCATAACTGTGTATTATGATAGAATCGAATATAGGTAATTTGAGTTATTCTGTACAGTTCATGTTTATATAACAACAAATAATTTATTTATAGGCACATCAAAACACTACACTGATAAGAAGAAGAGACGGGGAGGAGGTATCATAAATAAAGCAAAACATAACTGCATCGATACGGGACTTAACTTATCCATCCGCGCGAAAAACAAACTTGATCAGTTATGTATAACATAGACTTAGTTGGCTGCAGTCACAATAAAAATAAAGGCGAAGTAAAGGAAAGATTCTAACGATACTTTTCTGAAGAAAAGAGTCGCAATCAGCTGTTAGATAAAGTTCGAGTTGGCAGAGCGCGCAATCTAGAATTGGCGAACAGTTTTAAAACTGTATCCACGTGTTTTACTTCGAAAAGAGAGAACTTTAAAAAAATATTCAAGTAGGTATGTATTAAGCAAATAAGTATTATAAACTTGGAGATTTAAGTCCCAGTTTCACAAAGTTCTTATACTTCTTATAGCTATTTGGCTGCGGAAATTTTACTAAGGAACTCCGAAGTCTAGTTATGAATGCGTATTCCATTTTTAAAAAGAAAACTTGAGATGCAGGCTTATTATTTTCTTCTATTAATCTTGGGCGTTGGGTTTGCAACAAAAGAGTAACAAGAAATTTAAAATGTGTAGTTTAATTTAAAAGTACCAAATAGGTAACAGAAAACAAAACACCAGACCTAAATAAAATAATGAACTGTTTTGTTCTATCATATCTTTCAACCAGCTACTGCAGACGAACTAAATTAATCGATATTGGTGTATGCATACGTTATAGAAGGCACAAATTTAATTTACATGTACCAGACATACTGTCCAATTTAATCCCAATGCGAATTTGGTTCGGGCGAGTCATAGCGGTCGAGACCGACAGTGCTTACTCTGAAGTTTGTAACTTTGTCCCCGTGCGCCCCAAGCGCCCAAACCGGCCCAGTCTCCTCTCGCCCACAGTGCCCTAAGGATACGTCCAGCTAATATGTGGCTGAATTTTGGGGGATTCCAATTTAGCCCTATTTATGCAACACCTTAGTTTCGAACGGAGATTGGGAACAAGTCAACTGTACTATTGATTGTTTGGCATTTAAGTCAGCAGTTCAGTTCTGGAGCGGAGATTAATATTACCGTCTCATATTTACTTTCAACTATTTATTGGTTTATCTCTGAGATTTAAATAGGACAAGGTCGATACAGTTTATTATAGACTTTATGGAAACTTGTTCCTAAACGTAACTTTTTTCTGTTCTTGATCTGAACGCTTGCATGTTTTGTGTTTTCAAAATTCTTCTTAGCGTGGGTAAATAATAATATGGTACATAAGAAGATGGAAAAAACCACGTCAAGACTAAAATAAAGTTATGTGTATGTAGAAAATTTTAAAATAATATGACTAAGAATAGAAAAGTCTGCTCTATAAAACAGTTAGTCTATTTTCAGAACTTCTACTTTTGTTTTACAGTAGGTGGTACTTCATGCCAAAAATTCATTGCCATTCCTAATTGACTCCAAAACTCAGATGCCAGGGTTGCCAATCAACGATTTTGTTTTGTTTTAGGCATTCAGAGTTCATTAGACCGTAACAGTCTCGATTTTTCTGTTTTGTGGCTTAATTAACAACTTCAACCTTACTGCACTCTTTGCCATTTGCTAGGGAGAAGGGAAAAATGTTTCTGTGACAAAAACGTTGACTAATTTCACTATAAATAGCATTTTTCTGAGTAGCACTGTGTCTTGTGTTCTAAATTACAAACTTTGTAAACTGGTTTCATTTCAAAGTGTAGTTTATAAAATACGAGGAATTACGTTCTGTCGAGTCTAGAATAAATACTCTTTAAGTTGTTTAATGGCAAGGATCTCTAGCAAATTAGCGTTCTCAAACACGGTTGTAATTAAACATTAAACAGCTGTACAATAGAATTCCCGCCCAAACAACTGTCAGTCAAGTGGCATCGCGACGACCGCTATGCAATCGCGCGCATGCTGCAATCACGGCGCGCATTGTTGCCGTTCCGTGCAACGCTCATTGTTGCCGCTCCGTGCAACACTTATTGTGCGATGTTGCACCTGAGCCACGGCTCCTCTTGTTTGGAAGTGGAGCACACAGCGCGAGCGTCTTTTCACTGCAATTGTATTACGAGCCATTGTCCCTTTTCATTTATTCATAGCTATTCACCGAGGACAGCTTTCCCTTTCTAGATTACAACCGAAAATGTTGTGTTCGGGATTTTTTTACGTTAGCGTGTACTTTTGCTTTCACATTTGTTAGATAAAGGCTTATTTGAACATTATTAAAAGTTGATTTCTTCTGAAACTTTGTGTGAAATTGCAATGTATAGGGTAATATGTAGCAATTATTTAGTGTAAACAATTGACTCTGAAATCACCTACCTACAGTGGGATTTATAACCAAGAAAGATAAACAAAAATAATGGTCATCATTTAGGGCGTCCTCGTTCGTAATATAAAATGTTAATTGAGGTAAAAAGAAAATTGGTCCACTTATTCAAACCCAGTAATTCGAATCAATTTTACTGTTTACCTAACCATTTATTTGTACCTACCTACCCGTAGAGCGTTTTTTATAAAAATCAGGTTGAATATTTAAAAATCAATTATTTTCTTTGTACACGAGCTGTAATCGTGTAACACGTTCAATTATATTGAAATAATACAGACAGAATTAATATCGTTACGTATTCGACCACAAAGGGCACAAGGCTTTTAAAAGCAATGAATTGTTTATGAAACTACGTAACTTTTTGAAGAACCCCAACTAACTTTAAGTGAAAGCTTTCGTAACGATGTGTCTACTATTAAGTATCCATTTCACCGTCTCAAATTCGTTTTATTAAAAGGCATTTGTTGGAACGTAAAAAGGTCGCTATGAAAATGTGTTAAAAACTGTTATTAGGAACGACACAGCTTATTAATTACTGTCTATCGTTCGCACGTTTTAAAGGTCATAGTAATATAATATTACAAGCTATACTTAGTACCACCTCGTTCTAAGCATAAAATTGATTCTGATATAATAGGTGTTTATGAAAGTAGGTGTGAAAATGAGGTATAATTCTAATTTGTAACAAGTGACGACGCAACACATTTTGAGTACCAGGCGCACAGGTAATCAAGGTAGTGTAGTAATGTGTACTTCAATATTGTACGGAGCGCCAGAAGTTATTTCCCGAGAAGTAAAGCAGAGGTTCAGTCATGTGAGCCAGAGTAATAAGCCGTTCTTCTCAATTAAGTTTAACAACTTAAGAACCAACTTTATAATATTCTTCTTTATGTGTTATGTCGCAGACCTAGGTATGTGTTTAGTAATAACTTGCACAGATTTATTTTTAACATCACTAGCTATATTTATATAAGTAAGGTTTTAACCAATAAAAATAAAACGGAATAGAAAACGCCAATTACATTCAGACGAGATATAAGGATGAAAAGTTTCAAATATTCATCCGCATAGTTTTTGACTACCAGCTATTTTTCACCTTTGTTTCACAAATATGTCGATACCCAACAAACATTTATTCCATACCAGAATATGGCACGCGCCACGCAGCGGTCAGAATGGCTTTAATAACTGCACCGACATATCTTAAAAGAAAAATGCAATACAGAATTCAATGTGGAATATCCTTTCTATGAAACGTCATTCAAAAGAGAAGTACAGACAATTGAAAATACCAGCAGAGCGTTCTTTATAATTCAAACAAGTTCCAAGTAAAATTCACAGAGCTGCCTATTTTTCGTATCCGTAAAACGTCAGATATGTGTAAATGCAAGTGTTCGTCCCGAGTGTGTGGTTGGGGCATGTGCCCATCTATCACTCAGATATTGCGTATGCCTGACAGATCGGACGTACCGTTTTGGTTTTTGGGATTCCGTCAAAACCGAAATCCTGTTAACGAAGCTCTTTTATCTGTGCGTATGTCAGTTTTGTAGAAAACCACTTACGCTATTCGAACAAATATGAAATGTTACATGGCTTTTAATAATTGACATTTTTATGATTGGTCGTTCCATATTTTATTTTAAAAATACTACATATCAAATTCTATTTCACATCGAGTTTTCATTTGCTATTTTGGTGATATTTGTATTTTATGGACGCAAACTACTTTGTTTGTATACCAGAAATTGTCAAATATGTTGTTTTAACATGAACATATGAAAATACACGTTCATTTCTGGCAGAGACAGTCCGCACAAAGTTTTATTCTAATCAACTTCACAGTCCTTTGGTACATCATACAGCAGACATCAATTTTAAGGTGCAATCAGAAAACTGATATTTTAGCACTGAGCTGTTTTAATGTGGTTTAACAGCACACTGTTACGCAGTGTTAACGAAACATCGACAATATGTGTAATCGATTGGAAGGGGAAAAAGACCAATTAAGCTTAATTTATATTTTATTTCTAAGGTCAGTTAAGTATATAAATAAATAAATAAATAATGCCGGGACATTTTTCACACACGGTCGGTTAGTCCCACGGTAAGTTATTAATTAACTTGTGTTATGGGTGCTAACACAACTGATAAACTACATATAGCTACATATATATGTTAGGCTAAATTTATAAATATTATTTTAAATTTACAAATAGTTCTTGTAAAATGATTTATTAATAACGTCACAATATGCTTTTATATTTTTGTAACTGGCAACACTTTTGTGGTAGTTACTCGTTTCCCGCTTTAAATCTTTTTTGTACAGAATACCAACTGTCATCGACAAGGTTATTTAAGGCGGGAAATGCTGAGAAAAAGTTTAGTCGTCACTTGTCAGTTGTCTCGATAACTTAGTACCCTCTGCTACACAAACGCTGTACTGTAATAAATAGTTTACATATACGACAAAGGAGTTTACTTTATCAAGAACCTCAACATATCAGAAGCCAGGATAAAAGTAGAACTAAAAGTTCTACTTACCACGTCCACAGAAGTGAAAACGTAAGTAAAACTTTTGTTTTTTTTCTAATCTGCCTACCTACTGGCAATGTGAAGAAGGATTTTGCCCATTGTACAGCTAACTAGATTATCGTTTAAACTAGTGTAGTTGTATTATAAATAATTTTATGTTCATGAAATGCAAGTGTAAACAGAGTTTCATTGGTTTGTTCGTTCCGTTTTATCACGACAGTGTTATCAAGACTTACATGTACGCACATACACATGCACATAACCTTGCCAGGGCTACTCCCTGGAGGTTATACTCACATGTACGCACATACACATGCACATAACCTTGCCAGGGCTACTCCCTGGAGGTTATACTCACATGTACGCACATACACATGCACATAACCTTGCCAGGGCTACTCCCTGGAGGTTATACTCACATGTACGCTCATACACATGCACGTAACCTTGCCAGGGCTACTCCCTGGAGGTTATACTCACATGTACGCACATACACATGCACATAACCTTGCCAGGGCTACCCTGAGGTTATACTCACATGTACGCTCATACACATGCACGTAACCTTGCCAGGGCTACTCCCTGAGGTTATACTCACATGTACGCACATACACATGCACATAACCTTGCCAGGGCTACTCCCTGAGGTTATACTCACATGTACGCACATACACATGCACATAACCTTGCCAGGGCTACTCCCTGAGGTTATACTCACATGTACGCTCATACACATGCATCGTTGCCAGGGCTACTCCTGGAGGTTATACTCACATGTACGCACATACACATGCACATTGCCAGGGCTACTCCTGAGGTTATACTCACATGTACGCACATACACATGCACATAACCTTGCCAGGGCTACTCCTGGAGGTTATACTCACATGTACGCACATACACATGCACATAACCTTGCCAGGGCTACTCCCTGGAGGTTATACTCGCACATGAACATACCAAAAGTCATGCAAAATACGCCTACAGATGTAAGTTAGTAAAGTTAATTATGAAGTATCTAATACACACAATCGTAAGTTTCAGGCAATACAATTGGGAATAATGCCGAAGCACAGGCAAAAATCCAGGCATGTGGACAGAAACAGTTCGCAGCAGGAAAGGAATGCTAGGACGCAGCCGAGGTCCAGAACTCCAGCCGTGCGTCGTAGCAGGTCACGTGAACGACGGTCGAGGAGAAGTAAGCGGGCGAGTAAGCGATCTTGTGAGCAACGACAGCTCCGGAGCCCTTCAGTGCACGAGGTAGGAGAGAATTCAAGAACTACTCATAAAGGCTTATCTAAAAGACGTAGAGTACAAAGTCAATCATCGCTGTCAAGTTCGGAGGAAAGGTCGCCTCGTAGGAAGAGAAGTGCTAATTTAAGTAATCTAGATATAGTTGAAAAACTTTTAAACGTTATAGCAAGTAAAAATACCACTGACGTAGATAAATTCCCTGTCTTAAATGTTGTACCTGATTTCGACCCAATGTGCCGTGAGCAGACTGTGGAGACCTGGATACATAAGGTTGAAGAATGCGCTCAGATTTATGGATGGTCTGATAAACAAATAGTCCATTATGCAATGCCCAAGCTCTGCGGCGTTGCTAAAACCTGGTATCAGGGTCTCCCCTCTGCTACATTCCTGGTCTGAATGGAAATTAAGGTTAACGGAGTCTTTTCCTTCACAAACTAACTATGCGGAGACACTTACTCAAATGTTGAATAAGAGAGCTAAGTTTGGCGAATCTCTTGAGGAATATTTTTATACTAAAATTAATCTGCTAAACCGTTGCAAAATCTATGGTAAGGATGCAGTCGACTGCATAATATACGGCATAGACGATAGGGGTGTTCGCCTAGGTGCTCAAGGGGCGCAATTCTCTGAACCCGAACAGTTGCTTAAGTTCTTTAAAAGTGTAAAAATTAATCAACCGATTGGTAACGATCCTAAAATAAAAATACAGATCGACAGGAAAAGAAACCTGCTCAAAAATCGGATAATGATAAAAGGCCTAAGCCACAAAGTTTAAAATGTTATAATTGTAACGAGACTGGTCATCCATTTTTCCGTTGTTCTAAACCTACAATTAGATGCAATAATTGCAATTTGAGAGGTCATTTAGCAGATAACTGCCCTAATAAAACGAACCAAGCTCATAAAGCCAATGTAGAGTCCCAGTCTGTAATGGAAGTACATTCGACTGATAATATAAATGCTAAGTACAAAATTCCAATTAGAATTAATGGCAAAACACTTTTGTCTCATATTGATCTTGGAAGCGAATGTACCCTTATTAGACTGACTGACGCGATAAGTCTAGGAATTCAATGGAAAACTGAGTCCCTGCCTATTTTGAGGGGATTAGGTAATATTCCCTACCGGCCAGTAGGACGTGCGTTCGTTGATATAGATGTACAGGACATAATTGAAGAAAATGTTGAGATTTTGATTGTGACTGACGATATGATTAATGACCCGGTATTACTAGGACACACGTACACTGAACGTCCACAGATACAAATAACAAAACTAATACAGATATAATTGTTAAGCGCTGCCAAGTTCACGATGACTCCAAGTTGATATTACTGACCTTTCAGTCTAATAATCTAAAACCACACACCACTAATGCTATAAAGGTAAAGTCAGATACAATTTTTTGCGGCAGGATTTACGTACACGGGACAATTAGAGGACGCCCAGGTTATGAATATTTTCTTCTTCCCGGTGAATATGACTTAAGTCTAGGATTAGGGACATTAATAATACAAAACATATGTGACAAAGACATAAATATGCCTATAGATACATTAGTGACACGAGCTCGGGTAGCGAGCACTCTAGACGTACCAAACACTTATAATATTTTGGACATACAATTAACTGACGAAGCTTTAAAATGCGGTAACATAACACAACAGCAGAAATTTGAACTTGTGAAATTGTTGGAGAAATATCGCAAATGTTTCTCATCTAATTTGCATGAACTGGGCTATACAACTAGTGTAGAGATGGAAATTAAGTTAAAGATTCTGAGCCCGTGGTCTACCGGCCCTATCGCCTGTCATATTCTGATAGACAACTAGTACAATCTATGATTCAAGAAATGTTAGAGAGTGGCATCATCCGGGAATCTTCTTCGCCGTATGCAAGCCCTATAGTCCTCGTGCAAAGAAATCTGGCGAAAAACGCCTATGTGTTGATTATAGGGCTTTAAACAGAAAGACCGTTAAGGAACATTTTCCACTCCCCCGCATAGAAGATCAATTGGATCTCTTGGCTGGTAATACCATGTTTATTACTCTCGATTTAGCATCAGGGTATTACCAAATTCCCATAGCTGAAGAATCCCGAGAAAGAACTGCCTTTATTACGCCCGACGGCCAATACGAATACAACCGTATGCCGTTCGGACTGGTAAACGCTCCTCCGTATTCCAAAGGGCAATAAATAAAGTGTTAGCCAAGGTTAGAAACAAACATGTGCTTATATATATGGATGATGTTTTGATCCCAGGACGCTCTTTTGAAGATTGCCTAAAATTACTTGAGGAGGTTCTATTACTTCTCAAAAGCAGTGGACTTACTCTAAAACTTGAGAAATGCAAATTCTGCTTCGATAAGATAGAATATTTGGGATTCGAAGTCAGTGCGGATGGGATTAGGCCGGGGTCCTTAAAAACTGATGCAGTTTCAAAATTTTCCGTACCCCAGAACCAACATGACGTGCGCCGTTTTATTGGTTTGGCTAGTTTCTTCAGGAGATTTGTCAAGGGATTCGCAACAATAGCGAGACCATTGACCGAACTTCTGAAGAAGGATGCCAAATGGCGCTGGACTGAGGTTGAACAGAATTCCTTTGAGACCTTGAAGCAAAATTTGGTCCAAAGGCCAATCCTTGCTTTGTACGACCCTCGAGCAGAAACCCAACTGCATACTGATGCCAGCAAAATAGGCATAGCCGGCATTCTAATGCAAAAGGGAGAAACTGGTGTATTCCATCCAGTTGCTTATTACAGCCGTCAGACAACCACGGATGAGCAAAAGCTCCATTCGTATGAACTTGAAACATTGGCTGTAATAGCATCGCTAAATAAATTCCGCGTCTATTTGCTTGGGATTAAATTCACCATTTTGACTGATTGTAACTCTTTGCGTACAACCCTAACGAAACGGGACTTAATACCCCGAATAGCGAGATGGTGGATTCAATTCCAAGAATATGACTGTTCCATTGAATACAGACCTGGTGAAAGAATGGCACACGCTGATGCCCTTAGTAGATGTCCCATTCCCGACAATGACTGTGAAACGCGTGTGTTAGACGTGCTAAACGTAGGTTCCCAAGACTGGATCGCAACGGTACAAGACAACGATGATGAGACTAAACGTATTAAAACGTGTTAACTGATCCGCAATCCCAAAACGCTGCAGACATCATTAAGAATTATAAAATCAAAAATGATAAGTTGTATCGTATCATTGAACCAGGCGTGCTTAGGTGGGTGGTGCCAAAGGGTGTGCGTTGGCAAATTCTCAGGGCGAATCACGATGAAGTCGGACACTTTGGCTTCGAAAAAACGCTAGAACGGATTAAGGCTACCTTTTGGTTCCCAAAAATACGTAAATTCACAAAAAAATATGTTAATGCATGTCTTGAATGTGCCCATCATAAAGTCCCGTCGGGAAGCAAAGCTGGCTTCCTTCATCCCATACCAAAAACTGAAATACCGTTTCACACTATCCACGCGGATCATCTAGGCCCATTCAATCGTAGCAAAAGAGGTAACTGCTATATACTTGTCATTATTGACTCTTTCACGAAATACATTAACATAACACCGGTCCGTAATACGAAGTCTACGACAAGTATACGTGTGCTTAAAGAACACATAAGCTACTTCGGTACACCAACGCGACTTATAACTGACCAGGGTACGAGTTTTACGGGAAAGAAATTTCAGGACTTTGTTAAATCGCTTGGTATAAAACATATATTTAATGCCGTAGCTACACCCGAGCTAACGGCCAGGTGGAGCGGTATAACCGTACCATCCTTGCCGCATTGGGCTCCATGTCCCACGAAAAACCTAAGGGAAACTGGGACGAATACTTACCAGACATTCAATTAGGAATAAATACCACCATACACTCCACGACAAAGAAAACTCCTACAGAACTTCTCTTTGGCTATAGAGCTACCCACCCTCTGTAGGAAACCTAAACGAGATCATAGAAGATGTAGGGGCCGACGTTAGTAATTTAGAAAGTTTACGTGAAACTGCAAAGACCTTGATAGAGGTACAACAAGACAAAGATAAGGCACGTTATGATTTACATAGGAAAAAGGGAAATAATTTTGTAGTTGGTGACCTAGTTAGGGTTCTTAGGAATGTTCCTAGTCAAGATGGCCAATCCAGAAAACTAGAAGCTAAATGTCGCGGGCCCTATAGAATTAAGAAAATCCTCCCAAACGATAGGTTTGTCATTGAAGACACCCGTTAACAAAGAAAGGGAAAACTTATGAAGCTATTGTAGCACTAGACAAGCTGTTTCCATGGTTAAGTTTCGGTAGTGCTTATGATGACATGTCCTCAACCGATGAGGATGACGAAGTCCAATGTAACGAATAATGTAAGTCTCACAAGTCTAGCCTTTTGTCAAGTTAAATGAAAAGGTTCCTATTGATAATTAAAATACTATCAAACCAAGGCATCATTTATTACACTCTAAGGCAGGGATTGGCAATGTCATGGACAGTCCCTGGGCAAAGTCATGGCCGGCCTCGCGCCCTTGGAGATTATTAAGATCTTGGTCACCGTGTGGTCATGCAGGGAGCGATAGCGTCATGGTCACCTCCTGTATGTTCTCACGAGAAGATCATGTAAAGTCATGTTCAATTATTAAAAGGCAAATTATAAGTACTATGTGGTATTAACACGCGACCATGTCAAAGGTGGCAGTGTCATGGCCCCTGTTGGTCAAAAGCTTTTAGATCAGGAACATAATGTGAATGCTTGATTGTTAAATTCCCAGAGAATTATAATATTATAAGTAAAAGTAGATTATACAACACGGTGTTATAGATGATTATATTTATTTCTAATATAAAATGTAAAATTAATTAATTATGATAGTATCTCTTTTCAAGAGGCTGAAGTACTTTATTAATTCACAATTGTAAACTTTAATAATGTTTATATCACATTTCACATCAAGTTGGAACTATATATTCATGTTTGATCAGATTTCGTGAATAATGTACTAAGTAACTATTTCATAACATATTTGATTATGTATCCACGAGCTACTTTATAATATTTGCTTGTCGATATAGACTATGTAAACCTTATTCTTATCTTTGATGTAAACTTGGCTATCGGACATATCTAGTTATGTCAAATATTACTATTTTATAATTACTTACTTTTCATTGCATATTTTTACATAACGAGAGGTCTCGTTAATGTTAGTCGGATGGCCGAGTTGTTAGGCTAAATTTATAAATATTATTTTAAATTTACAAATAGTTCTTGTAAAATGATTTATTAATAACGTCACAATATGCTTTTATATTTTTGTAACTGGCAACACTTTTGTGGTAGTTACTCGTTTCCCGCTTTAAATCTTTTTTGTACAGAATACCAACTGTCATCGACAAGGTTATTTAAGGCGGGAAATGCTGAGAAAAAGTTTAGTCGTCACTTGTCAGTTGTCTCGATAACTTAGTACCCTCTGCTACACAAACGCTGTACTGTAATAAATAGTTTACATATACGACAAAGGAGTTTACTTTATCAAGAACCTCAACATATACATATTTATAAATACATATTATAACACCCAGACCACGGCCAACAAGCATGCTCATCACACAAATGTCGACCGAACCGAGAATCGAACCCGGGACCTCAGGTTCGGCAGTCCGGCATGGTGACCATTGCGCCATCGAGGTCGTCAAAACGTCAATATAAACGTCAGAAATATCGATCCGTTCTTAAATGGCATCAAGAAACCTGACGAGCGCTGTTGTTTATTACGCTATTAATTACTCTTCAAAATCTCTACATAATTATTATTTGCTTTCCATGTACATTCTGAAATAACAACTTATAACAGATTCCAGTTTGAAAATACATAGTTGTATTTATTTCAAAAATAGAAGCAGAACAACAACTAGTAGGTAGAATCATATTCAGTAAACAACAACTGGTATTAAATCCACGTAAAAGTATTCCGCGTATGTGGGCATTATTTCTGTGTGCCTGGACACTTGACCGGATTTCACATTTCGGTTCTGAAATGTTAAGGGGACGTGGAAATGCATAATATTCAGCTGACGAAAGAGCTATGGTCTGCTTCGATTTAAAAAGAAAGTGCCACTTAGCTACTTGGAATAGTGAAAGCTACTAAAAGTATGTATGAGTATTTATAGCTGTAGCTATTTTATATACCTACTTTTAGACAGACTGCTATTTCACACAACGATTGAGTATTGCTATCCAACGTGGCAATACTGCCAGCCTTTTGGGTACATTACTGAGTGACAGCGATGATGCCCAATTTTTTGATGCTGTTTATTACTTTTAGACTTAGATGTAGAATTTTTCTGTGTCAGACAATATTCGAACTAAAGTTACAAACATTTTTCCAACGTTAAAGATTACTCTAGATTCACACAGTTAGTCTGTGTGAATATGCCTTAAAAATAGTCGAACACATTAGTCTGTCAATAAAAAACACCCACTGAACACCCAAATGACTTCACACGCACACAAAAAAAAAAACTAAATAAAGTGAAATATAGTACCCGATGTATCAACGTGATATTTAGCGTCCATTTTTTCCAGGCGACTGGCCACTCACAAACTAATTCAGGGCGTAAACAGACTGTATGATACCCGTACAAAGCTGCGGTCATCCGGGAGTCGGACGGGTGTCATCAATCATGCTGATATTGCGTGACGCATCAAGTTGCGTTCCCGGACGGCCGGCGACATTTCTCTTTACATGTTTATCGGGATTAGGACCGATTTACGTACTAGTGGAGCTAATGGTGTGGTTTTTAGTTTTATTATGTTGTATGGTTGTTTTTAGATGTGATGTGGAGATCCGTTAACGTATTTCCTGTAAGGTACTCTGTCGTGTTTAAACTTGGTGGCTATGAGTAATCTACATCAAATATAAAGAATCTACATCGAAATGTATAGGTAGCACAAGTAATGAGTGCCCAGAAAGTATAATAAAGATGTTGACGAGCGATTATAATTATTATCAAGAACCCATCTCCCCATGAATATTCTTTACTAGTAAGTCAGTAAAGGAAATGTAAACACAAATTCACATTTCGGGTATCAGCTTGCAAAGCTCGTATCGCGTCGCAAATAATAAATATTTGTACGATCCGACTGCCGGCCGACAGCTCACGATGCCGAATACGTACTGCATTCGAAACTTGAAACGCATTCTTCCTTCTCAGTATATATGAATGTGTCTATTTTTACCTATATCTTTTATTGCTCCGTATATCATGAGCATAAGCACACTCGAAGAGTAAATTCATAAGATTTTGATACCATTCGCAGAGCTTGGCAATTTTAACCTAGAATGTTTAAGCAAAGTGTCGTAAGTACCTTATATACATCAGTTGTTTTCTACCAAAGTTAAATATCGATTAAATCATCGACTCATCAAGTTTTTGAGACGAGTAACCCTTCAAATGCCTTTTGGATTCCGGTCGACTCTTTTGATCAATCCCACGGCATTAGCTCTAAGTATAGAGACAATTTACTTACAAGGAAATCAACAACAGGAAATTAATTGGCCTGTAAAATAATGTTTGTCTAAAATAGACTTGACCAATTTCTGTTTTCGTGTAGGCGTTTAGGCGCTCAATCAACTGTTAAGCGGTGCGGCTAGATGCACCCACGCAAAAATACCAGATATGGCCTGAAATAGATTCAATTTAACTTTTGACTGATCGCTTATTTTTACAGACGAATTAATAACGT
Source organism: Helicoverpa armigera (assembly GCF_030705265.1). Taxonomy (NCBI): domain Eukaryota; kingdom Metazoa; phylum Arthropoda; class Insecta; order Lepidoptera; family Noctuidae; genus Helicoverpa; species Helicoverpa armigera. The sequence continues at coordinate 6,711,896 of NC_087133.1, read as the reverse complement.
AGTTTTGTGAAGAAATTTGTCTTGTCTGAAATGTTTGATTCGGGAGTTATGTAACTTTCTGTAGTCTGGTACTACTTTAGGTAATTTACATTTGACCTTTCTAGTTAATAGCTCAATGCCGTATCTAATAGCTCAAACAGCATTTAAAAATGTGTTATCGTAGGTGGTATAGGCTAAATGACATGGACAAAATTGTTAAAAGGAGCATGTTGTAATAAACACTCCTATCTATTATGTACGATTCATGATCCTTATCGGTAAAAATGCCAATGTACGCCTGAAAATAAGCGGTAACACTTATTCTGTAAATAACTGTATTCATATACAAAATACCTTTCCGCCACCCACTGAAGAAAACTCTCATAATAGATGTGTACTTAATATAAGTAGGAGAAAATCTTCTACATGGTCTATTTTCGGTAGCCTGAAACGGCTTTATTAAATACCAATATTTTTCTACCTGAAAAGAAACGTTATACCTAACAAATCATTTAGTCTCAGGTCTATTTGTTCACCTTGATTGAATTACTTTTCGCTAGACTTTATCATAATATTGATACATAAAAAACTCCGTTTACACAAGTTTTTTAAAGTTCTTTGTTCCATTGAAAGTAAAGACTAGTTATACACTGTCTGGCAACTTTAAAAAAACAAACTTTGAAGATCTACAAAAGTAAATGATAGTCCAATTAATATTCATTGAAAACTAATAACATAATAATTTCACCCACGAGATTTCGCTCTCGACATAAATTACTAGACTACATGTATTGTTCGAAGTAGCGTTAATGAAACTAACTATAGGTACATTACACGAGACGCTTCCTCACTAGGCTTTCAAACCTAAGTGGTTAGATAAGCAATTCCAATAATTTATTTATTTTCCCCTATACTTCCATACGTGTAGCGGAAAATATAAAAGCGTTTAGCACGAACCTACCCCACGTATTCAACGGAACACAGTTTATCGTAGCAATCTGTGTGACACAAGGAAAATGGTCAATTTTATTTATACAAAGCTCAAATAAAGGCTACAGAAAAGGTCTGGAAGTGAACAGGCAAGGTCAATATTTGCTTCTCGTCAGGCAAAATTGTGGGTGAGCGCGCTTGACACCGGACTAGTGGAATTCAAATAGATTCGTGGAAATTTTCGTTAGCGTTACATTTTTGTTGGCTGTGTTTGTTATTCATTGCGCCTTATGCTTTGTGCAACTAATCCCATTAATTTAAAACCTCTAATATTCTTTATTTATTTTATTTATTTTAAACTCTTTCGTAAATAAAATTATTGGCGGTGTACATTATAATACGTGTGAACATAATGATCTATAGAGCAGCAAATTGTAGTTCAGTGATATGGCAGTTTATAAGAAAAACAAACTCCATTACTTTTAGTTCTTTAAAGTCGACGAAATTTAAGTTCAGACGGTGTTCAGTATTATCTTCGCCAACATTAGCATGTTTTCTTAAGCTGCTATGAATAATAGTAAGTTCTAACACTAGCAAGTGTCGTAAGAGCATAATGTTCAAGCTCTGTTTTATATTCCATTGTAGTCTTTGTAGCTTTCATATAATATGCTTTATTTGCATTAAAATTAAGTGTTATGTTCTTTAAGTGTATTCAAAGGTTGCAAGCATATAAAATGTTATCTCACATTAATTCTCATAGTTTTTGTGTTTTATTATGTAATCAGTTATATCGAGAGAGGTGAACTGTAAGTGTGAAATGTGAACTGTGAGTTTAACTTGAATAAGAATGTTAAATATAGATAAGCAGCAAGATTATTAAATCATAAAGTTATCTAAGTAGATTTTAATGATTAGGTACTTGTCAAACAATAAAGAGTATTGATATGTTTTGGACACCAATACAAACTCAAAACTCCTTCTACGAAAAAATACATGAAGCACAATAGAATTAACTCAACTAATTACATCAAGCCTAAGCAGGAAAAGTAAACAAGGTGCACTTAATGCGAACTGAAAGTACTGGAAGCTTCTAGAATTTTATTTGTAGGGTGTTCGATCTTTGCTCTCGTCGCGTTCGAGCTAAGCGAAACACATTGCAACATAAGTGTCTCACACTTGCACACTTGTAGCCATTCCTTGCTGTTGTTTGAAAATAAATAAGAAAACTTTAATGGAATTACTATTGAATAGCACGAAGTATTTGATTTTTTCATTTTTTGCCATTTCAACGTAGCAATGCAGCCAGCCTTTTTGGGTACACTGCCGGGTGACAGCGATGAGGATCAATTTTTCGACGCCCTTTATTAGTTTTAAGTTTTCTTTTTTTATGTAAATATGATTTAGTTTATTTAAAAATATAATGTACAGATATTAATAAAGTTACCCCTTTTTCATTCATGGTCTTTTTAGACCCAACTCTGATTTTTTTTAATATTAGGCCTGTGTCTGTGTCATCCCGTCTTGGCAATTAATGTAGCGAGGTAGGTATAATTATCGATTTGTTGTTTAATTATTAATTGTTGCAACGGTTGTTAGTGCATTGGCTTTGTGTCCATTTGTTTAATTAATACTAATACGGAAATAAGAAGAATTTTACTTATCATCTCATTGGTTGCGTCAAAACCGATGATGACTGATGTATTATAAAGAGCAGTGGGATGCGGGAAGCATGATGCTGTGGAATAGACAATTAACATCATTTACCGTCAAGAAGCTCCAAAAACTTGGATCATGCCCTTAGCCAATTTGGTAAAAACTTACTTCAAAGGAGACTCTCATTCGGCCAACATCTAAGAGGAGCTAATTCATAAATGCACATCGCCGTAAGGATAGACATGAACCGTTGACAGTTGCAAAAACCACACAAACAACCTGACCATCATCCAGAATGTCGGACTACGGGCATGTTTTGAGTCAGTGACGAAAAATTGTCTGGTTTCAAGGAAAAGCTGCTGCCAAAATTAAACTATGGTCGTTGACCATAAAACCTTTTTTGTTCACCTTTTTGATTCAATCTATCAATTTCCTATTTTAAGCGGATTATGTTATACATAAAATAAATGACCATATTATTCTTTACAAAGTATGTGAGATTTCCAAGCATTACACGTAAACAGATTTGATTGTGGTCAGATTTCGCACAGATTTGTCAATAGTTTGCCCAGCAGTAATTTATGCGACATCCTAAATTGATTGGCGATTACGGGATTTCAATAAATTATATACTAATGCATGGTTAGTTTAATGCCTGAATTAGCTAATTACGTCATCATGATATTTATTACATTGGACATAACTTAATTTATACACAAGTATACTCATGTATATGATTTTTTTTTATGTAGAATAGTTAATTTTAGAAATGGTTTGCTTTTTCCCTAATTAGTACCTGATCTAGAATATTATGAATCTGACATACATATAAGCGGAAGGATTTTCGGTCTAGTGGGTGAGAAAAACGACCCAGTAGAATATGATTATTAGGGCATGTAAAAGATTTATTATTACCCATTACTTGTGTCTAGTTTCCTGAACACCTGAACCTAGAATAGCTAGTAGGTATATAATTATCGTACACCTACAAATTCAATTATTATATTAACCTAACAAATTGAAACACAATCCTAAGAGTTTGAAGTATTATTATTTCTCTATTCGCCAGCATATTTAATATAGCTACTCACAGGCTCTTTTCAGTACAAACGTCACATAATTGCTAGTTAATTTTAAATTGACACATCCTGTCTAGCTGAAGTTTCCACAATCCAGTTAATTCCCCTCCAACCGCACTGAGAGACTGCAATTACGAATCTTCATTTTCATTAAGCGCTCAAATGTTCAAGATTCGGTTTAGATATCACCACTATGGTACTGTAAGACGATTATGTAAACTATAATGCTATTACCTACGCTAGGTATGGTGGCTTTGCGTAAAACGATAAGCCTGAGGTGACGCTGCGAGCTCAGATACAACCCAGAAAGTAAATTCCAAAGGAAAATTCAAATAAACGGTTCAAGAGAAAACGTATTCGGATGTGTTTAATGAGAGCAAACAGAAGTTTTCATACACCGTGCGGGGAATATAATTGAGTATCAGAATTATTAATTCTTGACAAGTTGAGAGACGTGCCCTCGTTTTAGATTTATCACAATCCCGCGCTGTTGGTAGGTGAAAAATCGTTTTATTTTGGGTGTATGAAACTTTAATTAAAAATAAATAATAGCTATACAAAAATACTTCAGTGGCATATTAAAATAACCACTACAAACTTCGTGAGCAAAACTAAACGTACCATTAAGGCACTTAAGATGGCCCGCAAACTTTTTAAAATATACAGTGGGATCTCCAGTCACCGAAAGGGTAGGGTCACCAATGACAGTATTAATGTCCACCGTGATAAAGGGTGAGCCGATCGCCATTTACCGGACACCGGTCGAAGCCCAGGTCAATTGAGAATTTTCCAACAGGAAAATCACATTATCACTTTGTCCGAATGAGGGATCGAACCCAGAACTTTACAAGCTTTCGTATTTTGTTACCACTTGAGTCGGGTTTCTTGTAAAAGGTATGTTAATATTATTGAATTCGATATGATAACAAGCGTAGTCTACGGGTTTTATCAATTTGCTACGGTATTTGATTTCGTATCTCGTTGTTTGTGATTTTAATGCATTTTGTCTCTTATATTCGTATTTTTGGGAAATATATTTGATTGAAAATATTATCCAATAGCATTTTTGATTACAGATAAAAAAATAATTGTTAAAAACAACTTATTGAATAAATCTTTAATAAGGACGCTTATTTATTTAAAATACTTTATTATTACAGCACAATAATCCATAATATATTTATTATAACATTTTCGTCGTTCACCGCAAACGTTACTCGAGTGGTTCATACCGACATCGCTAAGTGCCGTGCCCAAAAAGCCGATTTGCGTTTGAAGGTAACTCTATAAATGCAAACAGGTAAATGTTTGCTCAATGCTACTGATCCTGTTTTATGTGCCCACAGTCTACCAACACGGTAAACTAATTACTCTTCCAATATACCTGCCGTGTATTTGTAAAATGGGTAACTCTCAAACGTCTGTTAGTTTTTCAAGGTTGTTGAAACTGATATTAATTAATTCAGTTGAACGGAGGTACGATATGTTTCCAATCCTCGTCAATTCTGGTAATTTAACTTTTCTAATTATTTCATTAGAGTTTACTTGTATTAAGTTTGCGTATATACACAGGGGAAACTATTAGTACAAACATTTTAACACTAATATTAAAACAATTCAGGACCTTTATGTATAAAATATATACTTAAAAGAAGGAAAATATATACCATACTTATAAATAAAGAACATATATTTTACCCTCAATTTAGGGTAATCCTCTTGTTAAATAGCAACACCAAACGCGCTGTCAAATAGCAAACAAAACACTATCGTCAACACGTAGAACAACCGAATTATCCCACGCACGACCAATGGAACAGCCATAGGGACCAAGGAATTGACAGTTTGAGGGTAAAATCGAACAAAAAGGACGTGTGAATGTGACAGTGGGCAAGAGGGGTAGAACGACAAGCTATTCCCGTCACCTGTCGCCCATTGAATTGCAACGTCCGCGAAGTTTTGCACGCAAACAAAATGCGTTGCTGCGTTCACGCGGTAATAGAAATAGGCCGGTAGAAATATCAGGACCATCAACGGAGTTTTTTATTTCTTTTGAATTTTTTTCATATGTGATTCAGTTCGTTTATGATTAAGACATAATACAAACTTCGTGTTAATCACTTAATTATGTATTTAGTGGTAATTATCGCTCTGAAAATGTGTTGGCTTATTTGATAGCCGCATATAGAATTAAAAGACAAAAACTCGTTCTTTTACTAAGTTAATGTACACACGAAAATAGCGTCCTCATCGATCGATCAGAAAAGGTTTACAAAGGAATTCAGGTTCTGTAACGTAATTGTGTGGACCTTCATTAATATAAAATTGTTTCAAACGAAGTTATAGGTACACATAGAACCTAACAGGGTTCATTAAACCTAACCAAATATTATAAACTCAACAATTTATTTGATATAAAAATAAATTCTTAAACATAGGTTGAAAACATATAAAAAATATTTGAACACTATTAAAATAACCTGTTACTTTGTGACTTTACTTTATTTACTCTCGGTTTTATTAATAAATAAGACTCATTAAAACATCTCTCATTTTATGACGTAATGAATGATGAAACTGTATAACCTCATTTTCAATCTCGCCGTGTAAGTAAATAGGTAGTAGATGTAGAAATACGAGGAAACTAAATCTTAAAGCACTTATATGATGGATATAAGAATCAAAAATCGAAATCAGGTTTAGAAAAAGAACTCAGCAGAAGTGTATTAGATACTCTTTCGTTTAAAAATAATAATAAAGAGTTACTTCAACTGATTACACCATTCAGCTATCAGGCAATAACTAGAACAGAATAGATAGTTGAATTACGTGTTATATTTTTGTTGTTGGGTTACTTACTTAAAAACTTCAAGTCAATTTAAAATGAAGCCTTAAGAGTAACCTACGTTTAATATCAATCTTCCTACCGGATAAAGCAGGGATACTACGATACTTAATAAAGTATTTAGACGTTCAATTTATCACGTCACATCACTTTATTAAATATATTTTTAATCTTCAAAGTTCCTTTAGTTTTCTACCAACTAAACAAGGTAGGTAGGTACGTAGGTAGCAATTAATAACCTATAGTAAACCTCGACACGAAAAATTTTGCGGCATGAAACGAACGTTTCTATCGACATGTGCCTTCAGTGTGAAAAATTGATGATGTTAACCCAAAGCGAAACACGCTGCAATAACGTTTCTGACCAATGAGATAGCTTAGCATTCGTCATCATCACATGACGTGGCCTATACAAGTCACATACGTGCTTCTGAAATAACCAACTTTAATTTATTTGTAGGTATAATACCACTATAACTTTTAGTGTTAATTATAACCCACCCAAAACATAAATGTGAAAGACTGCCAAGTTCGATAATATGGGAACGCTTCGCCTATAAAAGAAGTGAGATCTGAATAAGTACCAAGTTCCATACACATACCTCAGTTAAAAATAGTTACTTTTTAATGATGCTACTTGGTAAGTTTTCACACACCTTGTTATAAACCTACTAAATGCAATGAATCAAGTATTTAATTTTCTATTAAAACTTGCCAAGTAACATCATTAAAAAGTAACTATTTTTAACTGAGGTATGTGTATGGAACTTGGTACTTATTCAGATCTCACTTCTTTTATAGGCGAAGCGTTCCCATATTATCGAACTTGGCAGTCTTTCACATTTATGTTTTGGGTGGGATTTCATTTATTTTTGTAAGGTTGTTTATTTTATTTTTTGACGTGACAACGTCTTATAAATCGATGGAGCCGGCTGCACGCACGAAAAAACATGACTCATGCGGCGTTACCTCGCTCTGAGGCGTTCCGTTTAAGGCTTGAAGTGCAAGCGAGAGCACGCAGCGAGCGACAAAGAGGCACAATCGGCAGCTACTCACGTTGTCACGTTCAACTATCGTCAGTAAAACGACTTTACAGACAATGGTTTTTTTCATATGACTAAGTTAGTTAAGGAAATGACTCATTTATTCTATCTTTCAGATTTTTTAATATGCACGCTTCTTACAAAGAAATGAACTAGATTTATCAACTGACTGACATGACATGTTATCATATATTATGTTTGTGGATCAAAGTTACACATTCGTTATTTTCGAAAGTGACTCACACTTGGCCGTTTTCAGATTTTTACTTTACTTTGACTAAATACAAACCTTTGTAACGAATTTCAGATCGGTACGACCATTCGAAGATACATTATATAAATATAGATAAATTTAGTTCGTTTTAGTTCCTTAGGGGTATAAAACACCTTCATTATTTTAAAACCGACTCACACTTGACCATTTTCAGATTTTTCCCTTTACCTTGACATAAAGACCTACCTCCATGCCAAATTTCAAGTCAATACGACCATTGGAAGTGGTCTAGGTTTTTGATGAGTGAGTGAGTCAGTCAGTCAGTCAGTCAGTCAGTCAGTCAGTGAGTGTATAGTAAAAATAGCGATTTTCTGACGTCAATATCTCAAGACCTACAATAGGTATATTAATGAAATTTTGTATTTTAGATAAGTGAGGGGGTCTCAACAGATACTTGAAATTTGATATGCGTGAACAAAATAGATTTTGAGTTATAGGGTGTTCGAATTTGGCCCGAAATGGTTCGTGTAATATAACCCACGGCCGGTGTGTCGCTTTTTTTGCTCGAACTTGGCGGACACACTGCCGTGTGTCTAGATATAGTTTGGGCAATATAATATAAACTACCTTAAATATATAATTAAATTACTCATTAATTAATTATATCTATTCATATTGTATACAAAACAGTAGCTTGATCATTTTCCAATCTTATGATACCTTAAAAGTGATAATGTTTTGAAAAGCCAGTCGATACCACTAAGGGAGTGTTTTCGCTCACCATGAATAGGCAATGTCTTTAAACTCCATATCGGTCGAAATTATCTTATCACTTTATAGTTCAATAGGCAGCTTTAATAATTCCACCAGTCTTGTCCATCGATCCAAACTTTCGACACCCGCAAACGGTTCTTTTAATAGCTTCTACATTTGAAATTGACGAACTAGCTGAATATTGGTACCAAAGACAAAGGTGATACAAAAAGAAGTAAAAAACCAAAATCCCCGAATGTCTAAAGTGAACATCAAACATGTTTTACACCTTTCATTGAATGGAATAGCCCTGAGCATGTCCCCTAAATTGCAAATAAAAAACTTTTGTCATATACCTAGACCTTTTTTCGACGTTTTTATTGCACGCTATGAGCTATGCTGCGAATTTGATTCGTTTGCACTTTGCAATCGACAGGTAGAGGAAAAAATAGGAATCGTATTTCGGAAAGGTTTCCATCAAAAATATGTATATTCATCGAATGTTGATTTTGAAATTTAGCGCGAACGATTTAATACGCACGTATCGGCAGATTTTTAGGAAATGATTTTAAAGCAATTAGCTAGGTGTTTCTACAACATTTACATACTCGTATGTTTGGTGAATGATGTTTTTTTTCATGTTGCGATTTATTTGTTACGTTATTACGCCTTATGTCCTAATTTGTTTAGGGCCTTAACCACAACAATTTAGATTATGATTACACTGTTTATCTAAACGACAAGTGGCTCTAGTAGAATTTGCAAATATTGCACAGGAGCATATGTTTCACAGTATATAGTTTGAATCAAATACCTAAGGGATGAAAACTTTTTTTGTGACACGAGCATCGATAAACATACCTAAACAAAACAGTCCCCCTATACACGACATGATCGTATTCCAGTATGTCCGTGTGTCCGGTTATCCAGTGGGCGCATTAGCGACTCTGACAGTTCATTTATCTTATTTGCAGCTCGGTTAATTAAGTCTCCCCACAGAGGTGTCGTAATTTCGTTGCTGATTTGTTAATTTTCCAAAACATGTCAAGAATAACACATTTGGTAAAGGATTGGGAATGTAATGAGTGGTTATTGTGAAAATAATTACAATTTTAACTAAAATATTAAAAAATCACTCCCAGTCCAATATAAATGAATGCTTTTGTAATATAGGTACCTATTTGTAAAATAAAAAAATATGACTTTCTAGGTATACCATGAATATAGCTTAGTCTAATTCCTGTTTTGAAGTAACATTTTTGCATTTCTTATCTCTTGCACGTTGTTTCAATATGCAAATAAAATGTATAATTTACTAAAGAAATATATGCAGGTACATAAGATTTTTGTACGACCTACTTACCGCATGTCGATATTTTTAAGCTTGTTTATTTTTGTGTCATTTAGTGTGCTCCAGCCGTTTTTACGACATTCATTTTATTTTACAAATTAGGCTCTTCAATCCTAAAAGGTGCCATATATTATATAAACGAACATTAAATAAAACAGTTAATACAAAGTATAGTTTCATAACTAAAACAATAGAACAGAAATATCATTGTATGATATAACAACAGTGCATTTACAAATATCAATTCACCGTGAAAACAAACCACATTATCCCGAAAGCTCGATTAATCTAATATTATAATAGCACAGTATTAGCTAATCCAAATAGTTCGTTTTAATATTAATAGCACTAACAATCCCGCTGCTTTCATCCAGGTAGGATAATCGAATACTTAGCGTTCAGCAATTACATGCAAATCCGAATTTAGGTCATAGACTATGTAATGTGTTAGACTTTCCAGCCGAGATGAACTATCAAAAGGTAACTTCTCTATGAATTATTTACTTTATTTTAGTCCATATTTTAGCTTTACAGTGCAGTTTAAAAACGTACCATATTTATTTACATAACACTATGTAGAGTTTATAGTCATAGAGTGAAATAACATATTTTATGTATATTTATTTTGTTTTACCATTGCACTGAATGAATATTTGGAAAGAGTTAAAATTAAAAACTGTCAACAATTTGTTAAGGGAATTTGAAAGCTATCCCAATGTGTCAAAATTGCTTTTCCATAATATCACTTATTTTGTTTACTCTTAAGTAGGTAACTCGACAATAACGGTATATAGAGGTACGTACAGTAATGTTCAACAGTTCTTTGTAGCAACCACAACCGAAACCCCAGATTAAATGCCTAGTAATTAGATTCTGTAATTACATTGGTATTTGTTAATTAGCTTAGGAATTATAAACAGCGGTTTTCATACGGTTTACGGAACACACCTAATGAAGTTTAGAAAACGTTGATAATGGTTAAACGTGTTAATAAAATTTCATAAACACAAACTGACAAACTGTTGCTGAAAAAAAAAATGGGTGTAATCAGACTTGTTTTGCTTTTCAATTCAATTCAATGCTGCTCAATAACCTTAATATTCAATTTAAATTCCTTTGTAAATAAACAATTGATTGGCATCACATTAAAACCAAAGAAGAATTCTTAAGCATAAAGAATAAACTTTTAAATTCATTTCAGGTCTTTCGGAAGTATCAAAAGTTCTTAAGTAATCGCGATCCATGTCGAAACTTGGTAATAAAGTAACAACGCTTACGGGGGGAAGACTTTTTTGTGCGAAAAGCGATATATTTTTAGTAACTTGTCCTCGCTAATTTTGTACATAATTTTTATTCTACGTATATTTAAAAGTTAATTCGAAAACATGGAATAAACAGCTTTCGTCTGAATACGAATACTAGCTGCAAGATTTTTTTTTCGTTATATTGGATAAACAATAGACAGGTGTGCAAACAATAGGACTGAATATTGTTTTTCAGTGAATAACTCAAACTGTCGTATCGAGAAAAGCTGTAGCCGTACAAAAATACCAATAAAACCTTCATTTCTGCGGCATTGATTCAGTATGGATTTTCTGACTGACACAATAGACGAAGCCGAACGGTGCGGTGTGTAATAATGGGGAGTGTCCATGCAGAATTGTGGCTTATTCAATAAAGGGCCAGTCGGATTTATGTTCCATTCCACCGGACGCCATTATGTACGCACTTTATTCGTTTGTCAATTTGTTTTGGGCAACCCTGAGATATTTGCCTTAAGTACGTAAGATCATTCCCTATATACTCGAAGCCATCTCTTCGTGCACGCAGTCTGTGTATTTTAGCAACAATTTCCAATTTCGCTTCAGCAGCTGAAGTTTGTTTTTCATCTATCGCGGTATAGACTTGTTGGGGGAGCTTCATATCTAGGGCTTTCACAAATAAATATTTTGTTGCAAAACAAGAAATTGAATGTTCATGACAGGATCGATACTATGTTGAAACCATTGTATTCATGTTAAGCTACTCGTTAATAACTAGAGCTCTTGTTCTGCGTTGATTTTATAGGTCATTTGCGCTAAGAAAATATTATGTTTGAATATCCTGAATCCTCAGGTCGGATATTGCAAATAAGAAGACGGTGAGCGAGTAATAATGCGATATTATAGCTGCCATTCATACTGATAACTGGAAGGGAACTGGCGGAGGTCTACCGGGGAAGCGCTCGACATGGAAATTCAATTTTCCATTTCTATTAAAAAAATCTTTGATAATATAAATTAACGATATTAAAATTTCTTATTGTGTTTGAAATGCACTGAAACTTATCCTGTTCATTATCGCGGAGTTTCTTGTTGTTGTTAATGTTAGAGGTACGTTGAAGATGCGCGAACAAATCTTAAGTGCTTCGTCACCAAACGTACTTGAATGACACGTCACTACTTAGTTGATCAAAGCGCTTCCTGTATAACTGTCTGCGTTAAATTACAGTTTGTAACTGTTACTGCGAGTTGATGAATTGAAATTGCGCTGTGCAGATCTCACCTAAGAAGCAAACCTACCAGCTTATTTATTTTTGCTGAAAAGGTAACAAATTAGACTTAAAAATGGTTGATAATAATCGTAGTAAAATTTATATACAGAAGTATGACAGTTAAATAAACTAGGCTAAAACTTTGCTAGAAATAAACATTCCAAAACAAATACCAGATACCTCCACAATAATATTTTTGTCAAAAATACAAGACCATTAATATAAGTGACTGTATGTCTAAAAGCGTGTGCTAAAACAAAAAATATTTATCATTTATGGTAGGCTGCTGTTGACACGTGGAAAATTGTCGTCATGAATAATGGTTAGCCGACAAGTTGTCACCGGACGGTCGGGATAAGCTTCAGTGACCCGACACTACGTTTAAATATGTGCTTTCTGCCTCTTAATGTGTGTGCCACATAAACTTGGTATAACAGCGAGTTACGGACGAGGAGGCTACGGGGTGATACTTGGTTATGAGTGTGTTTGTGCACACTACGTTTCTATTAATAATTTTCGTTGTAAGCGTCATCATTGTGTTTCTTGATATGGGAAAGTAAAAGTAAGTTTATTTAAAACAATAATTGATAAGGCCAAAGATTGCAAAAATCAAGGAGTTTATTAATAATCCATTCGATCCCAACGACTATAAACGATTTAAACTAAACATGACTCTAATGACAACTTCGCAGATATTCTTAAAAGTAAAGTTTAGAAAGAAAATGATATGATATAAAAGATTGAAAGCTAAACTCCGTATCTGTCTTTGAGTCAATTACGGCACGGAAAACGATAACCTACTGCGGCACGAAAACCCCACAGGACATATAGCATTCATGCGTTGTTATTATTAATTCTTTCGATCTTCACCGCTGATCTTAGAAGAAAACTCGGAAACTGAAAAGCTAGTACGGAAAACTTAAAAGTGTGAGTGAATTTCTCGTATAAAACTAATCATAAAAGGATTACGGACAAATCTCTTCAGGTAGACGAAATTGCTTTGAAACATCTCTGGTAACATTCTTTCTTTATCATCGTTCGTATTTTTAGCAGGGATTTTATATTCAAGCCTCATTTAACCTTATTTAAAAGTACTCTGATGTTAAAATTGGTCCCCAAATTACAACTTGATATCGTCCACAGGCGATCCGTTCCGTGTTGTTCGAGCGATTTATTTAACAATTTATGGCGGCTAGAGAATCTGAGTCGAACTGGATTTATTAAGGTAAGCCTCGCAAGAATTTATTACGCCGTTATGCTCTTAAACATCGAATGAAAGAAACCTTGTTTGAACAACAAATTTAATAGACTCGTTAAAACGGCTCGTTGCTTTTTCAGAAACGTTTATAATATACGAAGTCTTATCGAAACTTTATCAAACTTTTTTCTTGGAAAAGTATTCTGTGATATTTATTGATGCATATGATTAATGGTGGGTATTTGTTTTGTGTTTTCTTTTTGTCTTCTATTTTAGACGTCGCTCTAAAATAACTTTACTTTTTGTTTACTAAAACTAATATACAGCTACGACCACGAACGGTAACAGCTCTGATCATAAAAGCTTCAACCAATATAAAACACTGACTGCAGTATTACCTACGAGCTTTATTATCATTACAAAAAAGTAGAAAAAGCAAAGGAAAAAGATATCAGGGCAAAGTTATCGTCACCTGTCCCCCATTAATAAAACATTACACTCCAACAATATAAAACGATGAAGTTGGAAGTCATAAGTTTCAAGAAAAAAAAATGGATCGTACACGAACCCTTGGAGTTTTTAATCATAGTTTATGGAACAAAGTTTTAATTACAGTTCTGTTCCCGCGTGGCGATCGCTTTCAAGGTTTAAATCCTTTAATTGGAGACCTTCGTTAGCAATAATAATTCTCTTCAGTTTTTTTCTTTACAATAAATTATTGTAAGATCCTTTTCGTATTCTGTTTTGTAATCCTTTGTAAGATTTTCGTCCGTAACAATTTTGTAATGATTAAAGAGGGCAATTATTTTTTGTTCCTCCCTGTTAGTCACGAATGTTTCAGGGATATTTATTATCTACTATTTATTGTTGGTTATTATTTTTATTCTTGTTATTTTTGTGTGATTTAATCACTGAGTGTTTTTTTTATTCCACTGATAGGTACACCTGTAGACTCAGTAACACTCATTACGTTACGTTCACTTAGAAACTGTATTCACACGAATCGTCATTAATCTCACAGTCTGACACTAAAAGCTATTCAGAGTTTTCTTTGTTTCAGTAACTATATTGCTAATGTAAATGTGTTACTTAATAACACCCTTTCCAATATGACTATAGCCGAAATATAACGAAATAAAACCAGAATGATGAACGATAATCGCATTTTGTAGATCCGGGATAGATAATTTACATTGATCCCGGAACGTAGGTAGTGAGCCATCAATACAGCTAGGGCTGCAATTAGTTCCCCCGGGATTCTCCCACACGGGATATTTATTTCTTGGCCCATGTTTACTGATTGCCATTCAGATCAAATGAAACTACATTCCTGTATCGATTTGCGGTTTAAAGAATTAATCGAGTTGAAGTTTTTTTGAAGTGTGTATTTCAACAAGAAAATTGAGTTGCAGTGTTCGAATACTTTTCTAAACTGCTTTCAATTTAAAAATGGATTCTTTCATGAAAAGTTGGATATTATAGTTGAATGTTTAAGGAAGATACTTTGTGTGAACCGATTCAATCTATGCGATAGTATTTAATAATGAGAAGATAATAGGTATAATTCATTAGAAAGTCTACAACGTATTTATCGACTTTTAGGACTTGTTACATTTTAGTTGCTAACTATAACCAATTTGGTCAAACTTGTTACATGTACGTTTTATATTGTTTGTAATAGGTGTTACTTGTCCATATGGTTTAACAATAAGTACCTTAGCGCCTCGCTGAGCGGTTAGTGAATTCGATTATTTTCATGTTACCAGAAAATACCAATACAAATTGTCCTACTTCTTAAAATAATTATATGATTACTTCATGTTTGAAAGTTATTTATTTATTTCTCATTGCTTTTTTTATTTTATATTGTAGTTTCCTTATACTTACACCGCAGTACATAGGTATGTTATGTATGTATGTATACGTTCACGAATATACGCCAGTGGGAAGCAACTCGAGGCGAGCAATACGAGATGCGGTATTCCTGAAACGGCTTCAAGTTGCATATAGACAGTAATTGCAAAACTTTCCGCGTCCCCTTTAGGTATAGGTAGTCTACATTAAGTAGGAAACCTATGTCAATGAGACATGTTCTAATGTGAATTAGAACAGCACCTATGTAGTAACAATTTTAATTTTACATAATTAAAATACTAACTAAATATTTCGTTTATTGTCAAACTCCATTCAACAACAACAGTCAACATCAAAAACAAAATATCAAAACAATATTCAATCTTCACCTTTCAACTTTGACTGCATCGATTGGCACCCCAAAAAGTTAGCAGAACACAATTGGCAAATCAAATTACCCATCTCGCAAGTTTCCACCTGGCCCATATTACAATAACTCAAAGAGTTCGCGTCCTTATTCTGGAGGTCCTCGATCGTAATTCCCTTCGATCGCAGGCGTCGACGGCCGCTGGTTAAACTTCTGACACTCTTCTCGCTACGTCAGCGCCCGCGTAATTGAATCTTGCGGGTCCGACGAACGGCCCAACGCGCCGATTGCTTATGAAAACTGCTCGCTCCGACTTTATCGTGGAAATGAATAGGATTATTGATGGGCGCATGTTTTTGGTGACGACCCGACTTTGATGGGGAGTTTCGTGTGTGTCAACATGTGTGTCTTATGAGTATGAGGTGAGAAAGTTGAAAGTTATGGATGCCTGTGTAACTTCTGGGCTTGAGGATGATCTTTACTCTGGGATATCAACGTAAATATTTTAAAAACATTGGTAATTAAAATATCCAAAGACGACGTCTAATGATAGAAAAAATCAATCAATATTGACTAATTTTTCTTTAACCTTGTCGGGTTATTAAAAACTCATTCAGATTTTATATGTCTCCACAAACAACGCAATAGATATCAAAATAAACAACTACTACAACACTGCCGTAATTGAAACGAAAGTTCTTTACGAATTGACACACATACGTGACCATTAAAATGAAATATAAATATCATAAGACAGAAGTATTGATTGATACGAAGTTAATTCACGGATCGATTCTTGATTACCTTTACAAGAATACTTAAAAATTACCATCAATCATGTTTTTGTGTAATCACTAATCAGTTCTTGAAACAACTGAAGATAACGTCATTAGGAGCTACGGTGTATACTAACAAGAAAGTCTAGGTATCTAAACAATAAATGGACAAGTTAAACTAAGGAAAATACGAGTTAGACGGGCTGGAGTCACGTTCACCTCTAACGATAGTAGGTTTAAAGTGAGCAGTAAACCACTAGTCTAGAAGAATGATTACTTGGCCTAGAATGCGCTTTAGTATTTACATTTAAGACATTGCTTGTTATTCCGTTTTACATTTGAATAGTTAAGCGTATACCGAGAATTACTTGTGTGACAAAAAGCGAAAAATATTACATGCGCCTGGAAAATCACAAGAAACTGTATAAATATTAATGTGATGTTTTGTTGCGTTTTCCCATTTCATTGAAATTAGTTTTTTTTATATAAATTAACTTGCACTTCTTCTATAGATATAATAAATAGATACAAATCTAGCAATACGCCAGCTTTATACCGTTTTATCTAAATATCAAGGCATAATAATAATATTAACACCACAATAGCGAGTAAACGCCCATTCCTGTATATGGACCACGCAATAACCACTACTGTGAACGCTTGCCATTCTGTTTGGTAATCGCAATTTATTCATGTGAATTATTTCTATGATACTGCAAATTCTCAGCCATGGATATTCCGGTGTATATGAGTACTCTGTATGGCTTGAAGGTTTTTGATATGCGCTTTTTGTGACCGTACAATTCAGGGAGATTAACTTTAATTTCGAAATGTTATATGAATGCAAATATGATTGTTTTTTTTTTGCTACTATCACAAAATTATATTAAACCATTTTTCATGAACTTAAATCAAAATATACAGTTTATTGATAATTTTAAGTTTTGGCACTATTTAATAAAATAAGGTTACAACAAGAAACTATGCCCATGCATCATGTCGAATAAGTTGAGTGTCATTAGGAAATAACTAAACTAACGAATAATGTTAAACTATTCTTTAGAGAATTCTACCCATGCAAAACTATTTTGATTCATTCACAGAGGTATAAAAAACTGAAAAGTAGTACAACCTCGCCTTAAAGTAAGCCACATCTGTCGATCGAGTCACACATACTCGGCTATGCACCTGCTACAATTTATATTCTCTTTCATTCCTATGTACAATATTGAAACAGCGAGATTAAACTTTCTATGTGTTCACCGAGTGATTTTTGAATTGACTATAGTTTGTCATATTCCCGTTCGAGTTTTATGGTTTATTTTATTTTACGCTATGTGAATTTGTTCCGAGAAATTAATTTCAATAGATTGAAATAGACACGTCAACAAAAATTCATTGAACTGGCAAAAGTGTCATTCATAGAGCTGGCTATATAGGCACCATACATAAAATTTACATAGCTATTGAATATTCAAAAAAAAATGTTGTAAAATCATTCGTTCTTTTAATAACAAATTAAGCAATTTCCATTTTGTTGACCACTTGTGCAGTCATCCATATAAAACACAAAGCACTGCAATCACGGTTTGACCAACTGAATCGAAAAGATACGGCGGCCATTAAGCTGCAAACCCTTAGTTCTGTACACCATTACCGTGTCCACAACGAATTGATAGCGAGAAGCGACGACATTTGATATTAGCACGGAAGAAGGAAACATGACTGGAGTTGCTATAACGCTGGTAGGTTAGGCGCTTTCTTGTAGGTCAATTAACGCACGGGAAGAGTACTTAATCAAAAGAATCAGTAAAGAACTAACGAGACGTTCGGGTTCCTTGATAGAGGTGAGAGATTGGTGTTGTTTGATTGGCGATTTAGCTTTCAAAATGGGCGGGATCTTAAAAAGGCGTGTAAGAGAGCAGGGCCAGTAAGTTCCTCGTCAGCCGAAGATCCGCATTTCGGCGATGGTAGTTTCTTAGGAGATTTTGCGTTATGACACCTCTGCTAGTAATTTCGTTCTCCGTGTATATAGCAGTACGGCAATGCAGCAGTGTGACTGCAAGACGTAAACAAACGCGTTTCAGAGCAATGGCCGCTGTGAAAATGCAGCTAAGGGAATTCTTTTGATTCCGTCTATCGTCGCTGTTTTATTAGAGGTGCGGTTGCAGTTATAGCGGGGTCTAGCAGTTATGTGGGGTTATTGATCTATAGATTTGTTCTAGCTTTTCAATGGACAGTAAAAATATTAGATGGAGAGCTTCTAGGAATGTATATGAGTAAAACAATAAACAAATTCTATAAGTTCGTAAACATACGAACAATCGTACAAGGATGAGGTCTGTTGTGGAGTGTCTATTACTTTGTAACCCTTTATAGTAAAACTTACGTGACCATTTCGTGCAAAAGCGGTCTAAGATAAATTACCCACAAGCTTCCTTCTTTAAAAACTAACCTATATAGTAAACAAAAAACGGAGAAAAACTCACAAAGTGTTTCCAGGTTCACACGTTAAAGGAAAACAGAATATATTATATGTATGTGCTTATCTTTGGCCAGTTGTTACCGTCGACCAAGGAGGATGGATTACCTTGGCACTCGTGGGAGAGTCTATTGACTATGTAGAAAGGTGTGAAGTAAATTCGTGTACAAAGACAACTATAAATATTTATCGTAAGCTTTGAAACTGAGTACAACCCACGAACTTCCCACGGTAACAAGATTAATGGTATAAAAATAGTGTGTCACTTCAAATCTGTACTATGACCCGTATAAGATAATATGTGGGAAGATATTGTAATTCGGTCAAGTGAAATGGTTCATCTAAAATATTTTTATTTAAATGTCAAGAGGTGTGTGTTTCACATACAATTCACAACATTATCAGGCATTTTTTTTTTCAAATATAAATATAGAATATACAATTTAAGTGCCTAATAAGCGCCAATTATCTATCCAACTAAAACTGTAGGTAAGTAAAAATAATGACTCGAACGAAAGAATTCAATTTCACTCCCAAATTGCTTAGGTAGACATTTCCACTAAATGTACACTATTAAATTTAACTACTGTTTCAAACAATAAAGGAAAGCGTCGAACTTTAAAAGTTTTTAATTCCATTAGTACAGGACTCGGTCTTAAAAGCTAGAACTGGGATGTTTAAAAACTTTGTATACTTGAAGACATAGTGTTGTAAGGTTCTGTTACAATCTATTAATGGCACCAATGAACACTGAAAAAAACTAAAAAAACTCCGAAATAGAACACCTTCGATATTATTTATCTACAGGTAAAAACTCTCTGTTTAGGTACAGCAACTAGCTTCCACCCGCGGTTTAGCCCACGTCTCGTGTGAACTACTTCGTGTACTCTCCGATATGTAGCGACCTTCCTGCCACCCTTCCTCGATCCTCGTCCAACACAAAAATATGGATTCAAATCGGACTAGTTGCTGAGATAAATGCATTCAACCTAACAAAAAAACTCTTTAGCTTTATACTATTAGAAGTTACAGATGCAATTTACTTTAAAGAACAATTTTTCAAACAGTCTCGTCTGTTCCAATGAAACACAATTATGATCACCATCGGGATCAACCCACCTTCTTTGAGGTAGCGACGTTGATCCGTTTCCTATTATTTCGCGGAATATTATACTAAGTGAAAAGATTTGCTGGAATTTATAATAAGAAGAAATAACAGTTAAGTTCAGAGAAATGAGTTTGATAGAGGCTATCCGGTAATTATGTATTGTCATAAAAGTGATTATGTGAGATGTTAATAAAAACAACCAAGAACAAGAGAAAATACGAAGGTGCCGCTTGTGCTTGCGGTTCAGAAAGATATAAATAACAAGAAACAGACAGATAGGTAATGTTTATGCCTAAAAGCAAAAATCAAAAGTTATCAGTATATTTACAGCCCTAAAACAAAAAACGCGTATCTCGTCGAAGAACACAAATAACCTAATCCTATCCAAGCCTGCTCAAGTTGTCTTCGAGAGAGGATATTCCAGCGGGTTGAGCACAAAATTCATCGGAACCGAGTAAAGTCACGCGCCGCAATAACTTGTTCTAGAAGTCTAGACCGCTTGTTCTAGCACCTTCGTATAATTCTGAAACAAGCACCGTCCAACTAGTAAGGCATTTTCACGTGGATCTAGAGATTTGAGGTTTATGTTTTAGGTAGCTTGTTGTAAGTGCTAAGTTGAATCATCATTAAAATGTTGGTTTCTAGTTCAGTTTTATGTTTGTTTTAAAAAAAGACTGCGTCAAAAATCATTCAAGAAGTTTCAAAAAACATAATGATAAGTACGTAGATTAAGTTTAAATTAGAGGAAAACTTACATAGAACATCATGAACCACGGCGTCACATTTTGAAAGATGGTGAAAGGTGGATGCCTACAAGTGGAAAGACAATAGCAGTATTAGACACCCGTTATCATGCGTATTTATATCCACATATTATAATTTGTCAATCCAACCAAAAAAACAATCGGAAACATTCTGCCGATCGATATACATTGAAATGATAAATTCGTAACCCATGTTTTTCGAAAATCAACATGCCATACACAAAGTAAACATAGATACAAAAATAAATCAACATCCGTAGGTATGTAAAGCGTTAAGTAAATAGGCACGTGGTTAGAATTCTTTGTATCTCCGCTTGCGTGGAAAACACACGAACATTATATTTTGTATGCTTTCCAGCTTTAATTTTGTGCCAAAATAAATTTGCCGAATATCTGATGCCATGATGACAAAATGCATCGGTATTTATTTAATCTGTTGAATATACCTAGTGATGTAATACTTTAACCACAATAATGCTCGATAAAAACTATTTTTAAGTAAATTCGATTATGACTTATAAAAAGAAGAATTCAATAATAGGAGATTCAATTTATTGGTCTTATAAAAAATATTAGATAAACCACTTAACTTATTTTTCGATAAGATCAAGTACCTAAATGTTATTATGCTATCTACTAATATTTTTGTGCAGGGCCTAGGATTTATAACCCTTTTATGTGGGAAAGATAAATATTTTATGAAATTATTTAGTTGTTATAATTTATTTATATTACCTTCATACATATACATAAATAATCATGTTATTCATTTGTTTCAGACAAATCATCAACGGACACATGTTTTCGCCGTCGTCGACGAAAGCGGCCTGGTGGCTGGCCACGTTTTTTAGTGTTTTTGTAACAGGTATGTATTAAATTAATAACGTAATAAAATACTTGAATATTAAGCTACTTTTAAGTCGAGTACGTGAAGCATTCGTGAAACTAGCAAAATCTCGGGCAAAGGAGTACTTTATTTTTATGGTTTATGATTACTTATTTTCCACCTCTTTTCAAGTAATGTAAACAAAATCATACCTCTTTTATACTATTTATGTAATTCACCTGTATCTGTGACTGTACCTAACCACTGTGCGCTTGTAACTCGCACAGCCCATAGCCCGAGAGTACTATTCAAATAAATTCCACTCAGCTGACCTTTACTGCATGTATGGGACCTAAGCTTAGTAATGTTTAGGGTATTTTTCCTTCTTGTATATGGTGGAAGGCCTTTTTATAATCTCGGTTTGTTTGGATAGCCTTTCGCAAACAAATTGAAAGTTAGGTACTATTCGGTAAGATATTTGGCAGGGGACTACGTTTAGATTTATGGAACTTTTGTTGTCATCAATTTTGATCTAGGAATTAGTATTTTTTAAAAATGAACCGATTTCAATGTAAACAAACTGTGAATTTATTTCTTCCTCTTCTGTGTAACCACTTTCCATGTCCTTAAAAGAACATTCTCAGAAATCTGAATAAAACTCTAATCTCTCAAGGTTCTTTCTTCAAAAATCACGGCTTGCCCGTAAAATCAGGGAGTATGCTAATGCTATACGGTAAGAAAGCTCTCCGACCCGCACCTGTTTCGCACAACACTTAGGTATTAACCCCTATTAGTACAGTTTACTTGTTCCGCTCGGTGCGTTACATTTTATCCGCCGCTACGGTTCGGTTTAAGCCCACCCTTATTTAGAGTGCACGGCTAATACGCGCCGACTGTATGTACCTTAATAATTGTGTGCTAGGATAGGAGTAAAAATATGTTTTAAATGTTAGTAGGAAAAGTTTTAATAACTACATGTATTAAATTAATATCAGCCGTATGACGTCTATTAACAAATAAAACACAAGATTTACTTGCCTACTCTTATAAAAACTGACTTTGCCTACCTAATAAATGGTATGAATTTATTTATTATAATACTAAATGCATCCTCCTTCTATAATCCGCTTAATAAAATAGCGGATAAATAACGGCTCTACTCAGGAAAGCAGCCCTAATAGCTAACTTGTCAAAAGTGAAAAATCAAAAACAAGTTTGTATAACAAGTTTAAGGAGTGAGGAAGATAGTAAAAGACTTGTTAACAAGTTGCTAATTAAAGTATACTAGATACTTAAAAACTTGTCAACACTTAGACGTAGTTACAACATAAAAACTTGGTAAGTTATTACTCCATGGAAAATGCTAGTTTCGGTCCAAAAACCTTGTGATGTATGGCATTTTAAGTGGGGTTATTTCATGAATAAGTTCTGAGTTTGTTACTTTGTAAATCAAACATATGTATTGACCAGACCCGATATGATAGTGTCATGTTATACAAAGAATATGTAGGTACTCTTTTGTGGAATGGAAAAGTAAATTCATGGGCCTAAGTAAATTCAACAGTATATACTGCTAAGGTATGGAGGTTGAGTAGTTTCCATCGACCACATGATACAATTTAGACTGAAAAAAATGAGTCCGTGACTATTCATTCTTCTGTATGTAGATATTTATATTAACATCCAAAGTTACCAACGAATCAAAGTTCATAGACTAGGTCTATTTTATGTTTGTTTTATTTTTATTTTTTTTAAAGACCTAATCACCGATGTTACTTAAAATACTAATGCTGTCACACAAAAAATAATGATCAGTCTTTACTTTGCTTTACTCCCACTGAAGTATTAAATCAAAGTCATTAGACGTTAATCTAGACACACGGCAGTGTGTCCGCCAAGTTCGAGCAAAAAAGGCGACACACCGGCCGTGGGTTATATTACACGAACCATTTCGGGCCAAATTCGACCCCCCTGTAACTCAAAATCTATTTTATTTACGCATATCAAATTTCTAGTATCTGTTGAGACCCCCTCACTTATCTAAAATACAAAATTTCATTAATATACCTATTGTAGGTCTTGAGATATTGACGTCAGAAAATCGCTATTTTTACTATACACTGATTCACTTATTCACTTATTCACTGACTCACTCATCAAAAACCTAGACCACTTCCAATGGTCGTATTGACTTGAAATTTGGCATGGAGGTAGGTCTTTATGTCAAGGTAAAGGGAAAAATCTGAAAATGGCCAAGTGTGAGTCGGTTTCAAAATAATGAAGGTGTTTTATACCCGGTGTAAATTTATACCCCTAAGGAACTAAAACGAACTAAATTTATCTATATTTATATAATATATCTTCGAATGGTACAAAGGTTTGTATTTAGTCAAAGTAAAGTAAAAATCTGAAAACGGCCAAGTGTGAATCACTTTCGAAAATAACGAATGTGTAACTTTGATCCACGAACATAATATATGATAACATGTCATGTCAGTCAGTAAATCTAGTCATAGTTAATCTAGTTCATTTCTTTGTAAGAAACATAGTGCATATTAAAAAATCTAAAAGATAGTATAAATGAGACATTTCTTTAACTAACTTCATCATAAGAAAAAAATAAAATAAACAACCTTACAAAAATAAATGAAATCCCACCCAAAACAAAAATGTGAAAGACTGCCAAGTTCGATAATATGGGAATGCTTCGCCTATAAAAGAAGTGAGATCTGAATAAGTACCAAGTTCCATACACATACCTCAGTTAAAAATAGTTACTTTTTAATGATGATTACTTGGCAAGTTTTAATAGAAAATTAAATACTTGATTCATTGCGTTTAGTAGGTTTATAACAAGGTGTATGAAAACTTGCCAAGTAACATCATTAAAAAGTAACTATTTTTAACTGAGGTATGTGTATGGAACTTGGTACTTATTCAGATCTCACTTCTTTTATAGGCGAAGCATTCCCATATTATCGAACTTGGCAGTCTTTCACATTTTTGTTTTGGGTGGGATCATTATTCACATTAGGTACTTACCTATATATTTTTTTGTTTGTTCCACGTCAGAGGCATTCAGGTGTATGTCGCTAATTATAAAACAATAGAAAATAAATTGTGTCTCGGGTATATCTGTGCTTCGAAATACAACTGGTTAAGACTAGTTAGGTGATTATAACCTGCAGCTCATCGGTGAATTCTGAAGATGGTGATGATTCTTTTGTTTCCAGGTGAGATGCCAATCCAGGCGGAGTTGGAACCTGAGTTCCTTCAGGCTCTGGAGAACCACACAGTCACACAAGGACGCGACGTGCACTTCACGTGCGTCGTCAACCATCTTTCTAATTATAGGGTAAGGATTTCCAACATATTTTCTATATTTTTAGTAAAAGATTTGGGTACCAAAATGGTCATGATACAATGGCTCATCAATATAACTCAACACTCACTCAGAATTCACAAAAAAAAAAAATGAAAACTTCTGCAAAACCATTTATGTTTTTATTTATGACATATTTACTTTGCTATTGCAGATATAACAACCTCATTCGACATAGATTTGTCTGCCAAAATATAGTACAAATCTTTAAACATTTTAATAGCCAATTTCTCACCAAGAAAGCAAGTCTTTCAGTGACATATTTACTATGCAAAGTTTAAGATACATTTTGATACAAACACGGTGTAAGTTATCTCAGGACGAGTTATATCAAAATTTGCAATAGCAGCATTTACTTTGAACATGTTTAACCAATTCTAGCGCTTCAGACTCTAACACAAATACGAATGTACAATATTAACAGCAAGTACTTTGCGGTGCAGACTTGTACTGTATAGCTTTATTTATTAAGCTAGATTAGGTATATAGGTAGGTAACTAAATTAACATGTTTGTGCAGGTCTAAATTATTATTTAAACTATTTACAGTATTTTTGTTGCAAAGGCGAAATATATAATTTCATGTAAGTAAATTGTTTGACACTGAATCGAAGTTCAGAATATAAAATTGCTCTAGCACGCCGGGATAAGGAGATACCTATACCAATCTTATGGTGCAAAGTATATGCTTCATTTTTCTTGGCAAGAAATAATATTTTTTTTTTAACTAGTGTTATTTCTTCGTAATAATAAGTGAATTCAATTTGATTTTGATTCGATTGCAAGACAATACCACCATCATTTTTTTAGTGCAATTAAGTTACTGGAAGCGACAAAAACTAACCATGTTTTAGTTTTCGCATTTTATCCTAAAACACTTTCTACTGAATCGGTGAATGCTTCAAACCTTACTTGTTCGCTACAAAAGGACGTTACGATGAGTGCATTGTGGTATATCGCGGGTTGAAAGGATTTGATTTGACACGGATTCTGAGGAAACTCGAATATCTTATCGGATCGGATTATCTTAAAAGGAAAGCAAGCTTCAAAATTATATTGTTTGCTGAAACTTTTATTAATTTATTTTAAGACGAGATTACAAAAAAAATAGTAATGTTTTGTGATTGTATTCATTAACACAATCGTAACACAGGTGAATTCTCCGCTCGGGTTTTTCCGAGCGATAGCAATCAGTTCGGATCGGTGTCGAGCGGATCGGCGGTCCCCCCGTGCAAAATGGCTTCAATAGCTCATTTTTTGACAGCAACTATTATATATTAGCGTATTATTAATTATTCTCAAAACGAATTAATTTAGGTAATCAGTCATATCTGATTTTACTATTATTACATTTAACGTATTACGAACATAGGGGAGATAAAAATACGCATTGACACCTGCAAATTCATTTAAAAAGAGAACATTGATAAATTTAAAAAAAAATGTAAGTACCTATTTTACAACTGCAAAGTAAATAAGAAAAATAGGTCCACAATAGGTACTTATGTTCCATATTTAAAAACAAAACCCACGTGCGCCAGATAACAAGCCGAGCATGAAATAAGTGGTCCACACTCCGTTGCATCCAGCAACTGAAATGTAAACTTCATCCATCATAAAGTTCGTAATCTATGAAGGATTTTACTCGGAAAAATCATGTTCTTGTTTTAGACAAACGAAAGACGGGGATAAATAATACCGTTTTAATGATGGAAAATAAACTAGAAATGTTTCGAGTGAAGTTTTATAAAACTAAAATGCTACACTTGAAATGAATTGACACAATATCAAAATAAACTAACTGATATAACTCAAATGTAGGTGGTAGGAAAAAGCTTGAACGCTGAATATTATTTTTTATTCTTGTTTACTTTAGGATTTTTTCGAAGTCAAAGTCAAAGTTATTTCATATACTTATAGCTGTCAGAGGTGCTTAAGAAACGCACGGTTCCAAGGGTGGGTCTTATGGAGAACAACCTGCAAAAAACTGATTCAAACATGTTAACTAAAGAAATCTTTAAGCAATTATTGCTTATACAGCCCATATGGGGGCATCAGACCACACCCGGCAATTATGACGTCATTAAACTATGTAACAGTAATACAGTGTCATGTAACGTTATCTGTCACACAACATAAACTATAGACGCAACTTGAGCACACCAAATGCCAACATTCATCTTAATAGACGAATGATTAAGTACTCCTTTAACTGCTTCAAGCGTTTAGTTACCTGTAAAATTGGTTGCATAAATGTTATAAATGGAGACTCTTTGGTGGTCTGTAATGGTATGTTTCCTTTTTATTCATATCTATGCACAATGAAGATCAAATCATGATGACTATAGATATAATATTCAATGATCATAAGCGCGAGTCACATTCGTTAAAGATGGATGTCCACTGCGCTCAAGAACCAATCTGCTAGAATTTCATTTTTGCAAATAGAGTTGGACAAATAAAAACATATAACTAATTGCTATACCCATTTAAAACTCATTCAATTTTTATACAGTTAATTTTATTTAATACTTGATAATATTTCTACGCCAGAAGTGAGGTCATTGACAAGACTTTCTTTCTTTCTAGTCGATAATTTCTGGTATTATTGATTTAACAAAAAAAATACTCTGTTTTTATAAAAACTCGGAATAACAAAACATTAAAATAACGATCAAACTAAAAAATGCTATTTATAAAATAGCTTCTCGTGCGTTAGTGAAGTGGAGTAAAATATACCTACTATTAATAAAAGAGCTCCCAACTAAAATATATAAATAATTGTAACGCTAGATGTCGCTAGCCGCCATTAAGTCAGCTGTCAAGCCCGCCACGCCAAGCCGCTACGTCACCTCCTACCGCGCAAGCCTTGCCGCCAAATTTCAAGAGGCGGGAGGTGAAGTAGCCGCCAGCCAGCCATATAAAAGCCAGAAGAGTTGATTGTGTGATTGCATTTTGATTTGAATAATTGTAAGGGGAAACTCTGCCCAAATAAAACCACATTAATCAAGTCATTTGTATTTATTTTATATCCGTGTCTTTATATAATACATGTCAGATTTACACAGACCTGAATATGGGTTTGTTTATCGGATTAATGTAATCCTGGTCGCCAATAAACTAACAACCTGTCACGCTGCCTCTATTATAATAGTTTTACAATGTTATTATATTCATTTGCGATAAGATAGCGCATATTTTATTACCTACTTGAAAATGTTTTTTGAAAGTTTTTGTAACGTGTCTCTTCTTCTTTCTTGTAATCTTCTATTAGGCCGACTTCCCAAAAAGAAGGAGATTCTCAATTCATCGGATGTTACGTTTTTTTTTTTGTGTGTAGGTACTCACCGATTACTCAAAAATGCCTGGACCGATTTGCAAAATGTTCTTATATAACCATCTATACCCTTAACTATCCAGAATGCTTTTGTGACGTAACTGACCAGTAGTGTCCAACAGACACTTTATAAATGTAGGTAAGGTAAAACAAAGCAAAAGAAAGTTTTTTGAATTAAAAAGGTAGTATAATGTATTTCAGTAATGCTTTTTACAATTATTAATTAACAGATATTACAATTATTTTTTGTTCAGAATGTTCAGAGCAAACATTGCGATTGCATTTATCACAGCACTGTTAAGAAGCCCTTGATAATTTCGAAGGGCAAATATAACAACGCTTCTTCCTATTCGCAGCAGGTTCGGATGATTGAGTAGCTTCCCAATTTGACCCTGCCACATCTTGCATGGCACCCGACACCATAAGATTATAACTAAATGTAAATAAATAAAAATCTACCTTCACACTCGAATGAAACAAAATGTGTCTGTTGGACACTTGTGGGTCGATGAAGTACTTTTTTCGTTTATTAGCCAAATATAATAAACTATTCATGTTACAAATATTTTCATTGCACATTTAGATTCTTAAAACATTGGTGATAAATTAGATAAAAGGTCGATTCATAAAAATAAATACTTTCGTTTTTATGAAAACATAAACGCAAAAATGTGTCCGCGAGACACTTGTGGGTTGTTAAGGGTTAAATAACCAGGATTGTAACATATTTATGTACCTACATGCGTACAAACATTAAATCACGAGCCAACTTAACGAACTAACAAGAATCGCAAAACATGAATCATGTTAATAACTCAGATGAGGCAGTATGTAAACATAACATAACTATGAAAGCTTGAACTTGTAACAAAAACTGGTAGTCGCGACAAGTGCTCGCATTCAGCCGGCAGCACTAGCCGCGCTTACGTTGAAACTCCGCGGAAATAATTCTCACAAACAATGAAATTGTTACTAATTTATTTTCCAACCGCAACAAAGCGAGATGTCACATGAAAAATGCTCGGGAGCGGCACGGATGAGACACCGTGCATTCCTCCCGCGAAACTCTCTACAATTTCACGTGTCGTACCCTCAGTTTTACATTTGCTACAGCGTTTAAGTCACATTAAGTTTCGTCTTCACTGTGAACAATACAAACGATTTAAAACTCGCGCGAGCTCCCGGGAAATGCGAGCGATTTATGACATTAATCCTAGATATAAAATGAAATTTCACGCTCGTATGCAACGGTACAGAACCGTTTTGTTTTGTAGACATCCGCTCTAATTGCATTGTTAAATTTAGCTTCCGGCTGTTTCAGATATTCTTGACTTTGATTAAACTTCACATGGCGCTTCTCTTATAAAAATGTGTACCGTGTCTGTGTCAACACCAAGCCAATTCTGTCTGTATTGTCTCCTAGTCAATATTTATACAGTCGCTATAGATTATAAGGAATCCAATAAGGCTTTGATTGTACTGTGAAGTAATGGCAATATTATTTTTAGGTGGCGTGGATTAAGTCAGACTCGAAGGCGATTCTGGCAATACACACGAACATGGTGGCGCTCAACCCTCGTCTGAGCGTCACATACAATAATCACAACACGTGGAAGTTGCACGTCAGCAACGTGCAGGCGAACGACTCGGGCACCTACATGTGCCAAGTCAACACAGACCCTATGAAAAGTCAGGTGAGCTACACTTTGTCACACACGAAGCTGAGATACTAAGTTTACAAAGTAGTTATTTTGCAGACAACGCTCTAAAACTTAAATGTAACGTTCGTCAACAAGATAGCGTTTTGTTTCCTTTTTAAGAAAATCTTGTGAGCAATACTTGTGAAGTTGTGAGACAAGAAAAAGTGTTCAATCAAGCAGCGAGTGCTACAAGCACTTGTTTCAGTTTCCAATAAATTATTATGAAACGCTCAGCTAGCGAGTGAACGCCTGATTAAGTGCAGAAAACAAATCAATAACAAACGTTATACTAGTTTATTTTAAAAAGCATCATTCCCTCAAGCTATAAATACTGCAAGTTATAAATAGATAATCTAATTTCACAGAACGATTGATGTTGTTTTCCATTCATAAATAATGAAGTTTCGATGATACCAATTCTATTTTTATATCCATTCTGTTCATTCAGTTAGAATAATCGAACAAGTTTATTTTTTAGGCTTTTATAGATAAGATACATTTGCTTTAGAACTTTAGATTTTTTGCTTTAGATTTTGCTTGGGAACTAATTATTATGAAACACCAAAAACTAAGCACTAAGTAGGTAGTTAACCAGGGATTATAGTCAGACACGTTCGGGGTGTTATGTCTAGCTAGTTACAGCCTCGGCGTTAAGGATTATAATACCGCTTTATTTTACTTTTCAAAGCCCACGAGCGAACCTCATTCATTTTACATTAAATACCTGATGTAATCCTAACCAAATATTTAAGTAGGTAATTACCTTAAAATGTAGGCGATTAATTTAGATGTTTATCAAATTAGGATGAAATTAATTTTGCACCGCAAACTCAGTATCAATCGGATTTGGGAAATTAATCGTTATTTAGATAATATCGTTGTGTAATAACCTATGTATACATGCTATTCAATCAGCTTTATATTATGTTGTAAAATACATGTTTTAGTTTAAATTAATGCTGTTGAAATGCTTAATTCCTATTAACGTAAAAACGTAACAGCGTCATGTGTGTTCCTTAGACAATTAATGTTAAAGAAACGAATTCTTTCTCATGTCTTATTTATACGTACATTACGTTTGAATCTCACGAAAAATAAGCAACAAAACAAAACATAATCAAGACAGTCCCAATTACGTTCCAAACAAAAGACTGCACTAATAAGGCTAACTAGAGTAATTATTTTTGTCAGATGGGTCATTTATCCGTGGTGATCCCTCCGGACATAGTGGACACTGTGACGGAGGGTAGTTCTGCGCAAGAGGGCGGGAGTATAAGATTGACGTGCACCGCAACTGGCGTGCCGCCACCGACCGTTTTGTGGAGACGGGAGCACAACCGACCCATAGTGTTTAGACACGACGGTGGCAGGGAACGGAAAGGTGAGTCTTTGTTGTGAAAACTACTGAAAAATGTTTGTTTATGCGCTTTAAATGCTGTTTACTTTGTAATGTTTTCATCGGGTATTTAAACGTGCACCTTCCTATTGTGCAAAACATTATTACCGTATTAACTCGGCCATGGAATCAATTGATGTAAATATTATCATTTACTATTTTGATCCGTTTAACCTGTTTTGTTTATTAACTGCGGGATAATGATGAGTAAGTTATCAAAATTGATTTTCGATAGACAAAGTTTTTTGATTAATAGGACAGAGGAATAAATTATATTTATGTAGGTACTGTATCTACATACATTGTATGAGTAGGTTCCATGCGACTGGTAACACTATATATAGCGCATTAATTATGTGCGTAATTATTAATTTGTAATACGGTATTAATATACATATGTAACTGTCAGCTTTTGTACAATATGTGTGTACCTACCCACATCCATTAGATCCATATATTACATCAATTACAAAGATTGCTAATAGTTTGTAAGTGTGCAAGTATGGATTTAATAGTTGATAGGGTCTCAATTTTTGGAATATTTCCACCACTAGATAAGAATTCATCGAAATAAGAAGTAGATACATATAAAAAAACTTAATATTTTCGAAAATATTATAAGTTTTTTTTATTATATTATGTAGTTACGTAATAAATAGGTAATGGTAAAAACAGACTAGCAAATAAATTCACATTAATTAACCATACAAAATTAGCTATAGCACAAGGAAATACACGAGACAGGTTAATCACATTTCAAAAATCACAAAACACATTCAATCAAAGGGAACACAAGTTTCGTCTTATTAAAGATGGCGCGGACCGTCTGCGGTCGGAAGTAATCAACAGACTGTATTGTGGTGCATAATGAAGTGTGCCGCTTGATAGTTACTCTGGATGCTCTCAATATCATATCTACAATAATCTACATATCTTAGGGTTAATAACTTCAGGATATAGGAGTTTCATTTGGCTTGATACTGGCTACATACACCATTGAAGGTCTTAAGCCTCTTAGACTTAAAAAAAGAATAGGTATACGTACCTGGAGTCCTACATTAAATGACAGCGGAGTTCGGGATCTATTCTTTGGAATTCGAAAACCAACAAATGTCACGGTAATTCAATTAACAGGCAGACTGAAACTGTGTATTGTTTTGCCTAGATTCTATTAATATAACGACTGTTTCAGTCAGAATTTCTTTACCGTCCCGATAATAATATCATAGTAAAATGTCAGACTACACAAAACTCTCCAACTAGAAGTTTGAAACTGACATTCGTTTTAGCTCTTTTACTTGCTTACATTTATAATTTCAGAGCTTTGAAAACTCTTGCTTATTTTTTTTATTCATTCATCATGAAAAAGTTCTGTTTGACTGTACCTACAAAAACTAGTAACATTTTTACGTTCCTTCAAGTTTGAGTTGCGACAACTTTTCGTAACTTGAGAATCAAATCTGACATTGCGGGCTGTAGGTACTAAAGTATGTTAGCTACTGTTTGTAAATAAAGCAGCTTTATTTAAAAGTATTCAATAAAGAGGGAGGGAGATTGAATCCTTAACTATTAGGTTCATTGTGCAGCGGTGAGCGCAGACGAGCGCTTCAAGCGGCTGTAATCGCTCGGAAAATATCGTGATTCGTACGCTTCCTATTTCCTTACTTAATACTGGCAATTTAAAATCTGATTTACTCTTTAATAGTCGTAGATTGAAATTGAAGTAAATGGCATAGTAAAAAAAATCTAGGCGACATCATTAAAACAAGAAGACACTTCCCCAAAGATTTATCTAAAATCTATGCTGGTTTCAAATATTTATTTTTTGGTAGTTTTTACCTATACCTATGCTAATATTGAAGTACCTAAAGTACTGAACAACACTAAGTAAGTGTGAGTGTTAAGTTTCGCTGCCAAGCATTTTATCGTTGCGTACTTGTATGATCTGTTAAGCAGCTTATTTCACTTTTTGCCTTAGACCACCGATGTGGAAAATGTACACTAACCGACATGACGATTACTGCCTTATAAGGATTCTTAGAATCATAAGCTTATTTAAATTAATTTATGTTTTTCTTCACTAAGTTGCAAAAATAAAAGTGTGTTCATAGGTTCTTTATTTGCAAGAAAAGAACCTTAAATATATTTCCGCTAATTAAACAGATGTGTTCAGAAAAAAGTTAATTGCAAAACATTTATTGGAATTCGTGGAGAGTATTCTAAATAAAACTGTGCAAAGCAAAACCCCGCAACTGTAACTAGTAAATACTTGAAGCACCTCTCATAGGTTGTTCTGGATTGCTGCTAGTTATTCAAACGAGAGAATTTCTCATTTCGTTCCATTCCGACATTATTTTTTAAATAGCTAAAGTGTAAATTAACCTTTCGGTTCATAATAAGAGCAAATAAAAGTTGAGGTAGAAATGTTCATGGTACTTTTGAACTTAGGGCGGGCTACACAATTTCGGGGCTGAATCCGGTTGGGTCGGGAGTGTATCAGTGCGTTGCACACAATAAGCTGATTTGCACCGATCAACGGTCGCGATGGGAACCCAATGTTTGGGTGTCGCGATCTCCAAGCCAAGCTGATCTAAGTAGCTTCCTTCTTGATTTTGAAAGAATACCTACCTTTTAAATGTATTCCAGTTACTGAAGATTTCCTAGAACAATTTGTCCGTTAGGGTTTAAAGAATCAATATATTAAACGTTTTAAATATTTAGTAGATACCAAATCTGTATTTATTGGAATTATATATTATTAAAATAAAATAAAAACTATAAAGTAGAACAAAGAAGAAAATTGTGAAACATTTTAATATTGTTTGTGACTAAAACCTGTAGGTACCCAGCACAAATTGATTAGTTAAATCAAATTATGATAATGCAATGTAAAACGGCTGTTGTCCGATTAACGGATGGATGCCAATATGAAAACGAAGAGCTTGTTCACTAAAATAAATCAGTTTAAATTCAAAACTCGCTTCAACAGTTTTTGAGTAAACTAAAATGGATTCGAAAATGAAAGGATTGATAAAAGTTAGAGACAAAAATGTTAAGCAAATTTTTCCTCAATACTCTTTTACTTTCGTAATAGGAAAATGAATCCGAAAGCCCGAAAGCTGTACTTCACAACACTGCAAAGCGGCAACATCTATGGACACCGCTCTCATTGTTAACCCTTCAGAGCGAGTTTTCCTTTTCCCCCGGGTGCCGAAAGCCGCCATTCTGTTCAAGTCTTTTTTCCAATTCAATCTACTTTGCATTGTCCCCGACACTCGCATGAGGCATTACACCTAGACCCCCTACCCTTGCACTTGCTCCCAAGCACTTCTCTTTCCAATGGATTTTATTTACGCAAGAGAAAGCAAGCTTTAATACATATACCGCTGAAGACAATAAGGCGCCTCCAAACGAGATATAAAAGCTTTGAGTTAGTCTCGCGTTCCTTTTAGTAGGATTCCTTTGAAATGAATCGAATAATTCGCGGAGTTTATGCTTATGGACGCTTTTTTATGTGAGGAGTACTTTGTTAAGTGTGAAAATAATGATTGTCGCTTGCGGACTGAGATCGTTGTTATGACAATAATAGGGTCTCAAATTTCAATGGGATGGATATAATTTGAAATCCGTCCCAGCCTACGCGTGTATCCAACATCTCTTATTTACTAATCACTGGAGCGAAAGTTGATAAGACGTCTGAAGTTCCGTTTGTCTTCGCCTGAAGGCTCGAACTTAGTTAAATCTATTTTGTAGTTTCTTAACCTGACCAAATACGTGACTCCAACTTTCATGCTTGCCTTATTGATTCCATCAATCTAT
Organism: Helicoverpa armigera; assembly: GCF_030705265.1. NCBI lineage: Eukaryota > Metazoa > Arthropoda > Insecta > Lepidoptera > Noctuidae > Helicoverpa > Helicoverpa armigera. Next base: position 6,676,508 of record NC_087133.1, on the reverse strand, counting down.
TTTTGTGCCAATACAATCCAGTAACTTCAACAACAAAGGCCCAAACGTAAATAATTTAATGTACCATATTTTTATTGTTTTATGAAAATTTGTGATAAAATGTAATTTAGGTACTCTCCTTTCGTAACTTAAATCGACTTCTTCAAAGAAGTTTCTGTCGGACTCTTTTACATCGTCCCGTTGGCGGAGCGGCGACCAAAAAAGGACAACCGCCGCTCTCGACTGAATTTTTATGAACTTTTTTGTTTGCCTTTTAAAGACGAAATGTAAAGTAACATCACCGCGGGCCGGTTTCTGAAAGGGCACTGCATCTTAAAGGAAACTGTAAATTAAGTTTCTTTTTGAATCTTCGCTTTTTCCGTTTCATTTGAGTTATGATTATGAATCATACGATATTTATATAAACTTCGCACAGAGAATATCTCGGTAGGTTAAGTATATTAGTGGACTATATTATTGAATTCTCACAATAAATGTAAGACAATTTTATCTCTCGTGTATCAAAGGCATTTACACACAATTACAGTTTAGGCCGTAAGTACCCATACCCTAAACGTAGGATACAAAAGTCGTAACCAGACAATGAACACAAACGTTACGTCTATGCTGTAACAATAGCGTGGTATCCAAACAATTGACTAATAATTCCGCTCGGCAAACTGCTACATACCAAATGGAAATTTCGCGTAACGTTCACTGCAGCTATTGACTCTCTTAATGTAAATGTGTTGTTTCGCGATCGGCGCTGCGCGAATCGTAACAATCATTTATGTTATTATGATGAACAATGCCCACGGTATACGGCTACACGCAAAACTATGCCACGTAATTCGAATATTTCACCGAATTTCGGTTTTATACAGATCGTTGAGGAATCATTCGTATATCATATAACATTATTATCGAACGTAATGATATCGCAGTTGGGACCTTCTCTTTCCAACTCCATTTCCCTACAATTGGTACTTAGGAACGCAATATCAATATCTCTTCTAAGTACTTAAGCATTGTACTTCACAAGATAACGAGAAAACTTTATTATCAAGTTTTTACTTTGCGCGTAGTGCGTGCTATATATTGTCATGTTACATCAGTTTCGGGCGGGCCCACTAATACTAGACAACGATAAAAGTCCACGTACAAATACCTAAACAGGGAGAAATAAAAGAAATAAAAAGCAAAAAACGAGTCGGTATAACGTTAAACAATATCGGCGTAGACCGAAATAATCCTTAATACATTGTAGGTAATACTTTATCGGGATCCCAAGAAGGGTGGCTATTGCGTAGGGGATTACCAATTTTATAAGTTAGGTATTCGTGCGAATGTCACCGCAGTAACCATAACGTTTTAGTGGCAGTTTGCCCCTCGTTGGAACACTTCGTATTTTTAATAAAAAAAGCAATATAGTTTTTCACAGCCAAGACCAAGGAGAATGGGAAGGCGCGGAATTTTCAATTTTAAAAATTAAATTGCTTTAAACAATTGTTGTGTTGATGGTTCCTTTTAAGTTATTGCGCTGTCTTATCGTGCAACTAGCGCTTACGCTCTATTTTATTCTCATTATACAAATAGCGACCATTTGGCAAGGAAATGTATGAAAATAAACAAAGCGTATCTACTAGGAAGTAAACGTTTATGAATCTTAATAGTTTGTCAAAAGCTGCACGCTACAAAATAATACTTGTATTCAGATGGTACTCGAGTCTTCATTTCCAAAATAAATACAGACACATTATGGTGTACTTATCATCATTCCTGAACACTTCATGTTATATACAATTTGTTTTGTGTTATTCAGAAGAGATACTTCAACCATCCGTGCTAACTAAGATGAACTTTGTACGAGAATAATAATAAAACATTGTAATACAAGTCTGAAAAATGCTCGAATAGTGACGGATCACTAGTGAGAGCGTCGTTAATTCTCCAATTCCCTCGACACGGTAACACAATCACAAGCGAGAATCACAATGAAATAAAATATTTAGCTCTTTGTCTGTTTTTTCGTGAAAAATGCAAGGAAATTGTTCCGCACGTTACAGAGTGCAATTGCACTGCATTATGTTTATGTCTGTTTTATTTAAACTGTAAGCAATTTGAGTTTGTGAAGCTTTATTTTATGAGTTTTTCCTGACAGTTCGCTTTGCACTTGTTTTCGTAAATGGGAAACACAGAAGTATTAAATACTTACATTTTCCACTACGACACTTATAAAGAGAAGCAAACATATTCTGGTTGTAAAATACTAAAGAACTTCATGAAACTTTTTAATAATCAGACAATGCAAAGCTCAAAATACATTCTCAATTTAAATGTAAGTCACAATACATCATCACAGAACTTCCAAAGAGGATTGCATAATAAATACTCCTTTCTATTCGCGAACGAATACAGCGACAAAGTCTAGTATAAATCTATAAACGTCACATAATATATTATTGGACACAGTTATCCAGTACATTTCTGACGTAGCTACAGTACAGTTGGACGATAAAATTCAATACTATCAAACGTATCTAAATCCGAGCACCTTGTTTTATTGTCAGATGCTAAGCTTTCACTTTAGTTTTATCCACCTTCGTTGAATAAACTACGCACACACTGACATATGTACGTACAACTTATAAATTATATGTATGTATAGTTGTGTTCGTAAATCAATATGTTGGATTATCGTCGCTTTTGTAGCTTACCCTAATTTTATGTAATCTCTTTTCGTTTATATAAAGGACTTTATTATGAAGGTAGTGTGGAAAATCACAGGTCGTAAAAAATCCGTTATTTTTAAAACATTAATTTAATATGACTTTAATTATCCGGGCATCTCTTGAAACTCTCCAATACATAATATGTAGTAGGTGTCACTGTTCGCGCTGTGAGGCTTTGGAACGCTCTGCCTCACAGTATACGTGACAGCACATCGTTAGATGTCTTCAAGAGACGAATTAAAGAACATTTCCTGTCAACATGACCTTATTTGTATGTATGTATTTATTTATTTATTATATTTTATGTTTTATTTATAGGTATATATTTTATGTTATGTAGTTTTATCTGTCTTTTGTTTAATGTTGTGCACTTTTTAATTTTCTCTTCCCTATCGCATCTCTCTATCGCTCTAAGGTTTGCTGTTAGAGAACCCAGTTCTGGGTTAAGCTCGCCTTTGTACATGTCTTCTCTGTGTTGTGTGTATTTTTATATGTTTTTGTGTACAATAAAGAATAATAATAGGTATGAATTTAAATACTTCGCTATTATTTAATTTTGCTACTTAACATTTAATTAACAACATATGAAGCAATTTCACCTCGAATTTAATAATTACCGACAGCAATACATAATTTGTTATATTACCAATTCCTGCAATTATGCGTAATAAGGTACTTTAATAATAAACTGTTCTCGTAACATTTCCAAAACTTTTATACATACCATACTCACAATAATTGTCTCAAACAGTTAAGAGGTTCTCCTAACTTCAAAAATAAGGTCGTAAAGAAAATTAAGAAAGAAAACTCATACAAACAGATGTAAAGTGACGTATTAACAAAACATATCACGCAGTACTCTTGATTGTAACTACAGCAAAGGATATAAAATGGGGCATAAACTGGCTCATATAACAATAAAAATAAATTAGATAAAAGCTCGCAATGAAACTTTACCCATTACACAGCTCGCGTAAAACACAGTTTCATGGGTTTGTAAGATTTAATTATTACAAAATACTTCCAAGAAAACGCGTAATGTAAAACCTTTCGGTAAACAAATGAATGGAGAAAGTTAACATGTAATTTTCAGAAATTTTGCAGAAGCCGTCTTTTGACACAATACATTTTTCAATGCGGTTACGTGGAAAACTGAAATTAATTTTGGTACATTTCCTATATTATTGTGCAAGAATTGTAAAATAATGTTCAGGCGCTGTGATTGGACTTCCAGATTCCCTTGTATTGGTTCTTTAGTTTATTAAATAAAGGATGAAAATGCTAGGTTGCCAATACTTTACGAGCAGTGCAACAGTCTATCGGTCTATAAATTATCCAAAGCCTTAACATTGAAATGCAGTCTATAATGTGCATTTACCTATGCATAGCGTGCTCATGCGCAAGAATATCTTCCCTAACTTTATTTTAAAATGAAAGCACAGTTTTACACCTAAACTTTATATAATAGTGTTATTTAAAAACCTATTGCATTAATAAAGGTGTTGCACTAAAGTGAACAGCCATGTTCTAATATAAATTGTAAGCGGTAACCGTTCCGAGATGTTGGTAGTTTTGCCGCGCCGGCCCGGTCTCGGCCTCCAAATTACCGCAATAACGGTAATTGCAATTTGCTGGTGAAACTACCCACTGTCTTCATTCTCTTCCGCTCTAATGTTGATATAGTAGCATTGCTTTGTACACGAGGACGCTTGAGTAAAGGGTGCAATAGTTTTAGCACCTGCAAGTTGGCTTTGTATGACACTGTTTTTCATCTATCTTTGGACTTCTAAACGAATTGTTTTTCAGTAGAAACCACGTTACTTATGATAATCATGGGCATCAGCAAAGCTGCGAGAAACATCTAGTGTAGGTAATATATTAAATTTTAATTATTTTTCTACTTGTATTCTCTTCCTGTATGAACAGGTCATATTCTCAATTTTTTGTACCTTAATATAAGTGTTGATAAAAAATGTAAACAATGGGCCTCTTGTTTTACGAGCATGTTTTTTATGTTCCTCAACGAAGATCCTTGCAGATAAAGTGCCAAAATAATTCATTTTCGAACACAGCGTATTTTCAGAATACGTAATATTATTTTTCACTTCCCGTTTCACTTCCTCGTTACAAGGATAAGATCACTTGATCGAATCTTATTTTATTTGCTTGTTCAATGCTTTAAGCTATTAATACAAGAATAAAAACATTCAGAACTTTTAAAAGTAAGTACCACTACATATTATCCTTGAGTACGGAACCAATGGAAAACGTTCAAAGCATGTCTTGTCTACGCTTGTTAACCAATCATTCGAAACAAAATTACTTCTGATGTGAACAACGCAAATCGTTTGAGTGCATCGACGAACGTATCTCCAAGTAAAATAGATACGCCGAAGAAAATATGAGCTGATTCTTACATTAAATTCAAATTGGAGATAAAAAGTTGGAGTTTGTGAAGTAAAATGTCTCGAGATAACAAGCTCCAAGTCTGTCTTGAAGTTGCTTATCGATGTTAAAGCATTATGTCTTCGGAGTACTGTCATGTGCAAAATGAGGGGATCTGAAAAAATGTGTATCACTCTACTTGTACCTCATTTTCAATGATCACGTGAATTTCATGAAAATAATGAAAAAATAAAATTCAACATTAAATATTGTAAGATACATTTATTGCTCATATTGCAAGCGTGCACCGAGGCATAATTTTTATATTAAATATTTTAACTGATGACCAAATATCTCAAAAGGCTACCTTATTTAAACTCTTTCCAGTACATTAAGGAATTAATTACTCCTTTTGAGTTCAACTGTACATGAAGATGGAATCATAATAGATACCTACGTGTAAATAATGAAATGATACGTTTCTTTTCTCGCTGATTGGGCATAAAAATATGATACATCTATACGTTGTTTATTATTCCGAACGAGTCTCGAAACTAATAAGCAAGTGGTGCGTTTGTTTTATTAAATCAGGCTATCTTACACGTCACGAACAAATTCTATAACTTACTGTTAATTTCGTAGTTATTAAGCAGGATTGAGGAGAGATTAAACTGTCATAAACATGTTCCGTTTTCATAACATTTCAATAGTCGGCAGTGCTTCTGGTTGTACAATCGCGACATGACTGAAAGTGCAAACGCTTGTATAGTTGTGCACTACAAGAGCTTCTCATGCAAGATTCACAAACACATTCAAGGTTTCACGTAACCAAAATTAGATAATTACGTATTTCCATATATTGGATAAAGAGCTATCGTTTACCTTAAAGGATATGAACACAGGAAAAAATACTGTGCCTGAGAATGAGAAGTACATATATTCTTTTGAAGAATATGAATTGTCTGTCCATCCGTAAGTGTACCCATAATTTTCAAGGTAAGGTAGTAATACATTTTATTTAAGGGTGGATAAATTATACAATTTCATTATATTTCCAGTTTATTAGTGGCACGGTACGATAGTAAAACTTTATCATCTAAAAGGTGAACCAGACATACTAAGGCAGCATAAACGAAGTGTAGCATTAAGTACTAGCTACCATAAGGGTAATGGAAGCGAATACAAGTCTCATCCAACGTCCGTAGGCGACGGTTAGCCAACTATTATTACTAAAGTAGTGGCGCATTTGTCAGCCCCACCACTTTGTCCCCGTAAGAGTCACCAACACCCACTATATTTCATTTTGTTCCTTTACTTCGAGTTTACGTACAACATCCTGTAACACTTTCACGTTATGACTGCACAGAATCCATTTTCAATTTTGTTTACAAATAAAGTTTAATACATTATTGACATTTCTGTAAGTACTACAAACATCGATTAATAACATACATATTCCTGCAATTTCACAAGCAATTATTGGTAACGTGTTTATAATTTCTTCTCAATAATAATTACATGCATTTAATATTGAGGAGATTTTCCACGAATAAAATTAAGAGGTCCCTGATGACTTTATTCTGAGAAACACTCTTCATCAAAATTAAGCGAAAATTAACATGTTCCAAATATACCTCACTTGAACGTGGAGTGAGTTTATTTTATCTTTCCTTTACCTAGTTTATTAACGTAGGCTAGGATAATATTAAGTACATCCGCCGAGTCGTAATATGATGAACGTGAAAATGTTTCCTTTCTGGTTTCGCTTTCACTAAAATGGCTGAACCAGCTAAGTTGAAATATGACATGGACATAATGTACCCTAAGTTTTCCCTAGAAAAATGCCACAGGGTAGATTGTTATCGAAATAGCTGCATACATTGACTTGTGCTTTATAACCCAGGTAAAACCGCGAGAAAATTCTATACAAATAAAATAATTGCGTGGTTGTTGAGTGGGAAGCAACTCCCGTGTTTTAATGATGGTTTTATTTGCACTCTTTAGCTAAAAGTCTTTCATTTTGATATTTCTTAATACAAAGTTTCGTGACATTTAAACCCTTGAAAGTAATTAACATATTTTTTTATTATACTTAGGAAAGTACGCCTCTTAATAATAAAAATTGTAGTCGCTGTTTTTTAAACAAATAGCTTAGACAAACATCCTTAGTAGGAATGACTTAATTAAAAGATACAAGTATTTATATACAATAATATCATTTTCGGATAAGTGGGCCAACATCACTACAAAATGGATCCCTGATGATGGTAGGCGACCAAGACCAAGACCAAGAAAACGCTGGAGAGAGGACCTAGACAACTTCCACAAGGACTGGCCACAAATAGCGACCGATAGGGAAAGATGGAAGGCTATGGGGGTGCCCTTTGCCCAGCAGTGGGACAACACAAGCTAAATAAAAAAAAAAAAACATTTTTTTAACTTAAAAATATATTTCCTTAAATACAAGTACTAACATACTTCCAGGTTAAACTAATAAAAAATAATTGTTTCATAGTCGCGACCAACAAAATTACCTTAACCGTCTTGATAACCAACAGTTCAAGGTATAACTGTTATTCCTTCTGTTCAGTTAACATTGTAACGATCTTTCTGTTAAGTGAATGTTGAGTCTTAAAATGCTTGAATGTTTATTACTTTCGTACATAATCTCGTCTGGATGTTCTGTACTCGGTTAATGTGGAATACGGTTACGTTTTATTGTTCGTTGAGTTGTTTAGCGAAGGTGTATAAAATAAATATATTTTTTGGTTATATAATAGGTAAGTTAAATTGGTGATAAACACTCTCTTAAGGAATGGTATTAATAAAATTATGAAGACGTCTGAAGCTTATACGTACATAAAATGTCACTATTTTTTAGAGCATCTAACACACATCATAACTAGACTACTATACAATATTAAATGTTCGCTATTCTTGAGTTCAGAATAATTTTTACAATGATACAACTATTTGACATCGTATCGGACATCAGAAAAACAAAAACAGCTTTCTTACACAAACATTGATACGAAAATACAAGGAAACTAATAATGGCGACCTTCTATAATACTTGTAAACGTTACAAGAGCCACTTGTTTGTCTTCAAAGCAAATAATAAAAGGGTAGACAAAGTCAGGGCAATAATTGCGAGAATAATGTGGAAGTTAGCTGACATAGCCTTCTATTACTGGAGACAGAAAAATATCGCCATTTATTAAAGACAGCTGAACCGTTTAGATCTAGCTGGAAAATTAAATGTCGATGTTTTACTTTATTTTTATCGATAAATAGATAGATAGATTTTATCGCAACTGATGTATGAATGTATTTAGAATGTTATTTACAGAGCTTTTTCGCAGACTGTAAGTTGAAACCTGTCTGATACTCGTAGCTACTTATGCAGTGCTCTTGCTTTAAAAGATATTTGACTAATAGCGCACTTAACTTTGGATAAGAATAATTTGCTCTCGAGACCTTGGCAATCTAGTGCTTATTACTTTTAGGTATGTTTTACAACATAAGGCTATTTCAGTTATTGAGACCCTTATCTTAAAAAAAACGATGTGAAGGTAAATACTACTTTCCCCAGCATTTCGAGTGACCATTTAATCGAAATCGCAACCTCTTTCTGCCGATCTCGAACTAATTTGCTGCTTCATTTAAAAACCGCTGATCGGGTCATCCAAGACCAAAGGCAACGGATTAGCTTCACTTAAGGCACTTATGGATTAAATCCTTGTAAGCACTAAGTAATGCTACATGTTTTGGAGAAAGGCATTAGAATTGAAGACCTTTTGACCGCAAGTCACCTAGACCTTAAGGATTTCTTGAAGAAATACAAAGGTGATATGAGTTAAGAGGATTTCTGATGTCTGATCATTGGATCATTGACCACAAATATTACACGTGGCAAAATACTCTATTAGTTCTCACTCTTGTAAAGACAGGTATATGATAAAGTCAAAACGTCACCACTGCTTAAACAAAGCAAAGCTCGTGTACGTCAATTTTGGTACTCATATACTGATTTATCTTACACAAGCAGTGATTCCAGTGATTTTCTAATCAATGCAAATTCATTATCAAGGCTTAAGCCTCTTGAAGCTATAGACACGGTTTTTTCCAGACAGATGACCTTTCCATTTAATTAGGTTTTCGAAGTTTCATCGTAATACTTGGTCCCATTAATTAATTAATTTTGTTAAATGAAGCGTTATTGTGAGCCGATTTCGTTTACATTATACTGATAGTATTAAGATCATTCTATTTTCAGGTGTTTTGTACGAACCCAATTTCTATTAGATTATTTTTCCAATCTATAAAAGTACTTTTGAAATTGATAGTCTTTTTCTTTTACGTTTTATTGCGCACATTTGCAAACAAATGGAATTGTCACTTTTAAATGAGATAATTCGACAACAGTTTAGAAGATAATCCCCAAAGGAGACAGACCCGTACATACACGGTTGCCAATACAGTATTAGGTCAGTCCCAATCTGATATTGGGCGAGCTTATCGCTATTTAGCGGGCACGGTTCCAATCCCGAGCCATAATGGAGAAATTTCCCACAGAAAACCGCAACGTTTAATTTTAATTTCAATTTTAAATATCGATACAACGTCTGGATGTCACATCCCTCGGCTTGACCGGCGCTGTAAGCTTCACCAAGTACAAATAGAGAATAGTGGTTGCAGTAATAATGGGTTGGCGTATAACTAGTGCTGGCGGAGCGTTAAATTTATATTAAAAACGTACTGACGCAGTGTTACATAACACGTGCGCTTTGTGTCAATGATATTTACTCACACAACGTTATAAATGTGTATGCTCATATGCATGTGTGAGTAAAATTGATCACAAAGGGTGCAAACTGATAGTTTCCAGTTCCATAGCGGAATGTAGTTGTTAGACTAAAATTATAGCTGCTGGTTTTTTTTTGTGACGGCAGAGCAAATAATTGTTGGGAACAACACTTGAAATTAGAAGCTTTTAGGCTAGCTCGACTTACAGGTATTTTATTCTACCCGGCCCAAAAAGTTTTATTCCATGACGTAAAATTATAAACTTTATTTAGGTTACATAGGAGCTAGAATTCCTGTGCAAATAATTGTATTTTTTAGACAATTGTTTAAAAAAACACCGTAAAGACAAACAAACTTTGCTATTCAAATAATAAAGTCTTACTATTCAAATAAACTATTACTATAAAACCTATTCATTCTCAAACTGATATTTTGTCATGCGGCGTTTTATTCTTCATCTCGTTCAAGATTGATATTAATTTGGTCTAAACCATCTTCGTACATTACTAAACGATACAATATAGTAAGGAAGAAAAACAAGATTAATCGTATTAATTAGGCGCCACTGTTTCATCCTGTAGGTATTCGTGGCCATAATTCGAGTCGGGGCAAAATTCGACTAAATTGCTCCCACCCAAAATCAAGTGCCATTGACCTCATATTCTTCGAACAAATAAATAAAAGAAAGCTAAGTAAATAAATTGGGAGTTTTATGTAGTTATGTTTTTATCTTAACCTTTTTCCTAGTTGTTAGGATAGAAAGAAAGTAACGCTCATTAGTAAGCGGATGGGATGAATGGTGTTTCCTTGTCCAACTGACTTAATCCTTAACATGTCAGCTACTATTTCCTTCTAAAGAACCATATGGACATTTTGTTGGACGTCGAAACCAAAAGGAAGATAATTATAACGAAGCGTACATCTACATAAATACATAAAACCTACATTTGTCTTCGTCAAAGTTAATGGAGTATCATATTTGTATCAACAATATTCCTAATACAATTTCAATCAACTAAACAAAAATATTTAAAACAATATCCAAGCAATAAACAGCATCTGTTTCCAAACAAACGGATGGAAATATATATTTATTGTGATAGGGTTGTTTTGATCTTTGATTGAACCATTAACTTGATTGCCGTACTTTAGAAATTCAGTACTAAAAGTTGGGTAAAGTGTTTTAATTATCGTCTTAACTCGGTGCCAGCGAGCAAAGTAGTATGAAGTTTACGAATTAACTGAAATATCCGCTTCAACCCTACACAGTTGACTTTTAAAATATTTTATACAATTTTTAATTTTGCATAGTAATTTGACGCTGGAGTTTGAAACTATTAAGTGGCCACTTGTCCGCCGGGCGACTGTTTGTATGATTTCGTTTGTTTGCTTTACTCGTTTATATTGGAAATATGAACAGTCAATTACGATAAATATTTGGTAATATTACCTGAAATTATTACCGATAAATTACTTAATTAATTTGGCAATACATAAGCTGAATATAACGTATACTTGTCATTCTAGAGTGGGCACGATACATCTCCCTTGCTGGATAGAGGGAGACCAGACAGACTTACACTACCTAAAAAGTTGCCTTTGCAAACATACGCGAACATTTGAACAACGAACAATAGTAGTGTTTAGCTAAACAAAGCCATAAAACCATATAATCTAAAACCGACCCCACAATTACGTGAGCATTACGTGTTAAATCTGATACTGGCTCATTTAGACAAATAACGCACTGGCAATGGAAGCAACACAGCTGCGTTTGCCAACGTGACCGCAGTCAGCCTGTTATTAGTTAATCCGACAAGCCTACGGCACTTAACCGTGCTTAGTATTAGCTTCAATCGACCTTGCGGCTGCACCTTATCAGTTGCAACGTGATAAGCAGAATCAATTTGCCGTAAATGCATTGTAGATAATAGATCTCCAAATTGAGAAGATTATTGAAAGATTGATATTTAATTCTGTATAAAAGTTATTTAATTTAATCAACAAATATGAACTGTAGGTGCACTAGAACCAAGTCAAATGGGCTTCAGTAGTCTGTATGAGTAGACACTGGTTACATGCAAACTTTTCAGTAACCTAATTACAGCTGCTTTTGTTGCACATTAAATTATAACAGAAAATATATTTCTAAAGAGAAACTGTCTAACCCTGCAACCACTCTAAATCACTGTGGTCTTCGGCACCACGAGCCCTGTGTTTAACGTATAAACTCAATTTGTTACCACTATAAAAGCGTAACCACTACAAATGTACATCAGATCGATGTTAATCAGACCTCTATCCGCCTCATTGGCTACAAAGGGACGCCATGCCGAAAACCACCAATAAAGCTACACATAACAAATAACATTATCTTTCTGTTACAACTTATATCAAAACATATTTTCGCAAATCCTATCGAATTCCTACCTACATAAAGGTCGGAAGGGTTGAAAGATTCACGCTGAATTTGCGACTAAAATAGCTGAGTCAAACCAAAGCCCTGTCAAGCCCAAATTGGATGAATCACGTGACATTACGAATGTATCGTACACATTTATTTGATAAAAGCGTACGGCGAACGTGTCAGGAATGTAATAATGTGGGTATAATAGCTGCGCCAATCATGGCGATGTGTTTAATATATGCTAGTACTAGGGATGTCATCGTATTAACATGATGTTACAACGTTTAATCATGTCGCCTTAGGACTTCGTAAATTAGTTCCTTATTCTATGTATATCGGATTTGGAGCGAGGTTTACTGAATGTAATCTCAGGGGCCCGATTCTCCTAATTTTACTTAAGCGACCTTCGATTGACGTTCGACTCGATTCGACTGAGATCCAATCCCGACTCGATTACTATTGAAGCGTATGTGGCATTCCGCTATTTTTTCTTTGAAATAAACGTTTTTATCCTTTTCTGTCATTCAATAATGAATCATTTTGTCTGCAAATGATTTACGATTGCAAAATGATTGTACAGCAAACTACCGTATAGACCAAAATCATCAAAATAGCAGACCAATCGCACACCAATCAAATGTCAATCGAATACGATTGGTCTTTTATTAGTAGCAGAATGCCCGATATGGTTAAAACTGCTATTACGATCATATTGCGATTCGATTTCTATTCGATTTTGACATTATTAACTTAGGAGAATCGGGGCCCAGAAGTTTGGTGCTCGCGTCTGCGAATCGTTAAATTGAGCGGATTCCTTCGAGCAACTGTATCGTATATTGTTTTGCTATTGATATGTACGCGTTAGTTGGTTACGCTTGGCTGATTCAACTAAATTAGTTATATTTGGATCTTAATATATTTCAAGTACCTAATAAATCAATTTTAAGATTATTACAGTTACTAGCTCAGAAATGAGTTATCTCACCACCCATTTGATCTTATTGCCGACAAATACCTAGCAAAATAAATTCACAAGCAATTCATCAAACTAGGTACTGGATGCTCGATATTCCTCCTTTTCTAGGGATAAAATAATCTACATGCTTCTTAATTCTGCAATATTCGAATACTGTTTGACGTATACGACTATACATCAAACTTTAATACCAAAGATCATCCTTTTAAATATTCACAAGAGAACTGCAATATAAATAAAACTTAGTTTTAATGGACGTTTATCTCGGCAACATTATTTATACATTTTGGAAAGTTTTAAACTTTCAGAATCACAGACAAGGGTGAGTGGATTTAATTATAAATATCTCGTTACTATAATTAACTTTGAACACTGATCTGATGTAATTAAAGAAAAACATTTTGGTTATTTGATTTCCTATTTAAAGTACCTGTAACATGGTCATATTTGTCATAATGGTCATCCTTATCTAGCTTTGTTAGGTCTTTGTCGTGGAGAAAGAACTGCATTATTACAAAATTTTTGATGGATATTTAATATGGTATTATGAAGTCAAATTAAAATAGAATCATACACAACTGGTTCATTAAGATTTTAGCAAACTTATTAAGATTATTAATCAGTTTGCGCCTAGTGTAGAACAACGAATCAAATTCTCTTTATAATCAGAAGTCGGATTTCCAAGTCGTAAAAATTGTAAGCTATACTCCAAAATTATTGCGACTGTCTAATAAGAGTACTAAACATTTCTAGATAACGCAATAATAATAGAATTACGCTTATATAGAACCGCAATAAAACTTCAAAAAGACGTTAAGTGGAAAGTATTCACTTTATTCTACAGAAACGAGCTCATATCCGTAGTTAAATTTATAAGGCACGTATAACGTAATAGGATGCGTCGTGAGCGTTATGAAAACGCTTATAAATCGGTTATGGGGTTCCATATACAGTTTCATTTCATAGAACGCGTTAACTTAGTAAATAAACTGTTATTTTTTCCGCAGTGTACGCGCCGACTACAATGCGAACATAAGCCTAATGGATTTAGCGTGTAAGTTGCATTTAGGGGACTTAGTTCATGCAAAATAATCGCACTAGCGCCCCGCAAACACGTTATCGTGCAACGGACTTAAATAAACTTCTATTTTTTTCTTCATTTTATTTCCTTTATGAAAGCAAATGAACTGTTGGATGTCTTAATTAACTCCGTAGTATACACGAAACTCGCCTTAACTTGATTCAACAAGTAGCTGTGGGCATAACGAACTAAATTAATTTGATTACGCGGTAGATCAACGCAAACCAACACAATCATTGTATACATGATGATCATGAGTTAAAGTTTTAATGATAATGTTTTGCAGCTAAGTTTTGTCAGTTGAGACGTCTCCTTTCTGTTTTATGAAGGCAGACATTAACCCCATTACAAGACAGTTTTTAGTTTTAGTTTGAGCAAGTTGCCGAGTAATGCAAGTAACTATCGGTTACGGTTGCATGCGACCGCAGCGCCTTGCCTCCCCGGTTATTATGTAAATGAAAGAAAAAGCCCCTGCCCAATCGGCCGAATCAACGAATGCGCTTCCAAAGTGTTCATTAACATAATTTATTCGCGCCTGTCAGTGCCGGTCTTAAATTTGTGGAAGGTTATTTTTCAACGTGGAAAAATTGTGTAAAGCGGTCACGTATTTTTTAGCGTCAAGGGATCCGTACGGTGTAGTTTAATAATGTCATAACCAGGGCCGAGTGAGAGCCGCGCGATAACATCGAAGATACATCGCGGCCCGCTCGGATTTCCAACAATCATTTATTTTATGCGTAAGGTCTGGTTACCGGGGCGGATGTTTTATACATGCACGTCAAAAGAATACTCAAGTTCTTTATAAAAATTTCATAAAATAAAAGACTTTAAAAGTTTCAAGTCAAAGCTCCGTGAAGAGACTAATGCAATAATTCACAGGATTACAGGATTCTTAAGTATTAATAGTCTGTCCCTGGTTCAGCCAACGGTTATTCGGGAAACGCTTTAAGTTGTCACTTTAATCTCTTTTGGCTTCGAGCACTACTATTGCATCTGGCGGGGATACGTTTAGATTTCTATCCGCCTTTTACTGTACTTAGATGGATAGAAAAGGTTACTTCAAAATCCTTTTTGTACATAAAGGTACTTTTGGGAAAAGTGCTTTTAATATGTATTGAAGAGAAAGTAATAGGATAATAACACGCAACCAGTTTTATTGAAAAATGGGTATCCATATTGAAAGTAACTTAATGTATCAGATTTCTGTTCAAATCAAAACGACTTCAGATGTTGAGAAGGAAGAAGATTTCCGAGCACCTGTTAAATATGTGTCAACAACCTTTAGACATAAAAATAATAGTATTTAGGTAATAATAGTAATTAAAAAGTGTTTCTCAACTTGCAGTCATGCGATGGTTTATCTTACAATTAATGCTCATTCCAAAGTTGTCATTTATTTAACTTATCTAACAAAACATAGCTGCTGTAAACACTTTTAAGACCAAAAATCGGCGCTCTGCCAAAAAACGGTTTACTGTCACGAAAACTTATTTTTTTAAAGTATTATCTATTCAGTACAATCATTATTTTAGTTGATTTTATCAACCGTAAAATTTATTTTTTCAGTCGGTGTCATTATTTAAAGAAAAGAACTGATACACAAAAATCCGACGGACTGGCTAAAAATTCCAGACAGGAATTATATTTATTTAACTTTCTGAATACCTACTTGACCAACTGTACTCAGCTAAATAAGAATATATTTCTGAAAACTGTACCTACCCATATTTGCGCAAAACCACACCGAAAACATTTTGCGACGGCACAAACTATGTAGGTACATACCTTGTTTCCATAATGAGTTAAACAATGTAGCAAGAATTATCTCCCTTTGTGTCAAAGGTATTCTTGATCCCCTATTCTATGAACCGGCCCGATTATCATGCGTACGGCCTGTCATCCACTTATTAGAGAACCTCGACATATTTCTACGAAAAAAAACATTAAAACAAAAAAAAAATAAGTAAAATTGAATAACATACATACCTATGTACATAATTTGGATGTTTCCTTTTTTACTTATAAATGCCATAAAAAATAGTAATTTAATGAATAAACCATATTTGCTTGCAAATTCAATTCTGTTTGTTTGTGCTAGTTACTATCTCGCTACACGCTCTTGAAGCTAATTAGAATTTAACATGTTCTAAAGTTTTCGCCGTTACGTATACTAACCTAACGTAGAATAAGCTAATTATTTGACTAGGTACGATATTATTTTAGTTTGTTATTAAATTAATCAAGTTTTACCGAGTACCGAGATCCGCTGTCGGTATGGAGAGTATACTCCAACGAAATGGACCGGCGACCTAGTTCAGTTTGCTGGAATCTACTAAATATGAGCAGTCCGGGATTGTTTGTCCTTTGTGGTTTAAATTGGATAGCTAGATACCAAGCAATAACTACCTATGTCTCATTTAAAATAAACAGACACCTAATAATCAGCACAATCAGGATATCAGTAATAGCTAGTTATCACTTTATAAGTGCATAAAGTGGGCCGCTAGAGTATACAATCATAGCTTCGAATATTTCTTTGACTTGAACTGTTCTGTAGAGGTAATTAAAGTATTTGTAACAAAATTCAGTCACGTAATGCTTACAGGTAAAAGCCACTACATACGGAAACCGAGTTATCTTGTAAAACAATTTATTAATCCAAGAATCTACATACACACGATCTCATCCGTAATAAGTACGCGCCCATTCAATTTTCATTTCTGGTCAAGGGTAAAATGTTCATAGACATTTCATGCTAATATCATAGGAGGGTAAACGCTATCGGATATCTTCGGCCGTAATACTTAAGTGTTTTTATGAAACCTGACGATATTTGATATGGGGGGACGAAAAATAAAAATTAGCAATAAAACGGGATGAGAATAAAAATTACCTTCTTATATTTTACTTTGGTTTGTTACAAGTGTGAGTACTTTTATAGCTTGAAACTTCATGGTAAAGAAACCATGGTAAACTTATGTTACATAAAATCAACCAATGCTTTATCGATAAGCGATTTATGCCATAAAATCATTTATTTCACATTAACTAAGATTGGATCCTTAATACGAATATCGATTGATGAATAAGTGTTTACCAATTATAAAATGTAGTTATAATTAATTCATTAAAATAATCCGTCGCGTTTTCTACATATGTACTTATTTTGTGCCTTATTATATTCAGTAAAACTTTACATTTCTGATCTATCTGCCATAACATATAAAATAACTACCAACATTAACAGAAAATGTTGAATAAAAAGGTATGACTTCCAAATATCAGACAGCCAAAAGATAACATTCAAATATACCTATCTAGACACACGGCAGTGTGTCCGCCAAGTTCGAGCAAAAAAGGCGACACACCGGCCGTGGGTTATATTACACGAACCATTTCGGGCCAAATTCGACCCCCCTGTAACTCAAAATCTATTTTATTTACGCATATCAAATTTCTAGTATCTGTTGAGACCCCCTCACTTATCTAAAATACAAAATTTCATTAATATACCTATTGTAGGTCTTGAGATATTGACGTCAGAAAATCGCTATTTTTACTATACACTGATTCACTTATTCACTTATTCACTGACTCACTCATCAAAAACCTAGACCACTTCCAATGGTCGTATTGACTTGAAATTTGGCATGGAGGTAGGTCTTTATGTCAAGGTAAAGGGAAAAATCTGAAAATGGCCAAGTGTGAGTCGGTTTCAAAATAATGAAGGTGTTTTATACCCGGTGTAAATGTATACCCCTAAGGAACTAAAACGAACTAAATTTATCTATATTTATATAATATATCTTCGAATGGTACAAAGGTTTGTATTTAGTCAAAGTAAAGTAAAAATCTGAAAACGGCCAAGTGTGAATCACTTTCGAAAATAACGAATGTGTAACTTTGATCCACGAACATAATATATGATAACATGTCATGTCAGTCAGTTGGTAAATCTAGTCATAGTTAATCTAGTTCATTTCTTTGTAAGAAACATAGTGCATATTAAAAAATCTAAAAGATAGTATAAATGAGACATTTCTTTAACTAACTTCATCATAAGAAAAAATAAAATAAACAACCTTACAAAAATAAATGAAATCCCACCCAAAACAAAATGTGAAAGACTGCCAAGTTCGATAATATGGGAATGCTTCGCCTATAAAAGAAGTGAGATCTGAATAAGTACCAAGTTCCATACACATACCTCAGTTAAAAATAGTTACTTTTTAATGATGATTACTTGGCAAGTTTTAATAGAAAATTAAATACTTGATTCATTGCGTTTAGTAGGTTTAAAACAAGGTGTATGAAAACTTGCCAAGTAACATCATTAAAAAGTAACTATTTTAACTGAGGTATGTGTATGGAACTTGGTACTTATTCAGATCTCACTTCTTTTATAGGCGAAGCATTCCCATATTATCGAACTTGGCAGTCTTTCACATTTTTGTTTTGGGTGGGATTATTAAGTTCTAAATTATTTCAATATTACCACCACATTAATTTCAGCCTTCGTGAATAAAATCTTGCAGACATCTTAATTACTCGTAACGAAAATTACTCGCGTTAACGTCTTACAAATAAGTCTATCCAATCTACGATTAACTATCATAGCGGCTCTCTTAATAATAATTATAATCGGGGTACGAAGTATAAGATGAAATATAGAAATATAAGCTTTTATCTTTGCACCAGCAATAATGTTATATGTATTCGATTTTTTATATCTCAGTAATGACCAGGAATTCATTTAATAAAGGCTGTCTTATCCCATCATGTTTGTTGCCTTGTTTTATTTAAGGCGACCAATTGGTAAACAATAATTCCATAACCGGCACGCGCACCTAAGGATCCAAGAGGGGACGAAGCGTCTGAGCGGGGCGAGAATTACTGGTAACCAAGTTGTATTTTGATCCGTTTTGTATTTACTGAGAAAAATTGAGATTATTGGCGCCAACATTTCCAATGCGTCCTCTTATGGCTTTCAGTATAACAAGTGACTTTCCATCTAATCAACACAACTTAGTTGCTAGGCAACGCTGCCATACACTCAGGTAAGACTGGTTTAAGAAGACTTTGCCAAGCTCGCTTTAAGAGTAACAAAATGCATACGTCAACTTTTTTGACTCGTTTCGTTACTTAGTTTGTTCAAAAATTTAGTTTCAATAAAAATTCTACCAACATTCAATCGGACATGGCCTAAAATAATGACGATTTATTTGATGAAATAGGTTTGTATGCTAGCATTTAAATCGTAATAAATGTTAAAGTTTTTACAAAACAATAAATAGCATTAATGAATATTCGAAAGCAAGCTACAGTGACATTATTGTGATTTATTTGATGTCCAACAAAACGTTATAATTACTTTTTTGTTGGGACTTTTCTAATGAAGTGGCAGTTATAATGGAAGATTCTGTCACTTTATTGGACTCATGATTATTGGAGTATCTGGGATTTCTTACCTTATACTTAAGAGCAGTCAAATTGAGTATCGTCAAAATGCACTGTTGTGTTTTCAAAAGATTTCAGGGTATTTATTTAGTAGGTAAAGTTTATATTAAAAATGTTTGTTTGTTTCACTGTAAACACAAAAGGACCGACTGCATCAAATATTCAAAAGTCTAAAAGGATTTTTAACAGTGCCTAGAATAGAAACGCCCTTTTTGAAATAAAAATAGACGTTTTGCATTATCTTGCTGTCTGATTTTTATGAAAATTACAGGATTGAGTTAATATAACATTTTTATTTCGGTCACGTTCGGAATTTTATAGTCGACAGAGGCGGCCTCCTTTTTCGGATTAAAATGTCACTTGCAGATGAATTTCAACGAGACGGACATAATGCTACAAAGTTCTTGAAAATCTAGATTAAAAGTTGTAGCTAGGAAATAGAAAAATATGCCATTGAATATTTACCGTAATTGAAATTACATTGAGTGAGTACAATTACAGTATACATTTTCTTCAATACTAATGAAAATATTAATTATTTAGAATGCATTGCATGAATTGTACAATTAGTCCTTAGGTTATCAAATAACTGTTTGCTTGCTACGCCGTAGCAGAAACGCAATCTCGTAGCATACGTAGCCGGCTTGCTACGAACACAACAACAATATTCGTAGCAAACAATTTGGATTTTAGCTGGTTAATATAGAATTTAGTATAATATTATAGGATTATAGCTGGTTTTCATAACTTAAGAAGAAAAAAACTATAATTTTATACCTACATACTAATACTTTAACGTTATCAGCAATCTCTATCAAAACGTTTATGTAAATAAATTAATCTAATCGTTTTACTTATAAATTTGGAACAGTTATGAACAAAGGACGATTAAAATGGATTGCAATAAAACTAGTACTTGAATTCAATGAAAACAACTTCAATTGCAACAGCACTTAAGATATCAATGCCATCGGAAATATTACGATATAAAACCATTTCGTATTTTAAAATAATAATGGTAACAGCTTTCAATAAATATTTCAGTTTAAACTTCAGGGATTTATTCAAACATTCTGTCTGGTTATAACTGATTCGATTTACGATATGAATCAGAACCGATTTTATGCGTTACTGTGCTATACATACCTACTTTATTTTAAACGCATCGTGTGAACACAGCTTACCTATATTTATCAACAACTACCAACTGGCTTCCGCCAACAGTCTCGCACGCATTCCGTGGCAACTCTTCCGCGCACCTGGATAAAAATTTGCTTCTAAACTTTGGCGATAAATAGGCTAAGTATGTACCACTGCATAAATTTTTCACATCAATAAATCAGCAGTACTCAAGATAAGCGCATATGAGTAAATAAACTGGATGACATTTTAATATTTTTTTATTTATTTATGTCTTGACACTTGCAGTAACATATAACATGAAACCTAACAAGATGACGATGGACGAAATATTCTGCTCCTACAGTAATAGTCCTTTAAAACATACAAGCGAAAACTGTAAACAAACAAAGACAAACAAAACAAAGCACCGTGAGGCAGGAATCTAAGCAAAACATGTGACTGCGACAAGCCGAGTTATACGAATATTAGTGCCCAATTCTATACAACAGAATTTCATAGATGACACTGGTGCTATAAAATAGAACCCGAATACTGGCGAAAATTACCGAATATCATCGCATATTCGAACCGAACGTACTATAATTATGTTGGTACATATTTTTCAAGCTCCTAATGATGATGTGTGCCTAATGAATGGCCGGTCGTCATTAATACCGTGGTGCGCGCTAATGTCCGGTTTCACGCATCGACTGCGACTAATTCAACCCCTCCCCCCCCCTTGTGTCACGTCCGACATAACGCACAGTTCGTTACTGTCCGCTTTTACTGTACAATATCTTAATTACACTGACTTGTCGGTCTACCGCGAATAGCAAAATTGTTTCTGAAACAGTTTAGCTAGCGTTCTCAATGAAAACAAAATGTTGTGCAGTTGAATTTCAACTAACGCTCGTGTGTAAGAGCCGTTATATTAAGCCATTCGAAGTTAATCGGTCTGTTCATTAAAACTGCACTGTTTATTTATTATTCGTTTTGTGAAATTTTGCTTTAAAACGAATAGCTTTTCTGTGAAATGCTCTTCGCTGTTCAAATATTAATTATTATTTAGTTTGTTTTATAGTATTGAAATGCAGCTTGTTGGGATATTAATACTTCCAATTAACTGTATGTTTTATAGATCCGTGGCATGGAGTTGGTATTAAAAGGCGATGTTTGCTTGTAGATAAGGTCAGGTGGGCTCGCACATTGTAGTTCCCGCAGTAAACAGAGGTTTAATAAATCATCGGCAAACATCGCTAAAAGGAACTGAAGCACAATACCTCGGCTCCGACTTGTAATTCCCCTCTCCCCTCCCCCCCCCCTACGTCCATATTTTACAGCTCTTTTACCCGTTCATTTTTAAAATACGATGTTCGACAAATTCACTTAATGCCGCGTTAAATGAACCGTGTTCGCATAATAAAAGATTTTATACTCAAAAGCGATTTCAGAATGGACGATATTTCCGTGAAACGAGAAAATGCCGCACTCCACGTCGACGCTTCATCTCGTCTCTAGTAACGTCGGAATATTTTTTTCGCGCTCGAACGACTCTGAATTTCGAGATAATAAAGTTAAGAAAACACCACATACAAATAACACTCAGATTACTTTAAATACTCCGGTAAAGTGAGCTTCGCTTCTTTTCCGGGTAATTTATTCGTTTATTAAAAAGTCCTGTGGAAATTTATTTTGCTGTCACAATATTAAGTTAGCCTAAGTCTGCGCGGAACATTTCATAATCCGTGATGTTCGTCCAAAGTTAATAAAGAAAACACGAAATAAACATTTCCTTTTCGAGCGTATCCCAGGCTAGCTAAAAGTGGCTAATTACTGTCCAAAAGCGATGTGAAAAAAAATCTCCTTCATTTTTTCACGAGCATGTCATGGTAGGCTCATCATCAAAGGTTTGCATAGTTCGCCTTTCATCACGCTATCGTGGGTTAAAGAGAATTTTGTTTTTATTCAAAAATTGTTTTACCCCATACTCGCTTTGATTCGTAGAAATTCTAGCATCTAAATGAAATTCTACCATTTCGGCTCTAAAAATATAAATTAACTGGATTTAACATTTTCGTATTTCTTCTGTTCCTTATCTACGCTAACAATGATTTATTTAATACTGAAAAGATTATTATAATGCTCTAATTATGATATAAACTTTCAAAACAATGCAACTTAGGTTAGCTTCGTTATAGTTAATTAAAGAAATAATGTATACCGTGTACTAGTGAACCCAACAGATTCCTCTGCAGCGTGTTAATTTGCAGCCCCCTTTAGATACCAACTATGAAAGCTAGCTAAATACAACTAGAAAATAATATTCTTTCATAATAAACAGTTTTATTGTAACAGTTAGAATATTTGAAAAAATTTAAAAAATTAAAAAAAATAATAAAAAAATTAAAAAGGCAAAACTGGAAAAAAAGAAAAACAACAAATGTCAAGTTATGTGTATACAATAGTTTCCTACCTACATAATATGTAAATACAACAACACTCCGTTTTGAAAATACATGCAATGATCCCCTTCAATGTCTTAAAATAAATCCGTGTAAGTGAGTTCCTCTGTTGATCCCAATCACAATCCTAAAAGCCTTTTAGCACATAAAATATTCCCACGTGTGGTTTATTTTTGTATGTATGTTTTCACCTTTTGCATTGATTACGATTCTATAATTCACTGCAAGAAACTGAATTTGTTGGCTGAAGCTGAAATAAAAAGGATTTTAAAGCGTCCTACTTAGCTACGCTTTTCTCGTTTTTACGTGGAAATGAGATAAATGTATAAAATGCATTAGCCGGTTATTTTTCTGGCTCGGCTTGGCGCGAGAACGCTTTAAGCGATGAGCTAACCCATAACATTATAACCCCTTTACACATAAATGTACTAAAAAGGATAATTTAACTAAAAGGTTCTATGGTTGAGTTGGCGTCCCGTTTCATATAGTTGAAAGTTAAAGAGATTTATTACAATTCAATATTGTGGTGTAAGTAGGTGCTGATAATGGTTCTGTTTCAGTGGTGGACAGTCACAGAGGCGAGACCCTGGAGTTAGCGCACGTCCAGCGAACAGACATGGGAGCCTACTACTGCATCGCCAGCAATGGCATCCCGCCCACCATCAGCCGACGATATCACGTCGAAGTACATTGTAAGTTATCACCTTCATTAGAACTTGTAGTAGACATACTTGAATAGAATTTGGTCTAAGTATCTCCAGAACATTCTATGTAGCCAATCTTATTAAAGTTTTGCTAACTTTCCTACACATACTTACCGTAGCACCTTTTCTTATCTCACTCTAGAAAAGGTCCCAAATATTTGTAAGTTGCTTAAAATACACGAGGAAAAGTAATTGTGCTGGAGCAAAAGCCTTACAATGGTGTTTTACAAAAGAGCAATTGAATGCGTGTGCCGAGCTCTCGACATTTTGATCGCCTTTCGATAATGTCCGATTGGCTCTTGTTTTCGTTCGAAATTCGAAAGCTGCCCAACAACAGTCAACAATTTTTAGAACGTATTGTTTGTTGTTCAGTGTGTTCAGAAGTTTTCTTTTCTTCTAAATGGGTACATGAAGTACTCTTTATGAATGTCAAAAGATCCGCCCGTTCGATTACGTGACGTTGAGAGGAGGGGCAACAAACTTAGGCGCAAAGTTTCAACGAAGTTGTTATTCCATCCGAATGTTTCACTTTACACTTAAAGTCTTTACTTACCACAGTGTGAATTCTAAAAATAAATACATAATATTGTCTCCATCACAGATGTATGTGACATGTATTACCTATGCCTTTCATGAGACTATTGAACTTTTAACAAAATCTATTTTAGTACATAAAAATATTCGTCTAGGTGTTTTATCGCATCAAACAATAAAGATATCTGACAGAAAATAAATTAACTATTAAATAGATAGACATATATCATTTACGTTACAAAAAACCTAAGTGAAAGATACATACCTTTTATTTTGCATTTCGTTATAAGAATACATTTCAATAAACATTTCTAATGGAACTGTTTAACCTTTTCAACGTTTCTTTGGCTCAGTATTCACGACTACTAAATTGAACTAAAAGCTTATTTATCTGGCACACGGTGAACGAATGAAATTTATTTTTTTCTATTGACGAGTAAGTACTCTATGTGTGTTTAAAACAAAAGTATTCGAAAAACCAATTTTCTCTGGAAACGTACGTAATAAAAACTTAATCGCTCTCACTGAACTTTATTCTATGGTCTTTTTGTACGGTTTAAGTATAACGAGTATAAAACTGAGTTTTTCATCTAATTAAATTTTGAATGGAGTTTTTGTTTATACATCGTTATGTTGATACCTTTTTTGCACTCATTATGTTTGTGATGAAAAGTGTATTCAACGTTTTTCGGTTGAGCACGTCAACGTATGGGCGTATTTGTCTTTTGTAAACATATTAGTTTTTATCGATAACCAGCACTATTTCATATTCAGCTTAACACATAAATAAACAATATTTATTACATAAAATTACTTGTAAAATTAACTTCATAATATCACTAAAATAACATTTTTATCCAACAGTCATACCACAAGTGAAAGTGACCAATCAACTAGTAGGAGCGCCGCTCGGCAGTGATGTGGAACTCCAATGCTTCATCGAGGCCTCCCCCAAAGCTATGAACTCCTGGTACCGGGAAGACGGTAACTGTAATTATTCCATTTTTATATCACCTTTTAAATATTTGACTTAACTTTTATTTAGAATACAAAAAAAATAGCATTTATTTTGGTGTAGCTTTTAAAAGAATATCGCTAAGTAAATAATAATAATCCGTAGAAAGTGCCGCGTCAAAACGCACTTTCTGCGATCAAGGTATTATCCCGTCTTTTTTCTGAGTCCGTAATACAGAAAACGGTTTGTACTAAAAGGAACAAAGACTTAAAGACAAAGATGAAGAGATCAGGATCACTTTATACACC
Source organism: Helicoverpa armigera (assembly GCF_030705265.1). NCBI lineage: Eukaryota > Metazoa > Arthropoda > Insecta > Lepidoptera > Noctuidae > Helicoverpa > Helicoverpa armigera. Next base: position 6,650,600 of record NC_087133.1, on the reverse strand, counting down.
CACCTGTAAAATTAGAAGGACACGTGGAAAATGTTTTCCTTTTCCTAGCTTTGAAGGAAACACTTTTGTTACATGTTTTTTACGTAACATTTAACTTTCCAACAATATACTTACTCACATGAACATTTTGTGTATCCTTGTTTTCCAATATATCAAGAAACATATTTTTTAATTTATTTATTCCTTTAATTCAGGCAACTAGGGCCCATAGAACATACAATACACAAATAACAAATAACATTAAAATTATTATAAACTAATACATACAAAAATAAAAACAAAAAAACAACAAAAATAAACATTTAAACAAATTGTGAGCTATCTATCTATATCTTACAGTCAACATTTATTTATAACAAAGGGATAACCAGTTTAAGATTAGTAGATTTTTTGACTTCACATTACTACACTTACTGCATCTTAAGTTAAAAAAATATTTTTGAATTACACTGCAAGTTCATTCGCTAACAGACCCTTCGTTCCGCAGCGCTATTAAGCGACAAATTGACCGAGAACCCGAAGCTCCGTGTATCAGAAACTATAATGAACGAGTACTCGCTGTGGATAAACTTGACGATAAAGTCTCTGGCGCCAGCCGACTACGGAACTTATGTGTGCGCCTCTGTCAATGCGCTCGGAAAGATGGAGAGCCAAGTCAGTTTGCATAGTAAGTGGCCAATATCATTATACGTCTTAGTTCGTGTAGCTTCTGCTCACACACAGCGCTAGTTAGTTCGGTAATGTAGCCAACGAATTCAATATACTGAACTAACTCGTATATTTGCAAATGAACTCGCGTCTGAGATTTAACGCGACACGATAGCCTTTGAAATGTAGTCGTGATATCAGAAAATTCCAATCTTAAAGTGAATTCAACTTGTGCTGGAATCAAATACTCAGTATTGGAATCACAAAAGTCTCAAATATAAATTGTGTAACTTGAGATTTTGAACTTCTACTGAGACCATACCTGACCTTGTAATAAAATTACAATCAATCAATGCTATTTCAAAAACCTCTCTATCTCTCTTCATGATCTCAATCTCATACCTCAACCATCTAAGCCATTTAATTTCCACAGGACTAGAACTAAGCATGAACGGCTTCGGAGCCGAAGAGCCGATGGTGTCGGGCGCAGCGTGGCAGCGCGCGCGCAACGCCCCCTCCCACCGCGCGCGGCCCGCAGCGTCGCACGCGCACCAATACTTCCTCACACAACACCTACCACCACAGTTGTATGCGCTACTACTTACCGTACTGCGATATATACATTCTTTCTAGATTGTACTCATTTATAAGCGTGGTTTATTTAAAATTGATGATAGAAGACGAAAATCTTGAATTTGTTTCATCATAGTTCTAAATAAATTATGCCTAATAATTGAGCATTAGGTGCGTGCCATTGATTGTACAGATTAATAGAAATGGCCCTCTTAACATTTCGAAAAAACTATTAGGCCTCTTCCAGCTGAACTATATCTAGGTATCATAGACCAAGCATACTATTCTGAAAATCAGACCAAAAGTATCTATTTACCACATTTGTACTGCAATCAAGTAATGTTTAATTTAAATTCCGTAACTATTAATAATAAATTGCTTCGTGAAATAACTTTCAGTACGGAATTAAATAGGATCCCTGATAACTACATGTACATTGCAGAGATTTATATTACTGTTTATTTACAACCTGAACATTTTCATGTAAATACGTTACCGAATAGTTTTTGCTTAATTTTCAGAATTTTCGTTTTATTTTTTATGTAGCAAACTATGATTGATGAATATAAAGGGTTCTTTAGACAGAATGGTTCTACTACCTGTGAAAAATGTTGTATTCTCGGATATTACTAAACAAAACCAAATAAAGACGTATTGATTCAATAGGAACTATGATTAAATATCAGTAATAATAGCCAGATTTTATGTAAAATCTAATAATAATAATCGATTAAAATATTAACTGACTAGAATAAGTTACATTGTAAGCAACTAATTAAATCGTTAGGAACATTTCAATTGATCGATATTCATATTGTTTTAAACCTATCTTGGAATCTTGTGCTAACGTTACGTTGACTTTGACAATAAATGTGTAATTTATGAAATATAATATTGAAATAAATGTCCTTATGAAACCCTATATGTATGTGTTGATTTTAAACTTCAACTATTTGCATGAAAATACTCACTTCAAAGGTCTGCACTGAGCTAATGATGCAAGTAAAATAGTAGACAGATAAAAATTAAAACTTTTTGTTAATTTTGACTCTGTTTGAATATGTTAACTAAAATAATTTGGTATTGATATGTACTTTTCCCAATTATACCTATTGTTTCCACAATGTTAGATGCATTACATGGAGAAACTGCTTATCTGAGCTCCTCAACCTTGTTACCCGTTACCCCTTGGTCAAACTATTACTATAATTTGTTGTTGATCCATCATTGAATACAATTCAGACTGCAGGTATAGTTCATAGTTCAATAACCGCTTCAATCCACCACAACAAAAAAAAAACAAATAAAGTACTTTTAAACAGCCGGCTATAAAAGAATCAATCTACAATCTATTCAATCTACATACGAGAACAGTTTGAGGGTATTTTAGAGCTCACTCAATACCCAGAGATTCCATTGACCTATCCCAACGAGATAGATATTGCAGGACAATGACGAATGGTCGATCCGGGCCGCTAATGCATTTTTCGTGTTGCACTTGATTTAATGTGTCTCCAGTTTCATTTTATGGGGAGCGCCGGCAATGGGCGCTTAATAACCGTGAAAAGGTCGTATAAAGTTAATCATTTTATTCGACGTGAAGTTTACTGGCCGTTCGGTTATCTCGTCCGATACGTTGATTCGAACTGCCACTGAAATGCTACACTTTACGATAATGTCACTGTCCAGTGTGTGGATTTTAAGATTTGATTTTTAACTAAATGGATGCTTTTTGCTAAGTAACGTCATTCAATTTGTTGTATCTGTAATAACAAAACCACTATTATAATAATGTTTATTCCCGTGATTACATGAAGTAAACTTCGTCTAAATGAATATTATTTCACTTCAATAAATCTACTCAATAACTTGAAAACCGCAGAATCTTAAATGACAAGCTTTGACCCAAAATTCGTTTGAAATTGCCTCCAAATTACGTGAAAATATTGTTCAAGTCTCTCTTAAACGCCTAATAGACCCCAAATCCATGTTCCCGCTTGTACAAGTTGGAAACTTATTAAAATTCTTCCAGTATCCTTCGACCTTTCCTTTACAAGGAAACCTTTTAGACTAGTTTTAAAATGGGAACGTTTATAGATAATGCTGTGTTCAATAATGCATTACTACAACATTCAACACAAACAGTTCGTTTGAACAAAAAGCTCAAACAAAATAGTTAACACAAACTACAATGGCGTACAAATTTCATAAACGCGGAGATAGGAAACATGACAGAACAGCAATAAGGCTTATTAACGCTAGTTAACGTGTCAACAACCACGAAAGTTGTGGATTCATATCTAATGATTATTAAAACGAATGGCGGGGCGGGGTATAACACTCAAACTAAAAGTTTCATCAACATAATTTATTCGGGACACTCGGCCGAGTGGCCCTCGCGGGCTCTGCAGCTATTTTTTTCTTTATTCGTTCAGGATACGCTCTGAATTTTGGGCAGACGATTTTTCAGAGGAAACTTCAATTGTGCAACGCGGTCACGTAGTTTTTTAGCGTCACTCGAGCAGACATGCGCCTGAGTTTAATAATGTCATAGGCAGCCCCCGGCGTGCTTATGTGCGCTGTGGCCGGAGGATGATAGCCACCAACAACGTGACTTAATATTATACTACTCTAGAATGTCTCGTTGAATGATCTTTGATATCAATTGGATTTGTCTTACTGCTAAATTAAATTTGACTGTTGGTTAAAATAAAATTGCTGTAAGTAAATATTTTTTCTACAACTGCAAATTTACATTTTGAAGAACAAAGCTAACGCACAGTATTCCTAAACAAGACTAAGTATATTATCAAGATTTTAGGTACAGCTCAGTTCTGACTTGGTAAGGTTTTGAATATGTTTGCATAGAAACGAAACAGCTTTATTCTAAAGGAGATAGTGTCCTACCGTCCATCCTACCTGCCTTTCTATTTATCTGAATAGAAATAGTGCACTACATTTACATTCGGGGATACGCTGCCCTCGCCCACGGGCTGCATTCCTCATAACGCATTTGCAAGGAGTCGATAAATATTGGCAAAAGTGCACAGAGTCACGAGTGTTTGTAGTGTAACCAATAAATCCCATGCAGCGCTGATAAACAAACGCGGCCATTGTGATTTGCGGCATTTTGTTACATTCGCCCGCGCGGCCGATGCTGTCATGCGACAATAATTCTTTGAAAACGCTCCTGACAGTTTTGCCGCAAGCGACGCCTCTGCACTAGAATGGGATTTACTATGTCATACGAAACGTTAGCGGTCGACGAGAAATTTTTCACAAAAGCCATTCAAACAAAACCAATGTTAGGTAGCTAAACGGACATTTATAGCTCAATGTTGTATACCGGCTTGTCTCCGTTGTTTGTAGGCAAAACGAGATCGTGGCTTTTTGTCACTCGCAATTTACAAACCAAACAATAAACATCAGAAATAATCTTAAAATCCAGATGAATAGCGAAGGCGGGCGTCACGTCGGAATAAAAACAAAAACAAACTGAAGGTAAGTCGTCGCGTTATCTTGATCTTAAATAAAACCGATTTCTTCAGCCAAAATTCTGTTTGCAAAAAACTTATTCAGCGTCGGATTCATTAGGATAATTGTACAAGTCAGAAAACAAAAGTTAAACTTGATAAGTATCGAAACAGAAGCAGGTCTAGTCGATAAATCAATTATTAGATATTGCTTTGTAACTAACACGGAGTTAAAAAATAGAGCAAGTCCGTAATTGCAGCTAGATTATTAGATTAAAAAGCTCTTCAAGGAACAGGGAGTAAATAAGTTAGTAAGCTTTTACATTTATGTTTCAATGGAGAAAAACTGTTCAGTATTCATGTGGCACAAAGGAAGCTAATTCACTAACGCGACAGAAATCGCTCGAAACCCTTTTATTGGAATACGTATTGTCTGCTTATCTTTACTCAAAAATGCTTACGATTAAATCTCCCAAAACTTTGTTTACTGAATGTTTGAAACAGCATATAAGCAGGCAGTATTAAATTAAAATATTCCCATTTGTATAATATAAATATGTTATACATAAAATGGCGGCCGGACCCTGGGCACAGTGGGCCGGAACGAGGACGTCATTCAGTGCGGTGATCAATCTATCGGTCTCGCCGAAGTGACGCATCGATGGACAGCGAAATATATCGATACCGAGACCCGCGCGGCCCTACGCAAAAACACGTAAGTATAGACGCGTACATATTTTAGTATCGCTCAATTACTTAGATTGGTACAGTCGAGAAGAGATCCTTTTTACATACTTCCGCTACTACATATTGTAGGAATTTTCGATTCACTCAGTGTCTATCAGTGAAAGAGTTTCGTCTTTGAGTAAGTAGTTTTGAGCATAGAGGTTGGTATGGTTATCACGTAGTGAAGAGGGGAGTTTTTGAAATCTGAGTGTAATAAAATAGAATTTGAGTTTCAAAAAAGGGTCTTTGTATATATGTTTTCTGCAAGAATATTGATAAAATACATGTGTCTGACGTTTACCTAACTGTCTTCTTCTATAATGGTGAAATGCACCTATTCATAAAAAAATATATAGGAAACGAATAGGTATGATTTCTAAGTAATGAAAAATAAAAGTTGACCAAAAAAGTATCGGTGCCACAATAAAGAATTCATAATCCAATAGCGTTTGAAACCAGCGCTTGATTCAATGAATCCCCGCCAACATCAAAAAGAAACAAAGCATTTTTCGGACTCGAAACTTTAAAAAATATAAAACCAGTCACCAATTGTTCGGGGGCTAAACGCAAACGGCTCAATAAAAGCCAGCGTGTCCCGTTGGTAAACAAAACTGCCAGTCATTAGACTGAGCGAACGAAAACATTCGGTCCAATTATCCGGGCCGTGCGGTCCGCACGAAAAACGCCGGGTCAGACCAAACCTAATGACGACGTCAAACGGACTCATCAATCTATTTCGGAGACCTGAAGACCTAATGGGTACTTTTAGTGTTTACTTATAAACTTCTCTTAGGAACGCGAAGAATGGAAGTTAATTAAGCAGAAATAAGCTAGTTTCGATCCACTCCAGCGGTTTATCGAGTACGGCCTTACCAGTAAGTTGTAGGAGGGTCTGCGTTTATTAATATTGCCTGAGTTTGATGTTAAAGTTGGAGCTACTATGATTGAGATTTATACAAGAGTGTACGAAGCACAATAAATAACAATTATAGCAGTTTACTGGTCAGGCTCATAAAGTACACTGTTACCAAGCTTAAACAACAGATGCAGTTTATGGTTATTTAGATCAATAACTATAATTTTACATACAAATAATAGAAACCGATGTGTGTTGATAAAACTTTTAGTTAGCAATAGTTACGACACTGTCTATTTGTAAAGGATGATATCCAGCTGATAACTTCAAAGTTAATTTTCACTACCCTGATAATTTAAAAGTAATAAAGCATCTGAACCCGGAAGATTCCTGTCCCGCCAAAACGAGCACGAACTACGAAAGTGCACGATCCCTCCTAGTTTTACGAGTGACAAATTACTAAGAAAATACCCATTTACAAGTCTATTATATTCCGTTAGCAGAAGAGAATTTTTAATGGACAATATTTCTGTGAGCCAGTGCACCCGCGCACTTCGCTTTACTCTTTAACTTGCAACTTCAGATGAGAAAATTATTTTTCATTAACGCTTGGTTGCGTTTCAACGTACTGCCAGTGGAATTAAAATCAATTACTTACTTCCGTTAGAACAAAACAAAGTTCTAGAAAATTCTCCCCGTCGCGTCGCTCCAGTTTGTAGCGATTTCAACGAAATTCGTTTAACGACTCCTATGGTTTAACTGTTCGGTCGAAATTCAGTCGATTTTCTAAGCGAATAATGCATTTGTTCGATATGTGGAATATACTTTTCTCGAGTTGCGAATATCAAGTTGTGTTATTATTTTTGCTGATTTACTATCATAGTTTAATAAAAAAAAGAACTGCAGTTTAAAAAACATTCAAGACCATGATATTTATTTAAAAAAAAAAACTAATTTTTTAAACTGCATATCATATAGGGACCTTAAAGGCAACAAAGCAATTCACATGTAAATTTCTCTTTCAAGATATAATAAAAAGGCGATTACAAGGAAAGTCGCAATGAAACTAAGAATTTACAGTCACCGAACCCTTTTCACTGAGAAATTCAATAAGCCGGTGTGCGAGGCTCTCACGATGTTCCTTACCCTGGTTATGATATTGTTAAGGACCGAGTCCTAGCGAAGCCACTGACACTAAAAAATACGTGACTGTTTTATACGATCCCATCCCACGTTCGTGAAAAATCGGCGTACTTCGATAGTCTCCCGATATAAAGAGATCCGAATAGGCGTTCACCGGATCACGCCACTTACAGGATAATGCAAGTCTTTTGTCTACGTCGCTCAATCAGCGCTATACTTTCATTCATTCTGGACTGAATGAATCTAAGGAACAAGAGAAACGATTGTAGCAAATCTAGCTTCGATTGTAGGAAATGTGAACGTTTTGTATTTTTTACGGTTTTATAGGAGAGATCTGAAAAGCTGAAAAGTAAACTGGATTAGGTGCTATTGCAAGTAGATGTGAGCGTAGACGCTGCTTTTAAATGTGAATGGTCGAGAACGTTCCGCATTCGGATTAGTCAATTCGTTTGCTAGCATGTGGAGGTGGTTCGAAAGTGGACCTTAGTGAAAAAAGCTTTTAGTTATTCATATGAACCCAAAGTATATTCGTTATATAATGTCAATTCTCTCAAAAAAAAACAGCATGCACACCGTTTTTTGTCATGTTCGATAAAAACTAAATATATTTTTTACATAATTAAAAATCACTAGCAAAAAACAACAGAAGCTCCAAACAGCGCTATTTAGAATTTATATAAAAACAACTAAAAATATGAGATGATGAATTTGCAGTTCGCAGTATCGCCCTACAAAACACTTCTATGAAACAACTGAAATAATCTGTATGTTTTTCCTGAAAATCGATTTAAAATTTGTATTTATACAGATAGGTGGTACACACTAGAGGAAAAAAAGTCAAAATATTAAACTAGATAACTGAATCTCAGTGAATATTCTCAAAATATTTGCGGTTTCAACGAAGGTGTGATCCAGCCATTATCAAATTCACACCGGCGATCGCGTGTTATCGGCCCACAACGTCACCTTAGCAAAATTAAAAATTTTGAAAAACCCCCGACGGTTGTTGAGTTATTTTATTATTTTTCAATAAGATTTTTATCTTATTGAAAAATAATAAAATAACTCAAAACCCCCGACTTAACCCAATTATATAGGAATATCCGTCGGGGGCTGCCATTAAACCAGCTAAAGGATTCCTAGTGTCGTGAATACAATTATTGAAGAATTGTAGATGTTTAACGATGACATAAAATACACTCAATTAATTATTGAATTTTCATATAGAAAAGGCAGCCCCGACGGTTATTCCTATATAATTGGGTTAAGTCGGGGGTTTTGAGTTATTTTATAATTTTTCAATAAGATTTTTACCGTCGGGGGTTTTTCAAAATTTTTAATTTTGTTTAATTTTATTTCAGACTTTTTAGAGAGCATATACGAATTATAGTCTACTAGCTGGTGCCCGCGACTTCGTCTGCGCAGGTTTAGTATTTCGAACAATATGTTTACAAATTGTAGCCTATGTGTTATTCTGATGTATAAGCTATATTATTGTAAAGTTTCATTAAAATCCATTCAGTAGTTTTTGCGTGAAAGAGTAACAAACATCCATACATCCATACATCCATACATACAAACTTTCGCGTTTATAATATTAGTAGGATATAATATGTTATTGCAATATTATTTTGCACTGATATTGTAGCGCCCTCTAGTGAGTTACTGGCGTAATTTTTATTATTTGGGGACATGCATTAAGCACGTCGTATTGCTGATGAAAACAGAATTGTAATCAGACGTTTTGATTATATTGCAACATTGTTTGGCACTAATATTTTGGCGCCCCCTAGTGAGTTATAGCCATGACACCTATCTAAGAACATGAACTCATCGAACACAAAACCGTTATTGAAAACCGCATCAAAATCGGATCATTAGTTTAGAAGGTAGGTGGGAACATTACTGTTTTGCACTAAAATTGTGGCGCCCCCTAGTGAGCTACAGCCATGACACCTGTTTAAGAACATGAACTCATGGAACACAAATCCGTTATTGAAAACTGTCTCAAAATCAGATCATTAGTTTAGAAGGTAGGTGGGAACATTACTTTGCTGTTTTGCTCTAATATTGTGGCGCCCTCTAGTGAGTTACAGTCGTGACACCTATCTAAGAACATGAACTCATCCAACACAAATACGTTATTGAAAACCGCATCAAAATCAGATCATTAGTTTAGAAGATAGGAGGGAACATTACTTTGCACAAACGCACACACAAACACACAAACGCACAAACGCACAAACGCACATCTCTCACCCTAAACGCATATACCTGCTCCGTTCCGTCGTGGGTAAAAATAACCCATTCCGTTTTTGCTCATATACTTAGGTTCCTAGTAAGAATGCTGAAATAATTTGATGGATTGAAATGAAGCTTTTGTTGAAAAGAATTTTTTATTGCTAGACGATAACATTCAAAGCTTTCCAAATCTATCTGCCTACAAAATGAACTAGACAACAAGCATATCTAGAAATGAACTAAACTTCCCATAAAACCTATTGAGGCATCTAAAAAATACTAACAGTACCTACCCTAGACTATACGTTTAATTGCTCCGTAAAACAAATTACGTCCACCTCGTTGCTCGTAAAAGTCTATTGAGATTTTTTATTATCTTTACAAATTATGCCGCAATGGGATGTTTTGTTTTGTTTGTGTACCCTTTTCATTGCATTGTTTTTTTCGGTCTCCGTTTATTAATTTTCTTCAAAAGAACCAAACCAAAGGAAAACATTCATTCCACATACATATCGATAAGTACAGACAATATATGAAGGGAAACGAGAACATCTAAAGATGTGACAGTAAAAGTGTAATATTAGACGATTTATGGAGCGTTTAAAGGCGTTGAAAACCATTGGGCCACGAATAAAGTGCTCACCAAATAGAATACCAATTCAATACATTCAACAAAAATATGCATGTAATTGGCCGTAAATTCAAATTATTTCGTTCTGATCGCATATTTCCTTTATCAGATTTAAAAACAACTGGACCAAACGCACGCGTCTATTTTTAGAATTGTTCAGTGTTGGTCATGCATTGCTCCCGTGCTCGCGATTCACACAATGAATTCTCCCTCTGTCGACGCGCTGAACAGTAAGCGTTAAAATTATTGGAATTTTATTTAAATAAAAAAACTATTGAATTGCTGGGGAAATACGTCGTTCGACAAGCGAGGCCCCGGCGCTGAGATGTGTCGCTTAAATGGCAGAGTGCGATATATTCGAGGGCACGTTTATATCGCATGTTATTAAATTCTTTTCCTCGCGACTGGTGATGGCAATCGTCTTATTCAATTACACGCCAAACAAGGCATGAGAATAGCTGACAATGACTACACGGAGAAAATGCCGCTATTGAAAATGCGAAGCTTATTTCATTTAATTCTGTTGTGATGTGACAACTCTGACAAGCGACTTCGAGTGTTTTTATAATAAAGAATGGATCCTGAAAAAAGGCTCTTTCAAGTTACAAGATGAAATGTTTTTATTGTTTAGATATTAAATGGCGTGAGAACGAAACTTTCAATGTAAGCCGCAATAATCCGACGGATTATATAACAAAAGAACTTAATGAGTCTAAAAAAGTATAATGGTTACATATATTTACCCTTTAATATATTTTGAGCCTTTATCATGTGTACTTTAAAGATGAATGAACATTACAAAAGTAATAAAAAATTCCAAAGGGATGTGTTAAAATATTCTAAAGAGTACTTTATGAGGGACATATCTGCCTTGCGAGCCATAACTATAAAACAATCAGCACAAGAATCTGGAATATTTCGCAGGCATTTCCTCAACGAACTTTTATTAAAAAACTTTTTGGTTTTTATCAGCTTTTAACTTCTGTATCTTGAAACTTTATGTTTTAACTATTATTTTTGCACTTACAGCATATCAAGATTATATCTAATACTGCTATAATTCCATATAACTTATCATCCACTCACATTCTTTATGAATAATAGTGTATGCGCTCAGGCTTGGTGTCGAAATGTACACTTTAAAAAACAATGCGACGTAGACTCTCTGACATATGAAATGCACTTGGCATTTTTATGTGATCGTTTTAAGGCGTGTGAGGAAAAGTGTTTAATTTTTCAAAGGCAGTTAAAAAGAGTATAACTGGAGCGAAGGGAGAATTCAAAGGCAATGGATTTCCTCAAAATGCATGCATTAAATGAAATGGGTATTATTAAACAGATATAATTTTGAAATGCACTCCTCTAAGGTACATACAAAATACATACGAATTTAAATAGATCAGATGTTAATACAACAAAGTTTCACATTTGTTCAGCTTTGTGCAAGCACTCACTAGTTCACGTATTATGATCGCATTTCGCGGTTGGTAACGGATATTGCTCGCCTGTCCAACTCCTTTCCGAAGCAATCTGTGTTTGACAGATCTCACAGTTTTGATCACTCGAGCGAACCTATACCCTAGCCTCTCAGTAACCACTGCTCCATTTTATTTATATTTCCCTTACATAACCACACACTACTTCCAACAAAAATGCGTGTATTTTTACTAAAGAATATATGAACTTTAGTCGTTTTATTCGCGTATAAAATATTTAAACTTTAAGCCACGTTAAGCCTTAGCGGATTTGGCTAACCTCTGAAATTCACGCAGTAAAACACTATTATACAAAACTGCTTTATAATGGACTCAATAGGATACTTTTGTGAAACATTAAAGAGAAATAATCTGATAGTTTACCTGAGATAAAAGCCAAAAATCAGCACACGTTATTTTCACACTGGGGGCACAAAATCCGCCTAGGGGCAAACGGAGGTGCTTTTAATGTCACCCACAATGTTATCTGAACAAATTTATAATATCGTCAGTCACAGTGGGGGCTATTTATTTAGGTTTTTATAAGCCTTGTTTATTTATTATGCTCCCTCGCATCAGTGTTAACTACACATCACTTCAAGCGAGCCGTTTGATGTACGATGGATAATAAATGTTGAGCCTCTGTGAAAATTGAGATTTTCTGAATTAGTTGCTGAAATAGTTTTGGGTTAAAAATAGAAAGTCTCTTTTTTCTTGAAAATGCTACGCTTTTAGGGTTAATTTAAAGTAATATCTGCTCACAGCTAGACAAGGACCCATTCTATCAGAAATGGAATTTAAGAGTAAGTACCTAATCATATTTCTTTATGTGCTTATTGTAGTTTATTCTACAGTTAAAATGTAAATAAAAAATCAACTTCCCGTCTAAGAAATTATGTTTAACCCCCAATTGAATCTGTAATAAATCCGTGTAAAGACTTTCTGAAGCATTAGTTATAAAAGTCATCTTATGATTTATTTATACGAGATGAAGATAAATTGAATCGTCTAAATTAAATGGCTATAATAAATGAAATGTTCATTACTCATTGTCACGAACATGCCGTCATTTACTCGCTGAATTATTTTGTGGACGGAGTATCATCATACTGTGATATTATAAACTAACATGAATAAAACCTTGTTGCAGATCTCAAGGCTAACGTCATTTGTCTTTTTAGAGACAATATGTCAAAATACTTTTTAATGTAAACTGTTCCTGTATTCTTTATTAATGTGTGTTATTGAGTGCAGTAACAAATATAAATTACACTTTTACGTAAATAAACTACAGTTTGTGCCTTGCGGGAATCGAACCCACAACAAGTAGTACTACACCATCTCTTTGTACAAGTTCGCTTCTAGGTATGTACATAACAGTAGATTGAAAACGAAGATATTTTTGGCATTGATAAGCTCAGTGAGTTAATACGGTATTTCTTCGCGCCTTCGTCATTAAAACCTTTATTTTACTCTTAATAAATACGCGTCCAGAAAAAACTTTCATATATAATGACAAAACTGAAATCTATTTCAATCCATTAATATTATTAATTCTGCCCGCTATAAAAATATTTAATGCTCTTACGGCAAACTTACTGCATAAATTATTATCACATGCTGTAATTACATTAGATTTAGTGCTGGTTTTTCCATTGCCGTTCCCAAGAAATAAAATTGCTATAAACACAATTTATAATAATTATTAAAAACTTTTTTCAATAGAAGCAAAATATATCTGAATAAATAGTGAAGCTTATGAATGATACATTCATAATTCGAATTCTTAATATTTGAATTTCGAATATTACATAACAGTTGAACGGCCTGTATCATTGTCATCAAATAAGGTTCTATTCTTTATTTAAAAATGTGATCAAAATAAGGTCCCAGTTCCAAAAAGTATGTGCTTGGACGGCGATGTGTTAGGCGTTGACAAGCTGCCTTGCTGCAACTGAAATCTGTCAGGCGTCCGTGCTTTGACAGGAGCTAAGAGAGTAAATAGAGGGCACGTATCAACGGCCAACGGCATGCCTGTTTTCATAGAAACTACACTTTCTTGTAGTTTCAATACAAATTGTAAATAGGGCAAGTGGAACACTCTTGATGTTAGCGTTTCAGGGTAATTTAGAATGGAGACATAACCATTATTTTCAATTGTGATAGTGCATCAAGAATAGTGTATCAGACGTCCAATAAGTTGACAAGGAAATGGCATATTCTGTATTCGTGTAGCAAGAAAATAGCTATCAAGATCCGAACCGATAGCAATTCAAACCCATAACCCCAAAAATCATATCATGCAAAACTACGCAAGCAGCAACAATACCCAAAACTATCGGTTTCCATTTCAACAAAACACGCCATAGCATAGGTGACGCTGAAAATAGCAAGTTTTAGGATTTTTCTCTTGCCCATAATGATATGATAATTCGATTGCCCATTGTGTATTATTGCGGTCGGCCGCGGTCTTGAACCCAATGGGAATATAAATTTTCAAAGGTAAATACGAAAAAGGCACTGCCGTGAATCTTTTTATGGCGCTATTGTATGGAAAAATGATATGCTCTCGTTATTGAAGAGAATCGTAAGCGTAAATTTTCACCTGTGCTGTTACTCGTAATATATTCTCAAAGCCATTATGGTTTCGATTTCGCCGTAAAATCTGGTTATGTGCACTTAATTTGAAACAAAGGGTTTCATTGTGATGGAACGTACTAAATGGGTCAGGTCTGTATATCGGTGAAAACTTTAGTAATTTACTATACTCGGCGTACTTCCAGTGACGACCAAATAATGTTTCATTTGCAGTAATGAGATTTTGCGTTGGTGTTATTGTGAACCTCGTGACGTGTTCTCAATGGATAATTCCACCGGCAGATGTAGGTAAATCGTTAAAGTTACTCGTTAGCATCAAAACTTTCAGTAATATTCTATTCCTAGAAACAAAGGAACAACAACTTGTTGGGATGTAAATAACTTTCTAAGTAGTAATACTTAGCCGGATGACTTATCATTAAGTATGTATCTTCTAAGTGATTATTGTTCAAATCCGTTACTACTTGACTTTTCTACCAAACCCTTCATACTCCTTAAAAATAGTCGTAAAGTTACGTACCCAAAACATAAACCATTTTATATCTTTGAATACTCTTCTAAAGTTTCTTTGTAAACCATCTGAAAATGTATATTCTTAATCACAATACCCAATATTAACCTTATTTATGTAACTACTGAATGGAATCAAAAAAAAATAAAATCCAACAGCGTTCACATTTTTTAAACTTCCCGTTCAATGTCGGAAGGAAATCAAGTCTTCTTTTTAAGAATCTTTATTTCTCTAACATAATTACGACAGCGGTAAAAAATATCTTATTCAACTTACAAGCGAGTCACGGTGAGTTTATCGAGAGCTGAGATTTTTCCGCCGAACTGAACTCAATAGTGACGTAGCCCTTGATTCCAACGCCACTATTTCCTCAAGCCAAATAACGTAATAACCCAACATTTTTTGCGACCAAATGCCTTTGATTTAGGAATATTCTTTTCATACTATACCAACATGCGTGCATTTAACAACATTTTTCGTCGGTCAAAGAATTTCTTTGAACTAAAAGTAAAAATTACCCACTAAATCCCTGGAGGCATATAAGGCATTACGTCCACATTTTTTTTAAGTTTTATTAAGTAGTATGTAATCCTGAGACCCTTTGCCTTAACTGACAACACGGTTGGGTAATGAAGATCCATCCCTCGTGAGCCGCCCATCACTTTTTGGAACGAAGCGTTTTTGCTAAAGAGGGATTAGTGTACCCTCCTCGGGCTCGATTTTCCTGAGATGCTTTATCATTGGGGTTTCCGACTAACATGAGGTTAACTTGTAATCTTAGCTTTATTTGGTCGTTGTAGCGACTTAATGCCTTCAAGCTCAGTAATGAAGCGGTTTTTATGAAGACCCTTCCTTATTTGATTTTCATCATACAATGCGCGCTTTGTTACTCCTTCATTTCAATTGTTTACGGATTAGTTGGGTCATCGATTTCAATGTCATAGAAGTACCCTTTTCTCTGGGTTTTAAATTATATGTCGAGGCTTTCAATGTAAGCCGAAAATTGGGAAAATGTAAGGACGTATTTTTTTCATGATATTATAAAAAGGTAATGAAAAGACACTTTTATGTACAGGAATTTTTGTTTATAGAATTTAATTAACGTGGGCAAACATCGAATGTTTTTAATTATCTTCTGGCCTTTCATTCTGACGTTTCAGCAACTACGTAGATGCTCTCCTTGCGTAAAAAATATGGAATACAGTGAAAAACGTCGAGTCAATTTGCGAGCATTTGTCTGGTCGCCTTTATTTGCCGGTCGAGCGGGCACAAGAGGCCCCTGGCCAGCTACGGTAAATCAGCTTACATTTTTTTCAAAGGTTTTCTGTGTTTGGCGGTCCTCGCATCACTGGCGTAAAAACCTTTTCATTTGTACTCTAACATGTTCGCTAATTCCGTATAAGTAGATGAACGAGTCAGACAGCATATCTTCACACTTGAGTCAATGTAAGCAACAGTTGGATTTAGTTTCAATAAGAGTTCGCTAACAGTTGGCTAACTTTGTAATTAAAGTACAAGCGCAGACAAAAGTTTTTGATTGTATTTAACATAAATTAAAAATTCATCTTTCATCAGTTGATATATTATTTTATCAATCAACATTACTAGTTAAGTTAATTTTGGATTAATCTGCCATAATGACTTTCGAATAGCTTCTGGTATTAAACATGTGGCACCTTAATCTCCTATAGCTACTAGTGAGATCCAACGAGGAATAATTAAGCTAGATATCAACGCAGACCAGACCCCTATAAAATACAGTTCATAGAACACCCTATTTCGAATGTAAGTACCTACTTACGTATAATTCGTGTTTATAATTTCGTGAGAGATTGTACCGACGCGAGTGTGAGCCCAAGACAAACTGATTCTGATTCCGATTGTGTTCATTTCACTAGTTTCACTTCAGTTTTCACTTCACTGACTAATCTAATTACGTTAATACAGATAAGTACTTGGCAGTGTAATTGCATTGTTACAAGACTACACAAGATGGAGAGGATGAAACGTGACTACAATGTAACAAAGTAACTTTACTTCACCAACGTAACATTTCTAACATTTCTAATATAATACCTATAAGTCAGTGCACCTATTTCTAAATGGGAGGCTAATAGCAGATTCGAAGCACGTCGGGGCCGACTCTATCGCAGTTTTCAATCCGAAGTCGAAACTAGAAGATTTGTCACGTACATTGCAACTTTTACAAAGGAACCGTATCATTTCCTCACCTTTTGTCGAAACTTTGTCTCCGCAATTACGACTTAATCAGCTGTGAATGACCATACCGCCATTAACATAAAGTAGTTGTACCTAATTATTACCAAAAAAAAAATTGCTAACATGAAGCTTGCACATGACCACATTTCTTGTATGTACATACTAAACATGGGAACATGGGAATTCAATTTTGTCAGATCCCATCCATATTTTTTCGCATAGTCACGTACCGAGTCCGCAGTGCAAATAAGAAAATAAATAGTCTTTTTCAATCTCCTGACCACGCCGATATATCGCAACGTTAAATGACCAAGTACATGTAATATGATCAACGAGGCTCTCGATCACAATCCATCAAGTTAAGTCGCCGTACAGAGCGCCGCAATAGTCTAGGTCCCGGCAATCCGACGAAAAGCTCGCCTTTTAAGTGGCTGGATTTTACATTACCCCGTGACAATGGAGGAAAACCTGACGGAAAAAATAAGAAGGTCAGAGTACCCTACTCCCAGACAAAGGTTCTTTCTGTGTAAGCCACTCAAGGTGACACTTTACCCGGATTAAAGTTATCGTAGTCTGCCAAACTGAATACAAATGCAGGGGCGCCGGGCCCGTGTTGTTCGCTCCTATGTGCCTTGTTAAGATGATTAGCTGGTGTTAAGAATGGAACGCCGAGCTCTGATTTTATGGCCACGGCTTTTACTGGCCTTTGTACTCTACAGATTGATTTTTGATTCAACGATATTTTTGTTCCAAATATATCTTCATTTTTATACTCTGCAGATTTATGCAGATAACTAGCAACATAATTTAAAACGTCACTCGGGGTTTTCGTATTTAAATAAACCAAGCTAACAGTTAATTATTAAAAGAGGAAGTCGTAAAATCCATTCTTCGCAAGAAAATGAAACGCACAAAAACGAATGCGGATCTCTCCCGTCGAGAGCGTTCCCCCGAGAGCGGCCGGGTTCCTAACGCATTTCGTAAATTCATGTTCTGGTTTTAAAGTGACCGGATAATTTTCCTATCCTTTGGTGAGAAAATAATATCGCCGAAAATGCCAACACTCTTTGTAGTACGATGGTCGTTAAACAACTTGCGGAGGATGCCCGCCAGCCAAAATATAACAAACTCACTCACTCGATATTTCTTCATCGTCTGTCAAATAAACGAGCACAATAAATGTTTATTGTCCTCGAATTACTCAAGTGAGAAACGGTATAAAGAGAAAAGAATGAGGCGCATGGAAGGGACCACGACAAAAGCGATCCTTCTTCGGACCACCAGCCGTGACGGCGCTTACATTAAGGTTATCGTCATCCGCCAAACTGAATACAAAGACTCGCCTGGGAAGAGCCCTGTGATTCATGTGACCGACTCGCTGTATTATCATACCATAATACTATATTGAGGAAATACGACATGGATACTCTCGAGTTTATGAGTTGTTCTTATGGAAAAAAGAAGGATTCCGCGTAAGCACTTCAAAGAAAATACGAACCTTGAATCAAGCTCCACCGCTGGGTTACAAGAGGATCCTTATTTTACATATTATGAGTATACATACCATGAGGCTTAGCATATCTAATATAAAGGTGAAAAGGTGTCTCACAAACCATACTTGGTTAATATCTGTCTACAAGACAAAGAGCCTAAACACTTTCACTTTTTTATACCAATAAATATAAACACAAGTTCAACATCCATAACTCGGGATACAATAAAACAAATCCTTCAAACAACCGCAGTTAATCCCACCGCGCCACAAATCACGCTACCAGGATAACATAAACTGCAATCGCGATGTGTAAACATCATAGCATTTGACGTCAGGCCGCGGTAGACAAAGGTCTGAATAACCGCTCGTAATAATATTACGGAGCGTAACAAGAGACAAATCTGAGGTCGCAAGTCGTGGCTACTGTTATCTGCGACCATTGGATTCCTCCCCGGAGGAAACATTATCTAACGCCCTGTATTACTGCCACCCGATCTGATTTTCTCTAACATACTGCGACTGTATTTGTAACACAATAACATTTTAGTTTCATTTTGGCGTTTGTATTGCTCTCGGGATTAGAGTTGAGATGTAATTTTTTCTTGTGTTTTAAGACTACAAAAAACAGTTTTCTTAATCACAACAAATCTCAATCTAGTCAATCAATCCATTAACTTATCATCTACTGACACAACATCTATACATATAATAAATCTGTAGAAAAGTAATTTTTGTACATTGAAGAAATTGACAAAAAAAATAGCCAGCATGTTAAAGAATAACTAACAGAACCCATTTCCATCATTTTTGTAATTTTTGTCTGTTTGTCTGTTTGTTCGTTCGGGATTCACGTAAAATCTACGAATTAAATGCAGACAATGCTTATATACAAAAATTCTACGTAACTTGGGGTATTATTTAGTTTTTGTTTCATCGAAATCGATTCACTTTATCAAAAGATATGATAAATTTTGTGAATTCAAGATGTAAAATATTACGACACGCAATCTATTTGTCAAAACTGTACATTTAAATGTTGTACTTATATTAGTTGATCGGCCTATTATTAATCCTTACACAGAAAATCACAACTTTATAAGTAACTTCGGAAGAAAAAAAAATATGAAAATTTTGTTTAGCCAAGGTTAAAGTAGCTCCATCTGTGTTAAATCTGTGGTAAATAAAATACATCAAATTAGTCAAAGGAGCGAGATGGTAAATGACAATATTACCATACATTCTTTATAGAGGATTATTATTTCAACAGATGGAGTTGTGTATTTTCCGTAATTCACCATATTTTAACACGTAGTGTAATTTTTCGATAGACATTTCAATAGTGTTTGTCAGTTTGCCGTGCCACATCAAAATCCAACTATAATTATTACCTTGATGAAAAGAAAATTAATAGTTCTCAGCCAAATTTAAAACGGTGCCATCTAAATTATTTTTTGAACATTATGTCAAAAATGATGACTTTAGTGGAACAATTAATTATCGTTTAAAGTTACAGATGGAGTTCATATCAGGATTTTTTCATAAACATAGTTTAGCTTATCTTCCACTAAAGTGCTGGCCTTAAAACAAATTACTTTGAGTGAGTAGTATTAAGTAGACCTTAATTATTTTTTCTGATGCAAAATATGTAAACTTAATCCTAGAAGAAATGAGGATCTATCTCTCGCAAGCGCTGCTAAGCGTGAGGTAGGTAATGTAGGATTCTGTAGCTTTAAAAACAAGAACAGATACAAATGCAGATAAGAAATGGGAGCTTTCTCTATTTAATACCATACACACGTAAAATGCTTTATGCGTCTGAAAACGCACAAATTACGCGCCGCATACCAGAGACATGCTTACTTTCAACTTCTGATCGCAAGTACACTGTTCACGATTACGAACAGTCTCAGTACGACCCGAGCCAAGTCTAAAAAAATACCTTTTATATAAAACTACGTTTGATGTCATTTAATCACAAATCTAAAGACAGAATTGTTCTCTGTTGCAAATCCTATCCACCTATATCCTATCCACCTATATCCTATCCTAATCCAGAATGCATTGCAGGTGTGCATAGCACAAAAACCAATGGTATCCTATTCGAGAAGTCAAAAGAGTTGATCTGCCAACGTCGCCATCAGAATTACATTCATCGTTGAATGAGGTGAATAAATTTTCAGAAACCACAATAACAGTAGGTCTGATTTGTTCGTTTATCAGATCTTTGAAAGTGTTTCGGTGGATACTTACTGTCGTCCTGTTTACGTGTGACACAAAATATACGTCCTCCGCAAGAGCGAAATTTTCCCGGTGTGGGTAGTGACGCACAGTATACAACACTTATGTTTCTTTTGATTTGCTGGCTCCACCAAGAAATTACAAATTGCGAGCGCACATTTTTAAAATCTTGGCAAAACTGCAGGTTTCAAGTACGAATACATGAAGTGGACTCTCACAGATACGTACATTTTGCCTATTCGTGAACTAATGCAAACATTTCGGTGGAGTCCCGGCTTAGGCCACCACATTAGGCGTGCACGATCCTCGGGCGTGTGAGTAGCGCGGGCGCCGCGCGTGCGTCGCGAGCGCGTTGCATGAGCGTCGCGTTTTGCTGCCCTGCGGCGTTTGCAGGGCGCTCGCGGCGCGCACGCGCCGCTCTCCTTGACGTTTAACTGCTAAGGCGTTTAGCGAGCGGCGGGGATAGCGGGCGAAGGGGTAAATACGCAACTTGAGCGCCGCGTGCTCGCCGCGTGCTCGCCGCGTGCTCGCCGCGTGCTCGCCGCGAGCGCGTCGCTTGCACTCTTCACACATGCCGCAGGGCAGCAAAACGCGACGTTCACGCAGCGCGCTCGCGACGCCCGCGCTACTCACACGCCCGAGGATCGCGTACGCCTAATGTGGGGTCAGCCTTACCATAGTGAGTAAGTGAAACTATCCTACCCTATGCGCCTGCTGATGATGATGACTCATTTTATCATCCATCCAGCTATTCCCCAACTATGTTGGTGTTGGCTTCCAGTCACCGAATCTGTTTGAGTACCAATATTTTGCTTGGAGCGACTACCTATCTACCTATCTTCAATCCAGTCAACTACACAAGACGATATCCATGGTAAGACTGACAGACTTTCTGGCTTCTGATTAGTAGACTCAAAGCATATAGACATAGATTATAGCTGTTTCCTGTGAAAATTACTTACGCACCATACGTAATAATTTTCCAAATTGGCTGACTAGATCCAGAGATATTCACAACGTCACAAAATTTACTTCTTTCGTTTAGATAAATGGTCACATCCACAACACAACCTTGATCAATGAATCTATGCTACTGCTAAGTCATCATCCTCCGAGCCTTTTTCCCAATCATGTTGGGGTCGGCTTCCAGTCTAACCGGATTCAGCTGAGTACCAGTGCTTTACAAGAAGCGACTGCCTATCTGACCTCCTCAACCCAGTAACCCGGGCAACCCGATACCCCTTGGTTAGACTGGTGTCAGACTTACTGGCTTCTGACTACCCGTAACGACTGCCAATGATGTTCAATGACACCTATGACATCTATGCTACTGCTAAGTGCTAATCCTAATTATACTGTCACGTGAAAGAATGCACCTACGGGGTAAGTAGTATTTTGACTATTCTATATTGCCCACGCAGACGAAGTTGCGGGCAACAGCTAGTATTTAAATATGAACGCTATAAATATAGAAGATATTATTCAGCCAAATTCACTTTAAAATGACTTTTATTGTCACATTGAAGTAAACAAAGACGTCATTATATCAATCTCCACATCTCAGTCAGACGTCATGTTATCAATGACAAGCTCGTTCCAGTAATATTAATTCATATTACAACATAAAAATCGCTTTAATATAATTTAGCGTAACAATGGAGCCTTTTAGTCGAAATTATAATCATAAAATCACCAGACATGTGAAAAATAATTCAAAGAGATTCTTGTCAAATATTTAAATTAAGTGCTTAATGGTTTATGTGAGCTATTATTTTAGAAAAATCTTATGGATCAAATGGGAATATTCGCAACCTTGCAATCATTTTCAATGCATAGAAGATTAAAAAAAAAGTAATGATGAACAACGAAAAACCACAGAATTTTCCAGCAAAACCAAGTGAACCCGTTCACAAAACCAGTAGACGTAAAGTAAACAAAGGCGCGGGATAAGTCATAAAATAAGCATCGCTCTAATTGAAGCTTATTATGCGACACTTAATTAACTCCATAAAGCGAGACTTTTGCACTCCACAGCCGAAGCGAATTACTTTCAAAGGAAACTTCCAAGGCTTTGTTTGGCAGTGTTTCGTAACTTTACATCATGTGACCGCATCGTGTATAGCTCGTCGATGAGTGAGCTTGCGATTGAAAATACCTGTGGGGCAATACCACTATAGTTAGGTAACACAAGCTGTACCTACTATGAGAACTCACAATGCGCCCGAACGCATAGCGTTGGTAGTTTGAATTAATACTTGCAACGCTGTGCGCTTGAAAGTTCCTATCCATAGAGGATAAAGAAATGTAGCCAAGCAATACGCCTATGTATGCTTGCAACTACCTTAGAGGTAATAAAGAAGATATTCTTTGAAAAAAGTGCGAAATACTAACTTATGAAGAAGATTTAGAGTGGCAACACTAATCTATAAATTGACTAAAAAAATAATAATAAATAACTAGACAAAAATATGAATTAATGTTAATGTGGTAAATACATACTGACGTAATTTTCAAATAAATGTTTATATGTTGTTTATTCACCCATGTGAACACACAGGCTTTTAAACAGTTTAGAATTTATTATAATGTTTGCACATGATTTGAATCATTAAATAATGTTATTAATTTAACCAAATATTATTTAGTGCATTCCAGGAATTTACAACACATTAGCATTACAAATGCTGATATTCTAATTCCGCTATTAAAATTGTTTATTGATTATATATTTAGGTATTTGAATAAGCTTTTGCCTCCGATTTGGTTTAATTTTCAAATTAAGTCCAGAATTTATCCCGTAATAATGCGTTTGCATACGAAGAAATGCGTTTAATTATTGATTATATACATAGTAACAAACAGTTATATATAAAGTATCCATTTTAGATCATATTCTATAGCTCTCAACAGATCATTAAAAACTAACAATAACTTATTTTTTTAAATGGTCAGTAGTAACTAGTACTAATATATAACTATACAACATCACACTATAAATAACCAACTTCAATATTATTCGAAACGCGTACATAAAATCGAAAATGGGGCAGCATAAGTACATGAGTTATAATGGAGCTACACATTTTTCTTAGTTAGCCATCTATTTCTATACTTAGACATACGTTGCAATAAATTTTCATATTGCAAGAGCAATATTACGAGGTACGGTAAGTGCGTTATATTTCATGTCCGCGGTAGCGGTTGCCTGCCTACTTGATAATACAGTTATTCCGCGTCCTTATTGAGATATTGTCTCTGTGTGGGTACTTCATCATACCCATGTACTTTTAAGGTGCAGAGGTTTATTAACGTATGTAGTGTTGTTTTTATTGTACTAACTTGTTATGAGATACAAATGTAAGTAGCATCATCCAAAATCATTATTGTTTACCGTGTAAAATATCACCGAATACTCACCTTCTTATTTTTAGTTAAACACTGACTCTTGTTTTTGTTAATAAATACCGGCAATAAAAAACTGCATTTGTTTTAAACATAGAACATAAATAAAACAAAAACGAAATAGAAAAATGGGTACTACATTATTTTCCTGACACAATAAACTAAAACCCTTTAAAGTTTTTAACGTAGTCAAATAAATCTCAAACAATATAGTATTCGACAGATTGGTAGTTATACAGAGAGCTTAAAGCCTCGTAAATGTAGCGTCAGATTTAATTTAAGGTGACACGTGGATTAGGCCGTCCCTTATAAACATCAGAGTGACTTGTGTCCCCAACTTGAGGTCCCGATTAGTAGGGAAGATAAACTGCCTGGATCCGCTGTTGTGTTTCACTTCCTGATTCTGATCACAACCTATTATTTATCGTCCAAACTATGCACGTGATATCGTTACAAATAAATTGCTAAGGATATGATACCGAATTTGTATGAAACCTATCTAACTGTTCATCGCAAAATGTAAATCAATTCTCTTTTGTTTTTAGAATTTCATGCACACTATTCATAACTTACGGTCTGTTAAACATAAAAGTATTATTCAAACAATCAAAACAACAATCAAGCTTTCATTCCATGACGTTTGAATACCTACGTTTATAAATGTAATTATTATACACATTCCTATTCAACTCCGCTAACCATTTCGACAATTATTCACGAGCCATTACTAACCTATGTATACAAAACAATATTGATACAACAACATAATAAACCAACATTCAACAAATCCAAAGTGAATTAGACCGTAAATGATAAGTTCAATATATTGAGGGGCTATTTATTATTCCGTCCTATTTACGTGCAAAGCTAATAAAACAAACCACAAGTGAACAAGTTTGGATGGGAACCAAGACTAACACACAATATTTGTAAAGGGACACTTAATTGTTTAAGAAACTTTGGCTTTCAGCTACGACCTTTAATTAATAGAGACAGCTATAAATTTTCATATGTGAGTAATAGCGTCACGCGTCTCGCCAGTTATTAGTTTATACACATACATATTAAAGGGCCAAGGGCGGAAGGCGAGATAATTTGATAATAGCCCTGCACGTAATCTAAGTCTCGTTAATATGATTAAATCGTTGCAGTCCGTCGTGGACTCAGCGTAAGAGGTCGGGGTTGTTATAATATCGTTTTAACTTAGTTAAGTAACGTTTGAGGCTCGCCTCGGTTTCGATTAATAGTAACCGGTTAGGATGAAGCTAGTAATACCATTATCGCTAACTCCGTTACTTATACTTCGTTTTAGAATTTTCTGGGTATCATCACAGAATTGGATTTATTAAGCAGCTCAGTGTTAGCTTATAAAACTACTACGAGCGAGCCAATTACATTGGAAAGTATCTCATTTAAATTTCTGGCTTTTGGATATGAAACCGATTTAAATTACTTATCTATAGAGAATTTTATTATGCCAAAATGTATTATAAACTGAGCAATAAAAAGCTCCCATCTAATTCCAAATTCATTATAACCCGTACCGCTTCAGATTTGGTGCGCATCGATTTCAAATTTATCATCCGTCCGTACGTTCCATAATACAGTCCGCTTACAAATAACTTGCATTCGGATTGAGAGACTGACATATTTCTCAGTTCTTCGGGGCGACTTCCAGAATATTGATCAGCTGAATCTCTCATACCGCACCGCCAGCTGCTCACTGAAAATTACTTTCAAATAAATCTGGTGAACTTGTTACAGACGTGACGTGGCCGATGTACCGTCTTCCGCGATAACGTGTTGAATCACAATGAAAATTATAATTGAGTTATAAGTTGAGACGTTGAGACTCATTGTTTATTGTGATAACGGTGGCGTATTATAATTTAGCAGCCCAATTGTCAGCGAGGGTACTGGCAGCATTAAAATGATTAAGTGTATCGATTTGTCTAAGAGAGGAATCTGTATTTTAGTTGTTTATAGTGCCTGCAGTCAAATTTATCAGCAGTACCTACAGATACATATATACTATTCACTTTCTTACAAAAGCTACACGAGCTAGTACATATTCGATGAGCACTTTTACCATAAAAACAGTACTTTCGTATCGTCAAATCATTTCAAGCTACCTACTGCACTACTATGCAGACGGCCACATAATTGATAAGGAAATTTGATTAGCTCGTATTATACAAACAATGATGAAAGGGCTGTTAACTTGGTTGCATCAAGCTGAGACCAAGATATACACAAAATAGGCATATGTTAGAAGAGGCATAGGGCCATCAATGAATAGAATACATGGCCTGATAATTTAACAGATAAAAACAAAGCTGCTGCTAAGTATTGCAAAACAGTAAGGGAAATGCATTAGCAGTTCTTACAGAAGTATTTAATCATTATAAAAAGATAAAAACATTTCTAATAAAACCGCCAAGTAAAATTAAAGCAATAAATATAAAAGAAACGTGTTCAGTACTTGTTGAATAAATTCTATTCTGAGAAAAAGGCGAAGTCTTGACACACCGCTCGCGGCGCTAGCTATTTTTATTTCTTTTTATTAACTACCACAATTCTAAGATCTTTTGAGTAACAGTAATATTTTGAGGTTTTCCTGGAAAACCACATTATTTGAGGTTCAGTTGTGCACCTTCAAGCTGCTTTGAACTAACAAGAAATAAAAAGAAACTGAAATTCTCCTGTCACAATCATTGTATGTATTTATGTGTGAGGGAAATATCAGTTACCATTAATTATATCGTACTATTTCGGATATCGTGTAATCATTTGGTTCCCTTACACCCCCGGCAAGCATAATATTTGATGATCTTAATATAGTCTGTTATAATATTTGATGATCTTAAAAGTCTGTTAATACTTAATACATTCTTATCAACTGGATTGTGGAAGTAAGATCGGCAGTCGCTTCATTTAAGGGTATCGATTCATTCACGTACAGTATTATAAGGTGCCTTTAAATTACCAACTGCTTTCGTCTAACGACATTATATTTCGGTATATAATAATAAAGAAAGAATAAGTACACGCAACCGTTTTTTTTTCTTGTTGTAAGTAGTTTCCATTGTGTTCTGCCACAATGATCCTCTTGTACTGTGGCAATTCCATTATGTTTTATGCAAGACGTCCCTCGATTTATCTAGGATTCGAAAGTGTTTGAAACGAGAATTATTTATTTATGAAACATGAGCTCAGAGCAACTCGCTGCGTTCCCAAAGGGGTAGGTATGTAGACATTCTTCATCTTCTTATGTGTGACAACCGCAAGATGTGGTTTGGATTATTCTAGATGCGGACTTCAATTGTTTAGGGACCTTTTGTTAACGTATGAAATGTCATTGCAGGTAATTCATATGCACTAGGTGTAAAGGATCACCTAGACCGTATTATTGCAGTTTGTTTCTTGAGAGAGCTTTGTGTGCAAACCCAAAGTGTTGCGAAAACTTGTACTTGTAATGATGTGCTTCGAAATTCAATAAATCGGTCTTCTTATCGGACATTATTAAAAAATACACAGTTTCTTTGGGCATGTTATTGATCTATTGCAGTGTACTGTTTATCTTCATACGTGGTTAAAAATAAATGAAAAACTGGAATACAAGTCAACGTACTTTATCTTACGTCAGATAGTGATGGATTGACGTAATGTTCCTTATGGTAAATTATACCCCATGAGACAAGCGAACGTGTGTTGCCTACTCTATATTTTAATGTTTATTTATGGCACAGGGTAAGGGTATGGGATTAATAATAATTCTATCTATATTTATTCATTATATAAGTGTTTAATTTGTTTATTAGAAATTAGAAATAACTACTGCCCTGAAAAATAAGAGACTCCTATCCTCTAAATGACCATTTAACCAGCTGCATTAAGCAAATATGTATATTTTGTACCCGAATATGATAAGTATTCTTTGTGTAAGTAGGTACCTATATGAACCTACCACCACTGAATTTAAACACTCTAAGACACCCAATACTCACAAATTGAAGCGAACAATATACTTATTTTGTTATTTTCTGCTTAGGCTTTCCCCAACTATGTTGGGTTCGGCTTCCAGCTTAACTGGTTGTAGCTGAGTAGCAGTGTTTTACAAGGAGCGGCTGCCAATCTGACCTAATCAACCCAGTTAACCGGGCAACCCAATACCCCCTTGGTTAGACTGGTGCTAATATACTTATTTGGTAAATGTTCCTTAATTTATCGATTTGACATGAAAAACAATTTGTTTCTTGTAGATTTGAGTCCTGTATAGAATGCGCTTGCAAGGTATAAATGTAAATGCGAGTTAAACAATTACAGAACTGACAAAGACTAGTTCTTAGTGCGTGTGTAGGACCTAAGAACAGTCGCAATTATAACTTTTACATGCCATGGTAAACAACTGATTGGAATAATAACGTTTAATGTGACAGCTTTTGTGCGTTCATTATGCTGAGGACCATGCAATTTCCAATAATTACGTCATAAAGTGGTTTCTATGAGCATGTTTTCTAAAACTCCATCTGTAAGGGAGAAAAAGTAAATAAGTAACATTAGTCCATATGATTACTTTGATTATATTTTTTATTTTAAAATGTCATAAAATGATATCAACATCTTAAAGTTAACATTGATAAATAGTCGCATTTCGTACTAATAAACTGGTTTAACGCGAATTCAATTATTTACAATCATTGTCGTATTTATTGTCATTAATTATTTGAAAATTATTTTTCAATTAGTCAAGTTTATAGTTTAAAATACAATTACAATAAAATAAATATATATTTACATTACAAAAACTGATAGTAATGTTGGAATTTATTTTATCAACAGTAGATTTATAAGGTTATAAGATTGAATTGATATTTTAGTTCAATGTTAAACATGCAGTTATGTAGGTTAACTGTAAACATTATATGTACTACAATCTATAACGGGCATTTATTGTTGAAAAAATATTAAAACGTAGACTTGTTTCTAAATAAACGTATTTACGCTATTTGACAAATACCATTTTCAATAATAAAGTAATAAAACAAGAAGGTTTTTAATGATAAGTTCATAATGGTACCAGTAAATAAACAGAGTTCTTATGTAGAGTGGGATATTCAATTCTATAATAATTATAACTAAATACGCATTCATTAATTTTTACAGTAGAATCGATTCTTATCAAAATTCATGTATTTTTTTTATATTCATCGTAACACTATGCCTACAATAAATTCTTTCTTTTCACTTACATAAGACTACGTTATTCTGAAGTCCAAAAGGAACTTCGTCTAATATTTTAGATATTTAACTCATAAACACGAATGAGCCGAATACATTACTTTAATATACTATCCGGAAGACATAAATTTATTATTATCGATTATCAAATTTTATCGTCTAACACATTTTTGTTTACAAAATAACTAATTTTTATTCTTACGTCATTATTTTAAGCTAGAAATTAAATAAGTCTAAATGTTATATTATTTTTATTGTACTGATATTAGCAGTAACATAAATAAAAACAGTTTTTAAAGCGTCTTATTTATTCTACTGTATTACAAAATATGTTTAATTAAATAAATGAAGTTATGTTTTCTTAAACAAAATATAAACAGGACAGACAAAACACAATTTAACAACAATTCAAAATTATATAAATTTTGGTCATTCATTTCGTTGTTTTGGGCACTTGTACAATTTATATACAAAATACCCTCTTAAAAAGAAATAGTATTTTATTTTTAATAATAGAAAAAAAAAACCTTACAACTTGTATACTTATGTAACTACAACTATGCAAATGAAATAAAAACAACTATCATTTTTATTGTCATTCTAACTTATTACTACTAACTATGTATTGTCTTTATATCATATTGTCATATACAAATTTTATACGCACTAATTATATATTTATCATATTTTTCTTTTATAAATACAAGTTATTATTCTAAATTATTATGCCATTATTATATGAGATTGTATAATAAGAGTTGTATAGAATAATAATAAGATAATAATAAAAACGTTAGCTAAACAGAGTTTCTTAAACCTCGTTAGACAAGTTCCATCGCTTCAAGTCTATCAAATTCCTCCAATTTTATTAAATAGCCGTCTGATATGATAATAATGATATTATTTCAAAAATATTTAGTTGTTATTACGTAATTATTTATCATCAACAGCATTTCCAGAAAAATACCTGTTTATTATTTGATGGATGCATGTGATTAATAAATACGCTTGCTACATCATTTTCCAGCGTATTGTGGAAATCTGGTGACGTGTGCATCAACTTCTAATTTTTTAATCACTTGTATCAATCAAAAATACTTATACAGGCTTAGACAGTCGAGCTTACCCTTTATCGTATTTATTGTCTCAATTTACATTTTAAGGCTGAAACTCATTATTTATTATTAACTGTCGATAATGTTTTTACATAACAATATTAACATCGAGATCCACTAAAACGTTTACAACAACCTCAAAATACGTACTTACACATATAAAATTCAACAGCCATGTTTTTATCACTACTTGTTAATGCTATTAAATTATTCAGAAATCTAATTTCTTTCTATACAACGAAGTTTAGTAGCAATATGAACATGGAGAAGACAGTTTTAGTGCCAATTTTGTTGGCGTGATTGTATACGATGTATCGTGGTGGTGAGCCGGTGGGGCGTAGTTTCTGCCGTTCGGTTCTTTGAGCGTATTCGTTGATGGAGTTGTTGGGCGGCGGGAACGCGTTGTTGTAGAAATTGAAAGCGTTGTTGACTTCTGGTTGCCGCATGTCGGGGTCGAGTGAGTTCTGATTGCCGCGGTCGTGTTGTTTCTTGAGGTGACGCTTCGGAGGGCGTGTTGTTGCAACTGTTGTTGTTGTTGGGCGCGGTGTTGTTGTGGTTGTTGTTGTTGTTGTCGTAGTTGTCGTTGTTGTCCTTTGAGGAGTCTCTGTTGAAAAGCAGAAGAGTTTGATTAGAAACAACGAATAAGGCGTACTTACTTACATAAAATGCATTTATAATTCATCGTTTTGGGTTCGACAATGTTTAAATAACAATTGAAAGAAACACGTCTAAGGCTTTGATAAATTATTCGCACATTGTGCAAAACAGAATGATTATTTAATGTAAAATTCATGTCAAATCCCCAGCGTTTGTCGTGTCCCTTTGAATGCTAAACCAAAATTCACCTGACCTGCAAAACCTATTACGGATATTAACTATTCATGAATTTATGTGACCGTAGTAGAAAATGAATTTACCTTTTAAAGTGATAATGCCTTCAGCTTTGCCGTAGCCGTTGGCCGCTGTGCAGGTATATTCGCCGAAATCACTCTTCTTCAAGCGATTAATAGTGAGGTTCATTCGTAACGCATACTCGTTCAGTATCTCTTCTGATATCACGTACTTTGAACTGTTTAGCAGCTTGCCACCTAAGGAGAAAAACAGTAAAAAGTTAACAAGATATTCTTTGGACACACAAGATAGGTACCTACTTTTAAAGCTAAAGATTCACTGTAATAATTAATTACTAAATCAGGTTTTTTTGTCAAATGTCTTGCTTGAATTACTCATTGTTATTTACAATACGTATGTTAACAACCCCATCCTAATCGAAACAAAAAAAAACGTAATTACATTTGGCGCCCAACATGGGCCTTGTACAAAAGAAAAACAAACCAGAATTTCCTCATATAATTACTCACCAGCTTGTGATTTTCCCCGTTGCCAGGTGTTGAGTGATTTAGGCGAGGCCTCGACGTAGCACTGGAGAGTGACTTGCATGTCAGCCGCCCGGAGTACCACTGGACTCGCCACTCGCACGATCGGCTCGACTGGACACAAATAATGGAGGGCATAAGAAAAGGAGTGACGGAATAATAGACGTTTCCCTTTATCGTAAGTATTTTTGACACTGATCCGTGTTACATTAATAATGTTATAGTAACAATGGTATTCTATTTAAATATTGTAGGTACTGGTTTATAAATAGATGCTCTTTATTCCGGGGATAGAAACCAGAAAAATAAGACCGCTCTATATATTTCGAAAGAAGTAACTACTTTAACTGAGTTCAAGGAAAACCCATTCCAAGGAAATCTATTGCACCGTAAAAGTAAATGCCTTCAACTCCCGGACCTTTAAAGGCATTAAGCATAGAATCCAACATTACCTCGGCACGGTATATCCAGTAAATAAACCTAATTACCCATACAAAAGAAATGATCAACAAAGTTAAACTAGGTCGAAATTAAGTCCACTCAATTAGGTTTACGCAAGCATTTAAAGTCAGCCAGTTTTGTTAAAGAGATAAGTTAGACACTTTATATTCGTGAAACTCTATATTTTTACTTTAGTTTATGTACTTTTAGTTCATAGAATAACGTGTAACTTCTTTGTAAGACACACCACGCTTGTTTTACTTTATAGCGTGGGCAGTAAAGTGTTCTTATAAGATTTTTAAATTGCTTGTTTTTTCTTTATTCACGACATCGTTTGTTCACTTATTACATTTGGAAGGTGCATATGTACCTATGTGTGTAAATTTTCTGCTTATGTTTAGACGTGTTTATGTGATAAATCTATACAAATTGTTTGTTTTACCGTGTGTATGTTTATTTGTACCCTAACCATCTTGAAACTACTGAATCGATTGAAAAAATAGTTTACTATTGAGAAGCTATCCTCAAGTTACATAGGCTATATTACCCCGAGACGCGGGTGAAACTGCGAAGAAATAGTTAGTTATATTTAAAATACTTACAGAGTACAGAGACTTCGTACCGACGACTCTTAGTCGGCGGAATACCGTTGGCTGCGATGCACAAGTACGTGCCCATGTCAGATCGCTGCAGCCCTTTCAGAGCCAGGATTGAACCCACGTAGCTCTCGACCACTGTGTAAAAAGAATATAAAAAAAATTGAAGTTCAAAAGATTATTTGAATCGGTTCACACTTTGTATTTGAACGATTTTTGGATAAAACTGTTTATTTTTCTGCTTCAAATTTCAGTCAATCTTTATCATTCATCTAAATTAATTAACTGACCTTATCTACAAAACGTCACAAGGAAAAAACAGAATAATTTCTCCACTGAAATCAGTAAGGATAATCTCTTCGTAGAAATGTAACAGCATCTGTCAAGTTAACTTCCCTATTGAAAATAAATCATCTGTTTGACGTCATTCTATGTGAGCCTATTGTAGCATTGTTGGGCGGACGCCTCTTCAAACATGCATAAAACCAGAGTCCACCCGGCTCGCGGTTCGGTAGCCCAACTAAATAAAAATAAAACTTCCACAGCGTTCATAATTGTGAAAGTTTTCAAACGTCACATTGCACCACACATTCTATTTTCAAAACTGATGTGACGTCACTGTTGACAAGACGTTAGAAGCAGCATAGTTCGGAACTTGACTCACACTAGAACATCGAACTAATTTAGTTCAACTTTGAGGTCACATCCCGTTAAGTGGCAGCGACCCAAAGGAGTGTTTATTACCGTTTAAGGTATCGACGATCGAAAGTTGGCTGGAGTAGAATTTACTGCTAATTTACATTATTATGTCATCCAAGATTTTAGGTCTTGAGGTTAGCAAAAAAATGGTTCTCTCATAAATCGACCCTTCCCTAAACTCCTATCAATTTAGGTTTATTAAAATCATTTTAATAGAAGTTTTAAAAGTAGAAACGCATGTACCAAAATCTTTTTATGAATAAATGCGGGTTTTGTAGGTACTTATGTTAAGCTTTAGGCCAGTATCTGTAAACACCTTTCAACAGTTATGATCTAGGTCTTATATCAAGTTGAAAAACGACCTCTTTATTGCCGAACATAAATCAGAATAACAAGCGCATTGAACGGCCGTTTAAAAAAACTTATCGTCATAAAATTTGTAATGTGCCAGACATAAGAGAAGATAAAATATTTTATGGAAAAATTAAAAAGGCCAGTTTTATTTACATGTTTATTTTTATACAAATATAGCAATCATTTTCCTTAATCCTTCAGGTTTATTTACCGACATAGTTGTTTGTCGTTCCAAATTCAGAAAATAACTTTATCTCTTGAAGGGTCTGTCTGAGCCCAAAGTGCAATGACACCTACATATAATTCTTCATATAGCATTCCACAAACTTCGTGACTTCAACACGTACATAATATGGCACATCAAACAAACTAGCACTTCACAACTTATGAATAAAACGGAACGAGTCTTACATGAATAAATTTACTAAAGCGGCAAAATCTTGGTTCATATTTATTACAACAATTTCGTAACTGAATGCGCAACGCCCAAGAGATACATTTTGATCTGAAAAATTACACCTCACTTTTGTAGTAAGATGTACTACAGAGCAGGTACACCAACGGTGATTTTCAAATAGATTAATTATTACTTTAATGTTACAAAATTGGTTGATAAGTTTTATCATTATTGTGATTTTAAGTTTTAAAAAATAATCTTGATAGTTTATTTGTCATGAAGTGAACTACATATACCAAAAGCCTCACTCAACTAGCAATTACTGTAGTAATCTATCCCTATTACATAACAACATTATTATGATTGAGTATTTTAAAAGCTTTGAAAACTGTACCTCTAGTTAAAATTATTTAATTGCCATCTTTGAACAAACAATAAAATCCAGATAATCACATCCACATTTCAAATTACTTCCTCGCACTTTAATCAAAACATAACTGTGAAAGCTATTCGTTTCACGATGGCTGTCAAATTAAATTTAAATGGAAATAATTTATCGCTTTATTATAGCATACGACCCCCGCTATACTAGGGGCACATAAAATACTGCTACTACGTAATGCGTACAATATCAAAAGCGGCGTTTGTATGAAATTGTGTTTTATTAACGGGTTATAAACTTGGGTTGCGACATGTCGTAGCCAACTTGTTACTCTAGACGTCGACTCTGATTCAGCAATTCTACGTTATTATTGCGCCGAGACTAATTGTTTTCCGATTTCATTCTGGCTGAAATATTTTCTGCAACTGAACGTATTTTAAATGATGATATTGCTCCGCTGTTGAAGGTCGTTAATTTTAATGTAATTAGGCTGTTATTCATGTGGAAATTTAATTATTTATTGTTCTGTATAATATTACTCATTTATCCTTCATTTGTAGCAATAATCGTAACACTTTTTAAGGAGCTTTTTACGTATTTATTGTTATCAAACAAGTAATTATTTTAAAAAGATAATCTGTTGAATGTATTTTAAAACAATCCTTTTATATTTTACGATAAGCTTGAAAAACATTAAAATTCTTTACATTACATTGAAATGCCTGCAATAAAATAATCTCGCAGACAATCTACAGTTATAAAACACTTCATTATTAAGTCTTAATTTAACGATTCATTTGCGTTGTTTTATTATAACAAAGTTAATTAAGTTAGCCATTCCCGAGAGATAAATAATATAATCTGCGATGTATAACGATATAGTTCACTTCATGAAGTCTTCTATTGTTGTTTGCCATATGCTGAGAACAATATCATTGGATTATGATATACCAAGATATTATTAATGTTGCTTATTTATACATACTTTTTTTTGGTACCTGCTCTTGTATGATATCTGCTGTATTAAGATATGTACGTTTTACTAAACCATTATGACGAAAGTTTTCTTGAACTATATTTTCGTTAGTGATGTACACCACCGGGTGGAATTATACGTATCTTATGAAATAGCAAAGAGTTTTTGTTCTTCACGAAAAACGTAATTAATCCTCCTTTTGTTAAAATTTCGCAAATGCAGAAAAAGTATACAAATTGTTAATTAACGGCGCTGCTATCTCGACAGAATCAATGATTTACAGTTACTAATGCGCTCAGAAACAAATTCTCAATAATTTCATTCCGACTCGAGCTCGCCGCAAAAGAGGAAAACGAAAAACCGGCGAAAAAGGAAAACGCGAACAGCTACGGCAAAGGCAATTCTTACATATTTAGTGAAGCGTGTTTAACATGTCCAATTAATACAAAGGCAGAGCCAGTTCCACCACTCTGTTAACTATTACAACCACCCTCCGTTTACAGAGGGACGCCAGTCTTTTGTTTACGCTTAATGGCTTAAATAAAACGGGTCAAATTCGTAAAACACCGCACCGAAAAGGTTTTAAATAGCCCAACAGGGAACGGCAATTTTGGGCCTAATACATTTAGATTAAGGTATAAATTAGAGCACGGGATTACACGCCATTAGAAATACAACAGTGTGCGTATGTGTTAAAATGACTAGCCCTATAATTGCTTTAACTCCTATATCTTTTCACCTAGTGTTGCGATGCGCTATAAAGGGTACGTCATTATAACTATAAGAGATAACAGCCTTTTGTCAGGCCGGTCACTAAGCCGTTCGTTTAATTTCCTGACCGAAACCCGGATTGCTACAATATTTTGTTTAAGTAGTAATTGAGTTCTTTGAACACGTTTTTTCCGCGGAAATGAATTCCAGCCATGAGCATCAGACGTCGCCTTCTTTTGTTTAATGTTGACAGCCCCGTGTTGTCATTGGAAAAAGAAATGTCCTCATTGACTTTAAATATTACGTGAACATTTTACGGAATTATTTACCGTGTAAAATTAAAGCAAAAAGAAAGAATATTTAACACATTTATTGACGTTATAATATAAATCAGTTTTACAGGCAATTGGAGAGGGCGTTTCTTATTTAACATGGCCTCGCCTCGTTCCGCCTGTCGATGTAAATAATTTGTTTATCTACCCGTAAGAGACGATAAATAAATATGGCATGTGTATGCGTGATCATCTCGTTCGATCATTATTTAGATGTCGTTCGGCGAGCACGTTGTACATTTATATCGAATTGGAATTTTCTTTCCAATATCCTTAGGGCAATATCTTAATAAATCCCATAAAACTCCAATGTTTTAACCGCTGTAGCACCTGCGCCCGCTCCGGGCGGGCTTTGAATGCAAAATTAGTCTTGTTTCTTTTTTACCACTTAGTCGGATCTTACTGATGCGAATAAAATTCAACGGAAAATTGACGTTTTATTTTTTGCGTTTAGAAGGTACTTTGATTATTATATTTTATTTGGATCAACTGCAATGCCAAAGAAATGCTGTTTCTGTATTTCCACTTTCCATTCACAGTTTTTCTTTTTTAATATATCATCTGCAATTTATACGATGAAATTTTACCTCTAAATGAGTGATAACAAAAATAATTGCTTTAACGTAGGTAAGTGTATTTAGTTTCCTATACTGCGAAAATGCAAGGGGAAACACGCTTATTTTATTTCCCCTCAAAAAATAAGGGATTCCCTCAATCAATCACTGTCGCAAGTAAGCCTATCAAGAAATTAAAACTCTCTCAATTGGAAGGATTTAGATCATATATCTAAATTCTTCGGACCAAGTCAATAGGATAAAATTTATCTCTTTATTTTGGCATTTTAAGCAAAGATTATATTGGACAACTAGCTGT
The DNA here is from genome assembly GCF_030705265.1 of Helicoverpa armigera. NCBI lineage: Eukaryota > Metazoa > Arthropoda > Insecta > Lepidoptera > Noctuidae > Helicoverpa > Helicoverpa armigera. Next base: position 6,612,877 of record NC_087133.1, on the reverse strand, counting down.
TGCCCGCGACTTCGTGAGCAATATTGAATTTCCGATTTCGTTTATTTAATCATTCATTGCTCAATCCCCGTAAGTGATAGCGTGATAATATATAGCCTGTGTTGAACCGGCCCCCAGGTAATAATCATGCAAAATTTTATTTAAATCCATGCAGTACTTTTTGAGTTTATCCGGGACAAACATACAGACAAACAGATAAACAGACATACAGACAAAAATTCTAAGAACTATATATTTGGGTTCAGAATCGATTATGGATCACCCCCCAAGTATTCTTTAAAAAAAATATTCAATGTACAGTTTTGACTTTCCTATCATTTTATTATATGTATATAGATATTTGTTTAGGTTCAAGAACTTTGTTATCTACCAAAAATAGTTTTTATCTTTTTTAAATAGAAAACTTAAACAAGATAAGTATAAAGTAAATTGTGGTCATACCTAACAGTAATCCAGTTGCATTCATTTGACCGCATGCCAACACTTTGTTCATTTAATAAACTGGTATTGTTCAGGAAAATAATCTTTGTGTTAAACTCATTAAGTAGCTGTGTTTTATTTCTGTAATACGTTTTTCTGTTTTATTTTTCAGTGTTACCCGATAGTGATTTTGTTTTAAGTCTGCTGAATTGTGGATAGAGAAACTAAACAACCAAGTTTTGTTGTTAAAAAATGGCTTTCCGGAAACATTAAATTTACACCTGCTAAAACAGTTTCCTTGCACAGTAACTTTAGAGATCTTAAAAATTTATATGTGAACTATCAACTTAAGAACATAATTGGCTAATACATTGTTATATTTACCTACATTAAATCAATATTTACACATCAAAATGCGATTTTGTTCGAGTGTTTTGTCAATCCAAAGAAAAGAACTTTGAGCAAATATTACGAGATTCCTTACCTTTAATCTCTTTCCCATCATCATCTCGAAACACAATGTTCCGGCCTCCAGTCCGCTTCCACGATATGATAGGAGCTGGTACTCCAGCGGCTGTGCAGCGCAGTTCCACCGACCCACCTTCAGGAGAACTGGCTTCGGAACCATCTTCATCAGCGATGTCTGGTGGTATCACCACTGAGAGGTGACCCATCTGAGGAGATGTTGATTAATATAGCTTTTTTATATGTATAGGATGATCTTTGGAAAGGCTCGTTTTAATTGGTTGTTCGTTAGAGGTACCGTATGAGGTACCTCAAATTGTTTTACGTATAATTTAATGCCGCTTGCTGTTATCATTCTCATTAATCGTTTTGATTTTCTTCACTTTTTTTAAAGCACCGGCCGATAATTATTTAATCATCGTAGTTGTTAACCCATGACATGGGCATTCCGCATGTTCTACAACGGCCTTCGTTAAAAACCAATGAAAAAAGTGTTAGTCAAAAATATAAGAATGCAATTGTAAACTTTCCTAATATTGGTGACGTGGCCTATAGGCATTTCAAGAGATTAGTATCGGGTAGGATTGTACAGTACAGTACCATAGACATCTACAAAGTGATATCCAGACGCCATACAAACTGAAAATTTAATCCGTCAAAAGAGTTTATTTTATTAACACAACGCTTTAGTTCGTTTATTTAAATATCTCTTTGGATTTTCGCCGTGATTCCTAGAAACGGTGTGTTTAATGAAAGACGCTGCTCACTCTAGATTGGAACCAATTTTTTAATGATAAATGACCTTTAGTTAGTAAATAGGTAACGCGTAATGTTTTTACCTGTTTATTGGATCGTAAACTTTTTATCCTTACCTCCTTCCTTCAAATGACGATCGGAAAATCAGGTTCAATTATGTTTTTCTATTTTCAAAAAAAATCCTCCGTTCTATATACCATTTCCGAGTAGAACCATTAAGTATCAGATTTATTCTTTCTTTGAATTTTGAGCTTCTGCTTAATTGATTCCAGTAATTTGGCCCTATGTATCCGTGACATTAACTTTTCTCTTTGGTTTCTCTATGGACGGAATAACTTGATACCTATTCCATTACAATACAATTACTTTCATCTCAAACTTAATTTCAACTGGAAAGTGAGTCTTGCACCTGGATAAAAGTATTCTATGTCTGTCTGTTGCACTGTTGTCCTCTATATATAAACCAAATTTTTTTAATCGTAATATTAGAGAGCATTATGAGCACAATGCTTTAAAGATCCACCAAAACATGTACATGTACATATGTATATAATTATTATTACATGTAATTATAGTATACGGGTATCTATTCAATAGTGAATGCCTTAACCTAATGTATGTGTGACTTCTAACCGTTATTAATTATGGCTGAGCGACACTACAAGCTATATTTAATAACTGTCACGTTTGTAATTAAGATCCTTGGGTTATCGGTTAGGCGAGGGTACATACACAATGAAGGTTATTTAATTATTAGGATATGGTTTATAATTACTTCGTTTATTAGTTGCTGGGAACAGGCTGCCTCATTAATGGTTATTATGATTGGGATACAGTACCGATACTATGCCTAGTTTTGATACAACATTATTGAATGTTAAAATATTCTCCACATGCTGAAAAACTTAAGAAATATCAACTGATATTCAAGTATTTTTTTTTATGTATAAACAGCATATATTAAGGTACAGTCAACTACTTACATAGTTATCGTTTTATTTATATATAGTCATGCTGCTTATGAACCGACTTCCCGAAAAGGAGGAGGTTCTCAATTCGTCGGGATATATTTTTTTTATTTTACAATTAAATGTAAGCTGTCTGTGATCAAACTAAAAAAAATCAGCATATTTAACTCACTTTGTAAAATGGAATTTCACTTTTTATGTGCACCAAATAAAAACTATGTGTGCGTATTTCACAATTCTACTGCGCCAGCATTTAATTTTACTTACACGGTCAAAATAACGGTTATCGCAATACGCAGTTACCAGTTATCTAATAAAATACTACTGCATAAACAAAGCTCGCATTAGTTCAGTTACAAATTACGTTCAAACTGATTCCAGAATTTGTTATGCAATATGAAACAATCTCTTTTGTATTTTGTTTTAGAATAAAGCATAAACAATTTGAATGGCATTTGAATTTCAAACATAGCGGAATTTTAGAATGACACGATGTTTTGTTTTATTTTGAAATTTCTCTGTGTCAAACGTCTTTTGTTTATTGCATTCTAATCACACACTTAGAAGAAACATGTTTGCCGAGTGTGTCTTTGTATTTTAATCACATAAAAATATAAACGACGCAGAATATACTCGTTCATTTTGCTGTGAGAATAACAATTAATTACCGTCATAAAGCACACACGGCTTTAATGAAGTCAACAGCGGGTTTATTTTTTCCTTCTACGTTAAACAATGTAGAAAAAGTATATTACTTGGTAATATGTGCCATTCTCTTAAAATACTATCTGACACTTATAATAGCACTTTTCTGGCCACTATAAAGTAACTCATGGAAACAATTTCCTAACATTAAATCACGCTAAATGTTCATTTAAATCAACGACCTAGCCTTTCAAAACTAACAAACTGCCATTACTTTTCAACCCGTGCGAATAAAATGTGTTGCTAATGGAATGAGATGAAGTAAAACTCGTTAAACTGAATTAAATGCACTGTAGCTGTAGCACTTTAGTAAGACGGGCCGAATTAAACGATGGAAGCGTAGCGGCTACGGTACGTCCACTGCTACGAACACGTAGCACTGCTACAAGTTACAAATTGGTACATGGTAGCCATTTGTTGAAGTCAATTAAGCTGGCTACTGGGCTGTAAAAACTTGAACGTATTCGAGTCGCACGCAACACACAGATATTAATCGGGGACATTACTGACATACTCGTAGTCGGTCCGCGCTGCAGACAAAGGAAAACACAGTCATTACGGCGCTCGCTCCCACGAGAAAACAACTAACTTAACGTACAGCGACGCTGCCGGAGGAAAATCGACTATTACACTAGTTTCATACACGAATTGTTATTGTTTAATTGCCATGCAGCGATAAAAATTAAGGAAACCGGATGTTCATTAAAATAAAAATAAATATCTTCATTTACATAACCTTTTAGTCATATTTCTTGCACTAAGCACTTTATACAGAAGTTTCTCTTTGCAAACTGTAGAACAGATGCTAACTTTAATGGCTAAACCCCTGAACATTAGTTAATAGAGAACACTGCTATAGTGTTACATCATATTGCACCATTTGTCTCCCGCTAAGCACAATAGCACCTAAGATAACATTTATGCAAGTCCTTTGTCTGAAAGCGGATTAACCGACTACGATTGGATAGAATTTAAGGAGTTATGGGTCACTTAGTATCTTAAAGATGATAAGAATTCCATAGTTTGTATTCGTATAGTTCCGTCCCCATTCTAATAATGTAAGGGCGAAGGTCCGTGAATGTTGCATGAAGACGTATTGTCCCCATTCCTGGGCTGAGCGGAGTGACTTTGACAAAATTCCCCGCGTAACCCCGACCCCGGTATTCGGGGGCCAGGTAGATGCCGAAAATCGCCACTTGGATGTTTTTGTACCTTAAACAACACCCCTTTGATGGTAAAAGACAAAGAGTAATTTTCCTTTTTTATATTTTCTGTTTATTTTTACGCGACAGTAGACGTTTATGCTGATACAAAAAGGACGTTTTGGTGGCGTAAAATTAAATCAAAGTAAGTAGCTTGAAGTTAATTTACGATGAAAGGTTATTGAAATAGCAATAAATAATAATTTTGCATTAATGAATGAATAATAGGGCTTTTATTCGTTGTGACAGCTGAAGTAGCAATAACGTTTATAAAGAATGCTATACGGTGCACGTATTGTCCCGTCTCCGATCCCGAAGGAAACCAGCGACACACGGACTTTGACAGAATTCCTCGCGAGCTGCACGACTGAGCGCCACTGAATGAGACGCATTCCTCTAGCGAATATTCACAGATATAATTTCAACTTCCTCCCTTTAAACTGTGAATAGACAAAGTTTCTGTTACATTTTTGCTGATATTCCCAACACATTCTAATGTCCGGCTTTCATACAATGTACGTAAGCACATAATGTTGGGAACATTTTCTATCTCTTTTCTCTGCAGTGTAAATTCTTGGAGACAGTTTCGTGTCACATGAATTATGTAAATTCGTGGTGCAGCCCGCGAACCGAGTGGCTACGAGATTTACATCCGGGAAGCGCGCGACCTCACATTATAAATAAATATAAGTGTATGTAATACTATTGTCGCTGAATATACAATGTGCTATATGAAACATTATGGACCGTCCTCTGGGCAACACGTTAACTATGCAAATAAATACTCTGCAGAAAAGAGTATACATGTGCGGTAAATAAGTTTCTATTGTCACTACAAAAGTGGACGTATACTGTTTGAAGTATAGTGAAAAATGAATTAATGATGTCAAAAATGAAGTATAGTGTACCTAAAACGAATTATGTCAAACATTTACTGACATTTTAATTACAAACGAATTGAATTGAATTATGAAATAGCTTACTTAAGTACCTATAACATAACTAAAAGCATTCTCATTCCATTCCACGCTCAGAATAACAGAAAAATACATTGTCACTAGCGGGAACTACGCAAGTCACGCAATCGTATCGTTCAAGTTATAGATTCAAAGGCTCGTTCCGCTCCGTAGGGTGGGCATCAACAGGTAAGTGAGTCATTTGTTTTCTCCGTGAAACATCTCAGCTGAGTAAGGTCCTGACGTGTGCTGCGAGCTGGGCTGCGATCACGAAGATGGACAAGCAACTCGCACGTGCTCAAACTGTACCGATTTTTACACGTCACTGCGGGTCAATGTTGTTGGCGGTTCTCATTATTTTCCCCGTACATTTACCTGTTTCCTTCTAAATAACAAATTGGATCGTTTTCCTACATGTACGTATTGCGAAGACAAAGCTCCTGATATATTATATGGGCAGGTACATCGTGAATACACCTGATTGATTATCATTATAACTCGGTTAGTTAATTGAAGCTTAATTGGTATGCAGAGCGTTTGACAGCAATTGAAACAGCTGACCTATTTAGGTCTGTTGTAACCATACGCTACGAATTAGTTCTTAGCTCTGGCTTATTGGGTGGAAGCCGGATTAGTAATTGCTTATTTTACTTATGACGCTGTAAACCAGCTCGCCCGAATAATTGCATCGTAAAATACTAAGTTGGTAATAGTGTGGTGACCTCGCTTTCTTTATAGTTGCTGGGATTTAAGGTTTAAGCGAGATGGAGTAAGTAAACATTTGCACGTGAATGCTTGCGCCGGACGCAGACAGTTTTTCCGGCCTGCGACGATTAGCTCGCGGAAACTCGATGCGTCCAAACAATTATTTGAAGCTAAAGCCGCTCGCCTGACACTCGCCATGATGGACGACAGCCGTCACTTTATCGCCTATTTTTTCACCCCCTTTTGACCCAGCGCCTGGCTTTTATACTGCTGCATTTACGACTCAATGCGTAAGTAGCTACCACAAATATAAATCTCTTGTCGAAATAAAAAACTTTTCACATATTGTATTGCCAAATCCGGAACGTTAGAATAAACGTGAAAAGGAAAACTTTGTATAATAAGAGAAAAATCTCTTTAGACACTATAAATATTGATGTATTCTCGAGGCGGCTTTCACCGTATTCAGTTGTGGAGTGGCAAACCCTTATGAAAAAGCAAATACTTTGGTTGAGCTCGCACCTGTAGCCCGACATAACAAAAGAATGCTGAGTAACGCCTGCCGATTTTTCGGCTAAGAAATAATTCACTTGTTGATTCTACTCTCTAGCTTTCTACTTACTTTCCTTTTATGTATTATTTATTTTACTTTCAACGAGCTTTGGCACGTTATCCGGTTAGCGATAGTACAAACTGAGCCGACGCCAGAGTACTGGCATAATATCTGTATACTGGAAACATGACAAACTAGAACAACTATGACTATTCCTAGAGTAAACATGGCTGGAGATAATATTTCAACGAGCTTACGTATAATCCTGTAAGCATCGTAAATCCCGCATAGGAAGCTAAGCTCTGCCACAATATTTAGAAGCGCTTGAATTTAAGGCGGTTGCTTTAAAGCCTCAGCTTAATATTGAAGGTGAAATAATTGTATAACATGCACAATAGGTTCACGTTTTACAAGGAAGGATTCCTCGGAGCGTCTCGAATTCCTTCGTCGGCGTATTACTAAGTGTTTGTTAGGGCGGGCTTTAGTTGCGACATCACGAGGCAACTATGTGTCGAAGAATGTGTTTATGGTGCCAAGAATGAAGCTCCTTAGCAGCGGCGGGATTCTGTGCTGTCGCCGAGTTATACCTACCCAGCTAACGGCTTAATTTGTGTGCGGACCTTTCATATAACAACCAAATAGTTGTTTAATTCCACCTAAATTATTGTATGGAATCGAAATTCTCAATTCAATAATACTAGTTACTTTCACGCAAAGCAAACAACAGTATTGAAACAAACACAAAACTATTAGTCGTATTGTTCATTATTCTTACGGCATTATTGCTGTTTCTGATATACTCTACTAATCCGTCGTAATTCCACGACTGACCTTTACAAATACCAAAAAGCCTTTCGCCTACCTGTTAAATTGCAAAGCTTTCGTTATGAAAATTCCTTAAATATTATCCTATGAGGTAGAGGAACGATTTATTATAAACTTTATAATTGTGAAGATTCTTCTACTTCACGAATTTCATTATTATTTAGCATCGCCCGAAACTCTTGGGCTTTTTGAAAACCTCAAAGGAGTTCTTAATGTTTTATACTGGTCGTTTTAAAATCGTGGCCCGTAGTAATAGAGCATCTATCGTACAACTGGGCACGGAGTTCAGCGCTGTAAACATTTCGCAAACGGGACTTTAATCCCGGTCATAAAAGTAATCCCCTCATAAAGTTACGCGACGATGGACAACATAAGGGTAGGGATTTTCTCTCACAAAGATTTCTAAGTAATTAAGATAAAATACCAAGAGTTTTTGTATGTAACTGGAAACCAGAAGCTCTCGTTTTTCAACGCTCATATACCGAGTTAATCCTCGAGTATGCAATAAAGCTGCTAAAGTATTTGTGTTCCAGGCGAAATTACCCATATTGAAAATACCCTTCGTCGCTAACAGCCGGCTGAAGGCTTATTTATACGTTCGTGTATAGACTCCCCTCGCAGTAGGTACGTAACGGCCTAGGTACTACATTAAATATAGAGCCTCGCCGAATCGTTAAATACTCACAATTTAATACAATCCGTCGGACTTATGAACTGGCGTATTGATTTGTAATTACGAAATTGCTTTTGTTTAAGTTATGCAAAGTATTTGCTATGAAAACGGATTTAAATTTGCTACTGAGTTTTATTTGAACGGCAAAGTTTGGAAGTTTGTAATTCAATTGATTGATAGGAAAGCGCTTTATTTTCGTATAGTGGCCACTTGCTTTGTTGAAATGTGATCTTGTTGAGGCGAGAAAAAGGGGTAGGATTACAAAAAATAGGGTCGTCCATCACAACCTCTGTCAACACAGCCTCCCATCAATGCCGCAAAAACAATTAGTAGGTCAATATTTATTTAATTGCCTGAAGCCGACTGGCCGTGAATGATGACCGGTAAAACCATTGTGTGTGTTTGTTGTGTTGATGGAAATATTGTAATTACCCGATAAAAACTTAATAATGCATCACTCGCAAATATAATATTTACATAATAATCAATGGGTATCATAAATTGAATAATAAGAGCAGCTATGCGACTGCTAATGTGACTTCTGTGTTGGAAAGAGTGGCTAATAAAATATTTATGAATGCAATAAAAGTGAACCGTAATATGCACTGGTATGTGACATAAAAATAATCATATACATATATTTCATGAAACATCATTTTATTTAGATTTTCTTACCAATCGAATGTTTATTTGCGCCTTTGTAGCACCATTTCGTCGTTAATAGTGTCAACATTTTAAGCGTTAAGTTGCACTAGTGGCTTGATTCTTTACTTTAACACTTAGAAGGTGTTAGTAGCAGTTTGTGTAAATAAAAAGGCTTTTCGCTGGCGCCGAAGTAATAGCGGGCCTAAGCAAATACTATGAGAGGTAAAGTGAGCAGTCTCCTTTGTAGTGAGATATCAACGAAGATTATCCTTACAAGAATACTTACTTTGGCATTATCTATCGCAAGTCTTTTACGAGTAAAAAATCGATACCTTTATAAAAAATATCTAATTTTAAAATTTTAATAGGAACCTCAAAATATCCCACTTAATTATGCAGAAACTAGCCATTAATTCAACTAAGAAATGCTATTTAACATTAAAACAAAAAGTCAAATCGTGCTCGCGAGGATTCGCAATTTAAAGTAATGAATGTAAAGAACAAAACAGACGGAGCCATGAGTCATGATGAAAAACGGTTCTATCTGAATATTGCCTGCATTATAAAGCTTTAAAATGTGTTACTTGCTTTGAACAATGGGATTAATTTTGTTAAATGAGTAAGATAAAAAAATGTCATCCCTATCATAAATTATATTTTTAGGCATCAACTTGACTAAGGCTCACAGTTCAAAGTGGTGTGAGAAACACTTAAGTATAATTATTGTATTTTAAACATAACCAGAACTTGAGATTATAAACAAAACATTGCCCTAAACAAATGCCAATTAACGTGTATCCAGAAATAACAATCATTATCTAAATAACTACATAATTATTTCAACATCGAGCAGACTAGTTCCATACCTAATATATCTAACATTCAAAACAACACAGACATTTCTGGGAACGCATAGTCAAAGCAACTATCGCGCTCAAAATTTCTGCAGCGCAAATATGTAGTTGTAAAGCGCTTTGCAGCAACATAAACAGCTACGTAGAACATTTGAAAGTTGTCTCTTCATGAAGATGTTGTGGTGACATTCCACGCCTCCCTTTGGCAAGCGCGTGCATTCCTCGCACGACTTAACAAAATTCCACCGGTAGGTTCCCGTGGTGCCGCGGTACCGTTGTCACTACCCGCTAAGATAAATAAGCTATTAAGCGCTTTATGCGGCTGGATTATAGTTGGGCGATTTTTTTAAATAAATTCGAATTTTGTTTTGTTTTAATTGCATATCTCAACAGCCATAGACAGGGAGTCATATGCGGTGAAGTCTATTTGTAAAGTAGATAAATATGACGTTAGTTCATCCACTACCAACTTTTCCTCTTGTATTTATAACGGAACTCTAGTTTACATTGAATTCCAAAGGTTACAAAGGGAAGTGAAACTAAACTCAATTAAAGCGCCAAAGATATCGCTCCCATTGAACCATCGATTGTAGACCAGTGCTATTTATAACCAATATTTTGTGGTTTTTATTCAGAATTGTATTAACAAACCAGGTACGTATAACTTTGACAACGTATAAAAATAGATTACTGCAATTAATTTTATAAGTTATATATGACTGACTGACTGCTGCCTCTTTTGTAAACTAGAACAAAAAATCGGACTCATGAAAATGCATTTTTGCCGACACCAGTAAACTAAACTAGTAACAACCAAAACACGTTTACTTTATTCGCAGCAATAACATTCACATTGTTATACACAAAAAATAAATAACCAGCTAGCCAATAAAACTCTAACTCCGGAATAACCAACAAGGAATTTGTATAACAAGCAAAAAAACACAGAATATTGATCACATTTTCTAAATATTACGTGAAAGTTTTCCTCGAACATAGCTCCGTGTAACAACAGAATGTTTAGCACAGCCCTATTACTTGTACCTACTTGTTTATCTCATCGCGAGATAACGAGACCAAACAAAACGGAACTACGCTAAGGGTTACCTCGTACAACAAAAGTTTTCCGCCACGAGTTATAAGCGTAATAAATTGGCAAGTATCTACTTATATCGCAGACAAACAAAATGTTTATTTTAATGCCCGCATGACTATGAAAGACACTCTGTTCCCCGAAATAACATACCGAAGCTTTGAGTCGCATAAAATGTTTTGTCATTTACATAACCAGCTTGGTATGGAAGGTTAGGGGCAAACCGTGCGGTGATAACGGGGTGAGGTCTTAACGGAAATTCTGCGAAGTATGTTAGAAAAATGCTTTGCTTTTTATAAGGTAGAAATATAGTTTTTTGTTTGAAGTGAAATCTTTTTTATGCTCAATTTGCGGTCTGTCTGAACAGCGAATATTCAGCTTCAGCGTCACGCTTGGTACTTAACGCTGGCTGAAATACCACTTGGTTTCAAGCAAGTATGTAGATGTTTGCAAAAGTTAAAAATAATACGAGTACGACTTTATAATTTCTGCAGCAAGTTGTTAATAAAATTCTGTTTGATGGTCAACTTCTGTGAAAGAGAACGTTAGTTAAAGCAACCCATCACAGTAGCATTTCCATTATCAATGTTTGTAAATAACTCATAATTAAATTATGTCGGTCGTGGAATCTCAACATATTTGAGCAAAGGCTGCACAGATAATGATGACTCGTAGTTATTATTCCTATATAAAGAAGGGATCGTCTATAAAACCAATTACTGGATATTAACATTATTAGGCGTAATATAATCTTATAAAGTGTGATAATCCCATTACCGAGGATAGCCGATAAACGTCTTGAGGGGCTCTCGTTAAGTGATTGGGTCAAGTGCCTAACAGAGCACAGTTCTCCATGACACCTATTGTGCTCTATGAAACCCATATCGAGTTCCGTGAATCCCATAGAATAGAAAATTTAATTTGATCCCCTTGATAAGATTTGCCGATTAGTATGTTTAGTTTAATGCGTTTGGAAGTAAATATACCTACATACATAACAAACTGTTTGCGGCAAAAAAAATATTGCACGAATAGATAGTAATTCACCAGTTAGGTTTCAGCTTAAGTAAACAAATATTTATCGAAACCGGGACAGACCGCTAGTAAATTTTCTTTAACTGTTTCAGTCGGAAGGCAATAGTGCATTCAAATGAAGTCATAAAATAATTCTCATACTATTCAATAAACTGCCATCTATGAGAAACTTGACATAATAACGCCAACTTTACGACGCAAAAATAAAATCAAGATTTAAAAATACACCATCCAATACCCCTTTGCGGTAAAATATCGCTAGCTCGGGTAAGCCGAGTTCCTCGGTTATAATAATATTGTATGAAAGTTACTCGTCACGGGCTTGCTAGGAACGACGCCTCGCCGTAACAATTTTGTCTACTCTTTGACATATTCATGGGAATACGGTCGTGGCTGAGGTTGTATTTCAAGTTCACTGCCTTTTTGGTTTACCTGGATGTAAATGGTACCACTAAGTTGACAAGTGACATCGTGGGATAAAAAATATTCCTACATTTTCTGTTACGGTGACAAAAGTGATTAACGGACTTCCTGGACTATTTCAGTAACAAAGCTTGTAGTAACAAATTTGTGTAGGTACATTAAATAGACAACGGAGCACATTTTCATCTCAATAGTTGAGATTAAGTTATTTCGAAGATTTCCTCGGATTGATGGATTCAGAGATGGTGAATGATTGGCTTGCCACGTCACTGGTCTTACACTATTCTACAAACTATTGCATGGTTCGATGGATAGCCATTAGTGTGCGAATTTCTGAGCACATGGAGCGATCGTCAAACGTAGCTACGATGGATCAAGAGAATCTATCGAAGGATTATTCACGGAAATATAAGTTCAAAAGTCTTTTAGAAATATTGTTTTTACGCTGTAAAAATTAAGATTTTTATCTGTTTTTAAAGGAGCAAGGAATATTACCCGACTCAGGCTTACATGTAATCTGACATTGCTAAAATGAACCATCAGTTTCTTCGTTATCAGACTTTAGTCTAGTCTCTAGTCGAATATTCTTAGCACTTTCTTTTTCAATATTAAAAATCCTACTCAGAACACTCAGCCTGTATGTTGAATGGCCTTATATCGTTGTTCCATCTAGATATATTTTTGCGTCTAGCCAAGCAGAACCGGCCGAGATTCTTATCTCAGAATTGATAGATCATTAATCTGTCAATTTTAGTCAGTATTTCCGATACACGAGCCTTGGACCGAACGCAAAGAAATATTACGAGCTGCCCGCTTTTATGCGTCGTAATAGTATAATGATTTGATAAATGGAACGTGCTTATTTTACTTATTTATGTTATAGACTGTTTTATTTATTTACTTCATCACTTAATGGTAGAAGCAATCACAAATTAATTATGTGGTAGGTAGATTGATTTATTTGTATTCAGTATACAAACCTTACGTCGGATACATACTTATAAAAATAAAATTGAGCAGAGGCTACCCATAAATACGTAAGATAAAAGCCAGCCGAGGCATTACTCATATCACTAAAAAGTCAAAGAGTTCGGCGTTCAACAAAAACGCGTTCCATTATGAATTATGTGAAATATACAAAAGAAGTACAAAGAATACGGATTTAATTTATTAGATGAAACGTTTGGCACGTGACATAGTCCCGGAGCGATGCAAGCTGACGATTTGTATCGATTGCATACATTTTAATATTAGCCGGCGGCACTGCATTCAAATTGAAACCAACTGCAATTACTCTGTATTATTGATAAGCCATGGTGTTCTAATTAAACTATGTTAATGTAAATGATTTAGTGCTTTGTCATATAAGCGTAATAATAGGTATATAGTCAATTATTTACTCATGAGTTCACAATAGAGATGCAATAATAATATTATTGAATTATCATCTATTATTCGGGTCAGTGGTTTGGTTTTGATTCTACGATTAATTATAACCACCGTTTCCTAAATTAATGTTTATGAATTGCGTGAAAAATTTTCGTCGTGGACCTTTTAGAAATTCATCAGAAAGTCGTATCAGTCATTTTGAGCGCTAGCACGAACGTGCATCGCATCCCTTATGAGGCGAGAGTGCTATATATTTCTGTAGTGTCAGCCCTAAAAGCTCGACACTTGGCAGGATTATGACTCACCATTTTTATGTACATTATACATTTATTAAGGAGCCTCTTTATAGTATAGAATTACTACTTTTACGTATGCCTATATAGAAATAGCTCCTTATATACCAAAAACAAATGACGACGAATTACATGCACTAACTTGGCCATCGAGATACTTTTTTACGAGCTATTCCACGTCAGATACCACCAGGACCAAAGCCTGCGGGATTGTTCGAAACAGTTATCACGGCCCTGGTACAGTCAACTTCAGGTCAGTGGTAACAGTTTTATAGGAAAATCGTACTTATTAATATTGAGTTAAGGTGCATGATAATTACCACTGATGTGCAGTCTACCGTACATAAAGAGCTTAAGAAGGAACATGGTGGGTTTTAGTCACTAACCTGACTCATCATGGGGTCCGTGTTGATCTGACACATGTAGGTGCCAGAGTCCTTCGGTTCCACATTGCTGATGTAAAGCTTCCAAGTGTTGTGACCATTGTGCGTCACTGACAGCCGAGGATTTAATGTCACCATGTGAGTGTGAATGGCCAGTATTGTCTTCGTGTCTGACTTTATCCAGGCCACCTGGGGAAAAAAGGTTTTAATGTTATTTTTTTAGAAAGAAGGTAAGTAGTTCGTGGAACTTTTTATTGTTCTTTTTTACTTTACATGGATTCAAAACATATAAAGTAACTGAACGCCAAAGAGAATGCATTATAGAACCAACTTCGTTGAAAGCATTTATTTGTGTTTATAGAATTTATAATTACATACATAAATATAAAATTGGTTTAAATCAGACAGTTCAGTTTTGGGTGTTCCCAGAATGCATAATTATTGCATTAAAATTTCATTCAAGAACTTTATTAATTAAATAATTCCGTACAGAGAGATTACATTAAAGTTCATCTCATTTTTGAAGTAATGAAATGAAATGAAATTCAATGGATATTACATTTTAAATATTACCCAAATATATTGTAATCTGTAATTGGAGCTTTTGTCTCATTCTTTTGGGCTTTATTGTACAACCCACACCGTGATAAAAATACTTTTCCGAAAAGAGAGTGATTTCATATAAAAACCTTTTGTGCACAGTATAGAATAGGTATCACTGCTTGCTATATTGCATTAATTTTCCTGAGATTTTTGTGGATAATTTGTTACAGATTTTCAGCACTGAAGCCAGTTTCAATAAGAAATTGGTATAAAAAATTCTTCTGATATTATTTGAAAGCAAGAGAGTAAGGCCTTGTTACCGCCACAAAATATTGACTCTCAAGTTGATATGAAATGGGGCAAACTACTTTAAACTACTAGTTAGTAAATATGTATTTAGTTTTCAGTTTACGGCTCGAGTTTATTAAACTTTGTGGTCTGATAAACAGCAATGACAATTCGCATTAACACGATACTTTAATATATTGTAGTAGTATATTACTTGTAACAATTGTAATAACTTTCTTCATATTGAGATATAGTAGTTAATTAAGAAACAGTTCAGTAAGAACTCAAACTATTTGAAATATGAACTATAGCAAAGTAACATCGAGCCTCTTAGGTATTTGACAAATTCATATACTGCATTACTGGTAAAAATAAAGTGCATATCCAATATATTTTTTATAATTTCTTCTGTATCATATGTTACCTTATAAGTTCCGAGATGGTTGACGGTACACGTGAAGTGCACATCCCTGCCTTGAGCCACCGTCAGGTTTTCCAGCGGCGACAGAAATTCAGGCTCCTGTTCAGTGTAGCCCGACCCTTGCAGCTGGCCTGTACACAAAAATCACCTTCTAAATACCGTAATAAGCATTAAGAACAAAACAAAACTTCACCGTAACAAAAACTAAGGAGAAAAGACCATCGCCTGTATACAAAAAGTCAGGCAGCCATTAACTAGCCATTTACTCCTCAAACAAAAGCTAATCCACCCAGCTCACAATTACTAGAATAAATTAACTGACACTTTGCAGGGACTCTTGATAAACAATACAGCGTACAGTCGGATCAGCTTTATATTCAACGATAGCCAAATACAATCAGAAGAAATACAGGTCGAATTGGCCTTTCAAATTGGTTTAAATTGGGTCAGGCTTGCACAAACAAAAGTGGGGAAATTGCTGATGCTACTGAATTCTATAGCAATTGATCTACTTTCATTAAATAAATCTCGCATCCGTAACCAAAAATCGCAACGAACTACTTTGTTTACTGGAAAGTTCTACCGCCCGTTTAATTCACATCATACATTGAACAAGAGAACGTATCGAATAATATCAGCATTTTTCCAATATTGCCAACGTTGAGTCTGAAAAGCTGAGAATAAATGAATTCCCGTGAATACGTTTTAACATCGAAGTAAATAGCGTTCGTTCGTATACCGAACAAAAGATATGCATAGTGTAAGCGAGTCTAAATCTGCAAGAACCATCCAGAGTATGGGAGCGGGCGGCGGGCGGAGCGCCGATTTGCGAAACAAATACAGTAGCTCATGTACCAAAACATCATTTGTATAATCCTTCACAATGAACTGGCACCACTCAGTACCCGCCGTTTTAACGCGCTGACCATATGAACGCCTGAGTTTCAGTTTTCGGCATTCGGTATTCGGCGATTAGGGACGTAAATCGGGAAAGGTTGGCGCATAAAAAGGGTCACACTAAATGTCCCATACTGTGACATCAAAACGATTAATGGCTTCGTGCGGGATTTCGGAACGCCGAATATTTTCGTTCAATTCGGCTAATGCGGGGCTGAGATTAAATAAATTTTTCACTTTTTAGCTTCAGCCACAAACGATTCAATTAAAAAAACGGAGGTGCCTCCATTATTTTTTCTCATTCATTTGTAATGACAGAGATATCTGTGAAAAGTCAAATCAAATGGTTTCATGCAGTAGAATTTGTAAAGCCCGTGACTTCCCTCGTATTGACGGAGACGAAAAGTAATGCTCACTCGGTCCGCATTTTCCTTGCCTACACAGCGTTCTGTATTCGTCGATTTGCCGCAATAAAATGGTCTACTTTCCACTTCAACTTACTTTCCTATATCATCTCCCGAGACAGTCGCACGGCTAGATAATCAACTTGTGCTGCACGATTCAATTTATATTTCCTCACTGATGTAAAAATATTGCTACCAGACTTGCTAAACCGGTTTCAAAATATTTAGCTAAAATATGCGGTACAGCAACAGCGAAAATAAATGTTAAATGTTCACAGAATTAATGTACTTATGAAATTACAAAATAACATATTATTTATTTGATCAATTAATTTTATGCCATTTTAAAGTTAGTAGTAAAATCATATTTTTTATAATATAGAAACTCCGAGTAATTGACCTCTTTTTAACGTGTATTGGTATGAAATATTAATTTAAAGCAAATACACAAATATTTGCATAGAAGTGAAATTGATTGGAAGCACAATATAATTTATTTACAAACAAGTTCTGGGTTATTGGATTTGTTTAATTTGCTGAAAATAACATTTCACTGGTTTTGACTAATACTTAATTGCTCGTATAAATGCTCATTTGGTGGAAATATTTAATTTTTGATTTAAAAAAACATTAGTCTACTACTAGCCATTTCCATTTTTTTTACAAATCAATAGAGAACAATTTGAGGACATTAAAAAAATAAGCTAATAAAAATAACTATCACATATATTGTTGCCATTGAAAATTCAGCTAGCAAATAAAATTAAAGAATTAAGAAGGCAATAAGTTCTCACATATCAGTCTTTATATTTTTGCTGTTTTTTCACGCACAGCTTAAGTACATATCGGAAGAACAAACAGGCTACTTTTTATCCGATTCCAGATTCCCTCGGGACAAAGGCAATAAAAATTCCATTTATCTAAAATAATATAGTTTTTTTGTTTTACAATGTAAAATTCCAATGTTACACGCATTGAAATTTCCAATATCACATGTCGGAAAATAAAATATTTTTTAACCATAGTCGTTTATACTTGGAAATCACTGGTCTATTGCACTTCTAACCTTGTTTTTTCATCAACAAAAACAAACGTGTATCAGAGTGCTTAGTGCGAGTTTTCGTGAATTTTTTTACGGACTCACATGAGAGCGCGTATACTAA
This sequence comes from Helicoverpa armigera, assembly GCF_030705265.1. NCBI lineage: Eukaryota > Metazoa > Arthropoda > Insecta > Lepidoptera > Noctuidae > Helicoverpa > Helicoverpa armigera. The sequence continues at coordinate 6,594,818 of NC_087133.1, read as the reverse complement.
GATTTGTATGCAGTGTTGCCAACTTAGTGGATTTTCCACTAATACTGGTGGTTTAAGTCCCCTATTTAGTGGCGAAATGTTGAAAGTACTGCGGGTCAAGTAGCGAAATGTAAGTTTTGTGGTACAACTTTAAGGAGTTACTATGGAGATTTGAAGTCTCACGGAATGTCAAAAAAGCATCTACAAAACAAAAAGGTGAACGACTACTATATAATTATATTAAGTACTCATTCATTGGTCAAATGCGTAACTAAACAATTTGTGAAACTACTACGCCGATTATAATTTGTGAAGGATTCGGATCGGGTCGGATGAATTGCTAAACAGATGTAATGCTTTGTCTGTTTTAATTTTCTATCGTTGCCGAGTTACATCTTTGGATGATTAAATTGTTTTAGGTTACAATAAAATATAAACAATATTTTTTTAGTGGTGAATTTGGTGATTTTAAGTGTGGGATAAATTTTTGTTAGTGGTTTTCTGGTGGTTTTAAAAGTTGACTCTGGTGGTAAGCTTCTACAACTGTTGGCAACACTGTTTGTATGGAACAAAAACAGGTTCCAATTTTTGACACTAGGTGGAGCTGTTTTTGTTCCATACAAATCTTAGTATACGCGCTCTCATGTGAGTCCGTAAAAAAATTCACGAAAACTCGCACTAAGCACTCAGGTTGCATGAAAAACCGAAACAATCAAAGTTTTTTTCATATTTTTTATCGATATTTTATTCAGTTATCAAAACATGGTAACATGACATTAATGTCACCTTGTGTATGTATAAAGTAATTCAGTAGTATACGTAACATACATCACTTAGGTTAATCTATGACTAGATTAGAATAAATCTTTTCTAAAAACACTGTGGTTAGAAAATACCTCCGCTTTATAAACTGCAAAGTAAGGTTACCAGTTCAAAGCTTAAGCTCAAAGAATTAACATAAACAGTCTGCAGAGAATATAAAATGTTTTGTTGCCTGTTTAAAACTTTTGTGAAAAGGAAAATTTTAATTTTTATCTATATTTTATAACTTCGACACACGTACTTTGTTTTTATTTTCACACTTGCTTTTGCTCGCTGCGTCGCTTGCATTATTTTTGTTTTATACTCAATTCTTCATTTGCCTTCCATAACATATGGAAGGCAGGTATACAGGTGGTTACATTTTATAATCTAGAAACTAAACCCATATGGATTCGAATCGCCTAATAGTGTTCAGAAATTTGAAATAGATGCATTAGTATCCATGTGGAACATTAAACATAACAATTCTTGGTAATATAGGTACCTACATACAACAATTCATTGATACAGACAAAACGGAAACCTAAATAATAGTTCTGCAATCCTCAGTACTAAGAGCACTAGGCGCTGTAGCCCATTATATATTCAGTGCAGAGCGTTTACTTGTCACCAATTGTTCGAGTTATCGGTACAACCCACATTGGCATTAGTCGTTTCATCGTTTCCCCGAATTTGGGAAATGGAACCAAATAGAACCCCAATATCGGCCGCATATACACAAAACTCAACGTAAACACTTGTAAAGGGAAAAATGTTGTGTTAAAATGGCAAATCAGTATTGACCATGCTGACGCACGACTTATTTGATTTGGTTGCAACTTAATTTTAGTAAAAATATTTTGAATTAAAATCCTACTCCAGTCATTACCACGAATATGATACGGTATAAGACCACTAGCCCAAATAAAATCAAGTGTATCAGAAAAATTTCATGACAAATAACACAAAAATTACAAAATAAAATAAATGAGTAATTTAGATTCAATAAACAAAACATTTTATCGAATGCAGTTCTGTATTGAAATATAAAACGATGAGAAATAATTTAATCAAATCAACAATCACGCCTGACTGGACTTATAGATCAGAGCTAGTAATAAGACCCTTGTGAACTAAATGGGAATGGATCTAATTCACACAGCTTCGGTAATAGGGTCCTAACTTTGCTGTTTACGTGTTCACTCGCTCAGTACTTAAGATTTTCTATCTCGCCGCTTTCACAACTCGCCCGTTGTGAATTCTACTGTAAAACTTTATCTATGCAATGAAGTCAAGTAATATATGAGGAGAAAATTATTGATAATACTTTGAAGTTTTGATATGTGCATATGGAAATTGTGGAAATACTTTACAGTTTTTGATTTGACCGATTGATAACGTATTTATTAGAGATTATTTTGTCAGATGTGTGCCTAAAACTTTCGTGTCCATTCTACTGTAGGTCTCCTATATTGAGCCTCATGAGGCATTTTAATTAGTATAATAAAAATGCAGTTCCTCTTCTCATACTTCGAGGCCTGGACACATAAAAAGCAGCTTTAAACCTTTTTAACCGACTTCCCTTATGGCTTTAAATTGATTTGTTTTCTTAGGTCAAAGGTCCAAATAAACACAGAAATGCAAATGTCAGAATTCGTTAATTGAATTCATTTGTGCAGCTTTTACATGTTATGAGTAAGAGTCCAACATTAAATACATATATGTAGAATAAAGTGCAGCTAACATTTTACACAAATACAAGTGTAACACTATTTTTCGAATAAAAGTCCACAGTGAGCCGATAATGGAACAAAACGAGGCAGTGTTTATAGTACAAGCGGGCTTTGTGACGTCACATCGTCGTGTGACTTGCTCACAGCCGCGATGCGACTGTCAAATGAAAATTAATAACACCCCGATACGGAACATTCGTCATTCGTCTCCGGTCACACATCATCCCTTTATCGAGTTAAAAATAATATTTACAGAGTTTAAATTAAAAAGGACGGTCAATTTACCTTAAAAGTATTGTTGGTAGGTTACATTTAATGAATGGGAATGATAGAAATGAGTAAAGAGAATAGTGAAAAAAAAAACCTTTTAATTCTAATCTTAAGAATCTGAAGAAATACAAAGGATGGCATAGATTAAAATGCTCATTAATTTAAAGTTTTAAAAGTCCACGTAAGGTTTAAAACTCAAAGATGTCACAAAACAAATTACTCAAAGACGTTTAATAGCAATAAGTAAGGCTTTTATCTGAGTCAAATGAAAATTAATAACTCGGGGCCAGTCGCTGGCGGCTACGCGACGAACTTTGTCGACCGACGACCCCTTTATCTTGATATCCACCACACCCGAGCCATGGATAAAATAATATCTAAAGTAATAAATCACCAACGCGTTGTACAACACAAATATTTATAAAATAAAAAATAAAACTCAGGATGAATAGTGTGAACTGAAAATTTATTTATTTACTAAAAGCATTTTTTTGTTTATTATTTTAATGTTAGCGATCGGCCTTTGTTGTAATATTTTTACTGTATAGGCACTCTAATTCATAAAATGTGTTCGAGTAATATTGAGGGGCTTTTTGATAACAATAATAATTTTTAAAATAAGTCACATGCCGTATGAATGTGTCCCGCCAGGTCGCGCCACAAAGCTCTATCAGACAATATGAATAAATTTAATAATTATATCAATTATACCGGACGTCACCGGTCGAGCCCTCCATATTATTCGATTACGTGTTCCAATTATTGAGTATTTCACGCTCATCGACGTCTATAATTACATTCTGATAGAATTGCGTTAAATTCACCACGCGTACGATCACTAATTTCCATACAATTAATCCAATGATTAGCTGTAATCCGATGTGGGTTTAACGCATATCGTTCGCATTGCACATAAACATCATTATTTATATTGTACGTGTTTATTTAAATTGTAGAGTTTTCATTAGGAACTATAATTAAACATTTCACAGAGCACGGGGCAGGGATGAAGTGAGAGCCTTAAACAATTAAAAGAAAAGGTTATATAAAGCGTTTTCAATTAAACTTGGAATCCGGTAGGGCAGCGCTCAGTGCGGGTTCCTTACGTCTGGCGGAGGCGCGTCGGCGGTACGTGAGGGAATCTGGGGCGGTATTGCTTCTAAACTGCAGCCCGCCACTGTAGACAGTCGTTAAAGTGCAACAATTTGCTACATCACGTGAAGTGCGGTCTAGTTTTAACTCACGTTCCGAACAAACACGTACAGAAAGAAACGAAGCTAAACGTGCAGCCCGAACTCTGACTTGACATGTTTTTTACATGACGCCGTAATTTTACACGATTCTGCCTTTGTTCTCCTGTAGCCGTGGTACAAATGTAAATGCAGTTCGGTTTTTAAACTGAACATTTGCATACGTGTGTAAAATCGATGAGAATGCAATATTCCAAGCAGCAACGTCCGAAACCCAGATACGAATACTTTCACACCATATATACTTTTTTTTTATAGTTTCAATACAAAAACTTTATCAAAAAATTACAAATCAAATATATACTGGTACAACTAATAACCTGATCACCTACTGGAAAAGAATCTCAAGTACCTAAACATGAACGCAATAAAATAAAAATACGCTTTAAATTCTCGACATAGAAATTAAACCGTGGAATGACGAACTGGATTATTCGATAAACTAATATTTGAAGTGGTCTGAATTTGGGGAAACAGTTTTAGCATTACCAGGAAGAGAAAATTAATGTTTCAAAAGCTAGAAGAGATGGTCCACGGAATATTAAGCTTTTCATCAGCTTTTCCATTAGTATGTTCGGGTGGTCGAGTCTGTCCTACAGTTGTGGACTTGCCTCCGACAATTTTCCAACTAAATGTATGCAAAAAGCTTTATCCGAAGGAGTTATTGCCACAAAGAGATGTTCTCTATGAACTTGCGAATTATAGTGACGTTACCTCGTAAATTGTAACATATTTCACCATTTTGTTAAAATGCAATATAGTACATGACTGCAATTGTGTAAAAACAGGAGTTGAATCGGAAGGATGGACGGTTTGGTAACAATTTTATCACAAACAATTCGTTCACGTATTGTTAGAAGTCACAAACATAAATTAAACAAATGAACGTAGCACAACTAATAAACGAACACAGTATTCCGCTTCCACATTAACAAAGTTCAAACAGTTTTAAGAAGCTCCTAGCAGAAAGCAAATTCCGTATTCCACTTTGAGCTATAGATTCCAGGCCCATGAGACGGCAATTGTCTATTACTTGCCAGGAAATAATTCAGTCCGACAAGGTAATAGGCATAATACTCGGCAGTGGAACAAGGTTCGTTAGGTACATTAAGGTAATTTTATTCAAAATGGGCGTTAACTCTCCGCCTTCAAGTTTAACAATGTTTATTACGAATTAAAGTGGAGCATAAAGGGAATAGCTTTGTATAACAATCAGACGCCTCCCTTGGATAAATTTTGACTCTACGGTGTTATTCTGGTTACAAAACTAATGACATCCGAGTGCAGTAAAGAAAGAAAAGAAAATCAAATGCAAAGAAAAACTTTTGTGTTCGATGAGGACAACATAGACAAATAAATAAGAAAAAATTTACACATTCCAAAGATTGAGTAATGCTATCTTCATCTCGCAAATGTTACCATGTCTTGATTATTATCAAAGAACTAGAGTAAGAGTAGGATCATAATAGACTTACCTGCAACAATAGTGAGGAGCGCAAACGTCGAAACCAGTGGCAGGCCGCCGGTTTCCATGGAAACTGATCTTGACCGCCGTGATGATTCCGCTGTCATGGCGCCAAAGCTCATTTGATATCAATAAACTCTTTGGTCGTGCTTCACATCGCGTTATTGTCATAACAACCTTCGTTCCAAAGCAATATTCTCTCAAAATTTCAAATATATTACATGTATTAAGCGCATTATTCTACGTTGAGTATATTTAAACAGTTATTTATTGTCTCGTAAAATTACAATGTTATTGTGGTTACATTTCAGCCACGCTCGGTAAATCTGGAACAAAAAAAGAGAAATCAAATGAGTATAAAGAATATTTATTTTCCTTTTCGAGAGAACAGGATTCAAAGCGTTGTGAATGCGAAATGCGACAGTACAATGAGAATGGATCTTTTAGATTAAGCAGCGCGTGACGTCATAGTACATCTTCGAATCGGTAAGTACCTCGTATGTTGATATTGCCTAGGTAACATAGGTCTAAATCTTAATAATAGAACTAAGTAAAACGAAGTACTTATTAATACACATATTTCTTTCTCATAAATCATACGCGAAATAGTTACGTAGTACTATTTCATTAAGTACCATCTACCCTATTTCTTGGCAAGTCTTAAGCTCGGTCACGACTAGGGTCGCTGCTTATCGAACTTATAATACGAAGCTTATATAACACACTTGGCCGTGAAAAAGTTTGTAAGTAAACTAACTTGAACCCCAGTCTCGGAGGTAACCTGTCGTCGCCCGCAGTCGGACCGCGACTTTACGGTCTAAGAAATCGTATTAAATAAATCCTGATTTATTTTTCATACACTCGTGTGACTCGGTTTTTTAATATAATTACGAGGGAGAGTAGAATTGCTGTAATCGATGAGGGTACGTTATGCAATGGCCTGATTTTAGTTCTCAACTGGAGCAAATAGTTTGTTATGTTGCAGGCAGATGAGATTGTTATAGGTCGAAATATATAATATCATACATATAGTTTGCACATTGTACCTCATTGCAGCAACCACAAAACGAACATCATGTAAATATATTTTATTAAAAAAACCTTGACGAATAGGTTGAAAAAATATTCTACCAAAACAAACCAATACAACCTAAATTCAGGAAACAGAACACCGATATTTTCCGTTTCGTTTCAATTTTCCAAAATAAACACGTATCGCGAAATATACAAAAAAAAACACGCCGTGCGCTCTAGAAATGTATAACATTTTATTTGTTTTGAATCAGTTTGTAAAACCTGAAATTGACGACGAAACGACCGAGCGAACAGCCAATACTGTTAGAATAAAGTATTTCGAATCCCCTTAACAGAAACGAAAGCGTAATATTTTTTACTTCATATCTGCAAGGAACAACGCAGGTGCAGCACTGCAGTAACCTATATGTGTGTTCATACCGTGTACACTACCTATAGGTGTGTACGTAGAAACACATGGTAGTTTTTTATTAGAGCAGTTTCCGCGGCGCAGCGTGCACAAACTGAGATAAAACAGGAATGATTGCCGCTCTGTCGCGATATTGTTTCAAGTGTTTTGTTCCATTCTGCTGGCTCTTCAGTGCTTTTTATTCATCCACACCCGAACGCCGAACTGTCGCATAAAAACCGGCCGACTGACGACTCGCTTCCCTACTGATATACTGGGAGATATCTTCGCATTTGTCTGATTGCTCTCAAACTCTGGATTGTAAGTAACCTTTTCTTACAATTGATTTGGAGTGGAACTTAGCGCACAGCAGGTTTTTTGTTTTATTTATAAATATTTAGTCACAATCTTGTTATATAAAATAATCGTCTACACGTTGCAGATTTGAAATCTTGTTCCGTATTCGAAATACTATAAAGCACTCAGATATTTCAAAGCAAGGCAAAGAAGACATTAAGTGAGGATAAGTATCGTTCGTGGGCAGGAATATAATAGTTCACTCCGGGGACTGTTCGGCTCCATCAATTGAAACATGGTCTCCCGTGCCGGCGACGGCGTCGGCGTCTTTGCCGTACGAACGAGTGTCGCGACAATAAACAATACAAACAACCCTGGCCTGCGTTTGACACCAGCCCGTTCGGAGTGGATTAGAGCGCTCTACAGGGAGTTCGGCAGCATTTAGGGAACGTAATAGCCTTCCGCCGTGACCTGTTTTAGTTGCGACAAATAGAGATTTACGGGATTGCTGCCGAGGGATTTTCAAAGAGACTGTTCCCGTAATAAAATTGAATGGTGTTTACTTTGTGGCTGCTTTATTTCTCGTTGCCAATTCTACACTGCTGCTATTTTAAAAACGATTGACTTTCAATATCTGTGAGGTTTCATAAAGACAGAACATCCAACTGTCAATCGATTCCAGCCTTCTCGCATTCGACAGACTGTCCGACAAAGTTTGAAACAATTTAATCCCGCTTGAAATATGCGCGAAAAAATTTGTCTGAGCTAAAGTGAGCGAGGGGAAGCCACCTCACAGCCGCCGTTAAAATACATTATAATTTTTGGTGGATAAGGAAAAAATCACAATATGCTAGCTGGCTACATCGAGGCCACGATGTTCCTGGCCAGTGATATCGTGAAACATAATTAGGTACCTTCCTATCCCGGGAATTCGATAAACTTAATCGTATGAAACCCCATATTAGGAGGCAGTCGGTTCTAACCCTTGATATTACAGAGGCAGACCCCATTTACGGCATTCCGTTGCTTAATAATTTTACATCCGTCCACAAAGACGGCGCGTTGTTATCTCACGAGTGGCACGCCACCGATACGAGTGGCAACCAGCCCCTTACTCCTACTCCTATTGTCATGTTTACATTGTCTATGCTCATTCTCCAATTCCGATTAACGCAAAGCCAAAATCGCTTTCATATTAATACATATACTGTTCCTCGGGCCGACACAAGTTACGTAGATAACGAACACAATTAGGTAATGCCGCTTGCGCTTTGACTACACAGCGAAGCTTTTCTGTTTTTATTTAAGTTTGCTCAAACTTTAAACTTTCTTTATGAATTCAAGTTTCGGAAAGTTTCCCTCTGCTTCGTACGGACACTAAGAAAAACTAGGATTATGGGTGAAAACAAAGAACCCGATAAAAACTACTTGGTACAACTTTTAAAACTGCGGTGTTAAGCAACCTTGGGAATAATATATTATTTAATTTTCTTGTCTTATCTGTTTTATAGCGTAACGTAGATTACAGCTAACAAATGTTGTTATTCTCTCTCAGGTTGAACTCGCTGCGCAATATGAGGACATATTAGGTACAATTGTCCGGTCGGGTAGTAAAACCTTTCTTGACAATTAATTTCACGGGCCGTGTTCAACCTTTGCACTCCCCAGTTTCTTAATTCGCAATTAAAAAGTTAAATTGTCCGGTTAATTGCTGCCATTGTGGTGGACGACGTCTACTTATTATTCAGAATTGCTCTCTGAAAATTTGATGAAAAATTTGCCGAGAACCGGTTGCTAAATCACAATAAGTAATTAGCTTATCTGTCGGCGTCACGCGGGGTGCCGGGGTCTCGCGGGACGGGGGGGAGGGTGGCGAGTTCACGTCTTACGTTAAGCTCTCAGTATTAATCTCGACTCTGCTTAATAAACGAAGTGAATAACTTGGATTAAATAAATCACAGTATCCGAATTCTTGGTTGACTTTGTAACCGATGTTTGACTTGGCATGCTCGGCTTGACGTCCGTACCTTTTGTGCGCGTGTGTACGCTCTACGCTGCCAATTATCTCAATCGTGTCAATTTGCTTTGTTTATTAAATGTAACTTTACTATTCATTGTGCTCTTAAATAACTTTTTCCTCTTCAAAACACCACATTCACTTTACCCAGAAAAGCGCGAATTTTCTTACTTCTCTCAAAACGTTTTCATGCAACCATGAACTGACTATCGGCAATCTGCAGGAGCCATTTGCCCATACTAGACGATTCTTTGTTAGTAACTACGGTAGATAAAGGGGGGCTAAGCGATCAGCACTCAAGGTATTTGCTAGCGATGCATCTGTGGAACCGTCTGGCCGTGAAGCAATTAATGTTTTGTGTGTTTGCGTACCAACAGTTGCAGGCTTTCAAAGCTTGTTTAATTCGATGTCAAATTTTGTATCAACTGTTTTGAATGTTATTTTATTTTATGTAATAATATGGCCATTGTTTTGTGCTAAATCTGAATGATGACTTGTCAACATATATCGTGCATAAAACGTAGTTAGTATTAGGTAAGCCATGAAGGCAAACCAGACATACGATACCTCTGTTTAACACTTAAAAAAGGTCAATGTCCGAATAGAGACCGTCCGTTACAATAAGGTTAAATTGATGTATCTTAAGATCTTACAAATATTTTACGTAAGTTGAGAAATAGTTGCTTTTGCTTAAATCATATTAAAGTTTAAATAACTTATGGTTAAGGTCCTCAAAACAATGAATTTTGCATAATCTAGGATCAGCCTGCATCATCAATACAGATCTTACTTATCTTGTTCTAAATTGCCAGCTTTATTTAGTCCGAGCTGTTTTAGGCTGAACTAAGCTAATCTTCGCTAAACTTTAACACTTAAACTATTTTAGTTAGCTCATGTTCGACGATAAACAAGATTAATTGTAATATTTGTGTCAAAGTTTATATACCTAAATTATTATTTGTAATAATGAACCTAGACCATATAAATATAGAATATTGATATAGCTTTGACCACCGAGTTCTTATGTCATACTGGCCGTCTGCAAACCCTTCAGGACCCAAAGTCAAGTCAAGACAAACAATTGTCTTATCCTTTTTATTATCATAATAGACGTTATTTTCTAGCTAAAATAATAAGCGGAACAAGACATGAACAAACAGCCAATTAATACAGTAACTATGGGATTAGGTAGAGAAATTACTAAATCGAGTTTAGAGTAAGCTTCCAGAAATTATGAGATAATTGCCTTGGATAGCAACAAAAATAGTTACAAAGAAAAGTTTAAGTATTGGAATTTTTTTTAAACTGGATAAACATTTTGCTACCACATAAATGTATGTACATAAAACTTAATATTGCTAAAGATGGTTTGAACCACAAGGTAAATTCAAAAGCTTTTAATTTGTCAACATGGTGACGAAAAATCATTACCAGGAAAACTGTAATGTCGCTTCCACTTTTTTTATGAAAATTCCGTAACATAAACAGCTTACTTATTTTATTATGCTGAAATCCAATTCGTTCGTAAATTAATGTTACACGGAAAGAAAGATTTTGGTAAAATATCGTCCAAGAGATTAAATAATATTACATTACATTACTTAATGGAAAGTGTTGGTAGCGTATTCGTACGTAAAAATAAATAAACTGCTTCTTTACCTATAAAAAAAACATGTCAATCAACTGAATTTAATTACAGATGGAGTTCGAAACTTTTTCGAAGTACAAAACGCGCGACCCAAGCAAGCACTATCACGCAAAAAAAAAAACAAAGTTAAAATTTAATACTCGATTAATTACATTCATTGTGGCCAAAAACTTCGCTCGTTACCGGCGATTCTCTTAAATTCAGGTTTAACTTAAAACTAAATCCCTTTTAGAAGTTTTCAAAAGAAGTATTGATCTGTCAGTGGCACGCTTGAGAGACGGTCCGTTTAGCTACCTTTGAGTCAATTGAAACTTTTTATCATTGACTTTCAAATAAGTGAATTGCAACTAAAATACCAAGAATATTTGAGTGGCTTTATAACTAAGCAGCATTTAAGTTGGATATATTAAACACGGTCTTTTAGATATACCGCAAACTTTTTGAATACGTTTACAATATTTTAGTAGTTAGTATAAGTGTTTTCATTTACAAAGTATTTAAAATATTTTTTTCAATTCATGATAAAAAATATTACATGCTTTTTTTATAAAAGTTTTTTACGCCCCACAATGGAAGATTGAAACATTTATTTAAAGCACCGACTATTAGGCAGTACTCCAATAAATTATGTTGATTATTTGCATAATTCTCAAACTTTTCACGTTTGAAATGCAAAGGTATCTTTAGACAGTCGAGAGGGATTATTTTTAAATGAGTCTTAACATAAATTAAGATTATTAAGCTGATTTTCATTATCTTTCGCCCCTACACGAAATAGGGCTAAGGGGTATCTATTTATAAGTGTTCTGAGAATTTTTCCGCTACATAAAATTTAGTTTACTCTCAAGTACCTAATCGTTATGATAGGAATTAACGAGGGATCAAATTGCCTATAACAATCAACATGTTTTTAGGAAAATTAATGGTACCTATAACAATAAACAGAATTCAACGTATGTAAACTATGTGTTTACTGTTGTATCACAAATCGGAACCGGTAAAGGCATAACCAAATTCCATTTATCGAAATGTTTGGTCCGTCAGTGGAGCAAGTGCATCCCAAATATTGGGACGCCTCTTGAACCGGGCCATGTGATCTGTATTCGAGGCAAAATGCACCGTAATGTACTGTTCTTTAGGTTTAAATTACTGTATTTGATGCATAATAATAAAAAAATCTCTTTTGCTTTTAATGTCTTCTGCAGTCAGTGATCGATAAATCCAGATTATGATTTAATGACACAACTAACACACAACTTTTGTTTAATAGTTGGAAAAAACCCGTCGAGTCGATTATTTTTTCATAGACTGCTTGACCTTTGAACTAAATCACGAACTTTTCCATAGTTTGCTTCTATACGACTTCGTCTAGACCAATTTCTTTGATACACCTTACAAAATCAATACAACCAATCAAAGCGTCCGTTGATGTTCTTAATTTGAAATTTTGTTAGGCAGGGGATTATCGCAATAAATACCGTGGAAATGATTATTGTGCCGATAATATTGGTCGTTAATAGCCTCTTTCAAAGCAAGGGTCTTACTCGCTAAAGGGTTGAGTATTCGTACCAGTATCGATTACAGATCGAACCCGTTGTCTTGAAGAGTACCCTCGTTTCATTTATCTGTCAGTTCAATATTTCGGTTAAACTTGATTAAGGAAGGAATCCTTGAATATTTAGACATACTGCCCCGCCAATCTTGGAATATTTTGATGAAATATATTTCATCAATAAATATTTTCTTAGGAAGGTCTGGATTTTTGAGTGGTTATAATATCTTAAGAAATTCTTGCGTCCTAAGAGTAATGGGGAAAGCGTTGCAGTTATAATACAAAAGAAAAGTAGTGACAATAAATAATAACAGTAATAGTGTTCACAAACAAGGATTATCTGTATAAGAATGGGAAAGGATAATTGGTTGTAAATGTGTCACAAGTATAAACTCGATTAAGGAAAAGAGGCAATGTAAGAGTAATCGCTATCAATTTGAAATTAAGATTCTTATCTTTCTTAATCGTTTGTTCTCTTCATTGAAGTAGAATTTGCGAACTTTAGAATCAACCGTATATAAATTCCAAAAAAAGTTATATAATGTTTATTTAAGATCTCGTTACTCACCAGATAAATTGATGTATCTACAAAATAAACATAATGAGTGTAATCTTTCAACAGCAAAGTATATTACCCAAGTCTCTGGCTGTCAGTAGTTCCATTAAATCTTTTTTTTTTAGGAAACTTGTCTGTCGACAAGACATCACGCAAGCACTAGTGATTTCCTCGGAGACAGTGTCGATGTGATTACCAAATTTTCTCTTTAGTTTGTTTTTATTTTGTTTGTGTACATGTACTCACAAACTTATCTTCTATAAATCTTATTGTAGATTATTCTTGCCTTTCATACACGTGTAAACACAAGTTGAGGATGTTCTCTCATCCTAAAATTAATCGCTTTCATGAACCGATACAAAATTATTGGACGTAGAAATATAGGTATGTATTTTACCGAAACTATGTTACGAAATAATGAGTTAATTTGAGTGAGGTTACAGTGGAATTCCGAGAATCTCGGAAAGGGATTCAAGTATGTACCGAACTGTTAGCTAGTCGGCAACTAAGACAAATTCCTAAGTCTTTGAATACAGCTGTTAGGAGTGCCGATTTTCACGGTTGATTAACCATTAGGGATTCCCATCCCAGTTTTATTTAGTTTTTGTAGCGGTCTGCGATAGAATATCTCAATATTATTTTCAATAAACGAGCCTGTTTACCCATATTTTGCTTTCGATATTTATATGAACGCATTCGGCTCAAATCTGGTCGGTCCCAAGTTTGGAGCAATAAGTACGGCGGCGACATCCTCTACTTACACAGGTCCGCAGTATATAGGTTCTTATACGTTCGGCGGCTCTATGTTATTGGGTTCGCGGCGGGTACCGGCCAGCTCTGCCTTTATTATCTGTTGACACTGTATTTGTTCTCCGACACGACCGACTAAATTATTGTTCTCTCGTTTGTCGTCGCCTTATTTTATTATTTCCATCCTTTTATATCTTCGGCCAACTGAATTTACTTTAAACAACTTCGCGCTCTACTAATCATATTTCATATTTTCTACTTGTTGTTTCATTTTCCTTTGTGCGAAGAATTTCTTTGTATTTATTATAGCTAATATTAAAGTAAATACGGGTTTCATATTTATTAAGAAAGTTCAGCATTCCTTCAAATCTTCCTAACGAAAAAATGCTAACAATGTTTAAAATATCAGCCGAGGCTGGTGTTTAAACTCATAAGTTAAGGATCGGGGGAGAACAAAGATAAAGAATACAACTTTGTTAAATTATGATTATCTTTACAGGCAACTTCCCAGGGAAACACGGGGTATATTTGCGACAGTTAGCTAATGCGCGGAGGGTGGCGTCGGCGACGGCGGGGCTCTTATTGGGACATGTATTGGAAAATCTTTATGTTATTATTTACGCGGCAAGGAATTTCGCGGCGCTAATACCCGTCGCGTTGTACATTTTATTGAAGTTTTTATTAGAAAATACCATTCATACTTGATGTCGTTCGCGAAGGAATTTGACTTATTAGTACTAGGTAGTCTTGTTCCCTTCAAACGAGGAGGACGGCATTCGAAAATCTCATTAAAATATCATGTTCCTGTCGCATTTAGAATTTAATATGATGAAATTGATCCGAGCAAAATGGTGTTTATCCATTATTCCTAGAATTCTGCCGGGTTTTGAATTCCAGATAAACTTGAAAGAATATGTTGACCTTTTGACGGTAGTAGTCCAACTCCTATGATGGAATTTTGTCCTCAATTTAATAATTGAATACGGCTTAAATTAATGGCTAATACCGTCGAATCCTAGTTTATTAAAGCCTATTTTGAATCAACGGTGGTTGATACCGCAGCAGACGGAAATTGTGCAACGTTTTATCAAAATGCTTCCGACGCTCGACCGCGCTCGGCGATACCAATGTTTGCATCTGTGCGCCTTGCCGCAACCGCTTGCTATTAAAGCTATGCCCCGCTAACTCCCGACCTGGCTACATGAACCGAAGGACCAAACCACCTTAGGCTTGGCATTGGAATGCCGAACATTCGGCGAAAGTGCCACATTGACAATAGTCAGCGAAAGATTTTTATTGGCTCGCTTATCGACGGCTTCAATATATTACATGTCTGTCGGAGCAGTTCGCTCTGCCTTATTTTACTACGTGTAAAAAGGACCAATATGAAGGTTTGTAAGTTTATCTGTGGCTACATACTTTATGATCTACGGTAAATGTTGCTGACTGTCCATAGTCCACAGATTTCCTTTACCTCTTTCACTAATTAACATTTTTATTGTGTTTAAAATATACTCGTCTAATAATTAAGTGTGAAATAATTTGAAATTACAAAATTGAAATGTCTAACTTTTGTAAATTATATTGGAAACAGACTGCGGGCAGCTAATATCGGACAACTCCCCTCTGGTCGCAAATCAAAAGCTCGTCGAGGCAATTATTAGATTTTTTAAATTATTTCACGAAAACCTTTTTAAATATTTTATTGTCCACGTAAAAAATGCTTTTAACTTAAAAGTCAAGGTTTAGCTAAATGGTGACAATGGAGATTAATTAATACGAGATTAAGCAACAAAGTGGTTTGTTCTTGATGGATTTTTTTAGGTCATGTTTTTTGGAATGTGATTACTTTGTTAAACATGACTAGTAGGTACCTACACATAGTCCTAAGAGACAGAGCTCATTTAATAATGTGGAAATCCCATATTTTTTGCTAAGTAATGTATTTGTAAAGAAATTAACTTATAAAACTATTCCATGTCAGGTGTACCTACTACACTTAACATAGGAGGACATTATTTTGAACGTTTTGTAAACTATTGAAGTGAGAAAAGCAACGAAACTTTTTGTATTTTCTTTTCTGTTATTTTCCGACGTTTTACTTTAAAAGCACTTACTTAATCGCTTCTTGGATAAGGTACTGAAGCCTTTCAAATCAACTAAACGAGACTATTTTATTTTCATATTTCTGTACAACAATTTCCGACAATCATATTCAAAATACAGCTTTGTAACAGTCCGTTAATCGTCAATTGTACTAAGCTAAGTGAATCCATATCGATTTCTGATATTTGCACGAATTTCATTTCATTCGTGGAAACGAAACCAATTTTACTGATTGTGTTGTGGTTTATTTAACTTTTTTACATTTGCCAGAGCGTTCCGCTTACTGTGCACTCGTGTTTTTCGCATACCATTGCAAGCAACGTGTAAATACCACCATCTATGGTCGTGTTAACATAAATATATTTGAACAGCATACCTAAGATTACATTGAATGTATATGTAGTAGAATAAGGAAGAGTAGAAAGCTAATGGGGTGTGCAGAGTTCGTAAACGACAGTGCTTAGTTGTTCCTACGGCTACGCAATCGGATGGGGATGTCGACTTAGGATATTTTTGTCGTACCAACTAAGTGCCTGAACTTTGCTCATGGCTAAAGATCATACCTAAGGATGTGCAAAACAATGTAGTAGGTAGAAAAGTGCTAAGAAAATATCGAGGACTTTCTGTAAACTCTATCGAAAACGTATTACAGATTTAAAATAAAAACAAGACTTGTCCGGAAGTGCAAATAATAAAAATTAACATTATTGAAATCAAAAGCCAATAAAGCAACAATATGCACATAGAGCCTGATGTATTTCACAATTAAATCATCGAAAGCGATGCCCAAATTAATCATTATTACGTTTCCAATTCATATTTGCGGTATTAAAAGTTATCTGTGCGTTAAAGCCTCGCTGACCGTATCGCCGCAGCGAGCCGGCCCGAGTTATTTCTGTAGTGCAATTTCAATTACTGCAGATGCATAAATTTTATTGGTATCGTGGTAACAACCCGCTGCGTAGTTATCCGTCTATAATGGGATAGTTACTTCGTTTCATATTCCGAAAATTAATTAAAAAACGCTCTTCGTATATTTTTTGATAGGTTTCAATTTTGGGGTTTTATTTGAATATCTCATAGGTTTTGCAACTTGATCAAAGGAATTTATTTTATGCAAATATTCACTTATAATAAAAATGGATGGGATAAAAAAAAGTAAAGTAAAAAAGTAGATACAATATAGTAATGTATCTGATTCTATATTATTTTTATTTTTAGTGTTACGTGAAGTGACTGCCGAGTGACCTCCAGGACCTTCGGAAACCCAATATGATGTTATCTGGGAAGGCGTGCGTGCTTCCACCCTCTATCTGATATAATGTCCTATTTTTATATATATTAGACGACCTATTCTTTTGAACAATACCTAAAATAGGTACATATTATTTCCTTTACTGATATTAAAACAACATATTTATTTGTAAATATCGACGTTTCTTTTTTAATGAAACAATGTATAAATATATAATTAATGTAGAAAAAATATTAACTTAATATGAAGTTTAGTTCGAATAGTTATTATCTCACTACAGACACTATCTCATTCAGTTCATTGGCGCCACACACGGCACCTTAAACTCTCATATTTGATTCGCAGGTCGCACAAAAAGTGTAATTGAATTTTCCCGTTAGAAAGATGCCCAGTTATAGCGGGATTGGAACTGTGCCCGATAAATGGCGATAAGTTCACCGCCTATTACATGGCACCTAATAACGTCATCGGTGAACTAGGGGTGTACCGCAGCCTACTCTCGCCACATATTTCAGGGGTCACAAACATGCCGACCGGGGATATAGCCACTGATGTTGTTTTGATGAAATATTCTGCGAACCTTCCCAAACTAGCCCAACTTTTTGTTGAAGACCTTACAAAGTTCCTCAAGCGGTTATTGATAGTGCTTTCTGCATGCATAAAAAAAGCCTGATAAAATTGTTAGTAGTTTACTAGAATACCTTAAGTTACTAACGCTTTATCTTCGTCCCACCAGTCTCCGTTCAAGATAGTGCAAACTATTTTATTAAAAATCTTTCATAGAAAAGAGACTAGCGTTGTAAAGGAGTCACTTTCAAACTCCGTTATAGGAAGTATAATGAAAATATTGTAGCCAGCGTGGCTAAGCTATGATCGATTGCCGTCATGCAGGGCCGGTATTGCATGGATCCAGCATCGTCGGTTACATTAGATTGCGATTGATACCGCCATGTTGATAGCCGATTGATTCCAGATGAATAATGTGCTAATCAGTTATGTCTACTAGATTAGAGAATACTTTGTTTTGTAAGACTTCAGGCATACAAAATGAGAGTAGTATTAAAAAAGGTGATATAAGTTGACTATTTTAAAGTACTGTTTTCTTTAACTTTTGTATAAGAAATACTCGAGACAAATTCAACTTATAACAACTTGTCGTTATTCAAGTTAAAAGTGACTTCAACAGAACAAAATATAACTTGAAACGCAAAAAATATAAGGTTACTTTATGATGTGGCAGATAATAAGCCATCTTCATTACTAACACACATAATGTAAGTAAGAGGAGAGAGGAATCGCAATAAAAATCGTAATGATACCGCAATAACGAACTCGAGATAACTGCCGAAAGGAATTGATAAGGAAAATATAGGGAACGTTACATATGGGTACCGCATGCTCGAGAGAACCCTTATTGGATGGGGCGTGTTGCCTTAAAAGATTCATGGATATCTATAGAAAGGAATGTTTCAGTATTTAAATATTTCCAAGGAATGCGGAATGAAGAATTGTTTGTGTGGTGTATATCCAGGAGTACGTGGATACATTATGTTTTAGATACGGGGAGTGAAAGTACTGACCTAGGTTATTTTGTAAACCCTCGTGTGAATAAATTATATGGCACTAGAGCTGAACAGAATACTCTATAGTGATGTGGCGTGATTCTTCAAGGCTTTATATTGTACCCAATTACGTAGTGTGACTGTCATTTGTTAAATTATATTTACCCAGACCGTTTTTTCGTGCAGTTGACAAATGCTGTCAGTTAGTACAAACAACGCTATTTTCCCTAGAAAACTGACAGCTGTCAACTGCACAAAATAATTGGTACTCTAGTAAAAGAGATGATGGTTTGTCGATAGTTCATCCGTTATGGCTTGCCAAAGGATGGATACTGTTTGACGTGCATCGGAAGGGTAATTACTGAAGCTGTGTAAATTTGTGGGTACTGGTAATTCGTAGTGCATTAAGCCGCCATGAATGATATTTGCATGACGTTCGGGCGTAACATACGTGGCCTGGCTGTATGATATTAAATCCTTTGCTTCAGCTTTAACGATGTTTATATACGTATATACGAAAGAAGAAAAGTTTATATGTATGTAATGTTGTGTAGCAAAGTTAAGGGATGCATAGGGACCCGTGTTACTTTGCACGCAATTATTTGTTGTTATAAAGTGTCAAAACTGCTTCCTTCCATCCAAAACTTTTTAAATGTAAATGTAAAATGTCACAGAAAATGGAGAAGCGTCATTTTTGTTATTCATCGGCTGTTCATTCATCTCCAGTGAAACATTGACAGATCCATTATAAGTAGGAACAATGGTAGCGGCACCATACAAATTTGTAAGGACCGTTTTTCATAATGCGCTGCTAAAGTGGCGAATAGCTCCGATAATACAGCGTTTTGTTGTTACCAAATTGTATTCGTACTTTTATAACATTACTTTTGACGCAGAAAATCTTAATCAACGAAGCGTGCCAACTGTAGCTATTTATCTTGCCGTCCCAAATTAGACGCTTATAATTAATATTTATTGTTACAAAGAACATCCGCTCCGTGTGTTTGGGATTTTTAATATAAACAAGAATAAATTAAGCAAGGTTCCGTATGTAAAATATTGTATAAATAGTGTTACCGATGTGTATAACGAAATAATCAACAGCGCGGTTTAATATCGTCACGAGACCGACCTCTTTCGACCCTTGCGTTATTTACATTTCAGATAATTATCAAAGTAAATGTTCCTCCATAATTATTTACGATTCACTTCCAAAACATACCGAACATAAACCGAACTGACGTTACGAATATTTACACAGATAAAATATATACACTTACTGAATAAAATACTAAATCAATGGTAAGCTTATTGTTAGCTTTAAAAAGAGTGCACCAAAATAACAATAAACTTAAATAAAAACACTGAACTTGCAAGTTGAAAACATTTAAAAAAGAAGAAACAAATAAAGTTGTTCAGCATCCTTTGGTTTGCTTAAACTAATAAAAAGTTGTTATAAAACAAAAGTGTATTTAAGTACGATTGCATGCATTACCTCGTGACGGCTGCAGCGTCGGAAGCCACCACCCGCGGATATTATTTTGTTGCAACACGAGAGGGCGCGAGGGAGACGGCGAGAAAAGCTCCTTAACAACTTTTTAAAGGGAGCACTCGGATGGAGCGAGCGCAGCGGTAGCCGCGGGTACCGGCGATTCATTAAGAACGAGCGTGGAGGCTGCGATGGGCGACCACCCCCCGCGCCCCGTCGCGCGCGGGCCCACCGCGCATGCGCCCGGCCGCCCTCCAATCGCGGCCCTGTTGCTTCTGACGGCCGCACAACGTCAAAACGTAAACGCTATGAATACGTTTAATCGCCGCTGAATCTTCCGACAATCGCGATGATCTACGTTTAGATTAGGACAACTTTTGCGGGAAGCGACGGATGCATTGTGTTCCCGAGACGCTACTCCGCTCGACTGGCCAAGACGTTCGCCGCACAATTGAGATAATAATAATGTCTCTTTACAGCAATTTATTAGACCAGAAAATGTTTGATTCAGTATGAATGCTAAAGAAGCTTAAATAACATCGTACATGTTATTTAAACTTTTCTTATATAGCCTATTTGAATTTAACCTGCCGTAATAAAATCAAATTAAATCTGGCAAACTGAATCTAAGCTCGGGCTACTTAAAAAACATAAAACCCGCTGGGTGAGTGTAACCCGCTGAACCTCCGTCATGGCTCTACAAGCTAAATCTAAATCCCTTAAATACGTTACCCAGATATTTATGGCAGGGCTAATAGCACCAGTTAAGCCGAAGACCAGGCGTACCAACGATATTTTTGAAGATAAATGCTAAAACGGCTCTGTTTCTTCAAAAGTACCTAATCCCGCATAATTAGAAGTAATTGACAAATGAAACGACAGATCTCAAAGTCTACAAAGTTTGTTTGAATAAGTTGGTTTCTCAAAAAACTCGTAATCTGAATGGTGTATTAGCTAAATAATTTTTTGATCATTTTCTTAGTTCGCCTTAATTATAAGCTCCCCGCTGTCTTTTCTTTAAGAAAAATAATCAGTTGAATGAATACCCTTGAGCATTCCAGACTCGTCCTTTGAGAAAAGATTTCTGAGATAAAGAGAAATGTGTACCTTCGCAAAAAGTATGACGTCCAATAAAACGATTCAAAAGAATTCTTTATAACACAAAACAAGTAGGTATTATGCAAGAAATAAAATATGAAAACCATTTAGATAACTGCTATTACTACAACACATAAAGATGTATGCGACATACGAAACAAAACTAACGCAGTTTTTATACTGATAATATCTTGCGTTGACCAACTAGTCTCAACTATTTTTTTTAAACCTAGTTGTGAATGATTCATAGAAAAGCTATCTTTGGGCCTACATATTAAGAAATATTCCGTTCATTTTCATAGTTTTTGTTTTTTTTAATCTAATATTTTAGAACCAATAACAGATCATTTAAGTAAATCCCTTAAAAATAACATAAATAAGTACTGTTTTGCAAATTGGAGGATTATCGTTGTACTGCAAAATTCTGAGAAAAGCTGCTCCTGGTAAATTTGTGGAAAAACAACTCTAGCGAAGAGTAATAAATACGAGTATTAGGTACATATTTTTTTCCTTATTTATGAAATTCGAAATACTGAATCTATACTTCTATGGGTAATAAAATAATACAGAGGAAATATTGTTTAGTTTATTTGTACCCTAAAGATTCCAAAATTACCGAGTAACATAGGCTATTTTTATCCGGGTCCGGGCAGATGTTCCCATGACACGCATGCATCAAAATAAAATCTTAAATACCTTTTATACTTAAAAATGCAGTTAAACATTGTCTTGGTTCAGTTACACACTAGATAAATGAAAATAATGTTATCCTCTCATCCATAAAAGCATCCTTCCGTAATCACTCGATAAATCTTATCTGTCAGAATCTGTGAATCAATATTCTTTTAAATAAACGAGATTGCCCCGCTTTAGAACTGTTTTGTAAACAAATCCGATACAATGAATTAACTTTGAATGACGCTCACGATTCTATTTTATACGAACCGTACGTCTCTGCTTTGCTTAAAGGGTTAAGAAAAAAAAATCTCTGTTCGTCACATTTCCCAGTTAATACTTAGTTTCCTTTTCACTTGTATACTTATTAATTTGTACATAAACAAAAGAATTCAATCTAAGAACTTATATATAAGTCCCTCCGTTTTAAATTCGTTAGTGTCTGAATAACGGTACAGTTAATTAGAGTAGGTTTCAACCAGGAACACTGAAAGTTAGCCTGATCATAACCAGGAAAACGCTAGCAATAATGGTGTTTATATGAATTTTGAATGTAATTGTGATATCCAAAGATGCCATCAAAGCGTCAGGCACAACATGTAAGCCTTCGCTTCGCCATTAATCTTTGTCAAAACTTTACAAATTGGAAACCATTACCTTTAGCAAATTATTGCCAGTGTCTTTGAAATTTATTAAATTAATCATCATTCAGTACACACTACGCACTGATTGCCGCTAAAGATTGTGTCACACAAATTGTTTACTTAAAAAAATGGCTATGTTTTGTGGATCGGAACGCATTTTCAGGTCGGTATTTGTTTTTATAGAGCAACCCTACACTACTCTTAATTGATGTTCATATTTGTTTACATTATGTTGAATTAGATGCTGGTAGGTACTTCTTCTATGTAGCATTGCTTCAAATGTTACACTTTCATATGTTGCTTACTGTTAGCCAACTCATGTATTGAAAAGCAAGCACCTAAATCCTCTTTCTACTTAATTACCACTTAACTGTTTATTTACATGAACATATATTTACTACTTTAGCTCGTGCAATGAATGAACCGAACTAAAGACATTAAAAGGGTCGGCCGTAAGCACAGGTGTGTAAAATCAATGTAGACATCTAAATAACTATTGGGTCGAAACACATTTACTTAATCCTCTCCACTGTGTGTTCTACAGTCAGCTTATTTTGGTAATAAAATTAATCTTATAACCTCAGAGAGATAATGTGGATAATAGAATTTCCAGATTTCCGCGGAGCTCGTTCAGGCTTAGTATAACAAAGATATTCTTCGAAACCTCGGTGTATTTACGCAAGACGAGTAAGGAACTCGCAAACGTAAATTTGTGCCTAAGCCGAATGGTATAAACGTAGCCCGTCAAATATTTAGGGCAGTGCAGCGCGTCGGCAACTCGATCTAGACACAAAGCCACACAGCCAGAATGCCGCAGAATCGCTTCACCTGTACTTGTGGTAATTTGTACTTTGACTTCAGGAATTGAATCTCTCTGCAAATAGTTAAACACTAAACCGTGTCGAGAAATTAATTCACCCCATCCTGATTGTACGAGAAACAGTTCGATGAGGTTTCGGTAAACGACTTTGACTTTACAAAGACACCGGTTTGTGGATACAAACTAAAGCGATTAAGAAACGCTCAACGCGCAGAACGACATTCGAGCGCGATAGCACAGTTACGTTTCGATATAATTTTTTACTGGAATGTGAGAGCGGACATCGAAAAGGGACCAATAAAATATGCAGATTTGGCTGCGGCCGTATTTTTCTCGGTGTAATCTGCATTATTCAGGCTTTGTCACGAACTTCGACAGTTTAACAGCGTTTATCTCTCGCCTTGCAAATTGAGCTACGACTTTAAGACAAACGGGAGTCACTTTCATTATCATAATGGACCTCGGCCGATTCTTTGTTGGTGAGCTGGGGATGGATTCTAGTTGACATTTTACTAGACGGTCTTTTATCTTTTATACCTGGTTCAGTATTTCTTGCTACATTCTATAGCTAATATATGAAGACAATGACGTAGGTGCTTTATTTTACCAGGGATGTAAGAGCACTATTTTACTGAATGACAAGTTGTTTGAGAGATAATAATAGATTTTAGTGATGTAAAGTGTACTGTAGGACATGGTCATAATTTTTTTCAGTGGTAATTAGACGTACTTACTTACTCGTAATAAAATCAGTTAGCTATAAAGCAAATAAAACATTCGATAGAAAAATGTAAATGAACTTAAACGAAACACCAAATCTTCTAGGAACTTGAGCCAAGTAAAACATTCTTTTGCGAATGCCATGGCAAGGAAGATAACCCTCAGTCCTACGTCTTAAGGAAATCATAGCAGTAACTTAAATTTAATTTAAAGCAAGAAAGTCCTTTCCTTTATTATTCAACTTCAGTACTAAGTTTAAAGCAGTTTTAGTTCCTTGCACTTTAGATAAAAACTGAAACATGCTTACAAACAATAACAAAGTTTCAGCTGCCTTGAAGTCCAAAGAGTATTTACATAAGAAATGAAATATAGAACACAGCTACATTGGCGTATCTCGCTGTATGCGAGTGTTTCAATATGTTACAGGAGTAGGTTAGGTAGGAACACAAGGATGCATTTCAAACAGAATTCTCATTAGCGTTTGAATGGGGCAGCAATTCGAAACAGCCATACAATTAATTAATCGGACATTGCCAAAGAAGTACCGGCGAACATGTTTGACGATAAAAGCTTTACCGACGTAAGTAGTAATTTACCCACGGACAGGCTCCCTGTTCCAACGGCAAGGAATGGCCGAGTGTCCACTAGACCAAAACTAATCGCTGATAGAGTACGCTTGCCAGCGATTGGACTATTGATTCGCTAGCATCTACAGGCCGACGTAAATATGTAGGTAGCGTATGGCAGTACGCCATAAATTGATGGCTTAATTTGTATACTTGGCCGTATGGGCGTGTGTTGATGGATTTGTTTAGCATGCTTTTTTCCGATGTTTTGTGGTGCCATTGTTTATATTCTTTATATTTTCTTGCATAGAAGTTACTCTACTCTAACACAGATGTATAAAGTTCCTACAAGGTTGTTGGTACGTAAAATAATACGTCAGTAGGCTAGGTAGCTAGTATTTTTAGAATCATTTACTTGCAACAACTTCTAAAATCTTTAATAATAAAAACCAGATCTTCGACACCATCCATAAGCCTCCAATTGGCAACAAAACACAATGCAACGCTCCCTCGTCAATATTTCATAAGTCCCCTCTCAAGGTCCGTTATATTGGAAGGGCTAGTCGGAGGTCACACTAATCGCCGATGACTCGTGCAACGGCACGGCACCGGGCGATTTATGACGACTGTGGACACCCTTCGCAGCTAAACCCGTGTGCACACACTACACACATCTCCCTTGTAATTTTACGTCGCGATGTTTTGTGTGCACTACTTCTTAGGCTTCGTTTATTGAGTACCGTGAACCCCATTTTTGGTACAATGTTTAAGTTTTCCTTCGGCGGCGTGATAAGCTCTTATAATACAAAACATATTAAAGAGACCCCAATACAAGTTAAGACCATCTAAACCATTTAGCTTAGGCTTCCGAAGAGATCCAATCATAATGTTTTCTAGACTATCTCAGCGCAAAATAAGCATTCAGAATAACGATTAATGGAAATGCCCGCTTATCTAAGAAGCATTCTGTACAATGAAATTCTATTTAGGCGATCACATTAAACAGCTATCTTAGGTCTTAGAAGATTTAGTATAATACAACTTGAAGTCACAAATAACAATAAAGAGAGGGTTCAAAGATTCGAAGTCCAAGAGCAAGCACGTTATAAATCTGGGCAAATCCTATACGTTTTGTTAGGCAATTTATGGCACGACCTCTCAACGAACGATGTAGTTATTTTAACACTCGCTGATTGCTAAATTGACCAATCCATCAGGCTGACAAACGGTTTACAATGAATTGAGTTTATTTGAGATTACTAAAAGACTTCATCCGGCCATGTGCGGTTCTTGGAAGGAAAAAAGTATTCACCTTTATAAACTTCAATGTACGCGGTATCTACATGTAAACATTGTTATTAAATATAAAGGATAGTTTCTTCATACATTATTTTTACATTTTCCTTAAACTACAATTATACTTCTTGGGTAAATATAATCTTGAAAAAATTGGCTATGCGATGGAGTACAAAGCGTGCAAAGTAAATATTTAAAGTCAAGTAGATTCTTAGCCCACTATCCGCCCACACTATACAAGAGGATTATTTTAAGGGCAAAATAATAAAAGAAACTTTCAATAATCAATCCTTGTAGTTCTAAGAAATTGTTAACTCTCTAATTTACCAACCCACAGATCTCAATTTACAAAACAAAAATTAGCATTTATTTTCATTTTATTTGTACTGATAACATACATATGAATTTAAGATCTCTTTACAAAACCAAATTGGATAAACAAATCTTCAAATAAAATCTTGCTATCAGCTTATATTTTTTATTTTTCGAAATCATCCAATCAAAAATTTAATATCATCCTTTGCAAAATCATATGATAGTACACCGTTTATATTGAACTACTACAAATAGAGTCGAAACTCAAACATGAGCAAACAAGCGAGAAATTACTCAAACGTAGCGCGTAGCCTTCGCGTAGCCGTGGCGTAGCCGTAGGTATTAACTCCGAATTCTCGTAGGTCAAGATAGTGTAGGCCGTAGCCGTAGCCGTGCTACGCCAGCTACTAATCATGGGCTTAGTAATCTTATCCGTAGCCGTGTTCTTGCGGCTAGCGTTTAGTACCGATGTTAAACTTGTACTTTGTATGTAAACACAAATTATAATCACGTAGATTATTTGTAAGTACACAGTTATAAGGCCTTGTTTGTACAAGATTATGTAACTGAAAATTTTCCATTACAATTTTCTGTTCATTTTTCATGTCTTCTTTTGTACTAAATATATGATTTATAAATAATCAAATATGAACTTGTAATCCTATTTATAAATCGAGAGACAAAACCTTAAAAATGCAAGTATAAAACCTCATCAAACTTCATTATCCTTAGTTCTAAAGGAATATTAGAAATGCTTGTAAGTTAATTAAAAGCCGAAGAATCGGGTTCAACGACACATTCTCGATGGGAAAGATTAAGTACCCAATTCCACATTATTAAAGTCTTAATGAAAAGAACCGAAGGGACTGGTAAAGTGACTAAAAAACTTTGAATCTCAGATTTGTAACAAAAAATGTGACAAGTCATCAAATCTACATATTTTATTAGACTCTGCCGCGCCGACTGCGACCCTCTGTCGGTCGGGCCGTTCTCAGCTAGTGATGCACTTTCTTGTCTTTGAAGACATATCGATATTTCACTTGACATTTGTCTAAAGTTTGTATTGTAAAGTATGTGTGTAATGTATGTTTCAATATATAGGTAACTGTAACACCATACTATTTTTTTAAAGAGTAACCATGGAGTTTCATGCCCTTTCTTCTCCATACGAAACTACTTTTAAATATACTATTAGAATCAAACTTATTTATATTTTTGACGTCCATAAGTGCTTGTAAATGCCTAAATTAAATAAATGATTTGACTTTGACTTTGTTTTACTCGTAAATCCTAAAAATGTATATAAATCTATGCCTTGTGTATATCAAAAACAACATCAATTATGCAAGCTAGTTTTCACCACGCTAAAAATTGATAAAACCAAATATGATGAACAAAAAACTAAAAAAATACTACACGAGCCTAAACGGCTTCACCGATTTGCCAATATATGCCGTCGTTACTCTCTATTGCAAAAAATAATATCCAAAAAACTGTCGGTACCTTTGCGTTGCAAAATAAATATCGAGCTTAATTTTGATTTAATATTTTTGCTACATTTCATGTGTCACATGTTGATCGATAAAAAAATTGGAATAATGTTTTTAAAATTATCCAAAGATGATCCATGATCTATGTGATCAAACTATCGTGACCTAAAAATAAATTACATAAAAATATATGATTTGTCTCATCAATGTAGAATACGAAGATTTATCATCGTATTGTGCGATGCGTAAAACGTACGTGATTCGCTCTTTGTGTTAATACTAAATGCGCTTATTCAAAAATAATCCCCGCTATTTTGACAAGCAACTGACAAAACATTTCGTCTAATGCACGAACAGTAAAAAACGAATTAAACATTAAATATTCGATTAAACCCAATTAAAAATCAATCAATGAAAAGACTGGTTTTCACTATCCTTTTCCTACTATATTAATTTTAATTACTGAATCTATCGACATCTTAATATATGTAAGAAAGGCACATCCCAGTTAATATTACAGGACTTTCAAATAGGTATCAACGCCAGCCGGCCGGGTGCGGCCTCCTCTCGACTGCGGCGACACTTCATAAAGAACACTTTTATACTCAAGCCTTTTATTTATGATGCCCTTTCACATCTTTGGCTTCGTTTTATTGTCTGATATACTAGACGTATTATTGAATTTCCAATTTAACCATCCGATTATACATAGACGAAGAGATATGAATACGAATAACGTTTTTTATTGTACGATTGTGTGATTAAATTTTGTGATGCGATATTGAAAATACGTTTTGTAAATAAATAAATGCGATAACATGATATTGTGTTGCAGGCCTTAATCTTTTATCGAATATTCTTTTTGATATTTATTTCTAAGTTCTAACTCTATTTTTGGAAGTAGCTATAGAAGTGTATGAAGCTATTAAAAGCGTCACGCCATATATCGTGGCCACGTTCAGACAATACAGAACGTCGAATCAAAGAGTTGCTATATATTATTTAAATGGAGAATGGTGCGGGTCTTTTTACTGTGGAGTGGTGGTTCGCGGTACATCGGTCGGCACTCTGCGACGTGACCGAGCGGCGGTGCCGGGAATCACATTGACCTGGCTACAGCTGGATGTGACATCTTTTACTGCACTTTAAAATCAGTGCAACTTATAAATAGGTCAAGTATGCATATATTTTTATGACAGATTGCTTGGGGAAGAAAGTGAGTTGGCTTTGTATTCATGTTGTAACGTTTTGAGAATATAATGGGTAATTTTTATGAGTAATATTGATATATTGCATACATGGAAATATACCCAGATATATGAACGGAAGACACCCTTACAGTACGCATATTCAATTGAGAAAACATCAACTCTATAAAATAAAAGCATTCTAGATAAAGTCTTTATCAAAATAGCGAAAAATGTACATTAAACTGTAATAATAGCATTACAAATACCATTTCGAAATTCAAAGTTACGAGCTCTTTCGGTTCCTTCCACTCACTTTAAATCGAAATCGAAATGTTTTATTCCAGCCAGCGAAAATGCCACGAATGGCTCCAGGCCGAATTACTTGTTCGCGAACATTTTTAGGCTGACTCAATGGATAATGGTCATCAAAATGTATTCTTGAAAAATGATGTATTATACAAAGTTATTTAAGAACCTGGTCTTATGGTAAATTAAAATATTAAAAAATATTAATTACAATCGTCAAAATAAGTCATTCAATTAGCACGATCAAATCAAAATAATTTACAATTCTGAAAGCTTTATTTTAATTGAATTAAGTGCCAATTGTGTGAAAATTCATTCAAATGTTACAAAATAATTTCAAGTTTTGCACGAATTCGTGCGAACTCTGAAAGTCACCAATTATCCAATTTAATAGAAATAGTTTTGAATTATTTTTGAAGATGTCAGTCTCATTTTTGTGTGGGACTAAAAACCATTTCTGCAGGTTCAATATTAGTTCAATTATTTTACTTTTTAGTGGAGTTCGATAACCCTGTCTGTAAGTGCAGATATTTGAAAATAACTCAAGGTTTTCACTATTCGTACCTATATTAATGTACGAAAATCCGGAAGAGCCTACCCAAACACACAGTATGAAAGGTGTTATCCG
This sequence comes from Helicoverpa armigera, assembly GCF_030705265.1. Taxonomy (NCBI): domain Eukaryota; kingdom Metazoa; phylum Arthropoda; class Insecta; order Lepidoptera; family Noctuidae; genus Helicoverpa; species Helicoverpa armigera. The sequence goes on along the minus strand of NC_087133.1, from coordinate 6,564,917 downwards.
GCATTAAAAAGGAACAGAAAATGTTCTATAAAATACACCTGCGGTCTCGTAAAAAACTCCAGATATTGCGGCGAATTGCTTCACACTTCATTGGTTGTTTTATATTTTTACAGACAAAAGCAGAGTTTTACTTGGTACAGTGTTATTTGATTATATTTGTAATGCCGTGTTTCCTTTCAACCCTTCTCACTAGAACGACCGGCCGCGAATCTGTGTTTATTCTCTTATGATATTCACTGACTTTTTGTGTTGTTCTAACATACGTATAATATTTATGGGTTTCTTATTTATTGTATCACGTTCACTTTATCAAACATATTTTCTTATTGAATCGTTTTTGGGTCTGACCCCTTATCCCATGTTTCAAATAATGTCATGTAAGTAATACTATCGATGGTAACAAATATCATTGGGAGGTATAATTCGTAATATTTAAGTTGACCTTGCTCGAAACTGTAAACAAGCGGTCTGTAAGTTCCCCGCGAGTTCACAACTTGTGCCCCATTGCGGGAACTAAGATGAACCCCAGGGCGATACCAAGTTTCAGCACGTATATTGAGACTAGAATGGTTGTTTGATGAATACGAAATGCGATCTCATAACATGTCGAAAACTTGCTACACGCCTCGTGGACGGGACAGTTTAGCGAACTTTTGTGGAATAAGCATCCGTTTTGTTACCCTAAAACAAACCCGACCCAAAGTCGGAGATATAGTGACGTTTAATTTTGAACAAATCAAATAACTAGTTACATAGAGTTTCATTATGCGAATTCATTAACACTGCATCGGAATAGAATTCAGAATTCCATTGAACTGTGGACGGCGCGCTGCGCTGGAAATCTAGCTGAAAAGTTGGATGGAAATGGTTTTTTGCTTGTTAGACCAGAGTTGCTCCGTTCCACACAGGTTTTCTGAATTGTTCTAAATTTTAAAAAGGTTTTTTTCTGTACTACGTATGTAACGCTAAAGCAAAGTGTGTTGTTAAAAATTATATAACATACTTTGAAAATTAAAAAGAACCGATATCGATCTGCCCTCATTTCAAAGTTGCGCGGAAAACTATTTTTCATGCATGGAAAATAAGTTGGGCTTTTTTATATATATTGAAAATATTAATAGCAATTTACTGACTTAATGTCAGGTTATCACAAATTACTAAGAGAACATTACTAAGAGAGTGTTCCATCATGAAAGAAAATCAAAATCCACTGTTCGTTTTCAGCTCAAAGCACCTACCTATTAATCTGAACAAAAGAAGTTGGTCACGTTAGTACATTATGGTCAACACACGCGACTTGAATACATCGCATGAAAGCCAATGTTCGCCATCGGTTTCGGGAATAACACTCGCATTTGTGTGATTCATCGCCTAGTTGATTGACTGCATTGTTTACCTATTTTGTAGAGTGAATACATTGAATCAGATTACAGATTAAGTTCATCCTATTATTGAAAAAGGAAACGATTAAACAGGCAAGGATTGCACTCTTACAAATTATTGAAAAAAGCAATTAAAATTCGCTATAATTTTGTACACTTTTGTGTAACTTTTTTCTGTTTTCCAGTTAAAAAATCAACTTGGCCGAGCTGACTAAATATGTATACCCATTTGTGTGCGTAGGCACTAATGCTTTAGTTACTAACCCGCAAACGTTTACTTTCACAGTTTTCCCAAACGTCACACCACGCTGAGCCATTGAAGCGTAAAGAGCGAAACTTTACGCAGTGTTGTGTTGTCCGATCCGAAGCAAGCGCAGACATTCATCTGACAGGTGGCGGGCGAAGGACCCATTAACGCGCCTTCCGCGTCGCTTGCGTTCACGCGACCGACGCGACGCGACGTGACTACCCCCCCTCGCAAATGGACAGCTCAATGAAACACTTTCATTGTCACCCGATGAACAGCCCGTTAACGCCTGATTGTCTGGCGAAATTCACTGTTAAACCGTTTATTAGGAATTCGTAGATGAGAATGTTTTGATTAATTCCGAGTTCATTTTGAGTTGAATGTTCATTGGAACGTTTTGAAGTCGGAATTCCGTTTGTTTTAGCCGAATTTTAATGTATTTTATTGTGTGACCTATTATTTTGTTTCGTATGTTTTCAAGTACTGCTAACTCTGATACTGATTTACGGAAAAATCTAACCGTGTTTATTTTTAGACACAAGTCGACTTAACAATTGTCAAGTCAAACAGGCTTACACAATTCACTCACATTTCATTCACACAAAAGAACTTCCAAAAATCTAGGTGGAATTTTGTAAAGTTATACTCGTACTCATGCATTATTCAAAACACTATGCAACGAACAATTGGGCACAAAGCCTGATGGAAATAGTTGCACCGAGTGTCTGTGAACTGCACCTAACACACGAACTAACTGCACCAATAACTAAATGCCCTGTGGCACTTGTCAGTATACATTTAATAAAATGCAACCTTTTTCGTTCTTTTTGCTAAAAACCCTATTTGAACCCTATATTGGTAGCGGCAAAAAAGTTCGAAAATCGATTACAGATGTCGTTCAGCTAAATGGTTAAGGAAAACAAAATATTGGCATCATAGGTAAGCGCTTATTTTTTATCAATGTTACAGTTTTAGAAAGCACTTAATATTTCATCTACGAAAACAGTGTTGAGCGATGAAGATGAAAGTGAGGTAGCCTTTCAAAAAAATCGAATCTGCGGGTAAAGTTATTTATAAATTATGTATTTTGGGGGGAAAACTAAAATAAAACCCGGAAGATGGGTCCAATAAATAAATAGAACACATCACTGAATTGGAATCATCAATAAAAAATGTAACATGAACTAGTATGATGTTACTTCTGCTATGGATCCAATTACATTTCATCAAAATAGTATCGAGTAGTTTTTCCTTATTTTTTCATAAACATCGATTAGCAAATGGTACATTTTCATTGTGCTAAATGTAATGTAGCAATGCACTAAATGTATGTACAATGTACATGCGTACATTTAAAGTTGTTTACTTATTTGAATTGGCTAAACAGCTGCTGTACTTAACACACGTTTATAGGTACTTTAACTTTAAGAGACATTCACTCCGTAGATATGCATCTATTCATTTGCCTGCCAAGTACATTTACAAAGGCAACAACTCCATGACCTTGAATGCTTCGCTAAAACATAATATTCTGGTCGTTGGCAGACTGCTAGAAATGAAAGAGTTAGAGCAAACAATTTTTCGATTTCGAGTGAAACAAGATGCCTTGCAGTTGTGAGTTTACATTGATGAATGAACACTCTACTCCGAAACATTGAGGATCTATGTGATGCGAGGCGCGGCTGCTCTCACACCTCAGGAAATTGAAACAAACATTGCAATCCCTTTTATCGAACACTCCATATGTACACATTAAAAGCTGTGCGGTATTTCCAGATACGAATCGCAATATTTTTTGAATCATTCCCCGACAATTCGATTCGAATTCGATTACGCTCAAATCGATTGAATATTGTACAGAATACAAATTGACTTTTAATAGAATCTATTATTCCACGTGCTTAATATTTAAATTAACTTCATGTACTTTATTTTATGAAGTGTGTTTTAATCGTTTGTGTTATGAGTTGATATAACCAGGGCTTGTGGAGATGCGTTGCTGCACCGCAAAACTTTCGAGATATATCGGCGACACTCGCAAACAAAGCGGCACTGCCACAATAGGTACCACTTGTACAACAACAGCCACGTTATCAATGCTGCTATGAAAGTGGGGTTCGAGCATTTTACACCTTATGCAACGGCAATACTGTGTAAGGAAACAGAAAATGAAAGTTTTGAGTGGCAAACTTAATGTTGTAACTCCACACTCGCGCCACACGCGCCGTTCCCGGGAGATAAGAACACGTCATAAAAGAGGCACCCGCCGAAACTTTGCCTTAATTTCTGTATTTTCCATTTCGTAATCACTAAGAGACGTTTTAAACAGTATACGGTTAAGATAAAATATATATTTCAGGAATTAACTGTACTAAGCCCCGCAATATCCTATGTTAGCTCGCGTGAATGAGACCTCCCAACTATAAATTAGGGGTATTAAAATTTGGCCGCTTATAAACAGAGAATGGATCTAAACAGAATGAATGGAGACTCCTTCTATTTTGAACTTTGTGTTCAAAATGAAAAGGATTATTATTCATGCGGCTACTATTCAGTTTGTGCTTAGTCCTGTAAAACTTGATAAGGAAAAGAAATGAAAATACTTTCCAACTATACATAATACATATACACAGTTTTCGTATTTTTTTCTTTGAGGACAAAATGTAATATAAAAAATTAAGTGCTCTTGAAATCTACAGGTAATTTAATCAATCTAAAAGTCGACAAAGGCATCACCACAAAACTGGATCCTTACTACAAATAGCAACAGCGATGAATTGCGACGTCGTGCCAATGCGTACATACATAAAACACAAGACAATTCAACCGCCAATGGTTAAATACGAAAGAGCGAATTGCTGTACGTTGGGAAATTTAACCAGGAACGCTCGACGCGGATAAGTATTGCTTCCTAACGCATATAGCAAGTGTTTGCCGACGGAGATTGCAATATTATGTACCAATCTCTTGCCTTTTCCGAGGCGTATGCCGCTCACTGCACTTCTTAGCATTGGAAATATTACCCTGTTGAGGTCTTAACGTCGAAGGTGATGTGAAAATACTTCGCAAGGTGAGTTTCGTGTAAATATGTTCGACGGTGTTTGTCGTATTTCAGTTTTTGAAGATGCTTGTGTTTGATGTTGCGTTCCGTTAAGGAAAATAATAGTGGGAAAGCTTTTGATATTGCGTTATATGTCTTGCTATGCCTTTTAGTACTACTTATCTGTCTGTAATTGTTTTCTCACTACAATATATAAATAACATCTTTATGCTAAACTTCGAAACAAGAATGTGTCTAGATCTGTTCAAACAACATTCGGTTATTCAACTCGACCAAATCGTTAGTATTGAACGTGGTTCCAAAGCGTTCCGTTTTGATAGCTCCCGTAATGCGTATTATAGCTGTTTAGGCTGTACTGAAATATTAGGAACAAAAGACCTGAATGGTAACGGTATAGATTGTATTGTATAGACCTTTCTTTTTAAGTCTAAATTCTTGAAAGTAGAGATAATCCTTTATAATTCAAGGACTTTAAATGTGAGTATTTTAGGCCTTAATATAAATATTTAATATTGGAATTCTCAATTTCTGCATTATATAACAATATTGGACTTTATGGGAATAACGGGCATGATCAAAAATTTTAAATAACAAGTTCATTGACCCAGAAAAACGTGAAGGTTGATCTTAAAACTAAATTAAAGGCGGATGATGTCATTTTGGATCGCCTTAGGCGTTCTTCCAAGAATTTCCTAAGAAGGTCCATCGCGGACCAATATTTAGTAAAAACATCGTTTGTAACAATATTTTATTTCGCAATAACAGGCATTCGAATCATTAGGAGGTCGTCAATCGGTCCCTTCTAAATATAAAATTGATAAAATGTTTTCTAAATACCTCTTTCAAACTGTCGTAAAACACAATCAAAACTAAAGAACTAATAATAGAGGTCCTTGTAAAATTGAAAAGCTCGTTAGCTTTAAATAAACATTTTTATATAGATAGGTTGAGTAATTTGCTTTTTTCGGTTGAATAGACAGGCATAACTATGATACAATTTTTAAATATTTTCATTCACTTTTAACCACTTTAAATTCTATCAAACTTTTAAATTTTGCTAAATTAATTGTGTCACACGTAAAATGTGAGTTTATTCAAAGAAGTTATGAGAAGCATTCCATTATAGCAAAAATATTCTAGAGGTTTTTTAGTCATACAAAACTAATCCATGTACTTGGATGCAAGGATAATTAATAGCACTTGTTTTGTCAATTAATATCAAACAGCATGTTCATAACACAAGTACTTCTCAATCCATCAGTTGCAGACTTCGATGGCAATCAGTTTCAGCGGTCGAACGAGAACCATTGCTTGTAAAATTGTAATAGTACATGTTTTTGAAAGCGTTGCAATATCGCAGCAATATTTGTTTTTGGATCAGCTTTCCTTTGTTCAAAGAGAACCTCTATACGAAATATAACGGGATTGCAACAGCTCGACAACTTTGGATATAGGTTTTTCAATCGAACAGTAATTGATTGTGGATTTGAAGAGCACCAATATTTTACCTATGGGAAAGTTTTTGTGAATGCCAAAAAACTTGTGTGAAACTAAAACCTGAAATTGATTTGATTGAAGGAAAAAAGAAAATGTGGATCTAGACCACAGATATAAATATTGCTAACTATATCTATGATCTGGACTAATATATCTCTGAAATCATCAGCCCGATTTAAAATTGTTGGATGCTGACTTAGCTTATGCTTAGTGACCAACGACATCTCTTTCGAGTGTATCAACACCAACTTCCAAACTGCCTTGCATTTTTTTTGGCTTGAGGATTGAACCTCAGGTCTAGTTTACAGTAATCACGCTTGCGACCGCTAGATCAACGGGACAGTATATACCACCTATGAGAGAAACAAAAGAAAACAACCCATTTGAATTTAACAATATTTTAATTGATAAATGGTCATCATAATCACGCACGACATACACAGCACAGCATGAGCGACGGTAGGTGACATGACAAACGGGCGCGCTCCCGGCGGTAGTGCAAGATTTAGTGGCGCGTTCCAGCGATAACTACCTCTGTTTACACTACATTTAACTTGTGCCAAGTGCCGCGACTGCGAGCCAATCGGTTGCTAATGTGGATAAATATTAGTAATGGCCCCCTTGTATAATGACAGGTTTGAGGAAAGATTCTTGGTGCAGTGTTAAAGAGTGCATTGCAGTTCATGCGTCTTCATTTCGCTGTCCTAAATTTAGGGCAAAAACAACTCGTTCTTGGAAACAATGCCTGTCTTCTATTGGATGTAATAGCAAGAAAAAATATTTTCCTTTTTTTGCAGCAAAATTAATTTTAAAAGCACAGTCAATTTTAGTCAAAAGAAGCACCATTATTACTGATATTCTAGGAAAAACATATTGTAGTCTCTCACAAGCGAAGTCTTCTTAGAATTTTTTTAATTAAGAAATTCATTAATATGCATTTATAGCGATTCACACATATAGTATAATTACACAAAATGTAATGAACTCTTTTGTGAATGAAGTTATTGTTCACTAAACTCAAAATTTCATTATCAATATTTAATTCTTCGTAGAAAATCACAATAACCACACCGTCATTATTTTCTTGATGAAATATGTAATTAACTGCTGCGGTGCTGTAGTCATTAAGTATTAAATACTTGTGAAAACTTATTATTTTCGTTGAAATCTCGCGTTCATTTTGTATCATATCGAGCGGGCTGTAAAAAGCTCAAATGTACAACATTAAACTTATTCAAAGTTGCTCAGTTTATTTCGTTTCAGGCTCTTTGCACATGCGAATTTCATATTCGGTCTGTTCCAACTGAACGAACTTTAAAAGAGCTACAAAGTACGAATTACATCATTCATTAGCCGGCAGCGAAATTGCATCTGTTGCATCAACAACTGCGGGCTCCGGAGCGGCAGTGAAACGTCATTATTTTGCGACATTTATTTGATTGTGGGCGCACCTTGTAGCTTACAAAGCTTTGACCGTCCAAACAAACAAGCCGTGGACGCAATAAGCTCGCAATTTCGGACGGACGCTCGACAAATTTACCAACTGAAATGAAGTCTCAACTATGGTGCAACGGACCGTTGTCAACAGGCCACGTTTTATTACTCACGCGCGCTATTGAATTTCGCTGTTCCGTTTCCGTGTCCGACACTACACACTGCACGGTACATGCATTTGTAGTCGGTATGTTACCATAACGCTTACATATCGTTACTGCTTTGTGCTCACAGATAAATTTTGTGGAATTCAGAGATAGTTTTAATTGCATGGATATGTAAGCTGCATGAAATTCGCATCGTTTTACCTGAGCTTTATCAGGATCTGTTATCCGAATCTCTTTGATGTTCACAAGTTATGTGATCAAAATTATGCATTAATTGTAGTTAAAGTGCTCTTCCTCTGGTTGTCCTAACTCAAGCATTAAGGTTAGAGCCAGATTAGTAGTCTCGTAATTTTCATTAAAGGTAACGTTTATGAAAAAAAGGAAAGCATGAAAAACCGAAAACTGTCTTAGTAACTTGCAAATCGACCTTGAATATTGCAGCTTAGTTTACAAAGCTATCTGAACTTAACAAGTCGTTGAGTCACATAAAAAATTATGGCCTTCTAAATTTAAAAAAAATATTGGAGTTATTAAAGTTAAACAATCGTTTGAAACGTTTTTAAAGAAAAGTCACATACAACATTTTCTTAAACGCAATTCATACCAAAGCTATGTTTAACATACTTTAAATAAAACTATTTGTTTAGAAACCAGCTTCTAAAATTGTAAACTTCTAAATACAAATGTTTAATTAAACAGAATTTCCTAGCTACATACCGAAAATTATGTAAAACAAGTAAAGTCTTGACACAATTGTGGACCAAACATGCGCCGAGAACATCCAGTGTTATTGCAAAAGCATGATAGTGGGGAATTTTACCATACCCGGCCCGGGTGCATCCGGATATTCCGGGGCACTCGTTTGGCGGGACATTAATTACCCGGCCACTTAACCGGGTGTGCCATGCGGCTCGACTGTTTTATGATAAGTAGGTATAGCCGGGACCGATAGTTGTCATTTGTTTTTATAGAATATCGACTATTAATATGAAGTGTGTGGGTAAAGTAATGGAGTATTTGATCGGTAATTTGCATGGGCTTACTACAGTAATTAATTTGTATATTTTTACAGATATAAATCTGCATGAAGAGGCCTTTGTGAATGTATAAATGAAAATATACGATAAATATTTCTACTTACTTAACTTTACGCATTCGTTTCTGCAATTATTAACTCTCGAATTTATATTTTAACATTGCTCAAAAGCTTTCAGGCGGCTAATTGTATGCCCAATAACATCAAGCAAATATACAGCGACGTTAAATATCACTCAAAAGGAATACATACCATATTTTCAGTACATTTTATTTATTTTAAAATTTCAGTAAAAAAAATAATAATATGCACCATTTATAATTAAAAATTTTACTTATAAGATTCCACTTTTAAGAGAGCATACAAATAAAGCTAACACAACTTTTATTAACTAACCACGCGACGCACATTCGCGACAGTATCGCGCCTCGTCATTTGTGAAATAAATCGTTTATAATCAAGTGCTGACGTCATCAACAACTGTCTGTGGCCCGACATGTAATTTCCCGGCCGTCAATTATTAGACGCGCCTCGGTCGAGGGGTACTGTCAAGACATTTGATAACACCTTATTATAAGCTCCGCTACGTAATAACGCAGTTGTTGACGTTTTTGAACGTCTCCAATGATAGGATGTTAATTAGTTCAGATTTCAATATTCGTTTGATATGTGTACTTGAAACTATTCGAGGGAATATGACTTTGGAAAGTCATAAGCCTCGTTCTAGTTACAAATTATTCATTAAATATCTATATTAGGCACCCTGTTTAAAATTTCCGTGGAACTTGTATTTAGCTGTGGTTTATCCATCTGTGATCAGATTTTCTGCGAAGACATGCGTAGCGTGGCCCGCGTAGCGTGACTGCGTGATATCGTCTACGTAGCACTGTCAGCGCATTTCGCGTAGTTTAGTCAGTGTAGTTGTGGGGTAATCTACGTAGTAGTCTACGCGTAGGCGTAGCGCGTAGTAACTGCTACGTCTCTGTAGTCTTTTAAATAGCTAAGTTTGTAAAAGTAAGTAGTCTTTTCTTACTTTGATTGATCATACAAGTAAATGATGATTTTTGACCAAATTTTTATTTATATATGGAAAACACATTTCCTTTCTTTTATCCAAAGTTTAACAATATTATCCAATGAACCAAACAAAATACGCTGAACCATTACTCTTACCTACTAAGCAGTAGATACCAAAGCCTCTACCAAAAAAGGCAAAAATAAAATCCACAAAATCCCGTCCTTAATACAACCTATTACGACTAATTCACTTCACGCTAATTTCCCTAATCGCTCGTAATTTAGAAGATACGTATTACAAATTGTTGTGCTAATACAAATCAAACGAAACGGTTTCTATTGTAGCTCGTATTTCTGTTTGAGCCACGGAGAACAAAATTACTAGTGGAGACGCCATGACGCAAAATCTTTTAAGGAAGTAGCGTCGCCAAAATTCCGGTGTTCGGGGGACGACCACTGAAAACCAATTTAGCAATTAAAAAAGAATTATCTTTGACAGATTTGTTTTGATTTAACAAGGAACCTCGTTAATTTTGTAACTGAAGTTAGTTCTCATTAGTAACTGGTCACGTCTATCGTGCGTTACTTGACCTTCAAGAAGGCGTCTGACCTACCCTTCCTTATGGCACCTCCGCTATCTTTCGTTCCTCCGTGTTTCAAGCGATCTCGCCTTATTAAGTGGAATTGACTCTGTTAAGTAAACGCTTGTATGTAAACTACGACATCTGTCAAAGTCATGTGTACGTTTGTTTAGTTTGTACGTGTCATATAGATTTAATGTTGGGTTTAAGTTATGTGGCTTCGGGGTTATTTTGGTAAGTAAATATGTGGGATATAAATGCAGGGACCTCCTAATTAGCTGAAGGGAAAACTATTATTACAGTTTAAAAATGATGTAACGGTTTTAAATATTCTTTGTTTAAATATGGGATATTCATATACATAACTTCGGAAAAAAGATTAAGCAATAAATGAATGACTAGCTTACGTCAAACAATCATTGGTTACATCGAAAAGAGGTTTCAACCTCAGTAATTCTACCGGCAGTTTTCTAAACATTTGTGCGTTGTAGGGAAAACCTACGCTTATAAAATACTTACTGAAATCTCTATATACTATATCTATGTACTGTATTATCTATCTATCCACTTTTTATTCTAATTTTTCCTTCTAACAACACAATAATTACAAATCCCCAGCACAGAAACTCACACCAACATATTGCCTCACGATCAAACCAATTCATTGGCGCATAACCAGTTTAAATAATTTGCATTGAGCTTTACAAACAGAACCGTATTTGATGTGTAAAAGGCGGCGCTTTACCCGGTTAACTACCGGGTAATCAATTAACCGTTGACCGCCTGCATCCGGCTGCAGCGGAACTATGATGAGACACGAGATAAATGAACCGGAAATCTGGCCTCACTTAGTTACACAACGGTTTGTGTATGCACAAATATATCGGCCAGTTACCACACTATTTCATTTTAAACTTCGCTCTATTTAATTGAACAAAACAGTTTTTATTCTACCTAATTTATTACGCTAAAAAGGGGCTTTTGTCTACCAGTGGAGGTTCAAAATAAAGATTTTTTTAATTGTACATAGAAGTCCTGAAAATAGTGCTTGACTGCTGAAATTAAAATGCCAGTTCGAATAATTACTACTGGCACTGAAATTACGAGCAATTAACATTTTTACGATAATTTGAACTGCAAGGCACTATTTCAATAGTCTAGTTTTGTTCACAAATAGGATAGGTATACATTATCTAGGCATCATAAAAGATGAGTAAATTAAATCGTGTAGGAGAGTATATAAACGGCAATACTCTAACATTGACATTAAAACTACTAAACTAAACCAGTGCTACCATTAAAATCTACGTCTGTCCTATTTAGCCATAGATTTATCAATTATTTCAGTTTTGTATTCAAAGCTAGATATTTCAACAAATAAAGGCCCACAGTTATCAATTATCGTCACCTTCAACGGCAAAATCTGTTATTGACAAATTGAATACCACAGAATCAAACGAACTCAAAACTATTGCCACCATAATATCGGTTTCACACTAAAACCGACGGTATTTGTTTCAACCACAATGTAGTTAATCAAACAATAGAATATCTTACGATTCCACTAAGTCTCGCTTAACGTTAATGGCCACAGTAAATTGTACAGTAAAGTTCATTTAGTCAGAAGAAAGAAATAGTTGTCAATGCGAATGGCCCCAAATCTTACGTAGAATCCTGACGGAGACACGACACCAACAAATCTGTTGGTCCCTTATCTTCCAATCCGTACCCAAAGGAACTTAACCCAAATGATTTCCGAGTCATTAACCCACTCCCACCCGTCCTAAGCTAGATAGACAACATCTGACTTAGATGTGTATCGTGTGAACCTCGGCTTACAGATTAACCGTCGCTGATCCCGCTGTTACACAGAATCGGAGTTATCAACCACGGACTCGAAGAAATCGTGCTATCTCCAAGTAAAGCAGGCTTAGTCGGCGCCAATCAAACTAAACAAACCACACTAATCGTATTTCTATTCTCTATCTGGATCTACGGAGTTTCGTGAGCGTCGGATTAGTCCGTATCCAGACAAGACGGAGTTATGGTCTCGTTACCTCGAATGACTCTGAGTAAAGTGGCGTTTTAAGATTACGGAGTCTGTATAGTGCGACGGAGCAATATTGAACGCTCATTACAATGTTCTGATAATGGTAAAGGGCGTTTTGAATATCCACTTAAGTATAATCAATGGCGTTCTGGAAATTTCTGCTGTAATTAAAGGCGAGTTCTATTCAGTGGCAGATATACTGTATTTGGCACTGTGGACTGTGACTTCGCAATAATTTCTCTTTTTATGTACTCCCCTATAAACTCCCTAAAGTACTTCCCTAAGTACTCTCGTATGTACTTCGTTATCTACCACTCCTATGTACTCGGTTATATACTTCCTTGTGCATTCTCTAAATGAATATATCGGAAGGATAGGGGAAGTATATCGGCCATATCGGATGGATGTGCCCACAAACTTTTCTGGGGACAGAATCCAGCCCTGGTGCTACTGCCATGTTACTTCAACCTTGAATCGAGACAATGGCCTCTCTCTTAAGTCTCATTTTCATAGTAAAAAATATGATATAATCGGCAGTGAGAGTGGTGTAAACTATTCATCTTATATGTATGTTATCACTGGTGCAGCTGGGCGCATTCCTTAGAAGCAATTAATTGTGCCGCCCTCCTCCATTTATTATGTCATCTTGATGGCGTGAGCGAGCAAGCGCATCCGTTACTAAACCTCTTAACAATGTCAATCTCTTCGCTGTGCAGTTCGTACTTAATAACACGTGCAATGCAAATAAACAAACGTAAAAATGGCCACTTACGGAAAAATTGTGACATTTATTTAACTTAGTCTTATGTAACTAGTCGAGTCTATAAAATTTTATCGGCAAATGACTTACAAAGCCACACAGCAATAAAGTTTAGGCAAAAAACCACTATATTTAGAGGTCAGTAGGTACACTTGAAATCAATTATTTTTCTCAATTAGAAACTACTGAAATGCAGCCGGAATTCTAACTGCCGAAACATTTGAACCTCGTTCGAACAACTTGTTTTCAACTGATTTGAAATGAAAATCGTGACTAACGTTGTTCGGTTTTAGTCTGCAATACTGGTGTTATTTACTTCGAGAACTAATAAAGCGATGAAAACTAGCTCCGTTATTAACATGACGCCTTGTATGCAACGCACCATTATGCTGTATGCCGCATGTAATATTAATAATTTTAATTTAATGCAGAATCGCATTGCTATTTGGACATTGACAGTGCTGTTTTATATTCATTGAATTCTAAGGACATATTATTGTGGTTTAAGGATTCTTTGAATATCAAAAGATTTCAATATTTAACTTACAAAAATTAACTACCAACGATAATTTATTTACCAGGAGTACTATGTTTGAGAGTAGCTTAGGTACCATTAAAAAGTGACGGCCGTAAAGCCCCTACCTACATAATCATATTACAGGACAAAGGTTGTTAAGTTTTATTCAATTAGAAGTTGTTAAATTACTAAGAAGGGTTTTACGAGGCTACACATTAATTATCTCAAGCTGGCATCTTGTAAAACCGACACGGGCTTAACAAATATCGGAAGCGGCCAAACAAGGCTTCTTAACTTTGAAAATGCTTAGTCACCGCCGAGCTTGTGCGAAAGAGATTGTTTCAGAAAACAACGCCACTCGACGACGAGATAAACAATTTTGCTGTACATACAAAACATGAAAATAAGTGCTTCACTTTGTCTTTTTGTGAAATATTATGTCTTTATCTTGTAAGTATAATATTTTACTCATCTAAACTGTAGCAATAATGTCAGAATGCCGTTACATAGTGTATGGAAACAGTTGCATCAATAATGGTGTCGGTCCCATTAAAGTACAGAGATCGGAGCCTCACAGTCACAGTTGTAAGCTCGTCGTTCGTCTCGAAACTTGAACCGCGGATCAAAGTTTCCTCGCGAGACATGAAACTTGACTCGAATGATAAGATTAAAATATTACATCGGCTTCGCAAACTCACTCAGACATTATTCCAGAGTTGAGTTACAGTAGTCGTTATAATTATAATGTTAACACCGCACTCAACTTAGGCGATAACATAAAGAGGTTAAAGCCTATTAGAATCGTGAGCCGTATATCCTATTGTACGTTCTAACTAAAACTTTATCGTAAGATATAACTTCAGAATGAACACTTTCCGTTTCAGTTGCTCGTTTCGGTCTTATCAGAACGTCGTTGGAAAGGATCCTGAAATTTATATTATTGGTGCAGTGGACGGAAAAAGTAGGGCAGCGAGGCACCAATTTGTAGCTTTTGGCAAGCAGTTAATGTTAGGAGGCGGGTAAAAAGTAAAACTAATTAGAATGTGAAGTGCAGTGGAGGCATGCACAGCAGTGTATCTGGAGGTAGGCACTAAGCGGGGCATGCGGTGCGCGCCCGGGGCGTTCATCTAATGAGCATCCTGCCTCTCACAATGTACCGAGATGATATTCCGCGGTGGCCCGACGACTATTATTATATTCCGCCAAGCGAACCGCCGCGGGCACGGCGTGCAAGCCTTTTCAAAATAACTATGTTGCGCTATATTTACGACGACTTAAAGCGAACCTCTAATTCTAAATGTGGAGATTATTCCGCTCAAATTGCACGCCACTCAGTATTATACTGCAGGAATATTTCAGTAAGCCTTACCTAGCAATTTATACAATGTGGAGCTGAGGCATAACTCACATTGCAGGTATTTGTAAGACATTCTGTCTTTGTGTGTACAAGGTCTCGTAACGCAAGGAAGCTATAACATAATTTCTATAAAAATAATAGTATCTCATGAAGTTTACTGTGCTTTTCATAGCCCATATTTCACACGGATGAAAATTCACAGTAATGAATTTGACAAGTTAATAGGCATTAAGTGTGTGTTCAGACGTTCTACATATGTCTTCAATATAACCGGTTCGGTGGCACGGTTCGACTCAATCCGACCTAATCTCGGCTTACAGGAGATCACAGGAAACGCTACCGACGCCGTGATAACGTTTTCCATTTGCTACAATACGAAAATTATGTGTACTTGTATGTAGGTACCAAAAATATCCGAAAAGCCAATATGATCCAAAAATATTCACTGAATATTTCATTGGCGCAGTCAGAGCTAATCTTCAAAATAATTACTTATTTAGAATCGTTAAAAAGCACACCAAGCATAGCATATCATGTTATTTCAGTACTAGATATGATGCTTCGTTTCGCTATCTCTATATCTCGCACAAAAGTATGAACAAGCTAGAAATATTTCTGACTCTATTTTCTCTTCATAAGCCAAAAGCTTTGAGAAATAAAAACAACCTCCATTTAAAAGATAAATAAATTAAGTACAATAAAATAAAAGTCGGTAATACGGTTTTTCATAACAACTACTTAACTCTAAACTCGTTTCAGGTAAAATCAGTGTTCTTCAGCATAATCCTCTTTCACTGTAAGGACAATCCGAGCTTAAAAGATCACTCAACCCTTATTTACTCTCGACTCGCACTAAAGCTTTAGTTATTGTCGACCAGTTAGTTTTAACTTTGAAAAAAGAGATTCCTGAAAAATCTGCGGTGTTTGAATTCACGGATAAGGAAACGGACTTATTTAAGGTATAACTCTGGATGGATACAACACGAGTACCAATGCCTAACCTTTTTTTTAGCGATGGCAAAAATCATCAAATGATTTCCCCCCTCCTGCTGTGGGTTGGCAGCGATGAGGGAGTGTCAGACTTTTACTGACTAAAAATCCACCGTGTTATTTCGTAGGCCTTTTAATGTAAAAATGCAAGGTCTCATATATTTGACTGAAAGCATTTTACTAAGCCAAATAATCTTCACTACCTGCAAAAACATTACAGGGAAGAAAACTTCCAAACAGGTTTAAAGACACTTTAGAATAATCCGTTTAAACATGTCATGCAGAAAACTTCTGAATCGAATTAAGCTCAACTGAAAAAAACAACCTTCATTATATTGAACTTCTAACTCAAAACATAAACAATCCAATGCAGGAAAATAAAGTAGTAAATCATGTTTTAACAGTACAATGATACTTACATGGAGAAGCAACCATCAAACTTAAGTCATCATCATTATCATATCAGCCAATTGCCGTCCACTGCTGAACGTAGGCCCCTAAGGAACGCCCACCATCCCGGTCATGGGCAGCTCGCATCTATCCACTGCTTGCCACCTTCTTCAAATCATCGGTGCACCAAACTTAAATACCTAATCCAAAAAACTATCCCTGAAAATAGTAAAATCATTCGCTTATGACTAGCAAAGTACCAAACACACCCACTTTCAAAAATAGGAAATGCTTTTCTACTTCGTTATCTACTTAAACCTTGTTAACGCTGAAGCTCCGACAAAATATATCTCGGCGAAGTAAACAAAATACAGTTTCTTGTGTTTAGTCCAAATACGAATAGAAATCCTTACGTATTTTATACTAACCTTTATATAAACAATGCAATTTTCCATTCGGTCGGCGCTGAGAACAAACTAAACGGAAGCAACTTTTCTACTCGATAGCTCGGAGCGAGATGCTTTGCGAGTTTTATGAATAATAAACATCGTTTAATGTTTACTACTCGTAACAAGCCAAGTATTTGTTAAAGAATATAACTTATATTATTATTTTTATGTCTGCTTAAATGCATATTGCGTGACAAGGAAGCCACTTATGTGTCGTTGTGATATTTGTCATAATTATTTTAATATATAGCGTAAACTTTCGACAATATTAGGTTTGTAATCTTAAACATTACTTCTTGCTTCTTTGTCCTCTATTTAAAAGTTTGTTTGTAATCTTTTACTATTATTTATCTATTTTCTTTCTAATTAATAAAGTTCCCTCACATGCAGTAAAAACAAGTAACAAAATTCCAAGACTAGGGTAAGCAAGGACTACGGGATAAGCTTACAATTCCGCCTCCATCAAACTTCGTTATACTAAGAGCTTAAGTTCAAAGGCAACGTGAAATTATGATTTTAACATTTCCTATTTCAGAAACTGTTGAGAAAATCCAACAGAAACAAAAGGTAATTGCAGCAGCGCAAAACAAATCCAGGCTTCGCAGTCACCCCGCCTGTGTCTAACGACTAGATGAAGAAATAAGCTTTCCATAAGCAAAACTACATTTTCTATAGAAATGAAAGCAAACAACTTTATCTGGGTAAAGTCAATGGAAATGGCGATTCGTTTTTTACGCAATAAAGAAAAAAATAAACAAAAACCCGCGTGAAATATAGTACGGGGACATTTTCTGTTGAGCCGTTACGTGCCGGGGTTTTGTTTTGGATTTATTGATCCTTTATTGCAGTAAAGACGGCTTGGGTGTGTCTAACCGTGCAATGGAAGGAGAACTTGCCGGAATATGTCTAAAAGGCGAATTTATGGTACAAATGATAATAATATGCCTTAACTTCGCGGGAAATGGAAAACTATGGCCTGTGGTTCATGCAGAATTGTTATTAAATTATTGTTTGGTATGCTACTGATGGAGGTACTTTATTTATATCGTTTATGAGAAGTATTTTGCTGATGTCGAAATATTAATCATACTAAGCCATTCGTAAGTAAGAAGTAAGTAGGTATATATCCAATTTTCCTTATAAATATCCCATCTATTTAAACATGAACATAAGATAACATCGCTATAGATGAGATAGTAGGTGTAAGATTCCAACATGGTTATATTTTTTCGTTTTTCAACTTCTCAATAAAACTCGTAAAGTAACAGTAACTCGCTGACAAGTTTCATCTGTTTTAAATCAATGTTGGTTTCCATTGCCACTAGACAAAGTTTCACTGAAGGAAGCCAATAGAGGAAAGGAAAATAAAAAGTTCCTTTCGAACTTCGCTCCAAGTGTCAACTGAAGTTCAACAATCGACGTGCGACAGAGTAAGGAAATGTTTCCGGGAACACCGATTCCTATACCTATGCATTTTTTCGAATACGACTCGATAAACATAAGGTATTTTAGGGTTACTGCCGCAATTTGCATAAAAGGTTTCTGGACCCTGGGGGACTCCCGGATTTGTTTCTGTTTGTAGATAACCAATGACATCAATAAAAGTAACTCTCCCGAATAAATGGACCCTCCATATTATCAGTTTTATGAAAAAGGTCAATGTTACTACTGCCCCATTTTTAAACTTGTGTGGTAGTGTACAGAGTATTATTCGTGAAGCGATGTCTTTTGACTGACACTTGGTTGTATTGTGAAGTGGGTGGCGCAAACAGATCGCCAGGCAGCTTTCACGCTGGAGTGGCGCTAAGCGCGACCATTTCATGAAGTAATCCGCACTCCGAGAGGCATTAGCGGCTCTCCCCGCCCAGCTTCCTCCTCGAACACCCTGACGGTGCATTTTCATACTTTTATTGTAACTCTATCTATCTAAGCTTTATTTAAAAATACACAGAAGGTATTTATTAGCTATCGATTTTTGTCACACAAATTCCAAAGTCAAATTAATTGCCAGGTTATATAATGTCAGTGTGACTGAAAAGCGGAGATTATAAATATGAAACAATTTTGCATTGCAGCATAAGCCGGCAGCGAACTATCTGGGCGCTGTTTACTTGGCAGTGCAGCGCCAGAGACGGTAGGCGACGATAAGTAGAATCGTTTCACGGCATAATCCTCTCACTGAAGAGGTATTATCGTACTGTGGACTCCGCCTGACTAGGGATAAGCACTGCATTGTGTTGTAAGTGTTGGCGTTTTGACGTACGCCTTCTTGTGCCAAAGACTTAGTCGAAGGAGAGCGTGGGATATGCTTTGTGACGTGTGTGGACTCAATTCTTGTAACGCCTGTTGCGCCATATTCAAATTTTACCGATATACTCGGACAATATTTTATCATCATATCTTGGATACTCATACTAGTAGTACCTATGTACAGCAAACTTCAGAATCTTCGGAAGTTTTTAAGAACGCTTTCACGTGCAACACTCACGTGACATGAAGGGATAGTAAGTATATTCTGTGCGGGTCCACGAGCGGTAAACATGACGTCATGCACACATTTCTTAAAGTATTTACAAAGCTTTTTAAATAGCGCGTTGTTATGACATCTGTTTTCCGGTCATTGCACCCTGTAACTTTTAGTAAAAGATTTTCCGAGAGGAGCCTTTGCCTAAAACCTCTTTAGAAACGTCCAACACAGACGTGTTATTTAAGAATCCGGTCAAATCACAAAGCAGCTTACACTGGGAATATTACTACTTTAATGCGAAGATTCTACATTTCGTTTGATATTCCGTGCATTTGCAGTTTGAAAGCAGGAAACGAGTGGGGTGATTATTAATAGGTACTCTGAACACTGACGCTTTCACAGTCATTTTGGTAAAAGCTGGCCATTGTCTCTTTGGATCTTTCCCAAATACCGCGCGGACCGTCCGATACGAAGACAAAAAGCCACTTCACATTGATGGCATGCATATTGAAAATAAATGCACCCATGACGCACGGGCTCTTTTATATTTTGGACTACAAACAAAGATCACAGCGAAAATATCTTTGAACAAAAGATTCATAACCATGGAAGTGCACTACTCCATATAAGTGGCTAGGCTAATGATTGAGGCAGCAGATCGAAAAGGCTTTCAAACTCACCAAAACGTGACACAGAAGTAAGTAAAAAAATATATTTCATAAGAAATCATCCCGCGGTAGGATGTAATCTACATTTCGATTGTCATCTGTTCTAAGGGATTGAATTTTAAGGGCGAGAGATTTATTCTAGGTTAGTCAGAGAGCCTTAATTGAGGTCCATTCAGCTGAGAT
Source organism: Helicoverpa armigera (assembly GCF_030705265.1). Taxonomy (NCBI): domain Eukaryota; kingdom Metazoa; phylum Arthropoda; class Insecta; order Lepidoptera; family Noctuidae; genus Helicoverpa; species Helicoverpa armigera. Next base: position 6,544,664 of record NC_087133.1, on the reverse strand, counting down.
ATTGGTAAACGGTCAGCCGGCGGCAGCGGGCGCGGCCGCTTGATTGAACTCTCTTTCTTGTGTTATTGTGAGAGTAATCACGGGTATCGGCGGATTCAATTACCTATTTTGTAATGAAAACTGGAAGTTCTTGGTTTAAAATTGAATTATATTTCATTGATATCTTATTTAAGAAATATCTGCATTAGTTAATTATGTATCAGCAAAATATGTGACACTGCGAGAGTCTTCTACGTATGTACAAACCATTTAACCGTTTAAATGTCTAAAATTCCTGAGCATAATCAAAACTACACTTCGAATAAGTTAATGTAATTTTTTGCTATCAAAATAACATCCAATATCATTACCCAATCACGCAAGCAGCATACAAACAAAAATCAAACTGATAAGTCGAAATTATCACAACGGATGAAGCATGAAACGGTTCAGTTAGCGGTCTCAAGACGGACTATTGAGGTTTAACAATGGGGCCAATCACGCGCCAACTTCCAAGCCCTGGAGAGCACGTCTCCGCACTTCCGACTTCTGCGGATACTTCGCCGACTAACTCCACCGACGAAAAATCCCCAATCAATTGAAGAATCATGGTAAACTTAATGATACCGTCTGACATCAATTTATTCGAAGCGTGTGCGCCCCCCGAATAATTTTTGCTCACTAATTTTATTTGTGAAGTTATAATATCATTTTTGGGGATGTTTGTGAGCAGTGTGAAAAATAGATATAGTTACCTATCTACTTGCAAAATATAGTAAGATAGTTGCTATTTTGTACATAGGTACTACGTACTTGAGTATCTACCTACACATAACGTAGATGCAAATTACAAGCATAATTTTGATCAAATCAAGTGTTACATACGAAACACAATACCACAGCCACAATTTTCGTAACACTGCATAAGACAAAACACACAAGTCACACACGCAATATTGTCAACCTACATCAGCTGAATCCATCAGATACGGCACTCAAAGTTACAGGTACCGCGGTACAACTCCAATCCGGTGTTGTGCAGTAAATAGGTCGGCTAAAAGTTGTCCCATCTCGCGCGTGCCGAAGCCGAACCGAACTTACTACAGACGTCCGACGCAGCTGCCGTCTCGATTCCCCTAGATATCTACGAAACAACAAAACTAGATTCTAGGCTACCCATTTTTTTATTACTGGCCAAAGAAAATCAACTTAAAATTTAAATATTCATTAATATACTTAAACTTAAAGTGGTATGTTTAGAGCAAACCACGGCAAAGTTATCAAATAAGTTCTTGGAATTAGGTATTATGGAGGTGCATACAGTTTTAGTGCAAACTTACTACATGCCACGAACTAGATGGAATAATAAGCCGAGAGAATCTACAAACTTCAGACTATTATAATGAATTGCGATCATAGTTTAGACTGAACTGTTTTAATTTAACTAAGAGGAAAATAATATTTACCACTTCTTTGACCACGCACATTTAAGTTAAACTATGTACTTCTTTGTACTGTCTTCTTAATATTAATGAAATAATTATTGGAGGGAGACAATAAGTATAATCCAAACCACAAAACGTGAAGCGTAACACGTCCTGGATTAATCAAATCAAAATGGCAAATTGTCATCCCTCCAAAAGGATTAAGAATCCTAAGGGTTTACATACCCTAACATAACAGCTACCTGCCTGAAACGTAAACAGGTAAGTATCCAAGTTTCCCGCACGTTATTAAACGCGCAGTCATACCGGAATCGCTATAATCGAATACGCTCCGATTCATAATCGTATTAAGGTCCGGGGTCTGTATCGATTATATCGAGTAGATACACATGCTGAGAGCGGAACCGATAGCCAAATAAACTAGCAAACCGCATCGATTACCTGTCAATGGCAGCCTCCAATGGAGTGACCGCGTCGCCGGACCAGCCGAGACCGTCCTGATTACGTGACTACAGCGAACGTTTTAATTATTTAATACTTTCCTTTATTAAAACCCTTATAAATATGACACAATAACGTTCATTCTTTTTAAAAACGTTACCTTTCTCATGCTGCAAATTGCCAGGAATATTCCAGGCCAGACAATGAAGTAGGTAAGCAACATTCATAAATTCATATTACACAACAAAAATACAGAAGAATCTGCACAGCTATTTCATTATATTATGGTGTTAACAACACAATAGAGAACTTTGTCTTGACGAAACTTTTCTACACTTTTAACAAGAAGCCCATTCATCGCATACTTTTCATTAGTGGGGAACTGGAGAAGAAGGGGGATGGCTTTATCGCTGTAACTCGTGACACCAGAAAATTAAAAGCGCGGTGTCATGGTTGGGCTATCTTAGAAAATAGGGTGACTGTGCTCTTACAGAACTTAATTAATCGACGCTTAAGCCGTCCCTGGACATGTCCTACAATCAATATCGTGACGGTGACACTGGTTAGGTTACATCTAGTTCAGACTATACCTAAGTAAATAAAATACAATAAACAACATTGAATTGAACTGGCCGAAAGAAGTAAGCACAATGACTTGCCAGAAAAAGAAATCAGAAGAATAAACTAGGCTCCTAGTAATTCTAGTTTCTTTAATAATGTACTTATTTTTGTTTACTTTATATAAGTGATGTTTGGTGGAAAGTGCCTACGTTTATAGTTTATAGTGCGGCTCCCCGGCGTAGACAGAGGCACAGCCGCAGAGCCCTTTAGATGTTCAAGCATTGATGGTGCGCCCTCTCCCGACTGTAACTGACACATAATCGATAGTGCACGAGACGTGTGGCTTTAGCACTGGTTTAATGGCATTGATAAAAATCAATACAGAACACATGTCGAATACAGACGATAGCATTGGACTTTATGTATGAACTTGGAACTTGGAGAAAGAACCTAAGTTCTTTAAAGACGTTAAATTATCTTAACGCTATGAAAGATCATCTTTCAAATGAAATAAAAATGAACTCAGAATTGTGTTCTTAAAATCAGCAATATGATTTTCTTGTATTCTATGAGCTAAATCGACAGCTACGTTTTTGACATTAAATTACGAGTACCTAACTACTGCATTTTTATTTTCTTGTCTATAACAAGTAATTAACTTTCAGCTGAAATAATGAATTCATTCATAAAACTGTATTGATATGATGATATGAAGAGAAAGTACACCCATAGATACGTAAAGTTCTTAATTGACCGCATTCAACTACTTGTAAAAGGGAACGCGCTGACCCCTGCGATATGACTGCGGCAAAGAAAAATAATGAGGCTTATTTTGCAATAACCTCATGTCTAGTGGAGTTGATTGATTCATTGGAGTTACTCTTAATTACATAAAGTTTGTTTGTGAAATCTGCATTAACCCAGTTTCCAAATAAAACCTAATTCACGCAGAGGTTGAGACAATGATGAGCCCATCGTGACCATAGGATATTGGGTGATAGGTACATACATTTAGACAATATGTCAATGATATATACCTATTCATTACTTGTCAACGAAAGGAATGCCTAGTGGATAAAGAAACCTCTCAAGTATGAGGGCATGGATTCGATTCCGGGCCAGTCAAGTACCAATGCAACTTTTCAAAGTTTGTATGTACTTTCTAAGTAAATTTTGGACACCAATGACTGTTAAAATGTAGGTCCCGGCTGTCATTGAACATCCTTGGCCGTCGTTACGGGTAGTTGGAAGCCAGTAGGTCTGACACTAGTCTAACCCTGGTAAACTGAGTTGAGGAGGTCAGATAGGGCAGTCGCTCCTTGTAAAACACTGGTACTCAGCAGCATCCAGTTACACTGGAAGCCGACTCCAACATAGTTGGGAAAAAGGTTCGGAAGATGATACTTGTAAAGCGTACTTCGCGGAAAAACTGAGCGAAAAATCCGCCAGTGTGAAAGCGCTATAATTGTTTTGTAAAAGTCCTTGGTACAAACTTAAATGTAAGTAACCAGAAATCACTGTAGGTACCTACTATACGAGTATGTTCCATTTAGTACCTACAGCTACTACCTAAGATGTACATCTCACTCACTTCCTTTAACTCTGTGCAAGACAGGTACAACTTCACCTACACGAGTTCATTAGCTTTTACGTGAGAAGACTATTTGAAGGCTATATTGGCGCAGTGGGTCGGAGTTGTCTCTAAGTTTAGAGTTTGATTTCCGCGTAGAGATCAAGCTGTAGGTAAGCAGGTTGTGAATAATATGGCATTTGTCTCGGATAATGAGCTCTAGGTAGATAGGTACTTAACAGGAACATATGATGAAAATATTTAGCATTTTCCCTAGATAAGCATTGCTTCTAATGTTCAAATTGTGATGCTATTGGCGATAGAAGTCATTAGTGAATAAAATTAGTCGATATATGTATTTTCGCAGTATTAATTGAAAATGTCTGTGTTCTCAAAGTTGAATAGCTCGACAGCACTCCGATAGCTAGATTAAAGTAGGTAAGTAGGTACTTAGCCTTAGCTGCTAACTATTTTCCAACAGTTTTTCGAAAATATAGAAAATCGCACGTAGATAGATAACAAACAAAACTTGGTCAGTGTAACTAACATCTTCGTTGGGATTCCACTGCGTCGACAAACTCCTAAAAGTTTGGTTGAAACTTAATTTAGCTGGACTAGTCCACGACCGCTGATGGAAAGTTTTAGCAAAGCTCTGTACTAATGGAAGCCGAACTAAATAACTGGAAGCCATCTACCAACTGAGTGAAACGTAATGTTTTAGGTATATAGATAACTATCTACCTAAAGGAAGAAGTATGTACTCGGTGATGGAAAAATGTGTTTAACAGCCAGAGTTAGGTTAAGTTTTGCAGCAGTCTTGGGACGTGGACATTATTAATTGAGAGCGAATATTTCGAAAATGTTTGAAGATTACGTCAGGGCTAGTTACAGGTACCTAGGTACAACTAAATAAATAGTTTTTGGGTTGCAAAGGTAGGTACCTGGGTAAGATTTAGTAAGACTTTATTTATTATAAATGTCTTAGATACAAAAGTATGTCATGTCTCTCGGTTTCTGGGGTAGCATCTGCACGGAATATGAACAAAACTTCCAACTTGGTTAGAGGTCGGAATTTTGCAAGTCATTACAACGAGCACGTGCTTCATTAGTCATTACCATTAGAATATTATTAATTCTACTAATGCTACCTATAAACTCGAAAGTTTGCGAACGTGGGATGTAGGACAGTACCTAAGTGTTTTTGTTTGACAACGTAGGTAATCCGTTTCTGTTTGATTTTAATACAGTCATCACTTTGAGTTATTAGACAATAACTCAATGTAATGCTATTCATGCACAAATGCATAAAACTGGGTGGCGCCAAAGACAAGTAATGTGGCTATAATACATCTTGCCAAACTGAAACATCGCGCATTAATTACATCATTGAAAAGTCACGAAAAAATAGTAAATTACAAGTTCCACCGTTGTACAATACCTAATGTATGAAAATTATAATAGCGACGCAAATGGTACAGCGATTCCTATGGTACAGCTATGATGACAAATCATTTTTAGTCGATTCATTATATTTTCGAAACAGTACAACCCTAACATTGAAACCAACTAAAATTATTACATGGCCAACACTACGCATACGCGACGCGCCGTTCACATCTGTCACGTTTCTCACACAAAATATTTATCAAATTAATTTCACTAAATGCAGCTGTAAACTGTTAGTATTACTTACATTAAGAGTCTACATGAAACTTGAAATGTTCTGACTAATAATTAAACGTGTAATATCAATTTTAGATGCAACTTAACAGTGGTTAGAAATGGACCAACAATTCTCATTGTCTTGGAATAATTTTCACGGGAACCTGACTAAAGGATTCGCCGGTTTATTAGGAAATGGCGAATTTGTCGACGTTACTATTGCCGTCGAAGGCCATTTGTTGCAAGCACACAAAGTGATACTGTCAATATGTTCACCTTATTTCAAGAAGATGTTTCAAATGAATCCATGTCAACATCCAATTGGTAACTGTCTCTATTGTATTAGAATCAAGTTTTTTATTGTTTATTACTATCACTTATGTTCTTTCTTTAATGACATATTATATGTAGATATTTGCTTTGGTTTCCAGTTGTACTAAAAGATGTGACTCACAAAGCAATGAAAGACTTGCTACAGTTTATGTACCATGGAGAAGTTAGTGTGAAACGGGAAGATCTCACTAGTTTTATAGGAACTGCAGAAGTATTGCAAATCAAAGGATTGACAAACAAAGAGGTAGATGCTATTTTATTATTGTTTATGAACTTTGTACTAGTTTTTCAAAGTTGAAACCCATAGACACAAGTCCATGTGTTCAAACCTTTTATTATATTTGTTTTTTTTTTCAGACTGAAGATGATGAGGACAGTGAAAGAGAGCAGGATGTACACAAACATAGAACAGAAACTCAGAACAATACTCCTGATGCTGAATCATGTGTGTCAGACACTTACGACACCACCATTAATGATGAATCCACACAAAACAATGAACTAGACCTGCTCAAACAAAGGCAACTTATAGAAAAACTACACAGAATCAGCAATCTTAAAAGAAAATCCAATGAATTCCTCCAAAAAAACTACTTCTCTGACATACTTAACCCTGAGAAGAGACCAAAAACAAAAGAAAAATCTATTTACTCGCAAAACAATCAGATTTATCAAACAAATAATTATGAGAATTTAAAAAACTTATATGATGACAACCCTGTAGATATCTCTTCGTCATACAACACTCATATTCAGAAAACGAACACTCAAGATTTTAGTGAAAAAAGTAAAGATCAATCACTGTCTGATAATGGATTGGAATTGAAGACAGAGTGTGATGACAGTGATATCATAGTAACAGACCCAGCTGTATGTTCCAATACAAAAAATTATGAATCTTCAAGAGAAGGCAAGAAGGATCTGTCCATACCTATGGACTATCCATCACCACAAGACAGTAAGTATACCTCATTCATAAAAATACTTTTAACAATCTCTAAAATCCAGCACTGTAACATAATCTCTACCTCCATAAGAAAATTAGTTTACAATCATTTTCTTTGCTTACTAATGCTTCCTCAATAGAATCATCTTGATCAATAAGATTAGAGATTGTGTTGAAAATGCAATCATTTTATTATTTTTCACTGAAAGTTTTCCTGTTTTCTTTTGCATAAAGCTTTTTATTATGAAAACACGATGGCATTTTCAACAATTTATAATCTTATGAACAACTTATGTGCCTTTATTTTGCATACAGTGCAATGAAAATGCCCATCGTGATTTCAGATACCAGCTTGAGTTCGTTATTCATCGACCTTAAAAACTTAGTGAATGGTAAGGTGACTAACAATGCACTGAGAACTAACACAAGTGAAGAGTATACTAGACCAACTATGGAGCACCGTCTTGTAACCATCCCACAAAAGGAAGATGGAAAGAAGAAGTATCCACAGCGTTCTTGCCGACTGTGCTGGAAAATAGGAAGGAGACGAGACACAAGGTTTATGTGCAGCGCTTGTGAATTGCCTTTCTGCAAATCACCTTGCTTTGGAATCCATTTTAATGATATACTCAAAGTATCTCAATTGCAAGGAGATTATTATGCTAATTAAAACTTTCTTACATAGTATGCTACACACCTCTATAGAGGCAGTATAAAGTTATTTTTAAGTGAAAATTATATACATTTTATTAGTAGATAATAAATCTACTGTAAGTTTAATATTGAGGCCTGCTATTCATATTTATAAAACAGAAAACTGAATCATAGATTCAAATAAGATTTGGGACCAAATCTATAAACTGGAATAATTGTGGCAAAAACACCTTAAAAGTTACATAAATGTAGAGTAGCATAAGTTATATTTTATAAGTACCAGTTACATTTTGGAGTAATAAAGATCATAAAGCACAATAATTAAATCAACTGTGATAGTGAGACTCTGGTCTCAAGTGCCAATTAATTGTTAAATAAATAAAGCTATTTTTATAAACTTACATAAAACATCAATTAGAGCATATACATATTTCACAATTTCAATTAGTGCCATCGTGTTTCGCCATAAAAATTTAAAGACTTTATTGCTCATATTCTAGTCTATTTATTGTACTAATTTAAGGTATCCAACAATCTTTTCTGATACTACTTTATATTAATTAGAATAGTGTTTGGACTAGTATTTTGACATGAAACATCTTTAATATCGAAATGATCTCTATTACACGTAATTTACATCGATTTTACACCTTATTTGTATAGGAACCAAATTGAGATTTACATTCCTGATTTTTAACATTCGTATTTTTTTTTATTCTTAAGGCCCTATGTGGATCATTGACTTAATTTTTTTATTATGATTCAGAAGAACAAGTGCTGTTTTTAATGTGTGATGTTACTTAAAAATGTGTTTTTGAATGATTATTATTATAAGTGAATGTATTTTTATATCCATATTTGATTAAATGATATATGAACAAAACAAACATGCTCTTTATTCTGTACCCATAAGTTTATTGGAATTTTGGGACTACTTATCTTTTTTTACAGACAAAATCAACACAGTGAATTAAGAACTAAAAGATTTCTTTTTTTACAGGTGCTCTATCACTTGTCGTGAATGGATCAAATGAAAACCAGCAGCTACCAGTTCGCTACAAATATATTTATAGTAGAAAAGGCCACAAACAATTAGTGCATATGAACTTCGTTTATACCAAACATTCTACAACTCACGGTAAAACCTCATGGCGTTGTGTACAGTACTTCTCATTAAATAGATGTCCAGCCACCGTAGAAACGATAGATTCTATGATTTACGCCATCAATCATCAACACAACCACGAAGATTGTTACGAAAAACTATCCAGAAATAATATCTATGAAATGTGCGTTTCGCCCAAATAGAAAAAATATAATGTAAATAGTATTATGATTATAAGTGGACCTCAAACGCAAGCGTAATGAAGGCTTTCTAGCTTATCGAAATCGAAAATATTGCATCATAAATTCATGGCCATAATCATGAATTTTAAGCACACGAAAAGTATTATGATTAGCTAAGCTAGGAATGATCTTCAACAAAACCTCAAAATAATGAGGTCAAAAAGTTCCTATGTTTTAATTTAGAAATTCTTTGATCATCTCATAAAATTGTATTATAGATTTCGGAATGGTTTTTATACGTAAATATACCTTTAGACTTGTCTAGTCAGAAGATAGATTATTTTCTTCTTGTAAAAAACATATTTCTGTCCCTTTAAGGAATAATTAATATAAAAATGTTTATTTACTTCGTAATCGTTTTATTCAACATTCCAAAATATTATATTATATTTTATTAACAGATAAAGTTTCATTTGATGCTCGTATTATTTTATACGTTTTATATTTCCTGTAGATTGTTCAGCTAGCATGGCTGCCATTCTTTTTCTTGGCCTATGCTTTTTACTGAATCCTATCCCTGAAACGACATAAAATAAAATAATTAGTATAAGTACACTGTCAATTCTTATTGATATTGTAAACGCGAAAGCTTTCCTACCAAGGGCTGAAGCGACTAAGATGAAATTTGGGTTGGCGATGGTTTGTATACTGAAGTCGGAAATGAGCTGCTTTAATCCGCGTACAGTTACCTTCGACGAGTACGCGAAATCTAGTTTTATAATATTGAACCTGTTTATATCGGGCTGAAGATACATTCGGGATATCGTGCCATAAAATAAACCCTTATTTTCTTATTACACTGTAAACAATATTTTGTCAAATAATTTATTTTACTTACGAACATCGACGTCGGGTCTTTCTTTGAGACCAAACGATCTAGCTACTGCATCAACGTTCATTGTTATCAAATTAAAAATATGCTTCAACTTTTTTACTTCAAATGCTCTCATGTAGCCTTGGAATGCTTCAACTGCTAATTCATGAAATTGTGGATCAGACATAGCTGCATCAACCTGAAAATTAAATTTTAAAAATTATAGAAAAAAACACTATGTAAAGATTGACTAAAACCTTTTTCGATCTTATACTCTCTTACCTTAGGTTGTAAATTCGAAAACTTGTCCCATGATTCATATTTGTCTAAGAATATTTTGGATTCCTTCAAATAGGATACAAATTCTATCTCATCTGGTCTCAATAACATGACAGCATTTCCCTCAGCTCCCATGCCCCTTGCAGTCCTGCCTACTCTATGAATATATTCCTGAAATATACGAAACAAGTATCTAGACACACGGCAGTGTGTCCGCCAAGTTCGAGCAAAAAAAGCGACACACCGGCCGTGGGTTATATTACACGAACCATTTCGGGCCAAATTCGACCCCCCTATAACTCAAAATCTATTTTATTTACGCATACCAAATTTCTAGTATCTGTTGAGACCCCCTCACTTATCTAAAATACAAAATTTCATTAATATACCTATTGTAGGTCTTGAGATATTGACGTCAGAAAATCGCTATTTTTACTATACACTCACTGACTGACTGACTGACTGACTCACTCATCAAAAACCTAGACCACTTCCAATGGTCGTATTGACTTGAAATTTGGCATGGAGGTAGGTCTTTATGTCAAGGTAAAGGGAAAAATCTGAAAATGGCCAAGTGTGAGTCGGTTTCAAAATAATGAAGGTGTTTTGTACCCGGTGTAAATTTATACCCCTAAGGAACTAAAACGAAATAAATTTATCTATATTTATATAATTTATTTATATAATATATCTTCGAATGGTCGTACCGATCTGAAATTTAATACAAAGGTTTGTATTAAGTCAAAGTAAAGTAAAAATCTGATCTGAAAACAACCAAGTGTGCGTCAGTTTCGAAAAAAACGAATGTGTAACTTTGATCCACGAACATAATATTTGATAACATGTCATGTCAGTCAGTTGGTAAATCTAGTCGATTTAGTTTATCTAGTTCATTTCTTTGTAAGAAGCATAAATCTGAAAGATAGTATAAATGAGACATTTCCTTAACTAACTTAATCATAAGAAAAAAATAAAATAATCAACCTTACAAAAATAAATGAAATCCCACCCAAAACAATAATGTGAAAGACTGCCAAGTTCGATAATATGGGAATGCTTCGCCTATAAAAGAAGTGAGATCTGAATAAGTACCAAGTTCCATAGTTACATATACCTCAGTTCAAAATAGTTATTTTTTAATGATGTTACTTGGCAAGTTTTAATAGAAAATTAAATAATTGATTCATTGCGTTTAGTAGGTTTATGGTGTGTGAAAACTTGCCAAGTAGCATCATTAAAAAATAACTATTTTGAACTGAGGTATATGTAACTATGGAACTTGGTACTTATTCAGATCTCACTTCTTTTATAGGCGAAGCATTCCCATATTATCGAACTTGGCAGTCTTTCACATTATTGTTTTGGGTGGTTATCATTTACAGCTACTGGGATTTGCTTGCTGTATTGATTTATTTTTTAATCTGGCAATATTGAACCTTATACCAGACTTTTTCATTCAAAACTTACATTGGCATCTGATGGTGGGTCAAACTGAACTATCCAATCAACAGCCGGTATATCTAGCCCTCTTGCTGCTAAGTCAGTACAAAATAATGCTACCTTTTCAGCATTATAGAAATTTGATATCACATCAGTTCTATCTGACTGGCTCATTTTACCCTGAAACAATACTCCGTGATTATTTAATAATGCAAATAAAAATAATTACTACTCCCTAACTTTTCTATAATATTTTCAAGCTATTTACTTACATGAATACATAAAACTGGAGCTTCACAATACTTGCTAAAGAATTCATGATGAAATTCCACTGACTTACAGCTTGAGAAGAACACCATTATTTTGAAGTTTCGCGTTTTCTTTAATAACTTGTGTAACCACCACAATCTGTATTCTGTTTCACATACAGCATACCTGGAATTATATTTTAAGATTGTAACTACAACATGTTTTTCCAATGCAGTGTTGAATGCTATCTACTTCTAATGATTGGCAGAGAACTATTCTATAATCTTTTGTGACTTCTCAACCATAGACATCCACTACTAGTTCTCCTATATTAATCCAAATATGCTGTTTGGAATTGCACACAATAAGTCCCACCTGCAACCTTTATTTATTTACTTTAAACAAAGTCTGGTTTGCACCACTTACCCCTGTTTTAGTCCTTCCACAGTAGCTCTAAGATTGTCCTCATCAGTATTTATATTGTGAACCTTTTCCTTCATAGCTGACTTTATCAATGCATCAGTTCTCTCTGATTGTGTGGCACTAAACAACATTGTTTGTCTGTGTTCTGTAAATAAGCATTCATTTAAGGATGTTTTATAGATGATTAATTGTTAAAATTTAATTGTATATTATGCCTTGTTTTAAAATGAGACAATAAACTTACTCGGCAATCTGTTTATAATTTGCTTCAAGTCTTCTTCAAAGCCATATTGGAATATTTTATCAGCTTCATCTAATACAAGACAGCATACATTTCTTGTATCAAACTCTTTGGTTCTCATGTGATCAAATAGCCGTCCAGGTGTTGCCACTACTATGTGAACTCCTGAAATCGAAACAGAACAAACTTGAATATAGAGTAATTGTTATTAATGTATGTTATATGTAAAGTACATACTTTATGTGTAATAGCTCAAACTTCTACATGATGATGCATAGTTTATAACTTACTAGCCGTTTTCCCGCAGTTTCACCCGCGTCCCGTGGGAACTACTGCCCACACCGGGATAAAATATAGCCTATGTTACTCGCAGATAATATAGCTTTCTAATGGTGAAAGAATATGTTAAATCGATTCAGTAGTTTTTGAGTTTATCCATTACAACCAAACAAACAAACAAAGTTTTCCTCTTTATAATAATATTTATTTTATTTATTTATTCCTTTATTTCAGGCAACTAAGGCCCATAAAAATAAAATACAAAATATAAAAAATACTTATAAACTAATACATATGCTTACTTATAACAACAAATACAATACTATAATATTTAACTTAACTTACTATACATACATACAAAATAACAAAGAAAATAAAAACTACTGCACACGAATCATCGGCGTCGTGTTACGCTGACTGGTGTCACGTAGCCGGCCACGAAACCGGCGGAACACAACACCTTTCGGCCAAAGGTCCTCCTTTAGGAACTTTTCGAGATCGCTCGAATATTAATATAGACCAACCTGTGGAAAGTTCTAGACTTTGTTTCTTCCTGTTCTCTCCACCAATAACCAAGGCAGATGTAATGTTCCCATGATGTGCTACAAGTTCTTGCAGTACACTGTATGTCTGTATGGCAAGTTCCCTCGTTGGAGATATTATAATACAACATGTACCTATAAACGAAAGAGAACACTTTGATGGTAAATAATGATAAGGTATTTATAATTTATTAAGCTAACAGGTGAAAATAATTTCAACACTGGAAAAGCAGTATTTGGACAAGGTACCTTCAATCTGTTTTTCCATACATTTGATAACAGTTTCCACTGCTGGTATAAGAAAGGCCAATGTTTTGCCTGAACCTGTTTTAGCAGTAGCTACCACATCAGCCCCGTCTAACGCTTCTGGCAATACTTCAGCCTGGATATCAGTCATGATTTTAAATCCCATCCCCTTTACAGCTTCTAAAGTTGCTGCAGAAACTTGATCTTTCAGATATTTAAACTTCTTCCTTGGATTTATACTTTTGTCTTCCATGGTTGACTCTTCCATTTTGAAACTTATTTAGTTTTTACAACATACTAGGGTACTAACTTATTCTCTCCTGTGGCATTACAAATGAAAGTTGATTGAAACACAAAATAACCAAGAAATCATGAAGAAATACAAAACAAACGTGAATGAATCTGTCAAGTGTCAACATTAACTTGACAGACTGTCATGCTCGTCAGGGTATATGTGTTCTGTGGTCATGCTTACCGTCAATTTTTGGAAGTTGGTTTGTCTATGCCTCTCAGGAAAGTGAACGGGGTTGTCAATTTGGCTGTCATCTGTCATTTAAGTACACATTGTATCGGGAACATGTGTATATTCGTGTAAAATAAATAATATAACACAAACTTCTTCAATATGCCTACTCCAGACAAGATTTTGATGAGGAAAATAAAAAAGCGGGAGAAGAAAAAGTTAAAGCTAATTAACAAGAAGACCAATGGAGTCTCTGAAGACAATGCAGGTAACATAACCTCTTAACCATGGGCGCTCATGGTGTATTCTAGTATTTTCGCGTTTCAACAGTTAAATAACGGTTGGCTACTATTTTTCATGTATTTTGAACATAATACTATTGACACGTATTGAAAAATGAACTGTTATTTCGGGTTTCTTTATAACATAATAACATTTATTGTATGCGTTCCAGAAGCTGAGAATAACACTGAGATAGAAGTCAAGAAAAGACCACGTGAGGACAGTGAAAATGCAGTACCCAAAAGTAAGTATTCTTTAGTTTAATATTACTTATTTAACTACCTAGTAAAATTTTTTGATGACAACTTTCTCAACAAAGTGTATAGTTATCTGCATGGATAATGAGCTCAAACTTATGAGGCAATAAACCAATAAATGACTTCCGCGCAGGTGAAGATCAGGGCTCAATATCCTTGCCGATGATTATAACAGCATAGGTACTTATTTATTACATACAAAAAATATCTTTTAACATACTCTAATCTTTATGTAATTTTAGAAAAGAAAAAGAAAGTAAAGGAAGTAAAACCAGAACCAGTGGCAGTGAAAGAAGAGAGTGATTCGGAAGGGAGTGACTCTGATGCAGACGAGGACAACAAAGCAGATGATGATGAGGAAAATGAAACAAACACAGAGAGTCAATGTAAGTGCCTACTGTCACTCAAAACTTTCATTCGTAGTGCAACAACAAAATCCGTAGTTTGCTTGTCATGTTACTATGTGAATTCCACACATAAAATTCATAGACTGTAACTTTTGCTTAAAAACTGGCCAGGTGCGGGTCACATAGCAAAGTCTCAGAGTATTATTTACCCTAGTTATGATATGGAACCCCTAATAGTCATGTCAGCCAATAGAATGCTGCTGGACAAAGGTCTCCCCAAGTTGTCAGTTTGCTTGGTCTTCAGCAAATAAAAGCTTTTTTTTTTTCATTTTTTATGAAAACATCTCTTGCAGTTAGAAGCGGTGTAGTATTTAACTGTATATTTTATTATATACCCCAATCATATGCCTAAAAGTATGCTTGCTTCCCTTAAAATTAATATTTAAATGACCTTTTTCAGTGCCCGGTTCCAGCTTATGCCTTGGCATCCTATCAGACCAAAAGTTCAGCGCTCTAGAAGGAAAAGTGTGTGAATCAACATTGATGGGAATCAAAGACATGGGTTTCACCACCATGACTGAAATTCAGGCTAAAGCTATTCCCCCACTTCTTGAAGGAAGGGATCTTGTGGGTGCTGCTAGAACTGGTTCTGGAAAAACCCTGGCCTTCCTAATACCTGCTATTGATCTTATCTATAAACTGAAATTCAAGCCTAGAAATGGTAAGACAATACATTGTTTTTCACTTCCATCGCTCTTTAGTAATGTCTTCTACATAAACAATTTTGGTATTAAACCTAATACTTTATGGTGAGGAGATATAATGAATTATTAAAATTCTCAGAAGTTGCCATAAAATATTAATTAATTTTACCTTGTTGTGATGATAAAAAGGCGAATGTGAAAACTTGACTGCTATAACTCCAAGACCAGTTTGTGTAAACATCAACATAGAATTGAGTCTCCGGTGAAAACTGTTGAGGCACATTTTGTGTTGCTGTCCATCATAGACTATAGAGTATGTGTACAGTCGTTTTATGAACACAGAATGGATATCTGAACTTTTTGGTACCATAGAACCTTTTTGCATAACTCTTTATGGTTTTTTTTTTAATATTGAATTATTATTTTAGGTACTGGTGTGATAGTCCTGTCCCCAACTAGGGAATTGGCTATGCAAACATTTGGTGTTTTGATGGAGTTGATGAAATATCATCATCATACTTATGGTTTGGTGATGGGAGGAGCTAATAGAAGTACTGAAGCACAAAAGCTGTCTAAAGGTAATTTATATTCCTAACTAGTTGACCCAACAAACTTCGTATCGTTTAAACCTTCCCTGGACCTCTACGATCATTTTAAAACAAAAATTAACCAAATCGGTCCAGCCATTCTCGAGTTTTAGTGAGACTAACGAACATCAATTCATTTTTATATATAAGATAGAAGCTTTTCAGGTGTAGATTTTTTGCCATTATTATCCTTCTTAGTGATACTTTGTTATTTGATTTCAGTAAGTAAACTAAATTGTTTTCTTGTATGGCAGGTATTAATATACTAGTGGCAACACCAGGTCGTCTACTGGATCACTTGCAAAACACACCCGACTTTTTGTACAAAAACTTGCAATGTCTTGTCATTGATGAAGCTGACAGGATATTAGAGATTGGTTTCGAAGAAGAAGTCAAACAGATCATCAAACTACTGCCCAGTAAGTACATTACATATTTGTGCATGAATAGACACATGTTAAAATATGAAAGAATCTGGGGGCACGGCAGTGCCCCAGCCAAGTCTCGAGCAAAACGGGCACGGCCGTACCATCTTTTCTCGAAGCGATTCGCGGCTGTTTCGCCCTCCCTATATCTTCAACGTGGACAAAGCTAGGAGTTTAGGTTTTCGGCGAATAATAGTAGGCATTAGAACAAGCTTAGGTTCGAAATTACATGCCAATTGAATTAATAGTTTAGGAGTTACGGTCGATCAAAGTTACACCATTTTGTCAATCACTGACTCACTGATTCACTGACTCACTGATTCACTGACAGATCATCAAAAATCTAAGGTACTTCTAGCTGACTTAGAAACTTCAAATTTTGCACCAAGATAGGTCATTAGCCACATATAAAGGAAAAATTATAAAAACATTAAAAAATAATATGCCATAGAAAACAATTTTATATTTGCGGTTTGGCAAGAACATTATGTATGGATTTTGACTGCATTGTTAACTTTGTTCGTTGTTTAAGTACCTATTCAATTGGATGAATACATACATAGAATAGAAAAGAATAATATAAATGTAATACATAGACTATCATTAATACAAATTAATACATAAAGTTCATAATTCATTAAATTAATAAAGCTAAAACGCGATAAATATTGTATGCGCGCTCGATAGATGGCGTTGTACCTGTCTGAATCGCGCTATGGTTTCGTTACAAAGCGCAGTCTAAGTAGT
Source organism: Helicoverpa armigera (assembly GCF_030705265.1). Lineage (NCBI taxonomy): Eukaryota > Metazoa > Arthropoda > Insecta > Lepidoptera > Noctuidae > Helicoverpa > Helicoverpa armigera. The sequence continues at coordinate 6,527,401 of NC_087133.1, read as the reverse complement.
ACAGTAGTGTGCGAATTAATGTGAACACGTGTTATAATTTTTAAAAATTAGTATTAATTCGTTAAAACAAAGAAATTAAAAAAAGAGAATATAATTTGAATGGGGTTAGTAAGAAATATGTCCTCCTTTGGCTTCAATGACTTCTGCAACGCGTTTTGGCATAGAATCAACCAGATTTTTACATGTTTCTGATATTTGCTGGTCTCGAAACCACACCTGAATTACAGCTTCAATCAGTTTTCAGTTTTTACCTGTGGTCAAGCATACGTGGCCCTTTCAAGAGTGACTAGTTTGGGTGGATTACATTTAATAAATGTGAATTTAGGTAGTATCAAAGCTCAGGAGACAGCAATAGCTGAATATAATCGACTCCGAAGTATATATCGCCCAGACTTGTCTACCTTAGAAGTAACGAAGCCTCAGAGAAGAAACAAAAGCGATAGAGATAGAGAATGGATTCTAAGCAAAGCAGTAGCTGAAATCCAAGAAATTATGAGGTCACCTAAAAGAAAAGAAAGAAATACACTTACAGAAAATAAATGAGATCCCACCAAAAACATTAAATGTAAAAAAATGCCAAGTCTCTCGATGCAGTCTTTCCATCGTAAAAAGTTTTGAGATCTCATAGAAGCCAAGTCCTATTCAAAATATTTTGTAGTTATAAATCAACATTTAGTAATTGTATCAATAGTTTTCTTTATATTATAATTATAGTGACTTGGCAATGAGCACAAATTAAAAGCTGCTTGCTGCCTGGAATTATGTGCAAATGTTACTGACGAGACCAGTGATCAGATTATTTGTTATGTGTGAATCATGATGGTCACTACCGACTTCATGCTCCAATACAATAATTAAGAATACCTTACGGGCCATCGCTTTATGAAAGTAAATGAATCGAGAGTACACTAAGACTGACTGCCGTTGCCGAAATTCGGTTGGAAACACGGATAAATCAAAAGAAAATTAATTTTGTGATATTAATGTTTACGCATGCGGTGTGTGTAACTTTCAACTCCTCCAAATATGCCGTTTTATTTGTTTCTTCTTGTGCTCATTGCCAAGTCACTATAATTATAATATAAAGAAAACTATTGATACAATTACTAAATGTTGATTTATAACTACAAAATATTTTGAATAGGACTTGGCTTCTATGAGATCTCAAAACTTTTTACGATGGAAAGACTGCATCGAGAGACTTGGCATTTTTTTACATTTAATGTTTTTGGTGGGTTCTGATATACATATATGTTTACCTTATTCTTGATTCTATGCATTGTCTCAGATACCCACAAAATGCGTTCTTACACCAATTACATAGATCACATTCAAAAATATTTTTTTGGCTATGTATAGTTTTCGCCAAATTTAGCTCAGAGCAAGTATAATGAACCTTTTCTTTTACTTTTAGAACGTCGTCAAACAATGTTGTTCAGTGCCACCCAGACTAAGAAAACTGAAGCTTTGACAGCCCTCGCGGTAAAACACGAACCAATCTACGTAGGAGTTGATGATCACAGGGAACAAGCTACCGTTGACTCTCTAGAACAAGGGTACTTATGTTTTCTTTATATATTTTATTCTAGCCAGGTCCTTGCTTGCCAAAAAACAGTTTTGTTTTGTAATAAATTCTTAGATTACAGAAGAAGAGCAGATATACATAGGGAGCTTTCGAACACGCATTTGAGGACCAGTATTTATATTGAAGTGTACACATTTACGCGCGCCCAATGTGTACCTGCTTTTATATTAGTAGATAAATACTGTGAACAAATTTTACAGTATTTATCTACTTTTATATTTCGCTGTCTTGAAATGATGAAATCAACTTTCAATATTACCATCTGAAGAATAAAATCCTTCTCACACCTAGCAATTCTACAATATGAGTTATGTTGTGACTAACATTTCATAAACACAATATTAATGACTAGACTCTTTCTTTCACAGATACATAGTATGCCCATCAGAAAAGCGTATGATGGTTCTATTCACATTCCTAAAGAAGAATAGAAAGAAAAAGGTGATGGTGTTCTTCTCCACCTGTATGTCTGTGAAGTATCACCATGAGCTCTTCAACTACATCGATTTACCTGTCATGTCTATACACGTAAGTATTAATAGAAAACATACTGATCTTTCGTGACAAAAGAACTAAGATTGTTAACAATATCATGAAAAAAGTAGAAAATTTTGTTTTGTAGATAATGGCGTATGTTGAAATAGATATCCCACCAAAAACATTAAATGTAAAAAAATGCCAAGTCTCTCGATGCAGTCTTTCCATCGTAAAAAGTTTTGAGATCTCATAGAAGCCAAGCCCTATTCAAAATATTTTGTAGTTATAAATCAACATTTAGTAATTGTATCAATAGTTTTCTTTATATTATAATTATAGTGACTTGGCAATGAGCACAAGAAGAAACAAATAAAACGGCATATTTGGAGGAGTTGAAAGTTACACACACCGCATGCGTAAACATTAATATCACAAAATTAATTTTCTTTTGATTTATCCGTGTTTCCAACCGAATTTCGGCAACGGCAGTCAGTCTTAGTGTACTCTCGATTCATTTACTTTCATAAAGCGATGGCCCGTAAGGTATTCTTAATTATTGTATTGGAGCATGAAGTCGGTAGTGACCATCATGATTCACACATAACAAATAATCTGATCACTGGTCTCGTCAGTAATATTTGCACATAATTCCAGGCAGCAAGCAGCTTTCAATTTGTGCTCATTGCCAAGTCACTATAATTATAATATAAAGAAAACTATTGATACAGTTACTAAATGTTGATTTATAACTACAAAATATTTTGAATAGGGCTTGGCTTCTATGAGATCTCAAAACTTTTTACGATGGAAAGACTGCATCGAGAGACTTGGCATTTTTTTACATTTAATGTTTTTGGTGGGATCTCATTTATTTTTTGTAAGTGTATTTCTTTCTTTTTTTTCACGTTCCATTACACTATATTTACAATTACTACTATAACAATATATTAATAGGGCTTAAACTTATATATATATATGCATATATATATATGTATAATAAATTTACAAAAAGTCTAGAATATCAAAGTACCTATGTGAATTTTCAGCATATTTACTTTCCAATTTTTTTACATTATCTCATAATTACCATATTTTTGTTTACCAGGGAAAACAACAACAAACAAAGCGTACGACGACCTTCTTCCAATTCTGTAACGCGGAGTCAGGTATACTGTTGTGCACGGATGTCGCGGCCAGAGGTCTGGATATACCAGCCGTTGATTGGATCGTACAATACGACCCTCCAGATGATCCTAAGGTAACGTTTCTAATAAGAATAGCATTAGATTTACTTCATTTACTTATTAGAATTAGTGACAAAAAGGCGTAAGCTTGAGAGATCCTTTCTCAAACCAGTGTAACCAGGATCTGTCAAAGAATCGAAAATTTTTCTTTAAAGTCAAATAAGATAAGATTATCACATTCTTCTGGAAGTGACCTCTTGAGAAATAAAAACGATAATTCGTGTGCGTTCGCGCAGCGGAATGTTGTTGAATTTAAAGATTTTAATTATGCAGATAATTAGTGTAAGACGTCCTATAATTGTGTATGGTAAATAAAAATTTGTGTATGCAGCCATTGTGGAGAAATTCACCAAAAACAGATTCCGCTGGGCGAACGTTGGCGAACGTTGTCCTGGCGGAACTTTTTTTAATCCATAGACTTTAGAAGAAAAGAGATGTGTCCGAAAATTAGTGTGTATTTGTGTATAATTGATTATGTATGAATGAAATCAGTGCATGCATAAATTTCGGAGAAATTCAAGTTTCCGCTACGCGAACGTTTGGCCATTAGCTAGTTTTCATATAAAGCGCTTACATAGAGAGCCGTAGATTTTTACATACGTTGTTTTGAATTTGTTTATATTTGTTTAAAAAACAGATTTAGAAAAAGTCGTAGGGCTTAAAAGATAAAAATATAAACGTAAAATACACTTATTAGGTCTTAGTTCTTAAAGTATGCAGTTTTTGGTCTAGATTGTCACGTTTACACAAACCTTGTAAGTGTCTCCAACATGTTGCCAAGTATCAATGATGTTCCGTTAGTAATTAAAAAGTTATAGGATATTTTACCATTTATTTACCATGAACAGATCACTGTTTACAAAGCAGTCGAATATCACGACGTTCTAAAGGAATTGCATGGTAAAATGTATGCCAATAATTAGTTTAATCATTCAACTATTCACTTGCATAATTTCATGTCATTAAATTCAGTAATTAAAGAAAGACAATTATAATACTGACGGAGCATCGAAACCCTACATAATCCGACCAAGTTAGGATAGCTACAAAAAAGCGGCCGTGCCATTGTCTAAGCAACGTTCTTAACTTGGTAGGTTAGTATTTATTAATATGGCACAGTTGCGTACACAAGCGTTAGGAAAAAATAAAACAATTGTATTTCTTGAAAAATATTTTTTTAATAATAATGCCACTATCTACGATAAAAATAAATCTTCAATTAACAAGTACTTCTCTATTTAAATATCCGTGTACAAAAATATTTTTATTATTATTACTTACATAAATTACTTGACTACGTGATTAAAAATAACGTTAATAAACGTCACGTATTTTAACAAAAATGTCGTAGATAGTGGCATTATTATTAAACAAATATTTTTCACTCAAGAAATGCAATTGTTTTATTTTTTCCTAACGCTTGTGTACGCAACTGTACCATATTAATAAATATACTAACCTTCCAAGTTAAGAACGTTGCTTAGACATATGGCACGGCCGCTTTTTTGTAGCTATCCGAACTTGGTCGGATTATGTAGGGTTTCGATGCTCCGTCAGTATTATAATTGTCTTTCTTTAATTACTGAATTTAATGACATGAAATTTTGCAAGTGAATAGTTGAATGATTAAACTAATTATTGGCATACATTTTACCATGCAATTCCTTTAGAACGTCGTGATATTCGACTGCTTTGTAAACAGTGATCTGTTCATGGTAAATAAATGGTAAAATATCCTATAACTTTTTAATTAGTAACGGAACATCATTGATACTTGGCAACATGTTGGAGACACTTACAAGGTTTGTGTAAACGTGAAAATCTAGACCAAAAACTGCATACTTTAAGAACTAAGACCTAATAAGTGTATTTTACGTTTATATTTTTATCTTTTAAGCCCTACGACTTTTTCTAAATCTGTTTTTTAAACAAATATAAACAAATTCAAAACAACGTATGTAAAAATCTACGGCTCTCTATGTAAGCGCTTTATATGAAAACTAGCTAATGGCCAAACGTTCGCGTAGCGGAAACTTGAATTTCTCCGAAATTTATGCATGCACTGATTTCATTCATTAATCATATACACAAATACACACTAATTTTCGGACACATCTCTTTTCTTCTAAAGTCTATGGATTAAAAAAAGTTCCGCCAGGACAACGTTCGCCAACGTTCGCCCAGCGGAATCTGTTTTTGGTGAATTTCTCCACAATGGCTGCATACACAAATTTTTATTTACCATACACAATTATAGGACGTCTTACACTAATTATCTGCATAATTAAAATCTTTAAATTCAACAACATTCCGCTGCGCGAACGCACACCGATAATTCCCTAATTTTATCAACTGTCACATTATCACATTACTTCAATGACCATAGATTATGATACTCATATGCCTGCATTATTGATACTTACACCAGAAGACGATGCAAATATTTATTCCTTTATTAAGTCTATGATACCTATTATATATTTATTTCTTCTTATCTAAATTAATTAATTGATGGTATTTTCATATAACAGGAGTACATTCACCGTGTAGGCCGTACAGCTCGTGGTTTGGGAACGAGCGGACACGCGTTGCTCTTCCTCCGCCCTGAAGAACTTGGCTTCCTAAGGTTTTTGAAGCAATCCAGAGTAACGCTCAACGAGTTTGAATTCTCATGGAACAAGATTGCCGACATACAATTGCAGGTCAGTATTTTTTTTTCTCTTATAAGGGCACATATTGTATGAGAGTTATAGCCGAAGTTACGTATCATCGTAAGTATCATAAATATGCCCATCTCAGATCATCTCATCATGCACCATTTCCCCAACAATATCTTTGACACGGTCCTCCTAGCCATATTTTGAGCTTCTAGCGCCAGAGTTTTGGATCTTTTTGTCGTCCGTCAGAATATGAGTACGTATACTGTATTTATAACAGGTCAATAATATCAAAAGTATTTCATTGTTTCAGCTGGAGAAATTAATATCGAGAAACTACTTCCTGAACCAATCAGCTAAAGAAGCGTTCAAGAGTTATTTGCGAGCTTACGACTCGCATCATCTCAAGACCATATTCGATATCGATACAATCGATTTGGCAAAGGTATCGAAATCATTCGGCTTCACCGTTCCCCCCGCTGTTGAACTCAAAGTGGCCAACAAAGGACCTCCTCAAAAGAGGAAAGGAGGTGGAGGATACGGATATTTCAAGTCTCTGAACGCCCCAACCAACTTCAAACAAAAAGCTGAGAAGACGAAAATCTACAGGCAAAAAGGAAACAACAGAAAAAGTGTAGGCTAACTTAAAATAAATAAATCAGTTTTATTTTGAACATTCGTTTTATTGTAAAGTTACATAACCTTTTACAATGTTACTTATCACGCCGATGCTCTATTTAACCCGACTCGTCAATTTGTCTATATCTTGACATAATAATAATCTAGTCAGATTACATTAGTTTGATAAAGTGGTATCTGAGATGGTTCATCTTTGTGTTCCAAGTAAATACTTGCAGTTTCATTTCTTTTTCGTTACTGGGATTTTCGTAGTTAAGGAAATGTTGAAAAATGTTGTTTGCTTATCTCCCAATTTTTGTTTGGGTTTGCGTTTATCTAGAATGAACGTGTGACCCAGATTGTTTAGGTTACACGCAGTTTCACACAATGTGCATTGCGCATCGTTAATCTGTGACCTTCAAAGTCCTCTCGCGATATTTCGGCTCAAATACTGTTATGATAATAATACCTACTAAGCCAGTATTTGCATGCAACTACGATATAGTTTTGTCACAGTTAAAACTAAGTCAATAAATTGATTGCACTGCAATCACTTCCCAATTAACTACTAATACTAGATTATTTTGTTAAATTATGTCTAATGATCAGGGGCCCGATTCTCCTAATTTTACTTAAGCGACATAGTATTCACGTTCGACTCGATTCGACTGAGATCCGATCCCGACTCGATTACGATTGAAATAAACGTTTTTATCCTTTTCTGTCATTCAATAATGAATCATTTTGTCTGCAAATGATTTACATTTGCAGACAAAATAATTCATTATTGCAAAATGATTGTACAGCAAACTACCGTATAGATAGACCAAAATCACCAAAATAGCAGACCAATCGCACACCAATCAAATGTCAATCGAATACGATTGGTCTTTTATTAGTAGCAGAATGCCCGATATGGTTAAAACTGCTATTGCGATCATATTTCTATTCGATTTTGACATTATTAACTCGGGAGAATCGGGCCCCAGGAGTCAGAATATAATAAGGTAAAAATATAACTGGTTGAGGTAAGGTAAGGTAAGGCTACTAGACGGAACCAAATGCTATGCACATAATTACTTACACACAAGATCGATTCCACTGATCTGTAGGACATTTTTTTTATAAAAAGGATACGAAAATCAACGTGCGGCTGCTCCAAAAATCCAAAGGCTTTCGCTGCTAATTTCAAATCCAATGAATTGATATCAAATATCTTTTTCAATGGATGCGTTTTATAGCATCTTAGAAACGAAAGGTATGCCTTTCTTGCTAAGGTCTTCATTACACCATTGCTGGCTATGAGATTTTCTAGCTTAAAATGAAAATTAATATGTATCATGAGATAGGGAGATGCAGTTTGAGGTCAAGGGTCGTCAGATGAAAAATAGAAAAATAGCGATCCCTAGCGATATGGTTTTGTTCTAAAATCTCAAGTGCTTTTACCCACTCACTGACTCACCGTTGGTTATCAGATAGGTACATTTAGATATTTACTTTTAGTTCTTGTAAACTAGAAAAAATGATAAACCTAATCATTTTTGTTTTTGAGAGAAACTATCTAATACCTACAACATTTTTTTTTCTTCTTTACGTAGTCTTTGGGCAAAATGCAGCGATAAGAACTACGAAACCAACTTAGGCGCACCTACCACGGTCTTTCTATACTCTACATAACGAATCTAGATTTTGAGGGATGGGTATTGAACTTTTAGTGTGGAAGTTAGAGAGAGGTTTTCAAACATAGAACAACAAATCCTGTCTACTAGATCCATCGAGCTTAGAATTATAACTAGATCCCACTCAATCACTACGATACAACAACTACGATAGGTGTAGAGGGCGCTAGTAATACCCCCTACCTATTTATAACTTACCATTTCTTGAACCTCATCAGGAGGATCACCAAAAGAGTATTTATCTAAAAACACCTTTTCTTTCTGCAGAAACTCAATAAAGTTCTTCTCTTCGGGCCTCAACAATATAACTGCATTCCCTTTATTGTTGAGTCCCCTAGCCGTGCGACCAACTCGATGAATGTACTCCTAAAAGATAAGATAATGACGAAATAGTAAACATGTCAATTGGAATATTAAGATAAATATGAGGATGTCAATCTTTTGCAACGACCCGTGCAATGCTATCGAATTGTGTTCGAAAATTCGTACTTAGGTATATGATATCAGCTGCACTTTTACATGAATGCTGGAAGTTCAAACGTGACTTGATAATATTCAAGTTTTTTTTAATCTAGTGAGATTCTTGAATATAACAACGCAGTTCAATGAGATCTATACAATTGTCGACTACCAGGATAGACGGTACTTAGGTAATTACTGATTTCAGACTCCTTTAAAGAAGAAGACAATTGACAATACAACAAATACCTATCCAATAAAATTTAGAAACAACTCTAATAAATTTTTTATGGGAAAACCGGCGTGACAGTGTCCATTTTATTACTTACATAAACTAAATCATACCTTTGGATCGGACGGCGGGTCATACTGCACAATCCAATCAACGCTGGGAATATCCAAACCCCGGGCTGCGACGTCAGTACAAAACAAGACGCCGTTTTGCGCCTCAATAAAACTATGATATGCCTCTTTCCTCCTCGCTTGACTTTGCTGACCCTACAATAAACAATATTTTAATAGCAGCAATAATATAAACAATCTACTAAGGAACTGTGTAGGAAGTTAAAAGCCTTGAGTAAGCGATTAAAGAGTAATTAATTGGTGTAGAGCAGTTTCTATGATCAGCATTTTGAGAAACGGCAGATATTATTATCGAATGACCTTAGGAATGTGCATAGCTTGTGTGATCAAGACTTCGCAAATCTTTCGACAAGTCCAGCCAGTAGACAACTACAGTACAAATAACTCTTCTTAGCAGATTTGTGTAGTTTGGGTGTAAGAAAAGAAATTCGACTAAAAGCAAAATATGTCGTCACTACGATAAGCTAGCACAAAATATCATAATTATCATCATACTCACATGTATACTCAAAACATTAGCTTTACAATGTTCTCCGAAAAATTCATAGTGAAAATCTACAGATTTACATGATGAGAAAAACACCATGACTTTTAGTTTCTTACTTTTTTTCAACATTTTGTACAACCATGATATTCTTTTCTCTACCGGGCATATGTAGTATCTGCAAAATAAATACATAAACAATCAAATTGCTATCAAATATTTTATTTGTTTCAAGTAAATCATTTTGTGTTTGTGGTATATCCATATATATGTGGTATATATATGATGATTAATTTCCTTGTTCTAGAAATTACATTGTTTCTGAATATGAAATAGATATACAGCAAGTAATATTTATTGTTTACCCTTGTTGGAGTCCCGAGACTGTGGACATTTTGTTATCAGTTACAGATATTATAACTGGATCAGTTCTCATTGCTAAACTAGCTAGATTCTTGACATTTTCGCCCATAGTTGCACTGAAGAGTACTGTTTGCCTTTTTGCTAGAAGAAAGTTGAAAAGATATTTCAAATACTCATTAAGTTAAACTTTGTGTTACTAATTTAATTTCTTAATTTCTCAATGTTATAATTTTAGTTAAAATAATAGCAGCTTATACTATTGAATCAACAACATTTTATCTCAAAACAGTAATTTAAATACACAACTTATGAGCTTTTTTTACTGAACAGGCTCTATGAAAAATCTGTGGAGTAGTTGTAGAGCAAACTATGCACTTACTTGGCAACAAGTTAATAATTCCAGTAATGTGCTTCTTAAAGCCAGCTTCCAGTAGTTTATCAGCCTCGTCCAGCACTAAGCACTTCAGTTTATCGCAGTGAAAATTTTCAGTGCCTTGCAAATGGTCTAACAATCGGCCTGGTGTACTCACTATGATATTTGCACCTATAATATTGATATTTGTTTAACAAATTATTCTACTACATTAATCATTATTTTAGCAATAGCAGTATAGAACATAGTATTTCATAGATATGGTTGAAACTAGATATAGAGTTTTTGAGTCCTCATTTCAATGTACAAAAAAGTTCTTCAAATAGGTATTTACATTCAATGAAATACCAAAAAATGCTACTAAATAATTAGAAAGTATCTAATACTGTGATTTTAAGAAAGTTTACCTTTTTTCAGTTTTATTACGTCTTTGGCCCTCTTTTCACCTCCCACAATAAGGCAATGGGACAAATTAATTTGAACTAGAAGTTTCTTTAATACATCAAAAGTCTGCAAAGCCAACTCTCTTGTTGGCGACAATATCACACAGCCAGTACCTGAACACAAGACAAAGATGAGAATAAAAGAAAAATATGTATTTAAAAGACTTATTTAAGTTACAGATCAATATGCAAACTGCATGGACTAAGATAAAAATTCAAGATAGGAAAGTCTGGGAACATCAATCTTAACAACCTATTACCTAAATCTTCTGTGTTAACTGTTGACAGGACCTGTAGGCATACTTTAAACATATACCTTTTGAAATTTGAGAATACGTATAAGCAGCTATCTCACCTGACTTGGCAGACCAGCCCAACTTGATCAAGGTATCAACAACTGGTATAAGAAACGCTAAAGTCTTTCCGCTCCCAGTTTTAGCTGCACCTATCAAGTCTTTTCCCTGGAGTAAATGTGGCAAAACCTCAGCTTGAATTCGTGTTGGCTTCACCAGACCCATTGAGGTTAATGCCTTTAATATCCTTCCGTCAACCTTTCCTTTTAACATCGAAAAACTGGACTGTGAAATTATTTCATCCACATCCATATTTCAGGGTTAGATATTATATCAGATAGTTCGAACTAATACAACACTATAGCTACGTTTAGATGCAGTTTGTGCTGGATACAGTTTATTTGAATGAATCAATCAAACTCATTCAATCTAGTTTAGTTTTCATTTATCAAAATTATCAACGCACAATCACGCACATGCACATTTGTTTACGTTTTTTGACAGTTCATCGGCGGAGGATGACAGCTCGCGAAAATCTGTTCCGTTCTAAGCAGAAATGATAGTAATTAATTTTCCTCAAATTCCGAAATTAGTATTATTTAGTATCGAGCTCAGAAATACGCATACAAAACATTTTAAATATTCTTTCACCATTAGAAAGCTATATTATCTGCGAGTAACATAGGCTATATTTTATCCCGATGCGGGCAGTAGCTCCCACGGGACGCGGGTGAAACCGCGGGAAAACGACTATTTGATATATTCCAATAAGATTGATATAAGAAAATAATAAGTACCTACCCTCTTTCAGATACGTACAGAAATAACCACCAACCTTGAACTACAATATAATGCTAATTTGATGGTTTTTTACTATCTTTTTCTAAAATAGCCCCAAGTGAACTGAACCACAAAATTAGGTAGGTACATTACTTGCTATGTAATCGAGTTTATTTTATTTTTAGACACAGTACAATTCATATCCTTATCAAGAGTTAGTAGCATTCAACACAAAAACAATGATTATGTAATAAAATTATTTTTAGGTAAAATAAAACAAATGGATAATATTAAACAATAATTTTATTGATCACTCACAATGTTTTGTTCACTTCATTAAAATTTATTTTTTCTACTCAAACTAAAACAGCCTTGCATTTGAGGAATGTGAGAGAAATAAATGTATGATGTTAAATATTTCAGTCTTTACATCAAAACACTGATCAATAAACTGTGAAGGTACCAAAAAATCTTCCAAATCATTAACACTTCCACTTAAACAAAAATAAATTTACTACTTGTTATTCTCCTACTTTATCATGCTAACATTAAATTCCGATTGATTTCTGTACGTACATGAAATGAGTGTTTATTCAGTGTGATTTGAGACTTGTCCTTAGAGAAACATGATAATGCATGGTGACTGATTTACATTTTGTAACTTAAGTGTTAAACACATCACATATGAGTGTGAGAAATGCAACACTGGAATTATTAAAGTTCATCGTGTGATGAGTGCTGTCCAGTAGGGCTGGAGTCATCACAAGCTGCAGGAGTGCTAAACTCCATCTTATATTCACAGCGGAAAGGTTCTGTGACAGATAAGAGTTTTGTCTCCAAGCCACAGCTGATATGTACTGTTGTCATTCTGCTCGGCCCGTTCCAGCAGGCCACACCATTTGTATACTTCATAATAGAGTACTTATTGTGGTCTACTCCTGCCCATTCTCCCCAGTTTCCAAGACCTACTTCTGCACCACCATTCTTTGATTTCTGGGTCACTTTCTGGAAAACACACAATTTGTACACATACTCCTTGTCTTCATATTCCCAACATTCACCATCCAAAGTGGCATACTCTTGTTGCAAGCCATAATCTTTCTCAAGGTTTTGTTGGATTTTCCTAATGTTAGCTTCTATTTCCCTCACTGTACGTTCAGCATCAGTATGCTGTCTGCGAGCTTCAGTGGCATCATCAACAAGTTTTTGAGTTTCCTCATCATACACATTTCCTTGTTCTGTTTCTACTTCTTGTTCATGTTCTTCAGCATCATCTTGAGGGAGGTCTAGCTCACTGGCCTCATCATCATGACCTCCATACTCAGTTTCTAGGTCACCACCAGCCTCCTCAGCATCAGCTTCTTGTTCTGGTTCAATGTCTTCTTCTTCCCCAGCAGGCTTGAAATATCCATCCTTGACCATCAATAGAGGTTTCAGCAATGGCCATGTTGCAGTAGTGAAAATTTCTTTGTCAATATTTTCATTCTCACCAAAGAAGTATTTCATCTCTTCCTCATCAAGGTTTCCATTGTTATCTTTGTCAAACACTTGTGCTATTATTATTTCATCCATTGTCAATACTCCATCTTGGTTAACATCATATTTACTGAAGTGTTCCAATGCTTCTTTAATTGAGTTTTGTCTCTCTTCTTCTGCTTTCTTTTGTTTTTCCAGTTCCTCAGCTTCTCTATAAACTTTCAAAGCCTCATTTTCTTTAGCTTCCAAGTCATTCTTGAGGTTCTCTTTCTCATCCTTAATTTGAACAGCCTCTGCTTTGTCCTTTTCCAGCTGTTGCAATTGTTCTGCCATCTCATTACGTTTGGCATTTCCTTTCTCTATAAGTTCTAATCTTAGGTGACTACCTGCTTTGTACAGCTCAGCTAGGCGTTGAGCTTCAGCCCTCGCCTCTCGACCCAGTTCTTCACACGTATTAGCACATGTTTCACCTGACGCGTACTCATCGGTACCGTCACAACAATCGCAGACACCATCGTTCACCCTCGAACTAGGAATGTTTTGCGGTCGATGACCGGCGTTGGTGCAATGGAAAAAGCCATTTAGACATGCAGAGGTGCCAGGCTCGTCGCTTCCGTCGAAGCAATCGCAGTAATCGTCGTTTACGTAGTTGAACGGTATAGTAATTGTTCCGTCAAAACAGGTGAAATCTTTTGTCGGAGAATATAGCGGTGCTTTAGATAAAGAGACCCCGCGAGGTCTCGGAACATCAGATTGAACATACCCGACAAAGGAAAAAAATATTAAAAATACTGAGTGAAACTGATTGATCCATGTAGAATAGATCATGATTAATTTAAGAATACACTATTATTTCTAAACACCGGTCACTTGCGAAATTGCAATAGATAAATAGAGAACGTGTAGCAGAAATATGACAGCGCTGACGTTACCCAACCAAAACCGACCACAAACAAAAAAAAAGTAAAAATGGTACAGATTCCCAACGTTTTGAATGGACTTTTGCAAAGTATTTAATTCAGTATCGTATTGTCTATGGAAAACTTTTACGAGTGTTGTCAGCTCAATGACTTTACCCTAAGATTGACGTAATTTTACGTATGTACTGCATACATAGCTACAAAATTATCCATAGAATGTTAAATAATTTAAAATTAAGTGTATATCTACAGCCTACAGCTATTGAAAGACTTAGATATATTTTTTAAAACAAAAAAATCTAGATCGCAATAGTAATTTTTAAATGAAAATATGCAGTTAATGACAGATTACGCGTCGTAATTATTAAGATACCAGGCTATTGTCGTCATTGCTACATATAATCACATTAATCACTAGCTCGTTCAGTATTCAATATTTACTTAATTCAGGGGAAAATATTTTGTAAATGTTGGCAACTTTTCGGGCTAGTCTATTTTGTCTATAGTTCAACAAGGAGCGTTGATCGATACTCTATGGATAGTTTCTATTATCTATATGTCAAACAAACGTCAAACGCGCTTGTTTCATGTTTGTGTGAAATTATTGGGGTTATTGTTTTATTCTCATTTTTCACGATAAACACATAGTTTTATTTGCATCTTTGACTGTATGCGTAGTAAAAATATTTTAGGTTGTATTTAAGTGGCAGCAGTGTATCAACATGGAAACTATATTAGAACAGCAAAGAAGCTATCATGAGGAGAGGGAGAGGACGATGGATGCTATGGTTAAAGAAATACTGCATAAAAAGACTGGGGTGAGTAGAATTCCAGCATACTTTAAGTAATGCAGCGTGTTTGTCTAGAATTCATCATTGAATACACTGTACTTGATGAACATAACCCTACATCCTGATGCCTTGAGAGAAAGGCAGAATTTCTGGTTTGACCATAACAAATATATGCTAATTAAAATTTTATCAACTCATATAAGTAATAATAAGCATATAAAAATAAGCTCGTATAGTAAATCCTAACACAGTATATACTTTAGTCACCATCTATTCTATCTTTTCAGCACCGGGAAACTATTAATGCTGATCATCGCTTGAAAAATCTTCATGATGTAAGTATATGTATTTTAAATAATTTGCCCACTATGATACAAATTAATGGTTTGCCTGAACTTATTTTTATGTAATTTTAAATTGCCTTCCAGAGATATGTAGAATCTACTATAAGGCTGAAAGAGTTATATGAAGACAAGGATGGTCTCCGTAAAGAGGAAATAGCAGCACTGTCTGGTCCCAGCGAGTTTAATGAGTTCTATGCCAGGCTCAAACAAATCAAAGAGTTCCACAGAAAACATCCTAATGAGGTGATTATTTTTATACTATCTATTACCTTATTTACTTTTTAAAAGAAATGACTGTGTCTAAAGAGGTGGCATATTAATAAAACTTTGTCTTTTATTATGTTTCAGATTTGTGTGCCAATGTCTGTTGAATTTGAGGAGTTGGCTAAAATCAGAGAGAATCCAGCTGAAGATTATACGAGTACGTTTAAGCAATATATTTTATTTTCCATTTATTTTGGAAATTGAAAGGAAATATGAATAACTCTTTTTTCTGATTTTAGCTCCTGTTGAGTTCACTGATGAAGAAGGATATGGCAAATATTTGGATCTGCATGAGTGCTATGAAAAGTATATTAATTTGAAAGGCATTGAGGTGAGAAAAATACTTAATTGATTGCTCAAGAGTGGAGGATATGAAGCAATTGTTATTTTATTCCTTACCAGTAGTAAAACTGCACTCAGATTTCTAAATTATATTGTGATTTTTGTAATTAGGAAATTGGAAAAACAAAGAAGATTCAGACAAATAGAGAATCTTCTCCTTCTTGAGAAGTGAGAAAAAATAACTTTATTCCCATAATCTCGAAAATATTTATGACCAAAATTTTTTTTGTTTTCATTTACAGAAAGTGGATTACATCACATACTTGAGCATCTTTGATCACCTCTTCGACATTCCCCGTGAGCGTAAGAACAGTGAATATAGAAACTATATCAGAGTTCTACTAACTTACTTGAAAGACTTTGTCAATAGAGTAAAACCTCTGCAGGATCAAGCGCAGGAGATGGCCGCCGCTCATCAGGAGTTTGTCAAGCAATGGGAAGCTGGAAACTTTCCAGGATGGCCTGTAAGATATTTTTGGAAACAGTAATCTATACTAACATTATAAAGAGGAAAAATTGAGTTTGAATTTTTTTGTTTGTAATGATTAAACTGAAAAACTAGATCATTAAAAAAAACACATTCAGAAAGCTACACTATTCCCTATTATACATTCATATTTTATCCCGGTACAAGCTGTAGTTAAACTGTATTTTGTTTTCAGAAAGAAACTGGTGGTGCCCTAACAAATGTGGGAGCTCATTTGGACTTATCAGCCTTCTCTTCTTGGGAAGAACTTGCTTCTTTGGGGCTGGATAGATTGAAATCTGCTTTAATGGCTCTTGGCTTAAAGTGTGGTGGTACTTTGGAAGAGAGAGCACAAAGGTATCTTACAAACAGCATATTTTGTATTTAATTACTGGTTTTCTTGTGTTATGTAATCATAATTTCAATGTTTTCTTTGTAGATTGTTCAGTACTAAGGGACAAACATCCTTAGACAAGTCACTGGTTGCGAAGAAGGGTGGCAACAAAGCAAAGGCATCAACTCAACAGAGGCACAAAGATATTGCTGCTATTGAAGCTCAAGTTTATAGGTAAGACAACAATTTTCCTTCCACTTAAGTTACTGGCATGGGAACAGCATGTACAGTTCATGGGAAATAACTTCGTCTCCTTAATGAATTTCTGAATTTTCTCTGTAGCAACTGAAGCCATATTTGGTGGGGCAAAGCTGCAAAACATAAGCTGTGTCTGTTTTGTGAATTTGAAAAAAGATGTCCATTTCAATAATTTCGCTTCAGATTCGCAAACATAGTAAGCAGTACTCGCTCGGCGACCATAGAGAATGTGACGCGTCGTGCGGCCCGCGCGGCTGGCGAGCGTCGTGATGACAGCGGCGACGAGAGCGATGCGTCGGCCGCTCCCGATGTTGATTCTGATGACGATGAAGTGCCGTACAATCCCAAGAACTTGCCTCTTGGGTGGGATGGAAAGGTAAAACTTGAGATTTTTTCATAAATGTTCACTTACCATGCAATGTACAAAATTATTGCTAAAGGGAAAGAGTTGATATATATCAAGTCAAACCTAAAATAATATTTTTTGATTTTGTAGTGTACATAATGATGGCTACCTTAATAAAAAAAAAAATACCTGTATACCACGATATTCAAGGCTCAATCTTATCCAAAAACATTAATTTACAGCCGATTCCATACTGGCTCTACAAGCTGCATGGTCTAAACATCAGCTACACCTGTGAAATTTGTGGAAACTACACCTACAAGGGACCGAAAGCGTTCCAGAGACATTTCGCAGAGTGGCGCCATGCTCACGGCATGCGTTGTCTGGGCATCCCTAATACCGCCCACTTTGCTAATGTCACTCAGATTGAAGATGCACTTGCATGTAAGTATTAACAAGAAAAAAAAATACAAGACATATACTCAGGCACATAAAAAGAAATATAAATGTTTTTTTTTTTTTATTTCTAGTGTGGGAGAAAATCAAACACCAAAAAGAAAACGAGAGGTTCGTTGCGGAAAATGACGAAGAGTTTGAAGATTCGCAAGGGAACGTCGTCAATCGTAAGACGTACGAAGATTTGAAGCGACAGGGACTTCTATAAACAACACTTACAAACATGTATTTTATAAATAAGTAATAAACAAAGTTATAGCTCATATTTTCTTATAACTTATTATTATGGCTGTCTCTCGCTTCGCTTATCCTGAATCCTCATAAAACGACCAAACATCGTATTTTTTCATATCCCTCAGACCCCCATCTACCAGTCCGCTATGTTCAGTTTGAGGGTTACATTATAATGTAATTATAATTATTCTTAAGAAAAAAATGGATCTCTTTTACAAAAAAATATTGTAATGGCTGATGGACTGGCTGCACAACTTCCGAGCTGTTCCGAGCATGAAAACGTGCAAGTGGCCCATACCTTTTTTTTATCAGTGGGAAAATCCTCATGGACTACCCTCCACCTGGGGTCGGTGGTGGGAGTGTTTGTGGCAGTTATTTGGCCCGCCAGATGTTTGAAGGCGGGCCCCATCACTGTCAGTGTCCATCAGCCAGCGGCAGCGGCCTGCAGCGGCCACAGTGAACCATAGAGGTAGCATCCACGTACCCAATTTTATATCTGTGGTTATAGAAGTATTCGTAGTCATGTCAATGTCAGTGTCAAATTGCTAAATGTCTTCCTGACATTGACATTATTTTAACAACAAACGCACGCGTGTTGTTCTGTGAAATTATTTCTTAATAATGAAGTGATATCTTAGTGAAAGAACGCAGTTGATTGTTTTAAATAAAGACTTCATATTAGGACAGTGCTCAATCATGCCGGAGGGTTCGAATAGCCGTATATTTACCGGCTCCAGGGTGTTAGGTTATGTTAGTACACATGTGCCCTTTGTTGCTCGATTTATCAAGAGGCGAGGAGAAACACTGTTATGTACGAGTGTCGGCAAGTGGTTCCACACCTACGGGTGTGATAAATTCCGTTTGTTAAGTGTTAGTGGTGAACACCCCGGTCCTATCACTTGCATGAGCGGGGACAGTTATCACGTCTATACGGCCAGTGAGAATAATATTTACGCATGGAGGCGAGGTTGTGAACTCAAACATGTTTACAAAGGCCACAATGCGCCAGTGCATTTGCTGTTTCCCTTTGGAATACATCTCATATCTGTAGATGAAGACAACATACTCAAGATATTTGACATCAAAAACGAATCTGAGTTCCTTGAACTTGGTTTTGACGAAGACAGTTTTAAAATTACTACTTTATGTCATCTTCCTACCTATTTGAATAAGGTTTTGCTTGGTAGTCAGCAAGGTCAGTTGCAGCTATGGAATCTCCGCACTTCCAAGTTGGTGTACACTTTCCAAGGATGGGATTCAGCTGTAACGGTCACGGAGCCTGCGCCAGCCGTAGATGTGGTGGCAGTGGGGCTGGCTAATGGGAAAATAGTTCTACGCAATTTAAAATTTGACCAAACAGTAATGGAATTCGTTCATGACTGGGGAATGGTGAGTGCGTTGTCATTTAGGCTTGACGGAGCCCCTGTGATGGTGACGGGCAGCTCTGAGGGTCATATAGTCATGTGGGACTTAGAAGAACAGAGGGTGTTGTCGCAAGTACAGTCTGCCCATTATGGTAAAATATCTGGGCTGAAGTGTTTGATGTCTGAACCTTTGATGGTGACCAACTCTGAAGACAATTCATTGAAGCTGTGGATATTTGATATGCCTGATGGTGGTGCCAGGCTTTTGAGGAAAAGGTGAGATGCACTTAGATTCAATTGTACTTCAACACTTTCTATATAATTTCTTCACTCATTAATTGAAATTCCTGTTTTCATATCAATAGCTTATTTGAAATATTTGTGTATTGCTGACGTTCAAAATCAAAAAGTATTTATTCAAACTTAGGTGCAAAAAGGCACTTTTTGAACGTCAAAAATAGAAATTACAAAAGAAGCCCCCAAAACACCCACTATTCACCACTGCCTACGTGTTTTTGCTGGGATGAAGAAATTTTAAATCTTATCATTATGTTGTAGGGAAGGACATTCACAACCCCCCAGTATGGTTTGCCACTGTGAACCGAGCGGTAACAACATTCTGGCAGCAGGCAGTGATAGCAGTTTGCATATAATGAACACAGTCTCGGAAACCTTTAACAAAAGCCTTGGAAAGGCTTCACATAACAGAAAAGCTTCAAAGAAGAAAAGTAAGTTCATTTTTAGGGTTCCGTAGCCAAAATGGCAAAAACGGAACCCTTATAGTTTCGTCATGTCCGTCTGTCCGTCTGTCCGTCTGTCCGTCTGTCACAGCCGATTTACTCGGAAACTATAAGTACTACAGTGATGAAATTTGATGGGAATATGTGTTGTATGAACCGCTACAAAAATATGACACTAAATAGTAAAAAAAAGAATTGGGGGTGGGGCCCCCCATACATGTAACTGAGGGATGAAATTTTTTTTCGATGTACATACCGTGTGGGTATCAATGGAAAGGTCTTTTGATATAAAGTTTTCTAAAAAACATTTTTCTTAAAGTGAACGGTTTTTGAGATATCAGCTCTCAAAGTCGTAAAAAGTATGTCCCCCCCCCTCTATTTTTACAACTACGGGGTATAAAATTCTAAAAAAAATAGAGGTGATGCATGCTAATTAACTCTTTCAACGATTTTTGGTTTGATCAAAGTATCTCTTATAGTTTTTGAGATAGGTTGATTTAACTGTAATTTACGGAACCCTTCGTGCACGAGTTCGACTCGCACTTGGCCGGTTTTTTTAAATTATACTATCTTGATACAAAACATATAATATATGTATATGTCACCGGAAAATAACAAAACTCGTAAGTTGATCAATTTTCTAGGTAGTTGAGCAACTTTCGGAAAATAATAAGCGGCAGTTGAAATGTACTACTTAACGCATTGAATTTTAGCTAAATAAATAAATAGTTAATTCATTTTTTGTTTCAAATAATGAATGTCTGTGTATGATTCTAAGTTCAAAAAATCTTTTTTCCATTTGTGTAACAAGAAGTAACAATACAAACATAAAAAAAAACCGGCCAAGTGCGAGTCGGACTCGTGCACGAAGGGTTCCGTAAATTACAGTTAAATCAACCTATCTCAAAAACTATAAGAGATACTTTGATCAAACCAAAAATCGTTGAAAGAGTTAATTAGCATGCATCACCTCTATTTTTTTTAGAATTTTATACCCCGTAGTTATAAAAATAGAGGGGGGGGGGGACATACTTTTTACGACTTTGAGAGCTGATATCTCAAAAACCGTTCACTTTAAGAAAAATGTTTTTTAGAAAACTTTATATCATTTTAAAAGACCTTTCCATTAATACCCCACACGGGTATGTACATCGAAAAAAAAAAATTCATCCCTCAGTTACATGTATGGGGGGCCCCACCCCCAATTCTTTTTTTTACTATTTAGTGTCATATTTTTGTAGCGGTTCATACAACACATATTCCCATCAAATTTCATCACTGTAGTACTTATAGTTTCCGAGTAAATCGGCTGTGACAGACGGACAGACGGACAGACGGACATGACGAAACTATAAGGGTTCCGTTTTTGCCATTTTGGCTACGGAACCCTAAAAACTGATTCTCGCTTTTATAATAATATCAATGTAATTTCTTTTTAGAGAGACTGCAAATTGACAACCTCATATTACCTCCAATCACCAAGATAAGTTCATGTATGCAACGTGACAAACAGTGGGACAGCATTGCGTCCCTACATGAAGGATTCTTCATGGCCACAACTTGGTCTTACAACAAAATGAGGATGGGAGACCATAAGTTGAAACCCCCAGGAATGGACAAAGGAGTTGTGGCTACATGTTTGACTGTTACCCACTGCGGAAACTTTGTTGTTATTGGTAAGTTTTGTTTTGTTTGTAAGACCTAGTAGGTTAATATGGTATTGGTGTGGGATAAAAAATCTTCATGGATTGATATTTTTATTGTGCTCCTTTTTAATTAAGTTATGAAAAAAAAAGATATTATAAGACTGTTACCCACTGTGGAAACTTTGTTGTTATTGGTAAGTTTTGTTTTGTTTGTAAGACCTAGTAGGTTAATATGGTATTGGTGTGGGATAGAAAATCTTCATGGATTGATATTTTTATTGTGCTCCTTTTTAATTAAGTTATGAAAAAAAAAAGATATTATAAGATTGAATAAGCGGTTTGAGTCGGTTTGACTCGGTTATAAGCGCCAAAACACCCGGTTTGTATGCGCGATTTCTTCCACACGCGCGGCTGAGAACGTCGACGCGCGTATAAGCTGGTATAGACAACACAACTAACGATGTTATTATAGTTTTCGCAAAAGTCAGTGGCGTTACTCCGCCAGCACCGCCATCAAATGTTACCCTCTGGTACCTAGATATCAACTATGTCTCAATATGACAAAAAGATTGGCGAGAACAATAGGAGAAGATTGTCACACTGATAATTTTTAAGCATACTATTTTTTACACAGGCTACAACAATGGCCAAGTACATAAATTCAACATGCAGTCGGGCTTGCATCGTGGCCACTACGGTCAAGACGATCTATTGGCACATAAGGGAGCAGTGAGAGGGGTGGAGACAGATCTCTGCAACCAAAGGGTGATCACTGTTGGAGCTGATGATAATCTGAAGTTGTGGCGATTTAAATCTGGTAAGTTAGAACTCAGATAAACTTTAAGCAATTCCATATATTTATTTGGAAAATATTATAATTTTTAAATGGTATAATGAGTACTTAAAAATAACTAGGAGCCCAATAAAATGCCAAATTCTGCATAAATTATATGTTAAAGGGTTGTCGTGATACACCTATATACTACAAATTAAGTACGCCTTAACGTAATATTACAGGCGCATTTTCCGCTCTAAATCAACAAGCGTTTTTCAGTGATATTTGTAGGGGCTTTGTTTCGCGTATATGCGCTGTACAGCAAACAATTGACATAAAAATTACGTTAAAAACCGAATGACAGATTTTTCTTTGAATGCGTCGCGCATTGGTAATACACTTCGGGTTTGCCAAAATGCGCCAGTCTGAAAAGTCTGTTAGTGTAATTATTATCCTAAAGATTGTTTAGACATGTACCTAGTGTTGATGTTAAAACTACAGCGGACACTACCCTGAGTGGTAATATAATCTGACTGGAACAAAAAGTGCTACATTAGATTTTTTAACGCAGTTAAATCAAATTGCGTACCTAGTACTTTTATTCTCAACTTGTCTTTCGGAGGTAAAACAGTAGTTTTTTGGTTAGGTACTAATCCGGTTTAATTTGAATTTGTTTTTGGTAAATTCATCCACATTCCCCAACTCGTTTAATTGGTGTTTTGAACTAAATAAAAATGCAAGAATTTCCCATCCAATGCTGTAGAACTATTTGAAAAAAGATTTAAGAATTTGAAAACATTTTTGAAAACTTGAATAGTAGCATAACAACGTATATATTTTAATATTCGTATTTATGTTATATATAACATAAATACGAATATTAAAATATATTACTTATGTATCGATCTAATTTAAAATTCTTATAGTGGTTCTTAATTTTTTTTTAATGATTCAGGACTAACCTAACTAGGTAATTATGACATTATTTAACTTAAATGCATTTATGATTTATAAAAATATCAACAAACTTCTTATACTCTCGATTCGAATATTCGAACGTCAAAAGTTGTTATAGTCTGGCGAAATTCCTCGTCATCTTACACCAAACTACAAGTCGAACGCTAAAGTTAATAAAATATTCTTTCAGCAACAACCCCTTACCACGTAATAAGATTACAAGAGTCGGTGTCCAGCACAAAATGCCACCGAGACAGCGGGTTATTAGCGCTCGCAAACGAAGACTTTTCCATTACACTCATTGATATCGACACCATGAATATTGTAAGGAAGTTCGACGGCCACGACGGGAGGATAACCGATATTGAATTTGATACCCAGAGCCGGTGAGATAATATATTAATTTACCTACCTTCTTTGCATTTCGTTTGATTCCAAGATTCTTGGCGGTCTTCTTTTGTCTTTTGCGGTTTGTTCGTTTATAAGAACATGCTTTTTGAAATTGAATTTTGTTGTAGATGGTTGATCAGCGCGTCTATGGATTGTACTATTTGTACGTGGGATATACCCACTGCTAAACTAGTGGATATTTTCGCGGTAAGTTTTGGATCTTTTGTAGGTAGAAACGTTTACATATGTTGTCAATGTTTTCAAATCATTATTTTGTTGTTAGGTGGAGCAGCCTTGCACTTCACTCAGCATGTCGCCAACTGGTGACTTCCTAGCAACGGCACACGTCGGCGAAGTAGGCGTGTTTCTATGGGCGAACAGATTGCTTTACGAGAGAATATTCCTCAAGCCGATTGAGAAGGGCGAAATCAATATACCTAAATTGCGTAAGTATCACTTGACCTTCTTGTTGAAGATGTTTGGCAGGTAATATTTTGTCTCTCGGATCCACTATAACGAGGTGTGATTTTCTAGGATTGCCGAGCACAGCACCAGAAAAGCCAGAAATCGATGACTTAGGAACGATACATATAGGAGAAGAACCAGAGTACATATCTCCGATACAAATTAGTGAAGAACTGATAACGTTATCAGATCAGCCCACTTCAAGATGGTTGAATTTGTTACATTTAGATATCGTTAAGAAACGGAACAAGCCTAAAACTCCATTAACTGTGCCTAAGTCAGCGCCATTTTTCTTACCGACGATCCCGAGCCTCGAACTGGAATTTGACTTAGAGAAAGATAAGGACAATAGCGATACGAAATTACTAATGCCAGATGCGCTATCAACATTGACAGTATTCGGAAAGAAATTGATTGTCTGTGAGACAGAGGAGAATTACGAGAAATGTATAGAGAAATTGAAAACGTTACCGCCTGCGGCTATCGAAGCCGAAGTGACAAGCATGGCGCCCGACGCCGGCGGGAGCGTCGATGTCATGAAACAATTCCTCAAAATGTTAGACATTATGCTGAAAAGTAATAGAGATTTCGAATTAGCCCAGTCGTACATGAGTTTGTTTCTAAAGATGCACACTAAGACAATTTCTCAAAACGAGGATCTTCGAGAAACATTAGTTTCAGTAGAGGAGACCGCGACGAAAGCGTGGTCCAAGTTGCAAAACCAATTAATGTACAATATTTGCGTTGTCAAAGCTTTGAAAGATATGTAATAAAATATGGTAAAAAGTTTTTTGTGTTTCAGTTATCACCTTCATTTATAAAAATGACGCTTTTACAATGTAAACCTATTTGTGATTACCTAAATATTGCAGCCTAAAATATGAGGGTAGGTAACTTTAATGTAAAAAAAAGTCTAAAAAAACCCACAAACTAAAGCTTTTCGTACATACAAAGAGAAAAACCGAAACGTAGTAGTGCGAGCGCACGCCCAACAATGGAACGTAATAGATGATACTTTCTTATTGTGAACATTGAAAAAGTGGGTTTTTATAAAAGTCGATGCGAATAATCTTGTTTCTATATTAAATGGCCTCTATATGTCTTATATTCAGAATTCTTTTCATTATTTAGCTCGTAGATACCTACGCTTTCACTCCTAATCAAGTTTTCTCTAAAGTAATTTAAAGCTGTTCTGCGCAACATTCAATAGCAACGAAAGATTTATGAGGATTATTCTCTTTTGATAAAATATGAATTTTCCCCTGTCTATGCAATTTTTCTACTTCATTGGATTCCGCCTGTTTGCGGATGATCCCGCGCGAGGGTCTTTGCGGCGTTTATTGAATATTTTTCGAAGGGAATTAAATCGCGGCCGATCGGTTCACCGGAGCCGGCGTTCATTAATGGCCCGCTTCATTTTCGCAATAAGTATTCATTTCTCCGCCCCCGCGCCGCCGCGGCCGACGACCGCCGTGAATCTCCAATGAAAATCTGATTGTGCTTCCTTTCCTTTGCATTATGAATATCTATCAAATTCCGCCGCATCTTAGCGATTCCTTTATTGAGCCGGATCGAGTGTTGAGCAAATAGCGCGAACGTTTCATTAATGTGTCTTAATTTTTTTTGCTATTCACGTCGGAGCAGAATTCATGAGGAATGTGTAGATGTAACAAAGGCTTTGAAAAGTCATTTCGATGTGTATGCGCCTTCATTTGCAAGCGCTTTAGAAAATGTTAATTTCCGGAGGGCGTTCGGAGCGCGTAGCGTCTGTACGTACTACACATGTGTTAATGTACGGCTTCAAACAAACCATGGGGACCTACGATAATTAAATAAATACATGTCTATTCTACACTTGAGAAATATAATTGTAATTAATTACGTAGGTAGCTTTTGAAGCACGTTTCTCATTATCTAGACCCGAAGAGCTACAATGATCAAATTGGAATTCGCGAATATGGTGATATTTTTGGGAGATATTAAGTATGTTCTCTACCTGCAGTATAAGAACTAACGTATCGTTATTTGCATTTACATGCATGAGCGATAGTGACCCACTAACCTAATACGTTTTTAGTAATTTTCACCGCATGCTCATACCTTTCTATTTTAGGCTCCTACCGACAGGAAAAATAAGTCTGCGAGCTCTAACACTAAGAGAAAACCTATTAAGTTTCTACCCAAAAGATATGTAAATAAAATATTTCTACTATTTGTTCGTAAGGCAATCGAATTGAAAAGATACATTATTGTTTTAAAAATAAAAGTCATATTATTTCAGACATTCCTATAGCACTTTTCATAAAACCTTAATCACACATGCAAAACGCCCAGACACATAATTCTTGAATATTTTATCGAAGTTTTTTAATCAGAATATAGAACAAGGAAATGAGGATTGTCGTCCATTTTCTATTACCGATGCTTTATTCCGCGCCATTTAACTTTTTCAGTTGAAAGTTGAATCTTCATAAAGCGGCGGCGGTGGGCGAGGCACGGGCGACCTCTTGACAACGTCCACTGGGTATTTAACTTAATATCTAGTAAATTAACTGTTGGTGCATATTATAAAAAAGCTTTTATAATAGTGTTTCATTTTGAATAGATTTGGTATTTGTTTTATGTACCAAATTCAACTTTTCAGTTAAGTGAAAATTAATACCTATGTGGTATTGGCACTGTCCCCATGACGGATTGTCTTCTGCTAAGATGGTTAAATGGAAAAAGGATACGATAAGGACAATGGGATAATTTTAATAAACCTACATGGTTAAGGCAGTCTGAGAGAAACAGTCTCAGACAACCCCATATTTCTTCAGTGTTGCCCTTGAACAATATATTCATAAAGTTTCATGTTAATAATTTTGGGAAAGAAAGGGAAGTCATAAACTATGTACAAGGAAGTAGGTAGAAGAGAAACCTGCGCAAGTCGTAAAACTTTGAACGGTTCGCGTGATGGGCTAGTACGAACTATTATTACGCACGCACTTTTTACACCCAGCACTTTATTTAGCCGGGATAGATACATTTAGATGTCTGTGTTACAACTTCATAAACGCTACGGTATCGTCGGTATATGTTAAGGTGTGCGTAACTGCACATGTTGGTAACTAGGTACCTAAGCATTTACACGCACACCAATGACAGGGGCCATATAAGAGACGTTAAATTGATCCAGTTTCCAAAGTAAAAAGGCACTATGCTCACACAGAAATCTGGTTGACTTACTATCTCATAAAACTGCCCCAGACAAGCAGTGTTTGCAGTTCCTTCGAAGAAAAAACTTCGCAGTCTGACTTAGCTCTCCTGCAAACATTGTAAAGAGATATTTACCTATTCATTAAACGTAGCAATCTTATTAAGCTTAATGAGTTTAAGAACATGTTGCTTCTCACTTACCTATTTCGCGTAATTACATTAAAGCGCTTCCAATAGGCCTTTTCGCGATGTATCAAAATCGATTCATCATTAGCAGTGAATCGAATTGATTGAAGACGCAATTATTAATGTCCGTCAAACGCTCTTTGCTGTATCATCGATATCGAATAAACGAGTTTTAATCGATACTTTCAGACTGGAAAGTACCGTTACTAATTTACGCGTGTTACATTAAGCAAACAGCTGTTATAAAGTGCAGCAAAATTGTTTCATGAAAAGTGTATGGGGCAAAGCCGTTTGTTGACTATTGGTTAATTAAAAGCAAACAGAGTGGGAGAGTTTACTTTGTCCATGGTGTACCAGTCCGATATCCGTTTTCTGAACTGCCTACGAGGTAGGTATCGTATGGTCGCGGGTACTCGTAACTTTTATTGGGCCGTTGTGTGGGTAACAGGGTTTGCGGCGAACGACATTGAGTAAGTGCTAATGCAAATATTATGTTTCAGGATTCTTTTTGATTTCGCTCCATTATCACGGATTTGCTTAGTCATTCGAAGCTTATTTTTAGTTGGATAGTTTTATGTATATAGGTTTATGTTATAATACCAGTACTTTTCTGGTTTAAATCGATGGATTTATCATAAGGTATCTGCTTAGTAGATAAGAATTGAACGTTGTTCTGTTGGAGTATTTTTTTTGCCGCAATCACCAAAAATAAATTAATACTTATCTAGAAATAAATTTTAAACCCCAATTCTTCTTGATAAGTACATAATTAATTCACATTAAAATGTGTTTGTAATAATAAACCTTAACGAGACTTTGTCACAATTTTTGGTACCTGGTATTTGCAAAATAAATACGCATTCAAATATTCCCTAGTATTTGTAGGTATCATTTCACATCAGCTTTTAAATTTCTGAGTAATTCAGTAATATCGAAATGGCTGAAAAGTGTATTATATTGGCTTAATAACAGTCTATAGGAGTTTAATTGAGTTTAGTGTTAATTGACTTGTGCACAAACGACTGAATCGCATAGGCAATTAACTCGTAAATATCTATATAATGATAAAGGTCCACATATATATAGTTGAAGGTTGTCTGTAGGATGACTATGACATACCTAACTACTTAGAACATATAGATAACTTCATCTATGTTTAAACTTTATAACTAATACAGGCGCGGTAATTTACCCGACTGCGACAGCGGGAGGTAAGGAGCACGTAATTATGTTATGTTTATCAGGACAAAGTTCCATTATATTACCATGAATAAGAACATTGATTGTAGAATTAGCAGAGAGATAATCAGTTTACTATTAACATAGTAATGACGTATATCTGCGGAAATATTGTTGCTACAGAAAATATTTTCATAAAAACAATAGGACCCAAAAATTATTTTTACGTCGTATTGTAACATTTTATTAATTTATTTATACAACCACGTGGCCGCTCGAGATCGAATGCCGCAAGCAGTGAACTACCCACTCAGGACGGACTTTAATACAACAATAATAAAACGAGTCGGAATAAAGGAGCGAGTTTCACAAAGTGCCTAAATCTACGTTAGTGAATTTGAGACCCAATTATGGTTACCCTATAGTACTCCATGCAATGTATATCGTTGGGCACACAATGGGTTAAATTACCGTATCACAGGACAGGTACATTATACACCAGTTGGTAATTAATCACTATATAGGCACTGGTAATTGATGCTTAATACATTCACAGTATATAGTCAAATGACAATCAATCACTGGCCGGCCGACGCTACTAGAATTTTATAAAATTCTTAAAAAAATATTTTTCCATTCGAAGGACAAACACCAGCTTTTAAATTTAGAAAAAGAACGATAGAATTGTATGCGGTCAATTGGGTGGCGTTCGAGGTGAACTTTACTGAATAGTTCTTATGTACAGTCAACTTCAGGTCAGTGGTAACAGTTTTATAGGAAAATCATACTTATTACTATTGAGTTAAGGTGCATGACAGTTACCACTGATGTGCGGTCTACTGTACCTACTGTTGCTTTTTGTGGAGGTAACTTTACCTGTTGTGCATTTTGGCAAATATGACTTGATATTTACACATTGCCTGTTTGTTATGTAAGTTTCGCCCTGCACAAAGGTTCACATATAAGCAAGATTAATGTTACAACATGCTATCTCTATAAACCTACAATTCATGCAAATTCTTGCGTGTTGTCTGTTCTGAGTCAGACATCCTTGTTTTTGACTGCCTGTGAAGAACGTACGTGGTACGTTCTACCCAAATACGAGTAGGTTAGGTATGTCTACAAAAAACTTAAACCGAATTCAATGATATATGTACTTACCGGTTCTGCCAAGTGTGAGATAATCGCGCACTTACAAACAGGTCTAAATAAGAAGGCTAGGCAGATGATGATGATGATGATAATACAAACGGGTCAAACCTTTTTTGAAGTCGGTTAAAAAGTTTTTAAAATCTTCCATTTTATACTGAAACGATTGTCAGCTGGTCATCAGGCTACATTTTACGTGCAACGCAATAGCGGTATTGTAAAAGCTCAGTAATTCGTTTACAATCTGTGCCATGTTTCAGTTTCACAGTGTTCTGTACAGCTAGAGTACTAGGTTGCACTCGCATAAGTAGTTAGTGCCGAGTTACCTGGCTAATCTACTCTATGTGGATACTAGGAAATGAGAAAATGTAACAGCTGCCTGAGAGAATCGAGGGTTGTGATAGTCCAATAGTGATTATATGGAAATGCGATCATGCTTGAAATGCGATTACACATTTCGCTTTTTACGCCATTGGCGATGTAACTTTGTATATCCATATGAGCGTGAAGAACGACTCCTATAATATAAACGAAAATATTTGCAATGATAATGAGAACTGCGTGATTAGTAGGTATTAATTAATATTGTTTTATTTATTCAACTGTAATGTTACGTGTAAACTCAGTTTCCTAGAATTGATACCTACAGGAAAAATAAATAAAAGGAGAATGGTAGAAATTCAAGGGATTGTTGTGTTTTATATTATTTCTTAGAATTTTCTTAAATAACTCAGTATAATATCTTGATTATAGCGTTGTGGATTACGGAGGCGGTCTGCCTATTTTAGTATCTTTCTGTAGGTACTTTTCCCGTCCCAATTGAAATTAATCAACGTTTTTCTAATTATCTTGATTGCTAAAATATTCGTGAAAGACAATTTAAAGTGGTCCTGTCCGATTGTTCTAAACAGGGCCTTTGAAAATCTTTATTAAAAAATGTTTCTCGATTTTGATCCCACCCATTTCGTCAATCGAAAAGAAAAGGGTTTTCGTCAGCGGTATGTTAATTAGAGAAACCAGAATACACCCTTTTAACGGCCGTCCGTTTCTGTACGTTTTATGTAGTCTTTGAATGTGTTGGTGATTTGTTGAGAGGATTATTTTAATTCGTGTAAACGAGGCTCTTTGGTACCGTTGTACTTAATTCCAGTAATAAGTGCTTATGTATGTACTTACTATGTACGTGTGCCGTTCGCGTTCCTTTATCGTCTTCCTCTATGTGTTGAGCAAAGTTTTAAGCGACGACATAAAGCGAAGAGTAAACATTATACGTGGGAGTGAAGCTACATTTTACCATATTAATTAGTGTTATTCTATTAGTATCAAACAATTCTGCGAGTACAGAGTTCCTATTATGGTCGCTTCACTATTTCAAGAGATGTGAACAAGTTTAAAAAAAAATGAACTCGGCAGTTTTGTTACTAAACTAAAGCTAATAATATACTTTGAGTTAAGATTTAGATTTAAAAAAATAATAGAAGGGGACTGCCAGAACTTCATAGCACTTTTTAAGCTGCTAAGGTTAAAACTAAAGCTACGCCAGCCTACGCTACGTAGCCTACGTCGTAGCAAAGTCGTCCTATATGGCATGTATAACACTTAAGTACCTACATAGTTATACAGTGTCGGTTTGTATGGCGTGGCGTTACAGGACGGATGTGTAATTTGCATGGCTATAAATTATTAAGATGACCAAACGGTCCGCTGACCTTTCCCCTGTTTACAAATTAGGTGCAAATCTGACTGCCTCAATGTTCTAATGTTTGACTCGAATAACGTTGCCAGTTTGACTGTTTAACCATTAATGTAAAACCCTCATAGCATTAGTACGTACAAATTAAATTTATGCTAAAATTTATTGAAGTATCTGTATTCTGAAATTAATAGAATAACATGTTAACACATTTGATGACTAAATTATGCAAAGGCTTTAATTTTATTCACCTAAGTGTTGAGGTTAGATAAATATCAAACATTGTTGAATTGTTAAGTGTTTCGAGAGTGGAAAATGAACACGTATTTTATTTTAGAGGGGTTAAAGAAAAATAGTGAAGGGCTTGTAATATTAGATAGAGTTTTTAGAAAAATGTGCTGGAGTGTGGGTATAACAATGGGGTTCTGTGATGCCGCACGAGTTATTCGACAATATTAGCTGAAGCCGTGACAAAAAGATGAGTTGTCAGCAGATTGTTAGCGCGGCTGACTGGCCGGGCGCCGGGCGTCGGGCGTCGGGCGCCGGGCGCCGGGCAAACGCTTAGCAGTCTCTTGTGATGCTCCTTTATTTGAACATTGTATTACAGACGCGGTGTAAGGCGAAAAGTTAATATACTGCCACCTGAAGGATGTGTGTGCTGGTTTTAAGTACCTGCTTCACGAGTTTGAGTATGCGGGTCCGAAGCTTGACAAGTACCACCAATGTTTTAAACCGGTATCTATGTATCTTCCTTTTATTTTTACTTTACCCTTTGTGTGAGAACAGATCATCGCCTAGTATGTGCACGGTTATATTTTATTTCTATGTATTAACGAAAGTTGTCCATAAGTAATACATGAATGTATAATTATTCGAGGTTGTTAGGAGTATTTGATGGCGGAAAACCAGTTAGTTGATTTATCTTACAGTTATTTGTCAGTAAATGCTTATCGCCCGCTCGTCTGACTACAATTGAATGAATTATCACATCATGTTTGCTACTCGCAGTCAATTTTGGGAAAACTAGGTATTTAAATGTGTATTGATAAAATATATCACAAAGCAGCACTGAGTAAACCATTAAAGGTATTAATTATATGTAATTATATAATAGGATTTCGTGGCTTCTGAATTCAGCTCATAAATATGGATTATTATAGATTTTAATAAATACAAAAACAAATAGCATCAAACGATTGCTAGCAATTGTGTGGCAGCAAAAAGGCTGGTATTATAATGATGATTGGATAAAATACGTTCGGCATTTACATTTAAATCGTCCTATATTTAATATATAATGCGAATTAAAAATATAATGAGGAGGATTTAATTCGTAATCCAGTTAACATGTTCATTCAGGCAGCGGATATTATTGGGCAAATGTGTGCCGTTATATTCAACAATAGCCGACAATACTTTGTAGGGATTAAATTTAATTATTTTGCTTCTCGCATTAGAAGGATTATGTCTGCATTTTTAGATTAAAATCATTAATATAATGTAATATGGTATCAGCTGCTAATCCCTGAATATTCGTTTCATTGTTTTGCACCTCAAATTAAACGAGCATTTAAGACCGATTTCCAGATGTTATCGATATGTATTTTAATCGGGAGCCATAATGAATCGAGACTAATAGTATACGAAAGTACATCGCGACTGGCATACCTAGTCCGTTGGATAATAATGACTTAATGTGCCTACATATTGCAGGCAACACATTACGTTGCAACTGTACCTACCAGCTGCAAATCCAGTACATATGACGTCATTACGAGTATTAATTGGCCGTATTTATAGAGGCCGCGATCTGCAAGTCGTTGTACGTTGGAATTAGAATGTAATCGGGTAGCAGCGCTGGAACGGAACAACAA
Source organism: Helicoverpa armigera (assembly GCF_030705265.1). Lineage (NCBI taxonomy): Eukaryota > Metazoa > Arthropoda > Insecta > Lepidoptera > Noctuidae > Helicoverpa > Helicoverpa armigera. Next base: position 6,493,736 of record NC_087133.1, on the reverse strand, counting down.
GGATTTACGACCACCGCCTTCCGTACTATGCACCCCAACACTCAAAAACTACACCCCTTAGTTTTTTTGTACTTTGAATAGCTTTTTTTATGATAAGTGGAATAAATTGCGGACGTCCAACCAATTTGTCCACGTTGGTTTTTCTTCGTCGCTTGCTCACATATGTGTCGTCCATGGAACTTATGCAAAGCACTCGTATAAGGGTGCGAGTTCTACCTGTTTCATTTTATTAGGGAATTCCTCTTCCGTTCGTAAACGTTATTAGGTGTTTCTTGATTTATTCATGTTCAATTAAAGTCGAAATGTTTGGTTATGATTTATGAATGGCTGGTTAAGGATTTACGATTTATTTGATGTGAACGTTTGGCTTTTACTGCATATTTGCCGAGGTTTTCCGGATTATTTGTAAAGTCATCGCTGTGAATAGGGTTTTGCCAGGATTGTGATATCACTGGAATATTCCATACTATTTTTGCGAACAAGAGTTGAGTCATAATGACGAGCCTACGTGCTAGTAGATATAATTATTAACTTATTTGAACTTCACAGTAGGAGAAACAATAACAAATTCAACGTGAGAAGAAGCTTATTTATGTCAAGTAAGTGACAGTTTCATTATAATTGAAGTAAGTTCCTATCAGCATAAAGTTCTTAACGAAGTTTGCGAGTCCAATTTATGCAAACAGCAAAGAGCGAAACAGAAATCAACAAAAAATTAAGCTCTACAGTGAGCTGAGCCGTAGTCTTTGTTCTTCTAATCCCGACTTTCCTTTCAGATAGCGTTCAGTCAGCTCTTAAATTAAGAATTTATTTCAGAACTTCATACTTTCCTGTTCCCCTTTGTGTTGCATCACAATGGAAATTATTATCAATTGGAAAACTTTCTGTTTCCACAACTTCTATAAAGGCTCACGTTTTATTTTCCACTTTTGACTTTCTTTTTGTTTTGTAAGGCGATATCACAGCGGGATATTTCACTGTGCCCATCTTGATTATCAAACAAATTATAAAGTAAGCGGTGCCTGTTTGCAACTTTTAATACCACTGGTGTGATCGTAAACTACCCATTATAAAATTCCTCTGAAGCATTAATTATTTAGAAATATTTTTTAAAAGCGGTTCGTAGAAGGCTATCTCCTAAAAGGGTTTCCAATGGAATATTCATGATTACCCTGAGTTACATTAATGGTTGTTTTGAATTCCCTCATGTGAAAAGAAACATAGTAACGTGGGATGTGTTTCTCGAGTATATCAACAAAATTGCCTTCGAATAACTTAAAAATTTGCATTTCATAAATATGTGATGAATTATTAATACTGCGATACCTTTTCAAATTATACAGCATTATAAAACTACATGTATATGCATAAAGGTTACGATACCGGTATCTTCATAATAATAAAAAAAAACTAAACGTAAATGGATTTCCGTTAGACAATGAACTTTTGTCGTAACCTACTGAACTACTGGTACTAAAAAGGAAAAAATAATCGAGTGTCATTGGATTTTAATATTCATACGGAAAATATATCCTCGTTTTCCTCTACACGGTTCTCTTTGTTCATATTCAATACAATCAATGAACGGTGAAGTGTAAAATACCATCTCAAAGGTTTATTAAATTAATAACACGAATAAAAATAACAATAAAACTGAACAAAACGACTCCCAACGGGAATTTTATTTGCTACGAATAAAACACGTGAATTGAAATAGTCTAACAAAAAAAAAATATAGGACACATTGAGATGACATGTCGGCGCAGTTTATGACAATGAAAGCCGACGAGCCACTTCGGCTGAATTTAATCCGCAGCGGTTAAAGTTCCCTTCAGAAACAATAACAATTCGTTCAACGATATAATGTGACCGCACAGTTTTCCCCAGAGGAAGTTTTAAGTGCAAAAGGCCTCACAAGTTTATGTGTTGAATGAATCTAGGAACCAGCCGAGTAATGTAAAAGTTGTAATTTGATTTGCAACCATAACCACTAGCTACCATTGTTTTCATTTACCTACAAAACGGCTTTTTGTTCCCCATTTAAACAAGTTACGACTTTGAGAGTTATGAATAAATGAATAGCTTTTCATTACACTCGCCTCTATCTACTTAAGGCGCCTTCGAATGTTTTTACTGTCATGATGAAATTTTAAGCAGAAGAACTCACGAATACACGAATTAATTAATTGAATAAACATTTTGTATGAAATCCATCAAGTTTCCATATCATTTCCTTACACTTTACGGCTGGTTTCATTACCTATCTCAGGTAGCAACCCATTCAAGCGTATAATGTTTTTGCAAATCTACAATGTAATTTGAATAAACGAAAAATTATTTCGAATCGACGCGTGGGTGTTATTCAAACAAAATTGATTTAAGAGGTTGCTTCAAATATCTAAACTCGGTGTACTGCCTTCTCATGAAGGAAAGGTCAAAATGTAATATATTTATTTTGGAGCAAATAAGAGGTTTTCAAATCAGGACTAATGTTTTAATCATTGTTATAATAAGCATAGCGGTTTTCATCTCATTAAACTGAAAATTCAATTCATTAAACTGTAAAACAAATGCATTTGTTTTGGCTTCAAATGAATTAGCTACAACAGTGATGATTAAAATTCATATTAAAATAATTCATCTCGCATATTGACGCAAACTATATCGAAATAGCCCGTGGAGTGTAAAACATTGGTTGACAGAGGGTAGTAGGGTTGACTGCTCATTTGTTTGTACCAAAAATTAAAGCACGCTGAGTAAAGAAACAGAAACTCTTATAGCAAAATTAATATAAAAACCATGTGGTCTAATTTAATACCACTATCTCTAGACATATAAGTTAAAATTATCGCTCCAAGCCGCATAAAAAATAAACGTTTAAACATGCAATGACTAACCCTAATCAAATTTAATTGTAGCTCAAGAACCTTTATTATTATGTCCTTTACCCAGCTTTATGTCTAAAATACAGGCACTATCAACTCGTTATTAATTCTGATAAAGCTGAATGTTATTATTTAGCACAATGTAGGTCATAAGTGGAGGTCGGCCGGCCGGGCCTGCAAGGCAAAGCTTTCCAAATATCGGTTACACATTGCATACTGGTCTTATGCGCTGTGCGAGGTTGCTAATGAAGAGAATATTAGAAAAAAAACTGTGACAAAGGAGCATAATGAAACAGCTCAGTGCTCGTTAAGAAAAAGTGTACGAGAAGGAAAATAAGAAGAGATGTTTTTAATAAAATTAAACTTTGATATTATCTGGCCGAGATTGGCGCAAAATACGAAAGAATGGCGTGAAAAGGGGGAGCCATTCCTGGGGGTAAAAGAAAAGGGTGCTTCATCATCCGATAATGATTTGAATAGATTCTTTTAAACAGCAGTCAACAGATTTACCTACGGCACCGTCAGCGGTATAGATAAAGCGGTTAAAGACGTACTTTGTGAAATTTTCCTTAAACGATGTCTTTGATAATTTTGATTTGTTTATTATATTGTGTTAAAGCAAAATTATTATTTCAGATAAAAATAGAAGCACTAATGACGTACTGCATAGAATTATTACGAATTTTGAAACGTAAAGTCATTTCGCAGCTGAATATTCGTACCTGTATAGTATCACCATATTCACCATCATTCATTACGAGTTGATTCTATTCGATAACGCTAATAGAATTCGCGCTGGTCGGGGTAGAGAAATCTATTTCTATGATGCAGAAAATCGAGAAAATTTTAATTACCTACCTATACTTTGTTACACAGATATGATAGCTTGCTTGATTGGGATTAATCAATTACTTTTAAATCAGAAATTGTTTTATACTTATTTACAGCTTTGAAGGTGTATACGGGAATTCCTTACACGTAACCTTTCTACGTTAATCTTAGACAACACTGACTGACGGTGGAGTAAAACATCGTGTGGAAACCTGACCTTTGTTTAATGGTCTTAAGTGGCCAACGTAGTGAGCGAGCTTGCCTGTTCCTTCAGCCATTCGAGGGTATGAACCCATGACGCATGTCTGTAACACACACATACACAACATACGGTTAGTTATAATAGCGAGTATTTGGACTAGAAGCCCCTGTTAATGCTACAAGGTGAGAACTTGGCGCAATGTGGTTGCATAGTTAATTGGATAACACAATTGTTTGCTCACATCAACTTTACAATAAACATATCTATGTATGTAGAGGTAATTGGATCATTTGATCAGTCAGCATTTCACAGCTCAATAATGTTTATGAACAGTTTATTTTGATGGGATTTTGTTGTTTGAAACTGAATAGAATATTTTATTTAGTTTCGAAGTGATTTGAATATCGTTAAAGCTTTTGACTTTTGACCCCGTATTTTCACGCGTGACCTTAAATATGTAATTTATTAACGTTTATATTCTATGATTTCTAGTACATATTTTAATTAACAAAATTACTCCGGTTGTCGGGTTCTTTAAAAGATAAGCTTTACAAATGATTCGTAACTGCGGCTTGCAAAGCAAATAACAAGTCGAAACGGTTTTTATAATACCAGCAATTACAGTTGCAATGTTCGTAGTTAATTAATTTTGTGAGAGATTTTTACCTAGCAATTTGCGGAGAGCCCTTGAGAAATGTGGGGCTCCAGGCAGTTAGTGCTTGCCACTACCTATTTGCTACTAAAGTTATCTACTTCTAGTTTTAATTTGAAGTAGCACTGTACTTGTATTTAAACGTCCCTGCTATTATTAGGATTTGATTTGTTTTTATATTATTTATTTATACATTTAAATAAAAAATAGGTACTATTTACTACGAAATAATTTGTACATCGTTATTGTAAGCTAGTTTCCCAGTTGAATAATATGCACCACCCCCGTTCAACATAGTAAGCGCGAATTAAGCAAAACAACAAAGGTAGATACCTATTTGTTGTTGTACTTAATACAGTCGGGATGTTTTCTGGGACCATAATGGGTACTTACAACCTTAATAAGTATTTGGAACTCTTTGCTCTAACCTAAAGGGGGCCAATTCCCGGTAATTGTTACTTGGATGCTATTTACGTTTTGAATTAAACTGCGGGTGTTTAAGTAAAGGCAAATTGTTACGTTCCTGTTTACATATTTTGAGACGAATTTTCAATATGGCGCCTCACGGCAATTAGCTGGGGTTAAGTTACTCAAATACAAGTGCCGAAACCATTTACTTGGGAATTATTTACTTGTTATTGGATATGTCCAGATAATTTAAGTTTTAACAAGGAACAGATACTGTTTTCCTTTTATTATTTCCATGGAAAAAACTGTGCACAGCCATAATATTATTTGCATTAAGTTGCTTAATTAGTATCTATAAAGTGTCAAACTTAAAGTTTTACAAGAAGAAATTAAGTAGGTAAGTAACTACACTACAAAAAAACCTTCTCAAAAGACTCTCGCTAATTGGAAATCAAATATAATCACATCCATTTTCGAGTTTCATTCCATTTACGAAGCTCAGAAAAGGTTAGCTGTACACGAAGTACATTCACGAGGATGCCTTTAGCAGGATAGCAGTGCAAACGTCAGTCTTGTCGGACGCCGCGCCGCAAAGTAATAACAGTCGTTGCTAATGGATTGTGGTATTTAGGTAGCTGCCTCCCTACATGTTTAGGCATTAGCCTTATTTTATCTATGACTTCGTTCACCACTTACACAGTTCTGGCCTCCTGGTACTTTGCTTCGGAAGATTTTTTAAGTTCTGTATTTTTGTGAAAGCTGTTTAATGGGTCGTGGTACATTTATGTGCTGTTTTCCGAATGTTTCCATTAGTGTTACTTGCTACAGATTTCTGTTCACCTGGTACTCTTCTATTTGAGATTTCTCGTGTATTATTATTTTTGTATTATTTACGTTGGAAAGTTTGTGTTAGCAATAATGGCATGTGCGACTGTCTTCACATAGGCAAAATACAGCAACTTTTTCGAAAAAGTGTTTTCATAGGTGTTTTAATAATGGGTCTGAATTTGAAATATGTTTTGTGTCACTTCGAAAAGGCATTTAAACGATCAGAAGACCTTTAATTTATTCAACCAAGGGACTTCTCTCTGGTTAAAGTATTGTATAGAAAATAATAATTAACAAAATTTATAGCCTAATTTGTCGAAGTAACGACCTACCTTTTCTGCAGACTGAAAATTTTCATTTCATTTATTTAAAAAGGCACTTGAATAATTAATTAAAACAGATCCAAAAGAGTAAAAAGTCTTGAAAAAAATACGTTTAGATCTAGGTAACCGGGGTGAACTAAATTTTAAAATTCACATTGAATTAGGTTTTCCAATGAAACGGTCGCGAGTACTTGACTCACGACACAATACAACAGTGACAAAGAGCCCCTAACGACCCCGAATTTATCGTGAACTTTCCACTAATACCGTCATTAAACAACCCTTTGTTTTCTTCTTTGATAAAAACGCCTCGAAGCACCTCGGAGTTCGTAATTTTTATCTTTCCCTGCTTGAATAGTCACCTTAGGAACAAAAGCAAATACTTTTGCTACAGTGACAACAGCTGTCTCCATTGTCTGCAATAGGCCTATGTTTATTCATTTAAAGTTCTGATTTCAACCAGTTTGAGTTTGTTTCGTCAATCTTTTGGTAAAAGTGGTTCTTAGGTACAACATAATAATAATTAATTAGAAGTCGTGAACAAGTAAATTAATATAAGTAACAATAATGCATTTTGTTGATTATGTACCGATGTAATGTTGGGTTATTATTACAAAACTTTGGACGCTTTCATAAAAAAAAAACTAAATTATTTTAATGTATTTTTTTCGATTTTTAGTTATTGTTACTTTTTACAAAATCTCAAGTTATGAAGTAATTAATATGACTCTTCGCAGGTGGCAGGAAAAAGTAGGGTTGGCATTCTACGAATCCATGAAGATATTTTACGTAAAAATTAGTTCAACGCAAAATTTAATAAAGTTGGATTATATAAGGAGGAGCTGGCAATTTTAAATAACTAGGTATAATATGAAAAAAAAAGCTATTCTTGTAGAATTTCAACCACCGTTACATTATGAGCACAGTTAGCAAAATCGTATTTTTTACAATTCCTGTGTCTTTAATATTAATCAGCATGCTTTCAATTTGGCTACAGTGTAGTTTAATTACGAGCCACGCCAGTTTGTGTGAAGTTTCATACGAGAAAATTACATTATGTTCTGAGTAAAATCCGTCGGCTTTCGTACCCAGCAGGGTGCATACAATTGAATTATTTAAGGTATTATGACGTTAAATTGCCCGGCGGAGGCGAGTATACCGTAATCAGGTAAGAAAGCGGCGGGCGGCCCGTCTGAGACAACCCTAAGATAACCCTTATAATACGCTCGGCAATTATTAAAGTGTTGTTCGTGTTAACTTGTACGCAAACGAGTGTCGTGTAAACATGTAAACTCAAAAGAAAGACGCATTAAGTTGATGTATGTGAACACCGCTTACAAAGGCGTGCATTTGTTAAGCATTTTGGCTACGTAATTTTATCCTTATTAGCAGCATAAATAAAGTCAAATATTTAGACACGGCCACAATTTCTCATATGTCGTATTTTGCGTACATGTAAATTGAAATGTGCCGATGTAGTAAACATTTTGTTTTTATTTCCTGTCTCGAATTCTTTCACCCTGGAGTATATCGTACTTGCGGTGAGCTCTTTATCCCCTCTTTATACGAAAATATAAAGTATATAAATGACTGCCCAATAAAGTTTATCGGATGTGTTTCTCATGAGAATATGTCAGGCCATTATTCCAAGGGTTCTCCCGACGGTCAAAACTTTATGCTTAACTCTTCAAACTCATTGATAGGCACTTTGCCTCTAATTTTACCGTAAACAACTGTCAGACACAAATGTTTTAGCCTTTTGACTATAATATTATTATGTAACAACGATTGCCATCGGCGTTGGATGATAGGCATATTAAATATTGTTTTCTCTTTTCGTAATTCGTGGAAATAAAAAGGTATTTTATGTTGCCCTTTCGATGCCATTCGGCATGACGTATTGATTATTATTAAATGCTTGTGGTATTATGATAGTTTTCATTAGATTACATTCATATGTTTTTTTTTATCAAAATACTCTTTAATTTGGTAATAAAACGGATTTTGTTGTATTTACTTTCGCCTCTTAGTCGTATGCAGATGTAAAAAATATGCATAGAATGATTTGTTGAAATAAAAATAATTTCCTCAACAACCAGTTCCTCTTTTCGGATAAGTCGTTAAAAGCGCAAACAACTCCCTCGATTGGCTAAATTATATTCCTGATCTGAAATTGAAAAATCTGCTAAAATCTTGTTTGAGTGTTCATTCACCGCCCGATTCTAGGAAACTTTCATAACAGAAAAATGATAAAATTCACGTTGCACCCTTTTAGTTTTATTTCATAGCCGCATTCTGCTAAATTACTTATGCATTTTTGTTGAAATTGTTCAAATATTCCACTTTTAGAAGAAAGTTTTCTAGGAATTTAGAATGTGTTTTATCAAAACTAAAACGAATTGGAATTGTTAGAAACACGTTTGATTTTTCCAATTTCCTTCTTTCTTGGATTTTAGCAATGACCAAAATTTTGTTTGTTATAAGGGCTAAAATAAGGCAAAATTATTGAACCGATATTAAAAGTCTTTCACTATTCGGAAGCTAGACTAGCGGGAAGAAGTTTACCCAGAACAAGGGCGAAACCGCGAAAAAGAGCTGATGATTCATATAGGACACGCGTGTATGGGGACAGTTTCCCGCCCCAAGCCTAACACAGGAGACAATAGACGCATTCTAATCTCCATTGTCTTGTGCTCAGAAAGTTCTAATAAGAAATTCGTTTCATATCATTAATGGATCATTTTCGAGGTAACGTCAAGATTCTTAATGATATAACCAGCATAACACAAAATCCAATTACAATAAAGCAGCATTCAGACAAACCTGTGGCGCCTTACTTACATTCAGGCTGATTGTATACAAAGTCGGTTTAATTTAGTGAAGCACCGGGCTAACCTAGTTACCCCAGCATAAGTGCAGTTAATTTTCGAGATTAGCATTTGTGTGAGACAATTAGTCGTGAGTAAACTTTAAATAGAGCTTTTGAATAGACTTATTGCCTTGCTTGGGCGCTTAGCTGGAGACCGACTAAAAACCGGGGGCAAAAACTTAAGCTGGTAAGTACACTTCTATTGAACGGAGTGAAGCGGTGCAATTACGTTAGTCCTCTGCCGGTAGTCGCGCCCCGGCGGGTACAAAGACTCGCCCTTGCTTTCATTTTCAATCATCATTTTGTTGAGATTTCTTGCTTATTGCATTCATTGTACGGAAGTCTTAATATCGCGCCGATTTTAAATGAAGTGCGCCACAATGCTGCATTCAATTTGCGATATCAGTATTGACTATTTTTTCACACGCTTTTTTTATTGCGTTTGCTTTTGTTAAATTGTGAATGAATGTTCGTAACTTTTGATCTACGCAATCGGCATGCTAAAAACGGTTTGGATTATTGGATTTATTGATGCTTGTTTTTACTCGGTAAAAGTACTCGAATCGTTTTTGGCATTCATATATTTCATGTAAATACAAAGTACCTTCACTACTCTCTGAAATGTATCAGATTAATACAAAGAAAAAAGTACCATCTAGTTTCGCAAATAACAGCTTATCACCCGATAATTATTATTTATTATTACATCTCTACCTCTGTTTTCCGTTATCCCGAGTATTTCCATGAAAATAGTCTCTTCATAATACGTATCTTTTACTTAGATTAATTACACAATATTACCATTACACCGTAAAACATCCTGTTTGCATTTAACATCAACATAGGTAATTGGTTGAAATATATTCCCTATTCTCGTTGTACGATTTGAATGGCTATCGTAAGCGCGCAAGGAAGAAATTGCTGCAGTAAGTACAATCTATGCCTTCGAGTATTCTATCCGCGTACATGGTCCCGCAAATACTGCAATGGGAGACGAGTTTTGTCGCAAGGAAATCTGACTAGACATTAGGTTCTTGCGTTTACGACTGTACATTCACATTCCGAATGTATGTATGCAATCTTCACATATTCCCGTAGTTTGTTTAATTTAATTTAATCTTCAGAATGTGTTTGCAGTTAGCTTTTATTAATGTAATGTTATTGTTGAGCTTCTGTTCTGAATGAGATCTGCGACATTTTCCTCATGCTGGTACTTATCATTATTAGTAGAAATATTAGTACATACTTTTATATTCCGATATTGACTACTACTACAAATGTCTACTACTATACCAGTATGTGTAATGGGAAATATTACGATCTTAAAGAGGTATTATCAATGTTCAACAAATTCAATAGGGCTTATTAACATTTTGCCTTCCCATGAAATTTAAATTGGCACCAAAATATTCAATCCACGGCCTGTATGCTGTAGATTTAAATTGCTAACCAACTTTTGTCCGAAACTGTACATAGACTAATCTAGTTTTACTGTTCGTTAAAGGTACAAACTCACGAACTTCCCATAGCAGACTGAACAAATAATGTACTACGTGTTGCAAAGTACCTTTGTCTTTGAATTTCTCGTATAGATACAGGCACTAACTAGGCTAGGCTTTGAAATATTACCGTGAACAGATTCGGGGAGTCGGGCCGCCACTACTCTATCCGTCTCCCGCTTTGCCCGACGTATGCAAGTGTCGGCGTGACGTTAACGGCACTAGGGAGACAGATCGTCGCTCATTTACAAAATATTAGCTCCCCCTTAATTGGCTAACTTTCCACGAATTATCTTACGTAACTAGCAATTAGCCGGCTCTAGTTAGTTTATCTCTTAGTAATAAGGATTTATGTACGTTCATACAACTTTCGTAGGGAATATATTACTAAATTATTTATAACACCAGTCTAAAACGTACAGATCTGAAACTACTTTATATAAGTATTATTTAATTAAACGTCTCCGTACCTACATAAAGTTCAGTGCAAACAAATGACCTACATATTTATTTGGGTTACTAAGAGCGGTTGGTTTGCGAAGTGTACCAGCAAGATTCTAATTACATTGGCAATCCTTAATGTAAGTATTAAATGTAAGTAGATTTAGTTTAATACAAAAGTCTTAAAAGTACAAGCAGATAAATAAGGTCTCTTGTTGACCAGCGTTAATGAAACGCAAACAATCCCTGAGTAAATTCTGAGATGCAAACTCGCTACAAGTTGTTGTATTCCTGTACTGTGCACACCACTCTTTGATGTGCTTCTTTTGTGCAGTTTCAATGCGGAATTACAAGTGAATTAATTACTTAGCTTTGAATTTTATAGACGCGTTTTGTTTACTATTTGGATTTAGAGATTTATTAGGTTTCATTATATTTTTGTCAGTACGGATGATTCTTTAAAACTTATTTTCGATATTATCAAAAAAAATATGTTGGCAGGTAATAATTTAATAACGAACCATATCGATATTGTAACGAGTTTTCCCATGCAGAAAATTCACTCACGCACGAAGTAAGTATCCATCAGTCAACAAGCATTTAAACCGTGCAGTCGGAATGACGTAAGCGGTTACATTGTTAGTGGTTGTCGGCATAACACAACACAAATTCGTTTCTGCAATCACGGACGTGGACGTTCGAAATCTGATTTACCGCTGATTTGTGGTCAGGTGCGGCTGCGTATATGTACGTACCTACAGAGCGCACTGACTACCCACACACATCTACGTACGCCGTTCCTCTACACTACGTACTACAAACCAAGTTATGCCCCAAATATAACTCATATCACCTGTCGTTCCGCTTGAAATATCGTCGCGGAACGATTTTATCACCCACGATGATGTATCCTTTATTGTTGAATACATTGTCAAAGTTTGTCCTTTAATACCCTGAAAATTGACAGGCTTCGTTTTACGACTTTCACATTCCATGTTAGAATTCCGATGACAAAAATAACAACTATGAGATATTCGGTTTCAAAGCTACGTACAGCGGTTTCGATTTTGTTTTTATAAAAGTTCATTTTTGTTCGACGTTTATTTTATTCGATGCTTTTCTCGTCAAAATATTTCTCAAAGCATGCTTTTAAAATAGCAATGTTGACGTTTTTACACAGGGATTTTTAAAAAACAAAACGATTCAACCAGACTGACAGACGAAGGCTTCAAACTTAACACCCCATTCTGCGTCGGGGGTTCAAATAGAATCGTCTATAAAATGCTACAAATTGAGGTCTAGCGCGGTAAACAAGAAAAAGGGGGAGGTATCAGTTGCCAAGCAGGATCTAGTTACTTGCACCCCGCTTGTGTTATAGACAGAAATGAGAACTTGTAAGTTGCGTAGTACCTCAGCAAACTGTCAAACCTGTTTCATTTACGTCGAGCAACTACTTATTTACGTCTAAATTTGCCGACGGGGAGACAGATAGCGGTGCCATACACATTATGGACTTTTAAGGACTTTTCAGTCACATTGCCATAACTTTACTCGTAAATCATAGAGTACTTTGTATTGCGGAAGTTTTAGCTAAATGTAACTTTAACATGCCTACCTAAATGTTCTCAAACTGCGATGAATAATACAGTCACATTTTGTAAAACGAAAAAATCACTTTGACAATAAATTATAAAAGAATCTTTGTCCAACGGTGAACTGAGGTGAAAATAATGATCGAACTTGGAAAACATTTACGCGAAAGATATTAAGGAACGATTATTGGTTATTGCGCAAAACTTTCTTTGTTCGACTCATGATAATAGGCGAGGGAATTATTATTATGAACAGACTTTTATTATATTGCGAAGAATGAGTATTCCTTACAGATGTTCTTTTTATTGGTATTAAAATGGTCTTAAACTTAAAGTATAAGAAGTGAGACATGTGTAGTGCTTTGGGAACTACCACGGGAATATCCTAGTAGAGAATTCGAGTTACCCGTCAAACTAGAGCCGGTACACAACAAAGCCATTACCAGTAGACGCGGGGCCCAATCTTATTTTCTAAGTTTAGGAATCGGAAAGTTGTTCACAAACGTCGAGGTATGAGGATGGAACAATCCAACACGTATGCGACTTATTGCTAATGCTGTTTCTAGTTTCTTAATAAAATAATTTGTTCGCATTGAATTAATTTTACGTGTTGTTCGTGCGGAGCCTGCAGTGTAAAACCACATGTTTATAGTCGCTTTTGTTTTACGCTTTTTGGATGCTATCCAACTTTATAAATATTTATTTTAATTTCGTAGTAAGCTCTTAATATTTTTTTGTTTATACATACATGTTCCAGCTTTTCCATGAAATCTGAGTGATAAGCTAGTGCAGTTCAACAGGCTAAACTAGCAGCATGTTAGCGGCGAAAACAAAATGCGCCTATTCATTACCATTTCCGAAAACATATCAACAAAGACTGGAAAAGCAAATTACAGCTGGCGGTCGTCCCTACAGGTAAAAGCGTTTAAGGGACATATAAGGTCACGTCCAACATTTTGATTGCTATCACAAATGTATTGGCAATGGGAGACCGAATCTGATTTACCTCTGATTTGCGGCCGAGTGAATCACGCGCAAACATCCGCGTGGTATTAAGCGTACGGCATTGTGTTTACAATGAATTTATTTCGTTCCACGATACATGCTTTTAAAGTAACACTTTTTGGTTAACTTAATTAAAGTGAAATTTTACGAAATGTGTCAATTAAAAAGTTGTATCGAATTCTTTTGTCCGCGTTGCGGTTGTGTTAACGTAGGTACATATTTTTTTTGTAAGTACATGCTGGTCGATATGATTTAAGTAACTAAGTAATCTTTCACCCGCAAAGACATGTGAACTCACAAATAATATAATTATTTGAACAGCTTCAATAAAAATTAAAAAGTTAAAGTCTTCACTACGAAAGCTTAGTCACAATCTCCATTAAGCGCAACATTTAATAAAGACAGAACTCATAATCCAACAAAATAAAGTGTCAGACGTATAAATCAATGAATTGAACAGAGATTCAGCCGAGGCGATTGAATATATTATCTGTTGCCATGAATGCGCTAATGTTGGAGAATTTAATCGGGGAGCGGTGGGAGCGGAAGAGAAACGTTCGCTGGATTTACGAGCGAAAAAGCTTCCGCACCTTTCGACGTTCGCGCGAAACTACAGCCATTTTTGTATATAACAATTTAAATAACTAGTTTATATTAAATTATGGTGATGAGAAAATGAGGTGTCTACAGTACTGGTGATGTTAGGCTATTTTTCTTTTTTATAGGTTAGAAATTGCGCACGAGTTTTCATTAGCACCAGCACTAGGTTCTCATCGTTTAATTTTTGATTAGTGAGATCACTTTTTAAATTAATGTAAAACTGCAGAGTTATTGAAATCTCGTTGAAATGTATCATTTTGTTATATTTTATTATATTATATTTGTTGTATTATAAGTTTAGGGAGTGAGGTCAGTATGACGAGTGACAAGTGAAAATTGAAGAAAATGACATATTGCGTAGACCCTAAGTATAATTGGGAATAGGGCAGGAGAAAGAAGAAGAAGTATGTATTATTTTATCGCAGGTTTAAATGGGCTCTTCTTGCTTTAATTGGAACTCATGCATTTGTTCTACGCATAGATCAGACATCTACAGAAATTGATTTCGCTTGCCATTCATTATCAGTAAATACCTCGCTGAGTTGCAATTTCTATACACCTAATAATTTAATCAATACACATGCATAGAACACCTATTATGAAATTGTTATCCATATTAACCTATCTCATTCCACAGGTAAAGTGATATCAAACAGATTAGGTTATACAAACGTGCTTCTACTGAAAATGCTTTACATTCCACACAATTCACACAGAAAATAGGAAAACGGCCAAGTGAAAATGCACACTGCGACCTCGACCGGACTCGGTTTACACCACAATCACCGAAAGTGAAAAGCTCCTTATATTTTATCAAATTATTTGTATTGTTCACCAGACACTTGATTTCAATTCCAGACATCTATCTAGTAACAAGTTATTTAACAAGCAGGGTACAAAATTTCGTCGAGCATAATTTATAAATAGCCCTGGAAAGCGCGATCGCCTAATTTGCTTTTCAGATATTTAGACGTCTCCTCGCTTAAAGGATTACGCCTCATAATGCCCAAGGAGCATTGTTGTAGCTTGATAAAATTTAATTTGTCACAAGGAACGAGTCCTCCATCCAGCCGCGAGGCCGGCCAAACGAACCGAGGAAAGTAATGATCACATGAAATCCCAGATCAAGAATTAAGAGCACTTTTGTTTTAGTAAACCGACCGGAATAATAGCTGAAGTTTGGCGTCGCCATGCCGACAAATGATTTGATGGGCTTCATCAGCACTCGACAACGCTCGGGTAATGTTTCGTTGCGCGACCTATAAATGAAAAAGTTGCTCGAAACAAACTGTACGTCGAATGATGTACGATAGAAATGGATTTTAACAGTGTTTTTGCGAGGCGAGTCAGAAACAGCGTTGCAATCTTCGTATACCCTTTATGTGTTACATTTTGTCGGGTGAAGCCCTGAATAGGCGGCCAGTCTCTTTGATGGTATTGAAAGAGAAAATGCTTATCGCACCATCGCCCGTAAATAGCCGAGTGGGTGTCGAATTTCTCTACACATGCTACGAAAACACACTTATCCTTTTTACTTAAACTGTTTTCACATCCCTTCTCAATACGCTGAAACTATTCGTCTGAGTCTTGCCCTTTTGAATGTATAGGCAGGTATGTTTATTGGGTATGAGACCTATATGTTTTATTTGACGTAATTTATGCAGGTCATTTTTATCCTTTTATTTATTTTCGTGTTCTTGAGTACTCTTTTGTATCTTTTGACAATAAGACATCAATTGAACGAGGGTTTCTCTTGTATTTGTTGGTGAATTGAGTAATTGTTTTAATGATTACAATTATGAACATAGACATTTGGTAAATGGGCCTTCATTTGTATCTGGTAAAGTTTATTTAATGTTTGGAAATTCTAAAAAGCAATGTTAATAAATAAAGGTATATTTACGGAGGAATAATACTGAATAAAGCCCCATTTACATTCTATAAATCAAAGCTGGTACACGCTCTAGCCATTAAAATATGTAATCAATTATAATTGAATAATGCACAAAGGACGAAGAGTATCTGGAAAATAATTTTCACGTTATCATTACCACTTTACACTCATCTTTGGATTGAAAAAGCTAATGGTTTGGAACAAGTCGAGGTGGTTAAAATAAATCGACGACATTCCATTTCCTGCAGTAAGTAATGCGACCTCATGATTCCGTTTTAAAAATTGAATTTCACGTTATCAAGTTATCAAACTCTTAGTTGAGGGAACGTTGTTAGCACTTCAGCCTGAAGGGAAAAGTAGCTCGGACAATGGCATTGTAACAAACAGCATTAAGCTGTTAAATAATACACTCAGATAAATCATGAGTGATCAATATTCTTATCTCATAAGAAAGTCTAATAAGGTATTCCGTTTGATAACAATTAACATTTAACAAGCAAAGTTTGATGGCAAGTTTAAATCTCGTGTTTCGACGTTATTTGGCAAATTAATTCACAAACTTTATCTTGAGGCACGCGAGTGAAAGATGTTTTTGCAGACAGAGTTTGTTACTTAATAATTCCTTGATTGTAGTCTGAGCTCTCCAGATTTTAAGCCCATAAGTGATTTCCCTGTTTACATTACTCCGTTGACGAAGTCAAGAAAGGCGGTTTTTTGTCTCAATTTTATTTTATTTTTCTGTATAGAATACTTGGAAATCACGAAATGTCAGTAGTTAAAACAAAAACTGGAAATATATTCCGCGAATTTGAGAGCCAGTTTGTTTATATTTGTTTGGAAGTAAAAAAATGTCCAATAAGGTTCGCAGAATTCATCGATCCAGCTAATGGATTTTGCTTTTGGAAAGTCTTTTGTGCCTTTGGATTGGTCTAGTACTATGTTGGCCACAAAAAGCCCACTTAATTGAATGGAATTGTGTATGATATGCCAGTCCGGTGGCAGAACACGATATTTCCTTAGCCCAGGTACGCCCTCGAAACCGTTTGTTTATTGTTTTCGTTTGTTCGAAAATAATTGCCAAATAATGAAAGCAATTAAAAAGCGGGATTAAGTTACAGTAAATAAATATTTTCTAATTATGAATATAACGTTTTATTTGTGTCTCGCTGGACTGAATTTGAAAAAAGCTTACTATGTATATGCGTTTTCATCAAAGGAAGATCTTTTTGAATTTCATGTTCAGTTGCAAGCCCTCAGCTGGCCATAACCGGCAACTACACCACCAGATTTAATCTGAAAGTGGTCCCTTTAATTTTACTGTGGTTAATAAGTTGTAAATAATTGACCTGTACTTACCTTTAAATATAAAAATTACTTAGAATGGCTTATTTCGTCATTAGTATAAAAAGTTAACAATTACTAACAAATACTTAACATCATTTTTTTTCACCATCAATCAAAATGAATCACATTCGGATTACATTACATACCTCTTATGAAAAACATGCCCGTTATATACCAAGAGTCCTCCTGTCATTATCACCACAGTTTCAATTCAGCGAGATGATCCCATGTTATTAGTCTCATACCATCTGGCAGTCACTTCACTATTTAACGCCTACCATAGTCATCTACGGCGCATTTGTACGTGACTAGGAAGCGCACTGCAAAAGGGTAATTATGTTTAGGTACTAAATGAAAACAAACACTATCGGCTCCAACTAGCCTCCATTGTAAGCCTATCTCTAATATTGAATGTGGCAGAAACAAATAGTGCAGCTTCATTAAATGTCATTGTGATATTCCCGATAATGTGAGAGGAAAATTCGCGAACTGTTTATTAATATGTAGCCATAAGTTATAATTAATCGGTTTTAAATTCAACAGGATATTGTTTATGAAATTGATGTACTTCATGTACCTAATTAATGGTTGTTTGTGCGGATTTTCTTTAATAGCAGATCGAGTTTAGTTGCCTGATGGTGATATATAGCAAACGTTTTACCGACAACATTATCGATTTGCAACCTGAAATAACATCAAAATTCATAACCATAATAACAAGAAGTTCATAAACAGACATTTATATGGTAAAATCCGCCCACAAGAAATCCGTGAGGAATGCAAACTTTTTGCCCATCGTCATGGGTCATGTGTTTTTAATGTGGTCGAACAAAAAGTGTGCCGCAAGAGTGGGAAAGCTTCAAGATATACGCAAAAGATTTATCGTTCTATATGCAGTTACAGTATATTTACAATAAAAAATGTATTCCCAAAAAACGCAAAGCTGACTGAGTTTTACCGAATAGAGTGAAAATCCATTACAATGGCAAAAAAGGAATGCAAGTTTTTAGGTTTAGGCAAAAATATGTAAATATGACAACAAGCGATGGACGTGTATTGATAAAAAAATCTCCGCAAGTTTTGATGTTTCTGTCGACAAACTAACTCTGTGTGAATGTTTAACAGTTTTATGACAAATATTACAGTTCCAAAGTGTCACTAAATATACTTCGTATACTCATATTAATATCAATGTGCTTTCCCAATCTTTTACTAAACAGCTCTTCTCACTTAATTCTAAATTAGCATGATTACTTGGCTAGCTCGGGAAGATTTTATTTAAATTGTACTGAATGAGCAAATGGTCTTCAAATTAATCTACTTTTTCTAGAAACGTCGAGAGATTTTATAAACTAAAAACGGCAATTCCTATCATTTTTGAACACATAAGTAAACAAGACACTATTGCGTGGTTGGTTGTGTTGTGAGTGTTGTTTATATGTATTCATGTCAAATAATGTTTATTATCTAGGTACGTCTAATTAAACAGTAGGTAATTAAGATGATTATTATACAACATTACACTTAATCGGTCTGGTCAGAATTTATATTAGTTAATTAATTATGTTATTAAGTCAGTGCTAGAGAACTTCTTGCTCGTAACTTGTACGACCGTTACTCATGTATGATAAAGTATCTCTGTCTGTCTGTCGCGCTTTCACGCCAAAACTTATACCGATTTAAATGAATTTACACAGAGCCTGAGAAAATGCATGGCCTGTTTTTTATCCAGGTGCGAGAAGTGGTTCTTTCTGGACGCTGGTGGGACCGTGAAGAACCACTAGACGTTTATAAATTAAAAAAATAATAATAAGAAATGTACTGTGTCTTTTATTATTTAATCTAAATTACATATATATCTATTTCTTAAAGTATTTAATCTATTTTTTCGCAATTAAACTGGTTTCGCCTATCTGTAAGTTGCGCTACTTGTTTTGTTTTAGGCAAATATTTGTCAGTCAACAGAATAACGGTGAAAGGCAAATGGAGCGACCCGTACAATGTCTTCAAGTAATTATAGTGAAGTTAAAACTGAAGAACTTAAGGAAGTGAAAATTACGTGGAAACCATTTTTCAGACAGGTATTATAATAATCATCATCATCTTATTATTGTCCTATGAGAAGAAATGAGCGTTAATAACCTCGATTCTCGGGACGGATTGGTGATGTTCAGATTTTATTTAGTAACAGTCAAAATATAAGGTGAGAGTGACACAGGATGAGACGGGGACATTTCATCGTTTCAGACGAAAGACGTCTTCTGCTGAACTAAAGCCTCTCCCAAAGTTCGTCACTGCTTGATGCATTGATTGCTCCCCGGCGACAATTTTTAGATCGTCCTGCTATTCAGTAGGACATTGGACGGGCATCTAATTGAAAGAAATCAATTTTTATGGCAAATAAAATATGTCAATATTATTTAATTGTTCGAAAAAAAAAAACTGCTAATTACATGATTATGTCCACGAGTAAACAGAATCATTAAATAGATAAATCAAAAGAATATCGCTACTAAATAATAGATATAGGTACCTTAGTGCTTAGGAAACTTCTAAAACTTTCCATAGTATCGTACGTTTAAAAAATCTAAACGTGGATCAGTTCACACGAGTACAATGTCGGGACATGTCGGCTTTAGCCTTTTGACGTAAGTGCTTCAGTAGTTTAGTTGACCGACTCGACGGATACACCACGGAGTAAGGAAAGATGAATGGAGATGCAGGGCAGATAGATCAAGTGTCTTCTTCTAAGTCAAATACGTACGCTGGACGTGAAAATACGATCAATTACGAGTGAACTAACTAGGATTTCAGGTTCTTTGAGATATTTGTCAAGGATTTTGGTATTACAAAAAATGGGTAGGTTGGGAAGAAGGCGTATAAGGACGGAGATAGTAATGTTCCTCGTCCTCAAAACACCCGCATTTTGGCGCATTACTTTCTTACATAGGAGATTTTTCGTTATGGCATCTCCGTTAGTCATTTTGTTTTCCATGGACTCGATGGATACCACTTGTAGACACATGTACATTCATATACTAGTCGCAATTCACGTAGAATGCGCTGTAGTTTGAACTTTATTTCAATGCTGCTAAGGTTTGCAATTGAGAAATATTGATTCGTGTGTTTGTTGTTTTCTCCTGTTGTAGTAAACTTGTGTCACAAATTGTATTCCTATTCAAGGGTTACTGTTCGAATATCCATCTTCTTCTTCTTGGCGAGTCGATGGCAACTTAAATTTTGGAGGCCCAATATTTCGCTACGCATACGGCATTGTCAGTAGCGTTATAAAGGTCATCCACTATGCAGCTATCGGGGCATAGTGGACAGCATAGAAGGTGCCGCATGGTTTGTGGTATGGCACCACACCCGCAGCTGTTGTCGTCAGTGTAGCCCCACTTACATAGGTTTTCCCTGCACCTGCCTACCTGTGCACGTAGCCTGTTAAGAGACTTCCATACAGGCCACGGTTGGTCGTAACCGTGGTGGAAGCCGTGCTCCGCCGTGCCGGCTTCCACCAGGTTACGAATATCCATAACTAGCCAAAGGTTAACAACACAATAAGTTAATTACACTTTAACTCAGTAAAATATAACATTAATTATTTTGAAGTCGTAAATATTAAATAAGTGATATTTTATAATTACCAAGAAACAACAACAAACTCCTTACTGTTTCTATTTGTGGAATATTGTTTAACATTGCCGACTTGAGGAGCCTATTAAAATGGAACGAGGCTATAAATAGCATCATAATTCGCACTTTCATAATCAAAACTCAAGATTTAAGTATTTTTATTGTATTAAGACTTCTACAATATTGTACAAATGCCAGGCTTCTTGTGTTTCATGAATTTCTTTTATATAATGTTTATCTTGGAGAGTCCGAATACAGTTGAATCGGTTTATAATGACATCGAAGGGACTTTACAAAAACGTCATACTAAGCGGACGGATACTAAGCGTTGTAGAAAGCAAAAAATCTCCTAGACAAAAACATAAGAGAGATAAAATTGAAATAATATGCAATATAAGTACACATGTTTATACATTTTTCTTCTCAACTTCGTAGTGTAATTACGTCACAATAAACGGTTGGTCAATATAGGCGGAGTCATAATAAACGGATTCTATTTTACATGTAAAATTATCCGTGTGTTATTATCTGTTATGTCTATGTTCCAGTTATTTGTGGTCGCCGGAGTATGGACGATATATTTCGTGCTCGGCTTATGTTACGGGGCTCCCAATGTGTTTATACCACAGATAAGGAGAGATGCTAACTCGACAGAGGCCGTCAGCGAAGACATGGCTACATGGCTGAGTATGTAAATATTCGTAATAACTCCATTCATATTTAACTGTAGAATTAACATTACTGGTTAAACTGAAACTTAATAAAATATTAACGATTGCAAGTAATCGCAATAAAGTTTCCCGATATTAATTGCATTTAAAACTTAATTCAATTTGATAAAACGATTACTTAAATATGAATTTTAACCTTTCCAGCTTCAATTCACGGGTACAGCGCGTTACCATGGATACTGATTCTACCAATACTCACTCAACTGTTCGGAAGAAAAGTACCCTTTATTATATTGTGTGTTAACACACTAATTGGATACGTCGTATTTTATTTCAGCACTTCAACTATTGTTCTGCTAATTAGCGAAATAATGCAAGGCATGCTTGTCGGCAGCAATATGACACTTCTGATTGCTATTGTCACCGAATATAGCTCACCGCGATACCGCGGTATATTTATGACGGTTAAATCAACCATATTCTTTTGTGGAGTATGGATAGCCAACGCAACTGGGACTTTCAGCCACTGGAAGAATATTGCTATTTTGGCTTTCATATGTTCTATATTCTCTTTAACTGCCTTTCTATGGCCCGAGTCTCCGTCTTGGCTAGCAATGAATGGTCGGTACGAGGAATGTGCAGCATCCCATCACTGGCTGAAAGGATACGATAAAGACTCTGAAAACGAGCTCGAAAACTTAATAAACTCACAGAAAGAATATCTAACACGTTCTAAACGGAAAGAAGCTTCGGGGAGACGACTCAAACACATCTTAGAAACAGTAAGGACAAAGGCATTTTACAAGCCTCTTTTACTGTCAATGACTGTTATGTCGCTTTACAATTTCTCCGGAAAGTTTGTGTGTAGCATGTACTCCATAGAGTTAATTAAGAGAATAACAAACAGCGAGTCTACGGCATACACGGGGATGCTTATTTTGGAAGCTGTCACAATATTCAGTATGCTAATTGGGTGCTTGTTATCGAAGTATCTTAAAAGAAGAACGTTATTGCTTTCATCATCTTCGATTGGTATTATGTTTTTGTTTTTAATTTCACTTTATTTGTACTTGATTAATTTGTGTTTAATAGTAGAGAATAAGATTATTTCGTTACTGTTGTTGACTTTATTTTCGATGACATTTAGCTGTGGGCCGATGATATTAGCCTGTTCTGTTTACGGAGAATTAACGCCACTGAGATATCGGAGCTCGTCGCTTCCAACGCTCGCCATATTTTCTGAAATATTGATGGCATCTGTTTTAAAAATATCGCCCTACATTTTTAAGATGTTTGGATTGCACGGCGCATTCCTTTTTTATGGGCTTTCGGCATCTATTTTTGCGTTTTTATTGTTTAAATATCTTCCCGAAAGTAAAGATAAAACTTTATTAGAAATAGAAAATTATTTCAGAGAATATAAAGAGGTTGGTGAGATTTCAAAAGACTTAATGGAAGATAAAGACAAAACGTGAAGCAATTGTGTTGTAAAAATTAATTGATATTATGTGATATTTGTATTGTAAATACTATTTATTGTTTCTAAACTGAATAAATTGTACATTTACTGCTGCTGTCTAATTTATTTCGGATGTGCTATTTGGTGGAGCTGTTTCATTTAGTCATACGACAAAACAAGTACCATACAACACCAAATGTACTACACCCACCAAATCAGAAGAATTGCATAATACTCGTCGGAATAGGTTTAGGTACCTTTCTTTTATGCCAGCACCTCTTCAGCACAACAGTCCATGGTGTACGAGACTGTTGACAGCTTTACCTTACCACAATGGCAGCCATGTGGAACAAAACAGGATATGTCTAACTTTATAGGCATAGCAATGCAAAACATGATGTCATCCTATTAGAGATGGTACACTAGTACATTACCTATGTAGTTTTTGAATTTAGTATATCTACAGAAAAACTAGTTTTACAACCTTTTAAATTATCGTCCTTCCTTGAACACACTTGTACAAAGACATTATAGTACTTTATTTCAAGACTGCGCAATGGTGAACCATCAGACCGAGCGAGAGGGCTTCCGTTAGTACTGTGTCCTTTTCTAAAAAGGTAACCATGACAAAACCTAACCAATCAGCTAAGTCAGAAAATCACCATCTTACATTTAATTTACTCTTCCTCAGTAATAAAAAAGATATTGTTAAAATACAGAGAATTGATTATAGATATTAATTATAGACACTGTAGAAATATGTAAATACTTATAAAGTTTATGAATCATGATAATGATCTATAAAACTTTCTACCATTTAAAAAAAAAACATTCGTTCAATTTGAGCTGGCAAGACAGCAGACAAGGACAGACTACCAACGGGGCCCTCTCACGAGGGATCGCTTAGGAAATAGTTACCTTAAGTCTATGACGACAGATTTCATTTCAGCTAAACAATTCGTCATAATGTCTTTGTACACGTGATACAAAGTTGTTTTTATCATTAGCATTGCCAGTGTTCAATTAGTAGGTAAGTATTATAAATGTATCTTAATCGAGGTAGTCAATTAATAATTGTCAATACGTGTTTAATTGTGTTATCAGTTATCACGCACTTTTTACACCGTTACAGGTACAGAGGCAAGAATTTAAACCTTTTAACCTACCTAATGAAGGGCTACGTAGACCAGTAACATGGAGGTAAATCATTATCTATCTATAATATAATAAAGAGGAAACATTTTTTTATTTGTAGGTACCCTAAGAGCTCCGAATCCTGATACGATTTGAATAATTCATTTTTGGAAAGCTACACTCTTCCCAATTTACATAGGCTATATTTTACCCAAGTGCGGGAAGTAGTTCCTTCTTGAATCGTGTGATGGCATAGCTATTGATCTTATAATTTTAATAAGTGTGTTTGTGAGTTAGACTAATCGTTACTTACCTAATCACGCTAGCAAGGCTGAATCGATTTTAATGAAACGTAACTTATACATCAGATTAACCTTAGTACTCAATATAATAACAATACTTCTTTTGGGATAGAAGCAATTTAAAGCAACAGCAGTTTAAAGGTGTTTTTTTTTTTAATAAAAAATATATTTTGGTACCAAAGTTATGTATGATTAATAAATTCCTCTCATGAAAGCATTTTGCAAAATTGTAGTCGTGAAGGCTTGAAATGATGACTTATCAATACAAGTCCTGTTCCTGACGATGTTTGCTTATTTTATTCATTCTCAACTTCGCACAATGAGAATAACATACAAGACTCAATGTCGATTTTGGGCCCAAGGACACTGAGTAACAAAAAGTAAAAAAAAAATATTTGCTAAAAAATAAAACCGATTACTCCAATATACGAATGAAATGCGTGTATGTACCTACAGTTTGAATTCTGTTTTGAAAATGTATTTCAATAGTAAAAAAAAAATATTTTTTTCTCAATAACTGCTTTTTATATTTCTAACATATTTTTTCATAGTTATTGCAAGCGTACTAATTTATTTCTCTGAAAAAAAAAATCGTTGAACCTTAATAACATTACTTATATGCCAGTAAAGATGGTTTTATTAAGCCAGCTGTAATATAATAATTAAATTGTAATAGACAGCAGTGTTACTGGAAAGTTTGTTCATCACCGCTTCTTCTTTACAGCCATAATGCACACTACATGAAATTCACTACGTGAATTTTTGTGAGTGCTGTCCTTCGTAATCATTGACGTCAAAAGTGCTATCTAATTAGCCCACTTCCAATAAATAATTCTCACTTTTACTTTAAGCTGTTTACAAAATAATTAAAACAAATAAACAGACAGACAGTAACAAAAGTTATGTTCCTAAAACCTACTTTAACGTTAGCTTAGTATATAATCGTACTTGTGTAGATTAAATAATTAAACGAAACTTAAACCTAAACGTATTCATTGTGTTTTTTGCAGAAGTAGCCTTGTGATTGCCGAGGTTGGCTTTGGTAAAAATTTAAAAGGCATTGTTAAATATGAAGCAAAATAGCACAGGACGTACCGAACAAATCAATCAAGTAGACTGTTCGGAACAAAGGATTTTTTTCTGGGTACCATTTTTGAGGCAGGTTAGTAAACATTCCTTTGTTTCATTCATGTTTTCAATAGTATTTTACTCGTTAACTATGATAGCATCTAGACTTCTAAAGGACTGAAATTTTTCCAATGGTTCAAAGTGAAATAGGATTTTAAAATCTGCATTTCCTGGTAACAAAGAACCGTTTGTTTTTTCAGCTATACGTATGCACAGTGTGCTCATCAATATTTTTTATGTTGGGATTATGTTTCGGCGCACCGATGGTCTTCATACCACAGTTGAGGAAGAACGCGAATTCTACCAGTGAACCTTTAACGGATGACATGGCATCATGGTTAAGTAATTATCTTCATGTTTCTAAAATAAATAATAGGATACTAAGCTCGTGGCTAACTTACGGCATAGGTCGATTGAACATAAGGTTAAGTAATACTTAGATCGGTCCCTGGTCGGGGGAACAGTTTAGGCATGAAGCTGATCCCAACATAGTTTGGGGAAAAGCTGGGAAGATTTTAAGTAAATACATGACGAGTTCATTGTTTCTGACATTTCAAAGCACGGTTCTAATGGAAGCTATATTTTTCATTTCAGCATCCGTTCTGGGTTACTGTTCAATACCATGGGTGATTATCCTGCCAATTCTCGCTCAGCATATCGGAAGGAAGATACCATTCTTAATAGTAACAGTGGTGACATTAGTCAGCTTCATAGTTTTCTACTGTAGTACGAGTCCGATGCATCTTTTGATCAGCGAAATATTGCAAGGAGTTACACTCGCCAGTAACATGACAATCCTCATCGTTATAATTGTGGAATACTCTTCACCTAGACATAGGGGGGTATTTCTGACGATAGAATCCTCGATTTTCTATTGGGGCGTATGGATTGCAAACGTGACTGGAACCTTTAGTCACTGGAGGAACATTGCTATAATTGCTTTTGTATGCTGTCTGTATTCCTTGACGGCGATTATTATGCCCGAGTCACCATCGTGGTTAGCTATGAATGGACGCTTTGAGGAATGCGCCAAGGCGCATCGCTGGCTGAAAGGACATCAGAAAGAATCGGAAGATGAACTCGAAAGTCTCATAAAATCTCAAAAAGAATATCGAAAAAAATGTGCTGCACGTTTAAAAACAACTTCGTGGTATAATAGACATCGAATCATCAAAGAGACCATGTCTGCTAAGGGTTTTTATCAACCACTTTTGCTTTCTCTGAGTCTTGTATCTTTGTATCATTTTTCTGGAAAATTAGTATGTACCATGTACGCTGTAGATTTGATTAGTTCCATAACTGCTAGTGAGTCTGCAGCATATACCGGAATGCTCATTTTAGATGCC
This sequence comes from Helicoverpa armigera, assembly GCF_030705265.1. Lineage (NCBI taxonomy): Eukaryota > Metazoa > Arthropoda > Insecta > Lepidoptera > Noctuidae > Helicoverpa > Helicoverpa armigera. The sequence goes on along the minus strand of NC_087133.1, from coordinate 6,466,687 downwards.
GTGACAATACTCGGCATGCAAATCGGTTGTGTTTTATCAAAGTTAGTCAATAGAAGAACATTGTTGTTGTCTTCATCAGTCATAGGTATATTTTTCCTGTTTTTCATATCTCTTTATCTGTATCTGGTTAGTTTAAAATTCATAGAAGAAAATGAAATTATTTCTATAGTTCTGTTAACATCATTTTCAGTAGCCATTACTTGCGGTCCTATGATAATGCCAACTATTATATTCGGTGAACTAATATTTCTGAGATATAAATGTTCGTCGTTGCTCATCATCACATTGTTTTCTGAACTATTAATGGCAACTGTGCTGAAACTCTCACCTCACATATTCAAAGCACTTACCCTACACGGAGCCTTCTTGTTCTATGGCACATCGGCTTCTATTTTTGCATTTATTTTGTACAAATATTTACCAGAAACGAAAGATAAAACTCTGCAAGAAATTGAGAATTATTTCAAAGAGTCGCATGAAACTGAAGAGGATGAAATGTTTATTAATGAAAAAACTAATGACCACATTGCTCAGAAATGTTAGAATCTTTTTATGTTTTTACTTGACTGTCCCAGATTGCGGACGGATTGTGTGAAAGTCAATATGGCTAGAGAGAATGTTATTTTTACCTAAACTATCAGTTTTGGTTTTTACCAAATCGCCGAAGAATAAGAACATGTGGAGTCTTACATTTATTTGTGTGGATAGTGCGTTCTTTAATTTTCGGTATCTAGAAAAAAAACTAGTATAACAACCATTTAAACTATCGTACTTACGTCATGCTTTATGTTTTTTACCATTAGCATTGCCAGTGTTCTATGGTTTTAATATATGTATCTTTGCAGTTAGTTACTGAATGTTTAGTTTAATTTCGTCACCAAGCCCTGTTACAAAATTTCATCGAATAAGCAAATTCAAATATTTCTCAGCTCCACAGAGAGAAACCTTCTGGCTATGTACGCCATGTCCAAAAGTATAACTTTCTGCATCAAACGCCTGATCCATACGTCTAGCGAGGGTCACTTTAGGTGTAATTTGCGGTGCTTAGCTATTAAGTCATTGGCTGAAACGATTGTCGGCATAATGTCTGTCTGACTATCGGACTTACACAAGAACATAAAAAAATGTTTGATCAAGTTTTTCTAGTCCTGTTCCCATTCGGTTTTTATTATTTTTGAGACTACATATTATAAAAAAATAAATCATACTTACTAACGATTGATAAAATGTATACAGCAAACAAGAAATAAACATAAAATACAAGTCTTTCGACTGATCAAATGGTTCTTACCAAATCTCGATATATGTACGTACATGTGTTTTCCGAACGATTTGTAGATGATCTGATAATGGGGCCGGCGAGACTGGACAGAACTCCTTAACAGTATATAGCAGCTACCTCGTGTTTGGGTTTATTTCATTTGTACTGGTGGACTTTGGTTTGGTTTACTTAACGCTAAATTATGGCAGGCACGACACTATTTTTGGCGATTGTAGAATAAGACCATAATGAGTAAAAAGACCGTATTCCGTAAACGCAAGTTCATGTTTAATATCTTATCTGTTATAGGCAATAATTTGAATAGCAATGAACCTTGAAAATTACCAAGCAGGTCTTTGCAGCGTTACCTATACTTTAAATTTCATTTTGAAAGGATTTTATCTTACTTTTAGGCACGATTAGATTCTCTAAAACCTGTGTGAATCTAGGAAATGACCATTTGAAGAAAGCGCCATACAGAATTTAGTTAAGCTATCCAAAAGTTTGTAGAATGCTAGTTCTGTTTAACTCCACTATGCAACGAATATGAACGAACATATTGAATATCAGAAAGAACATTTAGGATGGCCGAAAGGCAGATTGAGTAACCTACAAAAATATCTACTTCAGAGAGTAGATGGGTATACCTATACAAGAGAAATATCTAAATAACACAGGAGTTTAAAAATTACTAAATACTTAATCGAAAAACAAATAGACCAACAAACAGACAGCATTAAAAAAATATCGTGATACTTACGCACACACAGCTTGTGTAGATTACATAATTACATGAAAATATTTGCATCGTTGACTCATTTATTAACTCAATTAGACCATAAAACCGATAAAAAATAAACCGAAATATTTCCCTTTTCTATAATTTGGAGAAGACACTTTGTTGCGGTAGTTTTAACGTAGATCTCGTTAGGTATGGATCAGGACATCAGGGTAGGCGATACTTTCCATCACGAAGAATATTTGGAACACAGGAAATCGTGGAAACCATTCTTGAGACAGGTTGGTAAAGATTCTGCTGCTTCACTGTTTTACAATCCAGAAGCCTATACGATAAATATGGTACCTATGCTTAAGAGATGTGGAAGCTAAGCAGCTTTACTTAATAGACATTAGAGCATGATAGTGTTTCCACAAGCATAACATAATGACTCTATGGAAAATACGAGTAAATTCTGCTAATAAAGAATCATTTGTTTTTCAGCTATACGTATGCACGGTATGCTCGTCATTATATTTCGTGCTGGGCCTATGTTTTGGGGCGCCAACAGTCTACGTACCACAATTGAGGAAAGAAGCAAATTCTGCATCTGAACCTTTGACGGACGACATGGCATCATGGTTGTGTAATAATTATTCAAATAATTTGTCAATATACTCAAAAAGGTTATTCGTTCAATGGTTTTAAATTTCATGCAAAGGCTCTGGTCTAACGAATTTTTTATTTTTGTTTCAGCATCCGTTTTGGGTTACTTCTCCATACCATGGGCAGTCATTCTGCCAATCCTTACTCAGTACATCGGAAGGAAGATACCGTTCTTAATAGTAACAGTGGTGACACTAATCAGCTTCATAGTTTTCTACTGCAGTACGAGTCCGATGCATCTTTTGATCAGCGAAATATTGCAAGGAGTTACACTCGCCAGTAACATGACAGTCCTCATTGTTATAATCGTGGAATACTCCTCACCTAGACTTAGGGGGATGTTTATGATGATTGAAACCTCGATTTTCTATTGGGGTGTGTGGATTGCAAACGTGACTGGAACCTTTAGCCACTGGAGGAACATCGCTATAATTGCTTTTGTATGCTGTCTGTATTCCTTGACGGCGATCATTATGCCCGAGTCACCATCATGGTTAGCTGTGAACGGGCGCTTTGAGGAATGCGCCAAAGCGCATCGCTGGCTAAATGGACATCACAAAGAATCGGAAGATGAACTTGAAAATCTCATAAAATCTCAAAAAGAATATCGAAAAAAATGTGCTGCGCGAGAAAAAACAACTTCGTGGTATAATAGACATCGAATCATCAAAGAAACAGTATCCGCTAAGGGTTTTTATCAACCACTTTTACTTTCTATGTGTGTTATGTCATTATATCATTTTTCTGGAAAATTAGTATGTACTATGTACGCTGTAGATTTGCTTAGTTCCATAACTGCTTGTGAGTCTGCATCATATACGGGAATGCTCATTTTAGATGCCGTTACAATACTCGGCATGCAAATCGGTTGTGTTTTATCAAAGTTAGTCAATAGAAGAACAATGTTGTTATCTTCATCAGCTTTAGGTATTTTTTTCTTATTTTTGATATCATTATATTTATATCTGATTAGTTTGAACGTCATAGTAGAAAATAAAATAGTTTCTATTGCGCTGTTAACGTCGTTTTCAGTTGCCATTACTTGTGGTCCGATGATAATGCCGTCCACTATCTTCGGTGAACTAATATTTCTGAGATATAAGAGTTCTTCATTGCTCATACTTACATTGTTTTCTGAACTATTAATGGCGACTGTACTCAAACTTTCGCCGCATATATTTAAAGCGCTTGCACTACACGGTGCCTTCTTGTTCTATGGTATATCAGCTTCCATTTTTGCATTTATTTTGTACAAATATTTACCAGAAACGAAAGATAAAACTCTGCAAGAAATTGAGAATTATTTCAAAGAGTCGCATGAAATGGAAGAGGATGCCAGTAAAGCGTTTATTAATGAGAAACCGGATAATTATAACACTCAGAAACGTTAGAAGATTTTTATGTTTTCGTAATTATATTTAATGGCATTTACTGTGTAAATAATAGAATGTAATTTAAGGATAATTAAAGTTGTTTACAATGTTTCTTTGTTGTTGTTATTTCCTATGTTTATTAAAGTTGATTCAATTTGAGAGAAATGTGTTTTCACGTGTTATGAGTTTCGGTATTGTTTTTAATTGATATTATTAATATTTATGAACATTTTTATTAAACATTCAGTGCATAACTCTGATAGATAACTACGTTTAATCCAGATTAATGTTAGTGACGTTGTTTAAATGACTGTTTCGACTGTTTCAACAATTTTGAGTTATCCAATAAACTCTGGCGAAGTTTCGTCTCTCCGGTAAATAGGTCAAGCTGGGACTGAGCCAGACTTTTAAGTTGAAGTACAGTGAAGATAACCGATTCACCAAAGCCACAATTAAGTACCTTTTGCCCCGCTACCCCTTGTCGCGCGGGTCGACTGAGCAATGGCTGAAATTTTGAGATTCACTGACGCTAAATACTCAACTGCATCTTTGTCTTTCAGAGTACTTTGATCCGATTGATTTGTTTATAGTCGAAATGACTTTGATCTAATATTGATGGTACTTTAAGTTAATACTGCAGTATTATTGCAGTTTTTTTTAGCTTTATTTATGAAAATTGTAATCGTTTTAGTAGGTATTATGCAGAGAATTCAGGAAGTGCAACAAACAGTTAAAGAAACCAGTTAGAAATGAAATGGGAATAGTACATAAATAGAATGTGACAGTTGCCAAGCGGTCGACTGTTCAGTTGACTCCTCTTTGCGCGGGAACGTTGTTTGTCTTTTATTCGGAGATCTGTGGAGAAACGGTCTTAAAAAGTTCTTTTGAGAAAAAATTGTTTTATATCTTCAGACCTAGTTTTAGGTAACGTCAAAGGGTGTTCTAGTACCTTCCAGAAATATCTATTGAGTCGTTTTAAAATTAAATTTCTTTAAAAAAATCTCGAAAATGGGACATTGAACACGGGACCAAAAGCACAAAAGATTACTAATTGTAAAGAAAATTTTACGTTAGTCACAGTTTCGCGTGACTTTGTTATCAAAATTGCACGTAGCGTGTAATCCTATCAGTATTTTAATCTCAAACGATTCAGTATAACAGGGTATATTTTTAACTGTTTTTGCAAAGGTAATAAGTACGTAATTGATAAATACAACAGCTTTGCTAAATTAAAATTTTCTATACCTTTCAAAACCTACTTAATACTTATCGCCTACTATTTACAAAAAATGTTGACGTCAAAAGTAAACTATTAAGTTGATATTAGTTTAAGTAGATAAGGGCTTTTCCCGCCACATTTCAGCGCCATTGCTAATCTTGAATGATTAGCTTCACTTTCAGCCAAAAAAGTTTTCTTATCTCGTCCAATCAGCGGGCCGACTTTAATTTACGAAAAGACGAAATCAGCGAATTTTTAAAATACTTACCTTGTGATTTTTGGGAACCAATTTACTATATTACATACACTAGGTATAGAGGATATTATGTAGGAGAGTTCATATTAAATTCCATGCCACGATCAAAACACTGATGTTGAAAAAAGGAGTTTTCAATTTTCTAGAAAATCTGCAGGGACTTAAATAAACATAGCGAAAACTGTAATCAATTAATAAGTTCCTTGTTAGTGCTAGTTCAGGAAAGCACTGATAAACAATAATAAAATTAATTGAAAACATACAATACTTAATAAATAAATATTGAAGCGAATAAAGCTCACAACTACAAAACAAATAGATAAATAATTTCTGAGTAAAGAATAATTTGCGCTGAGCAATATTATGTAATGATTGTAGGTGCAAGGGTACTGAAAAATATAATACCTACAACTAGCTTCAGGCTTTACCCTCTTCCCGGTGGAACTACATATGTAGCTACTTTCCGAAACCGGATAGGACGTAACATGTTATTCTGATGTATGTATAAGCTAGGGATATGTATGCCTACATTGATGTGACGTCAAGTTCATCGAAATCCATTCAGCAGTTGGCACGTGAAAACGTGAGAAACACACTCACAAACTTTCGTCTTTATAATATTGGTTGATAGAAGTTCAAGGTATGAGTTTAAAAGAATATTTAAACAGATGCTAACTAACATTTAAATGAGGCCTTGTATCTATTTAATAATTAATAAAACCAACCAAAAAGATAAACAAATTCATATTTACTGTTTAACATTGTATAAAATGCCATTGAAGTGTATCTAACGGTTTATTGACACATACCTACACTAGTATTGTTTTAGCAGCTATACAAAATAAGCAAATTATTTACAAAATAACCCTGACATGACAATTTTTTCCAATAAGTGCGTACACAAGTGGTCATTACAAAGGAACACTTATAAGTATCTACGTCATTGACAAGCGTTGTTTCAGAATTGTGAAAGACCATAGATAACAAAATGACTAGCGGAAGTGCCATAAGTAGCGCGCCAAATCGCAGGTGTTCGAGAGACGAGGAACGTTACTGTCTCCGCCCTTATACGCCTTCTTTGGATCCACTCATTTTTTGTAATACCAAAAAATCGTTGACAGATGTCTCAAGTTCGTTGAACAAGGAAGGAACATGAACACCTAGTTTATTCAGTCGTAACTGATAGTTTTGGACGTTTTGGACGTGGCGTTTTGGACGCCTGACCTACCTGCATGTCGTATCTTCGCTCATCTTTCCTTCCTCCGTGTATAAGATATCTCTTTGCCGTGGTTCCGTAGCAATAGAAGTAAACATTATACCTCTTGTATAGTCTTTATGTCGGTATCCTGCTATTGTCATCTTAGTATTGATTTTCAAGGTTCAGTTGTGCGAAGTCGATACAATCATTCAGTTTTTCAGTGTGATCTACTTACATTTCAATATATTGTTTGTAAGTTGTAAAGATTTTTTATCTCACGGGTGAACATAACAGTTGCATGCACATTGTCTTCTCCCGGAAATTAGCTAACCTATTCAAGGTACGATGAAAAAAAAAACATCTCATGAAGTCTCGTGTTTAGATTGTCTATGTCTAGAAACTACTTCTTAACATTTAACTGCCCAAACTACATCAAGAAGAGGCCAATAGACAGCCACATCATGAAAAAAATTCGAGTAGTTCATAAAGTGAGCAAAATCCACGATATGGTACGACACACCTATTATGATCTGATTGCAAACTGCGAGGGTATAATGCAGTCAGCGTTGATGAACTCGACGTGCAACACAATGCATCTTCATGAAAGCCCCTAATGAGACGGATTCGGTTTTAGTCTTTATCTACAGACTCGAAGAGTTTGTTATAACGCTAATGTGAGCGTACTAACTTTTAATAGAGACGTTGCTAGGTGATGTTGAGCAAATATCAATTTCTTTTTGAAGTTGGAAAATAGAAGATAAAACAGGAACGGTAAAATGGCTCCAACAAAAGTGATATAAGAACCAAGAAAACCAAGAGCTAGAATTGTATAGTGCTGGATGAAAATTAAGCAGCGCCTACATAAATTATTAGTCACACGTTTGCAGAGGTTAATAAACTGACAACGGTAATAATGGAAAATGGCGACATTTTTCACTTGAAATCCTTTTTGATCAACTATAAGTTTTTTTAACCTTTATAATGTTTAAAGTTTTGTTATACTTTAATGTGTAAACCATTGGTTTTCAAAAACAAATAAAATTTAATTAATGTTCCTGGTATACATTATGATTTAATACTGTGATTCTCAACGATATTTATCTGTGAAACTTGTATCACTGACCCACAGAAAACCACCGCTGTGCCGCGGTCTGCGGTACACTATAGTGGATTGGATAAAAACATATCTGTAATGAATGAATTTACTGATGAAAAACCAACTAAATAACTATATTTTGTAAACATCTGATATATTAATTTATACTTATATACCATTATTATGTACTTATAATACGGTAGCTTACTTATATTACGATACCAAAATAGTTTTGGCCTTTTTGAGAATGTTCTCCGAACAAAAAAGTATACCCAGGATGGAGTGGTCTATTCTTACATTTGATAGATTTTCGATACAATAAAGATTATTGCGTATTATTCGGTATGTCTATGTTTGCATGCCACTGATTTGTATTAATAGTTACGCAAACATAGATTCATCTATAAGTTTCGTCGCTATACCAAAGTAGTATTTTAATTTTGATTGGAGCAAAATCTTTTCAAATAAATGGCTTCCTTGACTGATTTATAGATTGATAGTACCTTTTAAGTCTAGAAATCAGGTATAATTGAATCAAAAGTCCTTTTGACCGGTAAATAAATTACGTCCTTATTTAGATTGAGGAAGCCTCATATACTATTTAGGTAGACTATTCCGAGTGTTCAAATATTTTTCTTTATGACTGAAATTATATGTTGGCGTGGTAACTTAATAATTTAGGCCGTCCGCAAGCTACATGCGATGTCCTAATTATAGTTCTATTTATTTATTTGTGGTGTGCAGCTATTTGCAGCGGCGTCTTCTGTTGAATATATTTGTGGTTGAATTGTTTCGGCACGCCTACGGTTCGTTCCACAAATTAGGAGGGAACAGATACTTTGCTCGACCTCCGCAAAGATGGGGTCATGGTTCCGCTAAAGTTATTTGTTTACGTAGCGGTTCATAATTATTCTATAGATCCATAATGATTAACAGGCTTTAGAGCGTTAGTTGAATTACAAAGTTACCATTAACCTGTAATGTGTATTTATCAAAAATCAATCGATCTTAGTGGCACGTGTATATCACCAGGTGACTACCAGGTAACCAAGGAGAACATCAGTAGTGTTTATCGCTTCCTAGGTGTAAATTCTTGATGGCTATTATGTAGTAGTAGTGTATCGTAGTCTTGGGAATAATAATTCTGCCTCGAGATCTCATATGCAGCAATATTTTTTAACCGAAATATTTTAATGCGTTAGTCATCATCCGAACAGGCTTAGTGATAGTATAATGTTATGTAAAAGGAAATTCCATAGTGACATAAGATTATAACCGTAGAATGAAATGGGGTCAATTGAAACAACAGCTGGTCCCAGTAATTTGCCACATTGCCTCTTAGGGAGATACAATTAGTTGAAATAATAGGCAAGAGGCAATTTCAGTGCATTTGCTCAACAACTCCGGGTTAGTTAGTTTGTTACGCGACAAAAAGTAAACTAGAGGAGAATAAAATGCAAATTGTACTTAAATAAACTTATTTCCTTTGCAGTTTCCGTGCAGGGCAGCATTACCTCGGAGTCTTCGTTGTACCTACCAGTAGTTTTGTGGTTTGTAGAAGTAATTCAGTTTTAATCGAAGGTGTACCTAAACACCTAAATAACCGTAACCGTAGGTATAATACATAATTTCTTTTGAGCTAATTGACAATAAATAAATGATAGACAATTAACAGCAAACTATTAACGATGTAGCTAAACTACTGTGTGCGCTTTGTATAAATATTTGAGGTGAACAAATAATTGAAGATCTACCCAAAGATAGTTCGTCCGTGTCTTTTTGTGTATAGCCTCTAAAAATAGAGTAGGATAAAGTTCCAAACATTTTAGTCACATTAAATACTTGTTATATCCATAGGTTTTGCCCAAGACACTTCCCCATACGATTAAAAAAATATATGTCACCAATACCTTCTCACAGTGAAAGAACATCGCTATTATCGTGCCTGTGAATTCACAGCTGATCTTTACCCTGAATCGCCTTTCTGGTTGGCTATGAAAGGACGATTCGATGGGTGGCGTGGGGTCACATCAATGGTTGAAAGGCTTCGACAAAGACTCCGCGAATGAACTCGTAAATCTTATAAATTTTCAGAGGTACGTACGCCATGGGAAAAACGTAGAAACAATATACCTAAGTGAGTTGTGGGATTGTACTGTCATATCTACTTATTTCCCACAAAGAGACTTCTGTGTATCATGAAGATTTATGTAAAAATACAACAATGAAATATTGAGCTTGTCGCTTTTATGGTTTATCATAAAAAAGCAATTATTTACGTTTTTTTGGACTGATGTTAAATAGTATTTTGTGGTGTACCTAATGGAAACAATAATACAAAATAACAACAGCGTTCTTAAGCACTAGTTTAGTAAGAGGATCCAACTGGCCCTTAGTACACGTACATTTATATCCAGCAGTAAACAAGAGCTTTGAAAGATTGTAAAGTTGCAGGATAAATGTAGGAAGCGACATAAACACTACATAACTTGGGCGGAAGACACTCGTTGCTCCTCAAGTTTCCTTTCACACTGTGTTCAACACAGAAACATTTTTGTAACAAATTTTTGTGGATGTTTCCAGAACGTACCTAACAGAATTTGTTACTCATTATACCGTCCAATGCAAGTGGACTGTCTACGTTTAAAAGAATCGTTTATGTTTCTTGTAGGTATACATTTTAAAGACGATGAAGAAAATAAAAAAATAGCACTGGCACATGTGGCTTTAGAAAACGATTTCGGCGGGAAATTAGTTTAATATAATATTAAAATATCTGGTAAAGTATTATTTTGTTACTTTTGAAGAGCATCCGTGTTTCATGTAGGTATAATAATATACATTTTAACCCTATATCAGTGAAAGATATGATGGTGAAAATAACCTAAAAATACAGAATGTTGTTGGTAACGGCCGCTTTAGAAAGCGGTTTCGGTGGGAAACTAGTTTAATATAATATTAAAATATCTCGTCAAGTATTCTTTTGTTTGCCTTTAATTAACGACAAGAGGAAAATTTATCATAAGCAGCTTCGCAAAGTGATCGATTATTACCACAAAGTTATATTTTAATAAGCTAAAGAGTTTTTATAGTGTAGGTTGTATTCATGTTCATAGTTAAGAGACTTATTTTAAGACAAGTTTTGTGTAATTAATGTAATGATTTTACTTATTGACTGCCATCGTATTTAGTATTTAGTGAGATTCTCTCGGAAGTGAAGTCTCGAATTACAAACTTATATGCGGTAGATACTTACCTAGCTGTAATCGTGGATAAGAGAATGTAGTTATGTCAAACAGACACGTCCAGCTTAGGTTTTGGGAAAAAAATAGCAGCTGCAAATGTTTTTTTTTTAAAGACGAACTATTCCTTGTACCACACGAAGTTGCTTCGTAACAACCATTACACAATGTAGTATTCGGAACATTTTCAGTTCACTAACGATGCGCCAGCGAATCCGTTATCATCAATTTGTCGAGCTAGCCGACTGTGACAACTGACAGATAAAATGCAGTCTCTCAGTTTAAGGGGCTCCTGTGATTTATTGATGAGATCTCGTCGACTTTGCGACCCCCGCCCGTTGGACTGTCAAACTAAACCACTAGTCCACGAACGCAGGCTTACCTAGATAGTTCCTAATATCGATCACTGGAACGTCGCGGAGTGATTCGGAACGCGGAATAACATTAGCAATTTGAACGGGCACTCACTGGAATCATTTGGTGATTGGAAAAGTGCCGCTGTAACCGAATCAGGTAGACAAGGAAATAACTTTTGCTGCTGTGAGTTCGAAACTAGCTATTATAAGAGGACATTCGTTTTGACATTTAAGATGAAAGCAAAAACCTAACACACATATCAGTTTTTAATTGTAAACCAAAAATGATCGTAGATCTAAGTATAGAACCTAAGTATGTAGATTGTTGAAAACAAATCAAAAATGTTACAAGCGTAGATATAAACTATTTACTAAAAAAACTTTATATTTGGCAATTAACTGATTGCTCATACAGTTCCATATATTTTCACTAAATCCTACCGATTATTCAGTTCTAAACGCTTACCGTCATAAAGTAATCAGCCCGAGTCATCAGATTGTCGAACAATACAACGCGCCGCTCGGTTCGCACAATCATTGTGAAACCAATTCATCAGCATGCCATAACAAATTTAAATTCTCAATCATGGAAAATTGCACATTCACTCGATTCTCCCCACTTTATAGGTCGAGAGGCAGAGTAAACAACTGCCGAGCAAACAAATAAAAAAAATAAAAATGCTACCGTAATGAAAACACAGCGTAATCATTTTACGAAAACATTTTCATATCACAGAACACTAAATGTATTCGCAATAATACATTTTTATTGGGGATGCAACTATTTGTCTAAAACATACCTACTTGGAACACAGCACACACATTCCAATATATTCAGGTGAACGTATTGAAATATATGTGTTTTATATTGCAGCAAAGTGTTTGCTACAATATGAAATATTTGCTAGCCCGCCGGGGTTATGTAGTTTTAGCCATGTTTACAAACCGTATAAAAGAAAAATGTGCTTGGCTGTAGGTCCGGGCATAAGCAATGGCTATACAAAAATAAAACTAATAACTCCAAGCAGCACACGTCTAATAATGAACTATTCGTCTCCAATTAAAATTCAAAATAAAACCTCAGCTACTATAATTAGAGCATATTCAATAATAAATTATAGCCGTTTATAGCAGAGTTATAGACATTACAGTCATACATTTACATGTGGCGTGGCGTTATCGAGTGAGTAATCAGTTTATAACGTCTAAATAAGCGGCGGGGGCCGACACTACGTTATTTACTACTATGCAAATGGCCGCGTAAAATTCACCAGTAAATCTCGAGCGTGCCGTGGTTCAGAGACAACCAGCCTATTAGCACCCGATTCCGTGTAGGTTCTGCACACAAGCGCTGATTGGAAATGTAAAAGGACCGTTGTTGCTTGCTGGAGGTAATGGAATATTCCAGTATGGGTTTCCAATCGATTTCTCATATTATCGTTTGGAGATGCCGAGTGAGAACGGTCTTCAGTTTTGCAACTACGTGTGCATTTACACAAAGTTGTTTTAAATGGTCCGAACCACATTTGCATATCATTAAAGTAACCTACTAAATAGACCACCGGTGTATAAGAACGTAAACATCGACTACGTAATTTAGTTTGCTAGAAGCAAACATCGAGAAATTATTTTCAAGGTAAATAATTATAATTTAGAGCTCAAATAGTACTACAAAGTAATGAAATAAGCGAGGTATAATTACATTTTATCATATTTCAAGTTCATGTTTATTTGAACTTAAGTGGTTTATTTTGTAAACAGGTGTTCCCCGTGGCTCCACCCACTTCCCGCACCCGGATAAAAAGTGGCGTGTGCCCTTTCTTAGACTTTATTATCTGTGTGTACCTTAAATCGGTTTAGTAGAGCGGCAGAAAAACAGAGTTACGCATTTATAATGTTGGTAAGGATTATCATTTTGAAAATAAGAAATTAGATAGTAAACTGTTTCTTTTGCTAAAACGTTGCGCTTGTGGTTTGAAATTACCAACCTACTTGCTTTATGTTATTGGAGGAAAAGCTCGGTGCTGTTATGATGCGTGTTGAAAAATATAGAGATGTAAGTATAAGGTTAGCAATATCGTCATGTGCGCTATTTAAAAGCTTGCAGTTGGTCACACGGAGTACCTACTAGTTTCTGTATATTGCAATGACCGGTGAAACGAATGGACTATGTACATTGTATGTATACATACGTTTGGGACACAAAAATGTTCTCGGCTATGTTGTTTGTTTATCGCCCACTCTCTTGTTTATAAAAGTCTGTATTCCACTTTCAGGCCTCTATATTTTCCATTGGTTATTTCAAACATTTCAAAATAAACAAAGTCACCTAAAGTTCTAAATAAAGATTTGGCCTAAAAACTTTTTAATCTGATAAAGTTCACTCAACAATATTATAAACAATGAAAGCGATTGCAAAATAAAATAAGGATTAAGGCGGGAAATTGATGAAAAGATTCCTTCAAAAGTCATTTAATAGAATGATAGACTTTCTTGTTCCGTTCGTACCTTCTCTAATATCTTTACAATAGCCTCTGATTAATGACTAATAAGACTTTTCAGAAATATGCTTGTACGCGAAAACATATTTTTCATAATATCATTGCCAATTTTTTTAGAATTGGTCACTTTTTGGAACTGAAATGATGCATTTTTTTATTTAAGTTTGCTTTTTTGTTTTTTAAGTCACAAATATATTTCTTCCTGTCTGAAAACTGAAACTGTGTCCCAGCCAACTGAAATCGTAAAATAAGTGGTTTCATGAAACCGCCAATTGAATATATGTTACCTACTGCAATGTTATTAAATAATCATACTATAAATTGTATTTCGGTGCGAATTCTGTTAGGACACTAATTACGCATTGCTGCCAAAATTATAATTAGAGTTGACCATTATAATTACTGAATTGCATATTAGCACAGGATTAGTAAAATTTCAATTGATTTCTGATTTCAATACCTTGCTTTTTGTAGTTTTGCTGCAATCATTAATAGGTAAATCTCTGTCGTGTAAAACGAATGTACAGTATCATAAACATTTGGTCAAAGAGAGCTTTGAATTTCGTGCTTTAAACAACGATTACTTTCCGATACAAGTGATCGCCTTTAACACAGAGATTATCTTTGAATATTGCGGTTTGAATAGTCATTGTAATGTTAGCCGTGTTGGTAAACGGATTAATAGCGAACACAGCGCTCGATATCTATGAAGCTAGCGCTCAGGAGTCGGATTATAAGCTGATACAGATGCCGAATATTCTAGTCACGCTGGCCAACATCAAGATATTCCTAGCTCCTCGATAGTTTACTGTAGCCAGGAATTCTTGTAAAATAAACTATCCTACCTTAACTAATATATCTCTATTAAAGTCTAGGCTCGTCTATGAAATATTTGAATTTAATTAAATTACTGTAGCAGCCTGCTACTCTGGCCTACATTCGCATGAACGAAATAAAAGTAAACGTTAAATTGAAACTATATTTATATTGACAAACATTTAAAAATGATTTCATCGCGCAACTTAATCCTCACATAATTGGTGCGCCATTTGACATTTTTATAGTTTACAGGTAAATAAGGTGTTGAAATAATAAATAGCATACGCAAAAGGGCAATTTAATCGTTCACGTAAATTATTTATTGCGTGTTGTTAAATTTTACTGAAGCGTGAATTTATTTTATTTTTAAGCACACATTACGTACGGGTATGGGGTAGGAATGGGACAAATGGGCAAAGTTTGATGGCCCTAGGGAAAACAGAGCTTGCCCTGGGCCCACTCTTTTTGTGGGTGTCACCAAATCCGAACCAATGAAAGGAAAAAAAGTGCAAGTCGTTTAATTACGTAAGTGTACGATCATTCATCTGGATCAAAACTTTACATAGTAAAAATGACCTTGAGCCAATCGTTACACGTGTGTTTACTGGTTTTTGGTAAGAGTAGGTATGCCATCCCTTTCCTATATTGGGCACGGTAATTATAGAGGAATCAGGAAACACGATTATGTTATTATTTTTCCATTGAAGGTTATATTTGGCCGTAACCTTTAACGAGGGGGATTCATGGTAAAATGGTTCAGGATTATGAAACTAAAAGTGGGTTTTTCAAAACCGTATCCAAAAATATTTGGAGGCGTAACATTACTTTTTGGAAGAGTTCATCAATTAAATTGAAGGTAAAAAATTAAAATACATCGGGGTCAGCATACATACCTAACTGCTCACCTCCTGAAGGTTGAAAAATCTGATCACATTATTAATTTAATTCAAACCGTTCTCATTGGCCTCTCAAAAAATATATTCGATATCGATACTGTAAATAATTTAACAGTGATAATATTTTACGTGATATCAATTTTATTTTAAACAGTGAGGAGTCTCGGTAAAAAATCGAAAAGCTCGTCAACTAGGCTGGTTGTAAATTAAATTTTTCACTTAATATTTTCATATTAAACTGTGAAGTGAAACACACGGGTAGTTTATGTACCTGTATATACATCGCCGGCTGGTTTCCACGGTGAAACTTAATTTTCACGCGGTCGTACCGGAACACTGCATGTGTTTGTAAACACGTAATAAAAGAAAGGTTTTTATTGCACGGCCAACACGGGAAAGTGCATTAGTTGGTCGTTCTATCCAAAATAAATTACTAAATTGCTCGCCCTTTCTACCTGCGGCACAGTTAAGATTAGTAAGTACAGAAAATTAAAATAAATTCCGCACTAATCGGCGAACCGGTATCCAAGTACCTATCTCATGAATATTATTTTAAACGTGATTACAGTAAAAGCTAGCGAGCAGTCGGTTTCAATTCATAATTTGTGGTAGGGTGTAATGTTAATAAAAGCCGATATTTCCTGGGATGCAGCAGCTGGGAGTTGCGCGTATCCAAATGAAAGAGAGCTTTGATACATGTATTCCTGTAACTGCACTGCGGCATCGGTCTAAAGCAAAAAAATCTAGCAACGTGAGAGCCCACTGTTTCCCATTACCCTAATGGAGTTACTTTTCTGTTATATTTTAGTCACAAAATTTTAGAGGGTTGCGGCTTTTTGGTAAGCGATATGAATAAAATTTTGACAGCCATAGTTTACTCTAAAATAAATGACACTATTCGAGTACAAAGCGATATCTGTTCGAAAACGTATATTTCATACCGAGTGAAATTAAATTTTCATAAAATACACGTTGCCACTCCACTGTCAGAGAACTAACGAAAATGATTTATATTGTGTGACGACGGAAGGTGCAAGGAAAAGCAATAAATTTGAACCTAATTACTGCCAGGTGTCAGAGGCAAGCCGCAATGCCTGAACAACTTTACCCCATAAGTCAGCCGCGATCGAGATGAACGAACCACGCAATTATTCACACAAGTGCGCAATTAAACCAGATGCTTCTTATTATTACTGTGTTTAAGCATAGTTGCTACTAACTGTTCTAATTTGCTACATTAATCAACATGTTGGTCTTTTGGGACGGAATAAAAGCAACAAAATGGCTTGCTCCTAAAACAGTCAACTAAAAAGTAGAAATCGGGGCCTCAGCATTTTCATTGATAGCTCAACGAATGGGAAGGTGACGTTAATCATGCTGTCAGACTTGATTAAATCTGAAATACGAGCCGCGGCGGCATCTATTGAGACAAGTAAATAAATAGCCGGCTTCAAAGTTGTCGCAATGTGCTAACGGGCCAAATATATCTTTAACTGGGACCAAAAGCGTCCCCACCTTGGAAACAAAAGAAATACAAACGACCGCCCTGGCGTGAAATTAATTCAAAGCGATGGGTCGACGAAATTGTATACAAAGGTAAGCGAAAAATAAAAGCGAAAGAGCCGAACCAATTTCCAAGGTCTTCTTTAGCAGCCATTGTGGCCTTTATCTGAGTGAAGACCGCAATTGTTGTCATCAAATTGTCTATGCCTCCACTTCACGACCTTAATACTCTGCCCCAGCGGAGGATCAAGCACAAACTCTTACATTATGAGAGCGACCGATTTCGTATCAATTATGAATTCAATTTATTTCATTTAAAAGTAGAACAGTGGCCAACGAAATTGCCGAGCTTTACGAATACCCAACAGAATATTTGTTAAAAAATAGCAACTTAGCCATCCATAAATTTTTATGTCAGGTACATCAATAACGTTTGCAGCTTAATATATGGAGAGTAAAAATATTATAGATATTGTCTTTTCACTGACGCGTTAAATTCGTGAGTGATGCGCAAGTATTTACTGTTCTGGACGCCTGCTGGTGACATAAATGTTGATAACAGCAGTTAAATCGGGATAATAAAGAAATAAAAGTAAAACATAATAGGTCATTACGGGTGCTATCCAATGGCACGCGGTCGTATGCACCTTGTTACGTTCTCACGGGCTCTCTGACCGAACGTATTTCGAAAAGCTCAACGTCCCCACTTTCCTCGAACCCTTTTAAGACATTTAATGGAGAAAGTGAAACGGGATATCCTCGATAAAATAAATGGGTAAATAATTAAGTAATAAATACAATCAACGCCATCGTTTAATGCCCTTAAACTATTTAAACTTAACAAATGTTCGTCTTAGTATTATCCATTTGATTAATTGTCCTTTATAGAAAATGTTGTGCAAGTCACAATATGCGACGTCGCATGTACCTCTATTTTACTGGCGCATAAATCGTAATATTTTCTCAAACAAAATAAAATCAGTTATCGAATCGTTTGTTTATCTGTCAGCAGGTGTAGGCTCACAGGTAAATGATGTGGAAGGTGGAACGTACGTGAATAGCTTGCCAAAGTATATCGAATAATACGAGTACTTTCAGCGATACCTACCTATTGATACTCCCTTTGCTCAGTTTTAAAGACGTTTTGATCTGATAATTTACTTACACAAACTTAAACAAGATAAAGCAGGGAAAATTACTTAAGTAAATACAGAATGAGACACTGACAGAATTTATTATTGAGTTGTTTGTCCTCAAAGGCAAAAATAGTAGGTATTTTATTATCGCCCTATCATAATAATTTAGAGGTTCGTAAGGGTACCTTCATTTCACACTCCCGTAAATCACGTTTTTGTTTGTTGGTGGCAGTCCTTTGTTTTGGACGAGGAATAGCCGGAGCAGTGTCTATGTAGATATTTGTCTATTATTTCACGTACACATACGTCTACGTAGGCTTCGTTTAAATTGTACGGTAGGTTATTATTACATATCGCTGGTTAATGACACAGTTCGTATCGTTGTTGTAAAGAGTGTTCTATGTTCATGTTGATATGATTACACAATTCAAGTTGAGTAAACAAGAGGAATGTAAGGCTACGTGTATTGTTCTACTTTCCGTGGAAATTAGGTAACATTTTATTTTAAACTGACTATGGAGTAGCCGAAATTGTGTCAGATTTCATGAAATTTATATCAACGTTGTATTTTGTTGTTGTTTTCCGGTATTTGGCGATTACATTTATGTGTCTTTAATTTATTTTATGGTTCGCCTGAGGTAAGTAGAACTTCCCTTACGTGTGTCTGTTTCGGTCTGCAGGGAGCCTTTTGTTTTTGCAGTGAGATGCTGGTACGTTCATTTATGTATTAGCTTTAGTTATGAACATACGAGATATTTCTGAGCTACACACGATATCACTATTTATCTGAGGGAACTATTTATTACACAAGAATTTAAAATTTATGGCATACTCCCTTTGCATAGTTATCAACTTTATGTTTCAAAGTGAACGTTTATAATTTTATTATTTAGCCTAACTTTATAAAACCAGCGTGAGTAGGTCGAAACTTTAAAAGCAAAAACATTTATTGCCCACAATTTTTAGGAAAATAATTTTCTCAGTAAAAGCAGGTGAGTTGTATTTTACTTTTATAACACGTACGTACTTTCATAATGAACTCCGGGCGTGTGTCGCTAATGCCCTGAAAACTGCTGTACGTAGTGCCAAGTATTTAAGAAGACGACCGACTTACCTTGAGGCTACGTAAGTAATAAGAGTACCTATAGGTTTATATCACTATACCTATGTCGGTAGTTAGTGAGTCTTTGTTTATATTTAATTATATCTTGGTCAAAATATTTATTAAAATTAAACAGAGTTCCCCTTTTTTTATTTGCTTTAAAACATTATCAGCCTTTTTTTATCATCCCACTGAAAGACACAGGCCACTACTCAGACTTAGAAGGAGGTTTAAAATGTGTGTTTCAAATAATTGCTAAAATACAACGTGCAGTACTACGAGAAATAACTCATTAGTTACCGCTTACTACCTGCGGGAAGACATGGGTCTGTTCGTAATTACAAAGCAGCATATATAATGTATAAAGGGACTTCATACGGGAGTTAATACAAACACGGTTACCTCCGTACTTACCTCCTTCAGAATTTTTCAGCGCCCACACATGCCACAGCTTAAAGCTATTAATCATGTTGATAGCAAAATTAAGTCATAATCCGCAAATTCGAATTTGTCTGACACAGCTGTCGGATGATAATCCTGAATTACGCAAGTCGCTCGGTAAATTTATTTTTAATGCAAATAAATACAGATTCGTCGCACCTGCCTGTCTAGATGTAGCGAATAATTAAGCAAAACATGAAGCGAAATAATACAAATTACTTTGAGACTTAACTCGACTTTATTTTACGAGAATACATTATCTACTCTAAGCGGATTACTTGACAATCTTGACATACTATTACTCAGGCGTAAATTAATACTTGGGTTGTGTTTTGTTATTTCTTGCGCGAGTGTAAAATTTTACAGCGATTAGGTGTTTCTGGGAATTTTCAGTGACGTGTTTAGGCTACTGGCATATTGAATATTTGCATGAGTTGGGTCTTAAATGGGTTATAATTATTGGTTAGAACAGTTAATTTATAACTGGTCTTAAAGCCACGTCGGCTAAATGTCTAATTAAGGTTTATTTTTTTGTTGGCCATAATTAGACTTATTGAATCGGTTAGTTTATTTATTGGCAACTTTAGCACTTTATTAGACAGGGTATGAGCGGTTCAAGCTAGAATTCTGTGTGTTTTAGCAGTAAGAAGTTCCATTTATGCAAGTTTTCCACGGAGCATGTTTTTGTTATTCAAGCAAGACTAGTGAAGCAAGGGTGTAAATCTTGTAAGTTTGTAGGAGCGTACTGTGTTGCGTCGCGTAGTTAGAGGATGGCTTGGGTCAAGTGCCTGCAACATTTGGCTATCGTGTAGCGCGAAGCGCATAACGTTAAACATAATGTAGGTTAAACTTGTGGAAGAGGTTTCTAAGGCGCTTTTTGCAGCGAAATGCCTGAAGAACACACGTTAAATGCAAACCAGTATTTTACTCCGAAATGGTTTACCTTATTTCACCTTACATTATGTATGCTTATTTTTGTAGATCAATTTGAATACTAACAACATTATTAATGTACGTATGTTTCGATATGTAAAACAAAAGGAGCGATACAAAAATGGCACAGGAAGAGAACAATTTTCAAAAATACAGGGCGGATTTTGCTTCGATTTTTACCGACACTTACAGCCATTGGAAAAGTTTCACTGTAATAATTCTACACGTGCAAAGCTACTGGCAGACCACTCCCATTCTTTTATTTGTTATCTGAGGGAATAGTGTGTTCTGCGAAACCAAGCATCAGTTGCGAAATATTCCTCGAAGTTCAATATTAAAGCGATCACCAGTAAGAATAACAGAAGCTGTATAATACCAACATGATTGAAGTCTAGGATTGCGTACAGAAAACTATTGTACAGCTAATAATAGTTTTGTATTGTGCCTCTCTTTATCTGAGCATTTTATCGCCTGTTCACAAAATAGTATAAGATAACAGATTTTCTTTCTTGAAGACGGGAGATGCCGCAATAATATTCAGAAGAAATATAATCTTGGAATTGTCTGGAGCGGTGTTGTTTTCTCAGAAATATCTCGTCGTGATTGCAAACGGCTCGAGGTCGTAATTGCTTCTTCCGCCTCTTGACATCATTATCTTTGCCATTATGCACCGAGCTAAGCTGCGACGGCGCTACCGCTTCCACAAACCTTCCATAAATTTATTATTGTACTTAAAATTTAATCTTGCTCCTTGTGCCACCGATATTCGGGTCAATTTTGTTGATGTATGACTTGAGATACTTTAGTCCGGCTTTGTGGTGGTAAAGTTTGCTTTCTGCACTTTTTGAATGGATACTCGTGTAAGACATTTAAATTTACTTGTATAATTTAATAGAATGTCGTAATTGGAGTTATGAACAGGCAACTAATGAAGAAGAAGCACCTAATACAAGTACATTGAACAGAACAAAAAGTTATTCTTGGATAATAATAGAATCAATCTTTGCTGACAATGGACATAATTTCTAATACTTCATTTAAATACGATTTATTATTGTTTGTGACTAAAACGTTTCAACAATCCTACCTTCAGCGACTATTACAATATCCATTGGGCGATGTAAGTAAAAGCTTTTTTGACGCGTCGATTTATCACAAAACCACTGATTAATCACCGAACGTTCGATTTTTTTATTCAGCGCCTGTACAACATTAGAAAATTGAATGAAATCGTTTGAAGAGAGATTTTCCTCTTATTCCTAACAATACAAAATATAGAAAGATATTAATAGGGGTTTCTCATATCGTAGGCGGATATCTCGTAAGAAAGCAGGAGGCGTACGCACATGTATTATTACCGGAACGTGTACCATAGTAACTGTTAGATATGAGAATACAAGCCTATAGACTCGAGACGAGTTATCTCGAAACCATTTGTGCAGTCGCTTTCAGTCTCGTACGAAGCTAGTTATTATTTCTAGCGCTCGCGTGATTTGTTCAAGCACTGTTAGATTAATACAGCCATTGTGAGGGCGAGGAGCTTTATCTTCGTGAACGAGCTAATGTCAGATACCGAGAGTATGAAACCTATCCCAGATTTAAGCAAGAAAAATTAGGTTATATTGAGATAAATTGTGCATCTGTTTGCGGAAGTGATCGTAAAAATTGTGCTGTATCAGTGTGAGATAAAATTGGCACGATGCGAAACAGTCATAAATATCAGGCGCAGGCGTCGCGTAATATCGATGTTATTGCGAACAAAGAACATTGCTCGTTCATAGATAAATCAGTTTTAAATTTCAATTCTAGAACTAAGCTCCTACTAACCTAGAAACCATAGATTCGCAACACTATCTGATGAAACTCTTTACATAAAAATCAGACAGCGATATCGTTTAAAAATATTAATAAATAAAATACAGTGGTGAATGCTCTATGAGATAAAATATAAATCAATAAATGAGTTATGAGTTCGTTGATAACTTTTTAACCCAGTGTACATCAGTGGTCGTTGCAGTTGCGTTTATCGACCATGATGGATGATTTGTTACAATGTTTACATTGTATTTACTCGTATGTTCAAAGTCAAGATGAAGGTGACGTGATATAATTATCGTATATTATCGATTTATATTATCTATTTATACCATGATTTAATACCTATTACCTACTGCATAAATGCTACAACTACCTAAGTATCGTAACAGTCTGGTTTCCGCATACAATGTATGCTTGTTCAATGAAGTTTGGGGTAATCCTAATAGTGGAACTCATTGTGAAGCAGATAGAAAGCTGCTTCCTACAAAAAGTATTTACCTCGTTTTCCACTTTAGCAACGGCTATCGTAGATAGCTGTTAGCAACAGAGCCACTTCATTATATTCCTTTAGCTCACAAACACCACAGAACACAATAAACTACTCGGCGCTAGATCCAAAGCTGGCCGTAGGAGATCATACCACAAAGCATACTTGGTTTTGTTGTATCTTACAACACAAGTCTATTCCCAGCGTGTGGTGGGAAAGTTTTGTATTAGCGTCCTTACTTTAGATAAAACACTATATACTACCTAAGTACCTAGACGGTCTAAATATAGATACTTATATTCGGTGGCTACACTGTCACACAGTCAATTAGTAGGTCACAACGATATACTTAAATATAGGCAAGGGGCTAAGTGAAGAGGGGTTATATGAAACTTAAAGACAGATGAAACTACATAATCAGCTTATAACGTTCCCACTGGTGAGACCCTAGTCTCTTGTAATAGGGAGTGGGCAGGAATACGATACGGGCTCGCTACTTCAGCATGATATGGTTCCGAATAATTGTCCGGGTTTAGTTTACATATTATCGTGTGCTTATCGGGTTGAAGGACAATTGTGTTCATTTAATCAAATTAGTCCATCGAAATCCGCTATTGAAGTTTGAGTCATATGTACTAGGCCCTATTGGATGTCTTTCTAGCCAGATCGATTCCCAGTGTTATGCCTGTAACACCATCAGTCTGGGACTTGCCAACTTCATAGACAATTTGGACAAAGATCATCATCGTCAAGACAAGAAATCCTTTCTTTCATGGCACCTAATAGGTATTACCTATAGTTCTACATTGCTACATTGCTACTTGGGTTTTAAGGTAAAACTACATTTGACCTTATTAATATACCATACCGAGATTAAACCTCCGTGCAACCCAAAGTAACTTTGCAACAGTTAGACGTCGCCCATAAAGAATATTTAAAACTTGAAATTGTAATTTTGTAAAAGGAACTAAAATGTACAGTGGTAAGAGTGTAGTATTAATGAAGCTAGAAAGTTTTCAAACCAGCCACGAGAAATTGTTGCACAACTCTGAACATATCCAAGCCAAGTTGGTACAGTGCTATTGCACTAATATGCACAGCGATATAATATCCTTTAGCCATGAAAACTACGCTACTTTATAAATTTAAAAAAACCCCCGACCCAAAAAAAGTATGCAATAATTATGACAAAAGGTTAAAAACGCTAATCCCTATAAAAAGCAAAAAATAACTTTTAACACTACGTAAACTAAATTTTGTCGTGTCGGGGGACCGCTCTAATTCATTACTTTAGATACGTGTTTTTTTTTTAAACGAATGTTGTAATTGTAAAGGTGTGTATCATTTTATTTATGTAAGTATTTATGAAGGTAAAAAGCGGTCCCCCGACACGTCAAAATTTAGTTTACGTAGTGTTAAAAGTTATTTTTTGCTTTTTATAGGGATTAGCGTTTTTAACCTTTTGTCATAATTATTGCATACTTTTTTTGGGTCGGGGGTTTTTTTAAATTTATAATTTAATTTTATTTCATGTTTTTTAAAGGAGCTCCTTAATTTTTCCTTCTTTCATTTAATTTATTTTATCTTAAGATGAGGTCGCTATATGCGATCTCGGCCAAAGGAAGCTGTTTAACAATCATCATGACAAACTGGCTCTGGGAGAATTGCACAGACTGAGAGACAATAAAGATTAACCTTTGGACATTCTAGATTTTCAGCAAAAATATAAATCGGTTTATCCGTTTCATTCCGGCACTTCAGGGTTTCATCCGCCACATCCCATTTCCAGCATCAGGTTCTCGTCAATCAGAAACATGAAGAGAACTCGTCAAGACAAATTCAACGAGCCCAAACTTGATGGTTTTACTAAAAGGCAGTTCAGGGTTACGTCTCCTACCTTCGTGCCCTAACAGCAGACCAGCTCAGTGGTTCCAAAAAACATTAGTGTTTCAAATTTCAGATCCCACATATACTTGCAAGTAAACAGCGTGTAACATTCCTATCACATCTAGCAAACGAGCTGATGACCTTGAAGACCTGAACCGATTTTCACCAAACATAGCTAAGAACACTCCCGACTGACATACCTTTTAAACAAAAAAAACCGCATTACAATCGGAGCATCCGTTTGGGAGCTACGATGCCACATACACACACACACACACACACAGACACGTCAAACTTATAACACCCCGTCGTTTTTGCGTCGGGGGTTAAAAATACATAAATAATGAATCTTTCAAGAAATATCAAGTCAATATTTCAAGTCTTACTTCAATTTAATTTCAGCTAAAATTAAATCACTTTTTTCCTCAAAGTATTTTTATAGTAGTATAATTCGAAAAAAGTCTAATTTAATAGCTCGACCTAAATATGAGGTATTACGTAGGTATCATTTTCTCCCACATAGCTGAGTGCGACAAGATAACTTGCAAGTATATAGAGGTAAATATTAAATACATAAAAAGCACTCAAGTAACTAACGCATTTTGTTATTTAAATAAAAAAGTAGTTCAACACAATTAACAAAGTAAAAGTGTATATTTTTAACAAACAAACCTTTGAAATTGTCCAACTGTTATTTGGCACAAAAGTTGTATTACTCTTACAAAATTAATGAACCTATGTAAAAAATACTTTAAAAACCTTTTTTAAATGTACCAGAGCGTGGTTGTATGTAAAAGTTGATTGTTTTATGAACAACGTTTATCCATTTGGTTGTCTCTAAAAGTAAAGTTGAGACCTAGGACGTAATTAGCATAATGTGTAATTGGTAAATGAAGCAATGTGGACTATACGATCTAACAATAGGCGACATTCACGTAGAAAAATATTTTAGGGTTAAGGTGAATGGATGTCAATAGAGCCCTGGTAGGTACTAGAGGGTTCGCTTAACCTTCAGCGACATGGTACTGGTTTGTATATAATTAATCATAGCCAAAGACTTAGGTTAGTGACAATATAGAAGCTCCATATTACCTATAAAAACAAAAATTAATTTATTTTTGTAGTTGAAAAGTACCTTTTTTATATCAAAGAACTAATATAGATTCTTTAAAAAACAAAAACCTGTCTCAAAAAACGCTGTCCTAGTCTGTTTCTGAGTATTTATTTTTAATATTTCATATTGCAATAAAATCATAAACAAGCATAATGTCGATGCTTAGGAATAGCAGGGAACAAAACAGAGGTGACGAATTTCAAAACTCAAATTGGGGTTAAACATTCTTTTTTAACACAATGCGGGTTGCCATGCGGCCAGTTAGTAAATAAAAAAAACTTGACAGTATGCGGTAGTTGCTAGTTGGTCAGTTTAGTCTCTTTTAAAGAAAATATTTCCAACTGCAAAATGTACAATGATAGTGTGGCCAGTTTTAAACGACGCGACCCATGTAACCCTTTGGGATAGCAAATTTTCATAGCATGTATAATGTCGACTGTCGACGTACAATGTTAGACTGTTTTAATTCTGTTACATAGTACGTTTTCCTCTTTGCAAAAGTAACAATTTGTTCTCACACATAACTTTACGCTACAATATGTTTGTATGTAAATAGTAAAGCCCATTCAGTCGTCGTTGATAAATATATTTATTAAATATTAATATTTTATCTAGTTTTAAGAGCGTTGCCATTTATAGGCTACTTGAAAGAAATCACGTTTTTAATCTCTATTAAAGTTTTCAGTTCATAGAATGTTGTACAGTTATTTTTAATTGACTATTTCAGATAGGATGAATGTTTGCATATTGTTCAGTGACGTCATTTTTTTAAACATAAATATTCTATTTAAATTGGTTACCTACGAGTCGACCTGTCTATTATTTTATATATTAACTCATGCAGAGACTATACAAGTACCTATTTGGTTTACTTTTTTATCTTAAATGGAATCCTAAAATATTATAAATAATCAATTGGCCATAAATAACATCAATGTGTACTAGACAGTAAGAAATTAACTACATCTAGCATAAAAATAAATAAGATTTATTTACTCCCTTTTACGTTTATCGGTCCGAGTAACGGCGTGGAATTTGTTGGCCGAAATAAATTAAAATACATGTCTCTAGTCTTTATTTATAGAATAAGAAAATGAAGTATAATGAGTTTTCAAAGAAATAGTTGAAATGTCGAATGTAAGTAAATGTTATCATAATTTTTTCGTTTGTCTATGTTCTAGCTAGGCAATTACTTTCTACTGTTGCCGACTGGTTTATGATCGTATTTTTCTCATAGTTACTTATTTCTGATTAAGCAACAAGCTCATTGCTTGTCAATCAATTATAGTAATTATATTATGAATAAAATAAGAAAAAATATCGGCATCCAGATTACCATTGATATTAACGTTATTTCAATAAAAGGAATGTTTTTTTCAGCAAAAGTTGAAACTGTGCCATTTTAAAGGTAACTCTTGTTTTATATGACAGTTTTAAACAAAAATACAGCAAATTAATTCCTAGAAAACATGAATTTACGCATTCTGTATTATACAACGTAGCACAGCTTCCTGAAATAATCCTGTAAGTACAATGTTGTGAGGCGTGACGTCATGTAAGGGAACTATATTCAAAACGCGCGAGTATAACGTAGAAAGTTTGAGCAGCGAACTCGCGGTACCAGGTAATTAAGATATTTAGAACTTGCACATGCTCCGTATTCTGAACTTCTTTATGAATATTAAAGACTTAGCCAAAAATCCGCACCCATTATTATTACACAGGCTTTGCCCCGAAAATCTGTTGACAATTTCACTTAAGAACTTTACATCTAACAGTTGAAAATTTCTTCATAATATTAATTTGTAAAAGAGGATATCATACGCGTTACAATGACACGAACAACATCGGCTGAACTTTCAACAAAGTGATTTACCTTCGATATAAAGTGAACCGCTGATTTACAACGACATGGTTCAACAAGACCACCCCTATTATTACCAACAGCCCTTTAAAAGTTCAACAATTGACATTTGCGACGAAGACACTATTATAGGGGCAATTCAAGCTTATTATTGAGCTATAAGCTCGATGTCAAGATAGTAGATGATTGATTGCGATCTATTAATATAAATCAGTAGCAAGGCTTGGTAGGGGCAGTTGTCTGCAAAAACGATGTAATAAGGAGGATTGGTGGTCTGTAAGGCGAGATGCTAGTTTGTAAGTAATCTGTTGATCGCGGGTGGAGGCGGGTAGCGTGTGGCGGCCGCGTTGCGGGGTTCGTGATTGCTGACATTTATCTTGTGGCTGGCTAATTAGCAGCGCGCGCCACTGAACTGACTCTAACCACAATGGGCTACTTCACTCCACTGATAAGCGGACTCCACTCATTTTTATATTATATTAAGTTATATTCTAATTGTTCAATGGCAAATAATAATTACTATTGTGGAATTTCATGTGATAAAACAGAACATGTTTTAAAATAAATAGTGGACGACTGAAACGTTTAAAAATATTTTTTAATAAATAAATCTGTTTGCAATATCTTTTAAAAACACCTACCATTTATTAAAAAGTAATAAAGTTCAATAAATGAGTGCATGTAAAACAATATAGTTTTTTATCCAACGCGTGTGCTAATGAAGCCCACTGGGCGGATGTACCGCTCGTAAATACTAGTCCGTTTCGTTTTTCCGCTTCCGGGCTAGTGTTGCCATTACTTCAACGTTACATGTCTTATTTAACCTATAGGTATATTCGCTTAATTTAGACTTATGCATATATGTTTAAACCTTTATTTATTGGCTATAAAAAGCCCTGCATGTTGTTCGCTTATCGTCTTATCAATATAAAATATGGCGGCGCGGGGTGTAACTTCTTGTGTATTTTTTAGAGTCCTTAATTTTTACATGACGTTTATGAGGTTATTTATAAGCTAAACAATACAATACGGCTTTTCGGCTATAAACGCAAATTGGCTTGCAGATATTTGAACAGGTATGTGTTTACTTTAACAAGGGTTTATGTTGTCATTAACGCGCAGTATCGACCAAAAACCCTTTTGTGAAATTATTATTTGCTTGCCGAATTTTGTTTCCAATTTGGATAGTAAAGTAACCACAGTGCGGGTGGTGTTAAGAGGAAGAGTATGTCTGTAAACCGCTATCGATACCGATACATTGATATTTCGATTCACTAAAAGCAAATTGCAGTAAATTGAGGAATTACCTCTTTGCGATTTGTGTAGAAGTGGTTGATGGTATCGCGGTACGTTCCTACCGCCCGGCTGCCTGATACCTAAGGGGAGGCTCCCCTTACCGAGCCACTTTACTAATGTCGATTATTAACTGCTACACTCAGAACAGAGAATTATATTGCCTACTTGTGGAAATTAGTTTGGTACTTAGGGAGCTATTCGCTAAGTCTACGTAATTAGATGTCCATGTTGTTAGCTGGATTATGTTAAGAGGATTTCTTTGTATTAACATAAGTTTTGACAGATTGAAAAACATATCGAAATATGTGTTTCTTTGTCCGATAAATAGTTCGGTGCGTTGGTTAGACGATTAACTGGCCGTGTTTAGGCATTAATATGTTTTGACTTTTACATAGGGAACTGCAGAGCCAGTTGTAATTGATGAGATAATTTTATTCGTCCTAATCTAACATATTCGAGAACAAGTACCGTATAGGAAAATAAAGAAATGAAAATCTGCAAAGAAAGACAAAGTAGGGACTTATATGAATAAAAAAACTGTAAATCATTCTGTGTGTTGGTATTTCCTTTTATTAACGATATAGTCAGATTCACGTTTGAGAAAAAAAACTCGGAGGGTTCAACTCTCCCAATAAACGCTTCGGGTGTCTTCAATATATTTTTATATTAGTCACGGGAAAATCCTAAACCCGCTAGAATAAGGAAAAGGTCTAGCAATTTACTGTTATTTAAACTGGCTCTGTTATCTCTCAATCTCTTCAATTGTGCTTTTAGTGCATAACTGTTCTATTTTTATTGAAATGTTGTGGTAAAATTTCCGTAAAATGGTTTCGTTATCGCAATATTTATGGTTCCAAGAATGATCTTCGGTTTATTTTTGCACTGCCTGAGGTGTATTTGCCAAATTATTTTTATACTATAATTATATTCGTCCCTTCAGGATTTTAAAAACATACAATGTAACTATTCTACCCTTTATGAAATTGACAAAATGGGCCTAAGTAAGCATCACGTGGTGCCGTCCGTATATAGGTCTTAAACAAAGCCTATGCATACACCCTCGTCTGCCGTATGTCTAACTTCGACCGCAGCATATATCAAATACAACCCACAAAAGGCTGAAAGTATTCAAGATATACAAAATGAATAAAAACCACATCAAAGGCAGGATGTTGGGGACAGTAATCATTTCAAATAATATGCGATTCGCATCATATTAATCCCCTGTAATTACGAACAAGTGAACGAACAGTAGTACATTTTAATGGTCAAATTACCTATTTGTTCATTAAAACACTGGGGATTAATGGAAAAACGCTTTTATCTCGTACGTTTTCAGTGTAACAATTAAATTATTGTCATTTGTTTGGTAGCCCAATTTGATGGTCTAAAGCAGAAATAGTGGGCATATTTTGTTCATACTTTATTAACACGAGGAATATAATGTACTGAATAGAGAGATTTAAGAGTTTGTAGGTTAGGTATACAATACGAACTATTGTGTAGGCCTAATTCAGCTTCTTTTTTCTTTATTTCCTATGCTTTGTTATGGGATTACAATTTATAGAGCTCTACCTTATGTTTCCAACCGACTCCAAAAGAGGGGTGTTTGACCGCTATCTGTGTGAGGATGTCTGTCTGTGGTACCGCAGCTATGAAATGGATGGGCAGATTTGGATGCATTTTTTAATTTTTATTTTAATACATATAAATGAAGAAGGAAGAGGAACTTTTCTTTATATAAGAAAATTAAGCTTAAGTTATTTACATTGTACTTGATTGACAAAATGGAAACAATTCAATCTGATGCCTCATTATGTGCTAGACAAAGAATCCAAACGCTAGTCCCGTCAGAGTATTTTATTTTGTGAATTCATCCGTAACTAGTCTCATTTGTTAGATAATTACTAAACAATTTACTCGAGATGGCGATTATCTCGTTCATTGTGTATTACCTAAGTACTTTTGGGGATTAACGGTTAGGCTCGATAATACAGGCGATTATGTTTCAAATGTGATTGAATCGTGATTGATTGTATCAATAAATATGACGGATAATCTGCAATTAACCATGGAATACAGTTCATTGTCGGCACCGGGCCTGTCCTCAATAGAAATAGCTATATTGTCAAATACATGCCATTCAGAATGCTGACGCTACATTCATGTTGCCACATCAAATATAGAATAGTTGACAGCGAACGTCTTTGTCTGTATACCTTAATAATACAACATGTATTACTATTGTAGTTGCAGATGTAATACAGACACTGCACGGTTGATTATCACAATCGAAAAATAACTGTGATTAATTGAAATCATTTGTAAACACAACAGAGCGCAAACCACTCAAAAATATTGAAATATCGTAAAGAAAATTTCCCGCATCATTTCTCTGAAGAATGAAAATCTTTGATACAAATGTGTTCTTAGCTTTTAGATGATGGTTTTTTAAATGCGTTAGCATTTAGAATGATAAATGGAGACTCTTAGATGTAATAAGGCTTTAAATATATTTTTCTTACAAAAGAAAGCTTAAAAAGTTATGGCGTAGAGTTATGGCTGAAAGCTGCTCCCGGTTTTTCATGAGGTCTGGAATTTAGATTAGGCTGTATGAGTTAAAGTATATTTTATCCGCAGATCCTTGCTCCATACTGTTAAGTAAAAATCGATTAACTACGAACATAGATAAAAATAAAGTGAGTCGGTCACACGACAGCGCAAAATCATCCTGGAATCGTTATACGTACGCCATGCTAGTCCAATATACGAGTGTCCGCTTGCCGTGTCCAAACACAGCTACATCGGCGACTAACCCCTAACTAATGAATCTCGTCGCAGCACGGACGATGTGAGGAAAAGTAAACACGCGGGGTGAGTAATAAATCTAAATTCGTCCATCAGTGAGTGCAGGCAAGCGTTCAATGCGCTAGTTGGCGCGAGGCGTTAGTAGTTTGTCACTGGGAGGACACGTTCGGACGTGATGCCCAGTTTATTGCTTCCCCGGCACCGACTGATTGGATAACTCAGGGTAACTACCATAAAAGCCAAACTCGTTTTACTTTTCACTTTAAAGGTCCCCCTCATTTTTATAACCTACGTGCCGGACGACATCGGCGAGCGTTTGTAACTCGTGGTAGCTGTCCACGTAACGCACGACTGGGCTAGGATATACAACGCGAGAAACATTATTTAATGCCGCAGGACATTATTCGTTTTTTATTTATTTTTCTTTTGTATTTTTTCCTGTATCAGGATAAAATAACGGCAATTTAATAAAACAACTGACCGAGTCAATTTTGCGTGCAGAAAACTGGTATCTAAAGCCAAGTTGTACTGTGCACTTGCGTACAGGAAGATTTTAATATAGATGAAATAGCCAGTCCTTTAAAAAATATTCCTTTCAAGGAATTGCAAAGAGTTTCAGACTTGAGTCTGATGCAATCCACTTTAAATTATATTGCAGTATCTTGGTAGATATCTTTATTATAAAATGTTTTTTCAGATGAACTTCTACGAAGTACATTTTCTACAATGAAATATTTAAGCCCTGAGAACAGTAAAATAACTCTCCAGAGGAATGTGATAATGTAAATTTTCTTTCCGTTTTTTAAACGTCCCAGTTTGCTCGGTGGCTGAGCTTCATGCTCAAATAAGGAGTTAGCACGTACAACTCGTCTTATCGTAAGGCACGTAGCTCGCTTGATGCCTACTTTATTGCCGGCTAGAGTCCTTGTGAATGCCGCTGCATCACACCAATGCACTCCACATTCCTTTTTTAATTGGGAGATGCCAATAAAAACATGTGAACGATTTTTATGCATACGAATGAAATGAAGACACATTTCATCGCGATTTAATGCATGCTCATATATTAATCAACGTGTAGGCGTCAACATTCAGTCATCAGGTATGAGAGCTTTGTACATGATTGTCTATCTACAAATGACGTAACAAATTAATTGGATGCCGATCAAAGGAAAATGAGCGTTTTGGACTATCTCTCTTCTAGCATTAAGTGATACATCAATAGAAAGCAATTTTTTTGTTGAGTATTTTATTGTATTTATTTTTATAAAAACTGTTTCACATGTCGGTGGGTACGCCCTAAAACTATACCTATTTTCACTGAATGGAGGCATTGTAATTTTTTTTGTTCTCTCTTTTTTAACACATTTTTGTAACTGCTTGAGTAAAAGGTATGGGTAAGGTGTGTACTAGCCAACATAATTAAATATTTAATCGTTTTCTTTTAAATACTTTGACTACTTACTTACGGGCTCAGTAATTTATACGGATGTGATTGAACTTTGAAACAAATATAAAATTGTATTTAGTTACGAAACCTTTTTTCAAGTTACTGATGGACAAATTAACTTTGGGAATCAAAGAGAACACTTTATAATTGATTCGTTCTTGTTAGTAGATACTATTTATTTTTAAAGCTAAACAATTAATTGGCTGAATTTAAACAGACAGATCTAGAACTATCAATTGGGTTTCCGTATATACAATACTCAATTTACTTCGAATTCATTTGTATTTCCGGGTCCAAAACATAATTTTTAATATAAGTTAATTTTGTGCGTTAGTGTTTACAGAAATGAAAATAAAAGAATTTATAAATGTAAAACTCTAACTACTGAATTATTAATTTCTTTTAGTCGGAGATGATTTAGAAAACAATATAAAACTTTTGGCCCTGGGCTCGGATTGTTTGGTACACAAAACAATAGGGATGGTATAATTAAAATAAAAAATACAAGAGCCGAACTAATTATCCAGTACAAATCATATCTTGTGTATTATGATTACGAATATTAAATATTTAAGCTAATAAAAGAAATTACTTAATTTTAGACGAATTCAAGCTGTCTCAGATTTGACCTTTTCTCGATGCTAAGGAAATAATGGTGTTTCTGATACTTTATGATCATTCTCTATGGCCAAAACAGTGGGCAAGTATCGGCTCCTCATATTTCAGTGGGCCGATACCCTTTGTATCAGAATGCTTGGCACGTGCCCCCCTCACACAGTTTACCCCAAAAGCCAGCTGATTGAAGATGAACAAACTGGCTTATGTTATTATTCACTCCTACGAGATCCTATCGTTTTTCGCTTAATTTAATACACAAAATAATCTTAACCAATAGACAACACAGCCTATTTTTGAGTATGCTGTCCCACTGCTGGGCAAACGCCTCCCACATTCTCTTCCACCTTGCCCTGTCATTAGCTGTGACCAATCGGTGAGATAAGTGTCCAGAACAACCCGTTACTACAGTATTTTTTAACAGTTATTTGAAGTTCTTTCACTAGCTTCTCCCCTCGGCTTCGCCCGCGTGGTTTGTTGATAAACAGTATCCTAAATTCATTCTAGTACCGTCTAGAAAGTTTCATGATGATGGGTTAAGCAGTTTTTGCGTGAAAGCGTAGCAAACAAACGGATTTTTGCATTTAAAATATTAGTAGGATAATGAGTATCATATAAAATTATGTTGGCAGACACTATTGTTTGTGGGGGCAATCTACAATAACTTGTATTACTGCCTTAATTAATTTCTGAAACAATATCGTTATTTCAGTTGTAATTAGAATGTACTGGAAAGTGCACAACAATGCGCTGGGAATTTATTTCCTTGACTGTACATAACAATGGATAGTTACTATCCAATATTTCAGCATTATTAGGAGTAAATAAAGGTTTATTTATGTAGCTGTTTCTCACTATTGTATCCGCATTTAGAGGTGGAAAACATCATGTGGAAACCTTCCCTAAATGAAAATAGCTATTGTGTTTACCAAAGCTTCACCATGGAATGCGATGGTCAGGAAGACAAACACGCTCAACTACTTTTACGTTATTTATTAATAAGAATAAGTAAAGGTTGACCTACATTTATCGACTAATTAACGGTAGCTGTGTTTGTAAGTGGTATTAAACAGGATCTTTGTGAGATAGATACCGAAGTTTACCGCGAATTGGCGTAGGACGCCCAATATCTTAACCGAACCATCTGGCTGTTCAAAAGTTCTACAAGCTTAATTGTACCGGTTTCGAAGTAACTACAGGTTGTCTAAAGTACAATGGGATTTATCTATTCCGAAATGGCCGAAAACGACAATAACCCGGTAATCGGATCAAGTATCGATATCGGCGAAATGTTAATTAATTTCGGTTCACCTCTACCTTACAACCTTTCTAGGGAATAATAATAATTGGAGGTCTTTAATGTCGCCAATAAGCCTGAGTATAAGTGGCATTCTGATGAGTCTTATATTATCATCATTTGTTTTAACGGTCAATTATATGGCGGCTAAGTTAATAATGATGCTCTGATTAAGAGGTAAGATCAAAAGCGCGGGAAATGGGGTCTTGACCTGACGCGCTGTTGGAAGATGCTCCTGTCTTTGAATCCCCCTAACCACTTGATAGATCAGATCACCAGATCTATACTGTAAATGAAATATGTCGATACATACTTCATGAAAAGGTTTTTTTTTGTTTATATAAAAAATATGAATACGTAACATACATTTTAATTGCCCGTATTTGATGAAAAATATCTTTAGATTTGTTTTTATATTTATAGAGTGCAAATTCAATAGGTACTTTTATTAGGTGTACTAGGTAGAAGGAAAGCTGAACCAAACCTAAAAGATTAAATTAAAATCCATGGAAACCTCAAACACATGAAGAACACATAAAATTTCTTCAATGTTAAAGTTTATTCCGATGAACTCAAAATATTTACAGAACCGCATAATATACTTAGCAGATTATTATTTCTGGAAGTTTACTAAAAAGGCAAAAATAAATATTTTTCCTTTATCGGGCTTCCCTTCTTCGCTTTAATTGCGTAAATCTTCTTTAAGGGGATCGTTTTCGATAAAATCTTTTTTTTTCAGTTACGATACCGAGATGATGTAATTAAAGATTCGGAAATGAGCTTACCTGTCTGTCTGTGGTCGCCTCTGTCTCATTAGCGAACTCATCAGTTTGTGCTGTGTAGCATTGTGTTTGTGCTTCAATAACTATTCTCATTTAAGTACTTTTGTGACGGTCTTAAGATATGTTTATATCTGAATGTTTACCGTCTTACCACAAAAACTTTTAAACGTCAGTTTATGCCTTGTCTAAAAAAATGTCAAATTATGACGTTGACATATGGTTCATTTTGCAGCCAAAATTTTATTAGACAAGTGTAAAACAGGGTTTAAAGTTTTTGTAGTAAGGCCCATAAAGTTTAATGACCTGCATTTGCTTTGAAGGGATAATGTCTTATTATTTTCAATCGTTCAATTAATCGCACGTAATCAGTATTTCTGCTACGAAATCACCACTTTTCATAACAAAACGCGATAGGAGCTTGACGTCAACACAACAGCTCACACAAAACCAACGTACGTTCACTTAAAAGAATAAATAAAAGAGCCAAGTGTGATGCTATCAATGTAAGGTTGAAACGTCAAGTTTATTTATTTATAGTCCACGAGATAAGGTTTCACTTTTGGCTAGACAGTATAAAGGGTGTACCATAAAAGTCGCCGTTTGGAATTTGTTTTTTGTACAGCTGTGGTTGCGATAGCGTGGCGAGATTAGCCTTCTGTCTCCTATAAATCAGACTGGTGCATAATATTTGAAAATGTTTTATGTTAAAGGAGAAAGGTTGAGCGGGTTTTACTAGCGTCGATGAGAAAGTAACGGCATGGTTGTGACTTGTTACATAATTTTTGATGCTTGTGTCATTAGAATATTGAGATAGGTATGTACTTTTTATATATATGCTTATATACTTTTAAGTGTTGGAATTACTAGTGTTAGAACTTATAGGCACATCTATAACTGAAAATGCAGATTTTCTTGTACTCCATTAATTGCTGAGATGTAATTAAAATGCTTTTATGATTCATGCTCTTTTATTATAGAATTAAGCTTTAACTTAAGCAATAATTCTAGCCTTGGGATAAGATGAATTTATATCTATTGCTTTTTTCCTAAAATTATTGTCTGTTTTAAATATAATCATTCTTAAAATAAATTATTGTAAGCCCCATCATTACAACCACAAATTGATCAACTAAAATACTAATAGGTACCAGTATAAATTACTAGTTAGATTTTTTCAATATGTATAAAAAACAAAGTTCTATATTTCGAATCTGTTCCATTCACACACAAATTCTTAATTACCAGTAGTAATAAATGCGTAACATTACCCACGTCTAATAAAACAGTTCCTTAGGTCACATTCAGCTCGACTAATTTACAACGTTTTACTACCGGGGAACCACATATTTCTTGTTAAATTACTGCTCATCACAATTATTTAAATGAACAATTAAATAAAGAAGTTACAAAGTAAAGCTTCTGTCCAAACAGCGGGCTATTAAATTGGAATGGTAGAATAGTATTCATAAAGATTAAGCCTTAAGGCGCCTATGTTCCCGCTAGATACGGGCACATATTTATGTTAGCTAAACGCGAAGCCTCATTTAGTTCGTCTACTGCACGCGAACTAGCCGTATAGGTAAATAAGTTTTAATTACTTGTTTATTGTTGTTTCTTCGTCAGTATTTCTATGGCTGTATAAGAAAGTTTAGTTTCCTATATCGCTGTTTATTACACGGCTTGTGAAGCATGAAGTGGTTCTCATCGTAGATGTAGTTCAGGTACTTGTACGGAGAAATTGTAACGGTTTTCATTTTGTTCTGCAGAACACGTACTGTTATAGACAAGCCATTATTGCTATCAAAAAGGACAGTGTCAGATCTTTATGCTGGATTTAAAATTTTATTTTAATACTATGTACCCAAATCAGTTCCACTTCGTTCCATATCGCACATCCCGAAAAAATAAAAGGATAGCCTTTTGTATGTAAACGTCGCTGGTTGCCCAGCGACTAAAAAGCAAAAATAGAGGTAGAATGGCAAAACTTTTTCTACGTGAAAGCACAACAATAAAAAGGTGAATAAAGAAGGGCATTGTCTCAAATATAACCTAATAAAACGTATGTGTTTTCTGCTGGCAATGCCACCCCGTTGTCATGAGAAATTCTATGGAAATTCACAGCTTTCCATTTATTAATATCTAGATTCTCATCCTATAAACAAAAGGCCTGAATTCTTTTCCGCTGGCTTTAATTTATTTCCAATAAAGATTGCGCGAGTACTTAGTAAGGTAGAATCGGACATTTTCTACAATCGTTTTTACGGACCTTCATAATGGCTGATCAGTGGAAAACTCGTGAAAAAGCGATTTCCTCTAATTGGAAATTGAGTTTATTAGCTAAATAGGTACGTAGGTACTAACGACTCGTTCCCTGACTTCTCACGATAGCTGGTGTGAGGCAATAAAACGTTTATCTTATTGCATGAGCTGCGTTATGAAACAGACGGCATGCGAGTTTATTAAAAGTTTTTTTTTTAAGAGCACTTTGTGCTGGTACAAAAAATATGTATCGTATGCTGACTTTTAATTAGACTTGATTGTTTGGTGATAGTTTTATAGTTTCAGGTGCATTGTGTCGTAGGTGTGAATATTTTCTACGTCACTACCTACTAATATTATAAAGTTGGAGAGTTTGTTTGTTTGAATGCGTTTATCTCAGGACCCATTCCATGTGGGTATTTGATTTATTTCAATGTTAGTCTATTTTCGAGGAAGGCTTACAGGCGTCTCTTATCCGAGTGCGCACAGTAGTTCCTACGGGAAGTGGGTGAAACCACTGGCAGCTCTATCCGAATAACAATAATGCATATTTTATAAAGGTAGTCAGAAAAAAC
This sequence comes from Helicoverpa armigera, assembly GCF_030705265.1. Taxonomy (NCBI): domain Eukaryota; kingdom Metazoa; phylum Arthropoda; class Insecta; order Lepidoptera; family Noctuidae; genus Helicoverpa; species Helicoverpa armigera. The sequence goes on along the minus strand of NC_087133.1, from coordinate 6,427,719 downwards.
ACTCGATTTCATTGATTTCCATTTGGATGGCAATTACTGTGAATTGTAGCCACCACTCTATTCAACTCTTTAGACTAATTAATATTAACTGATATTAGAATTATTTGTGTCTTACCGTTTATTTTTTACACCGGCGAGTCTATGAATTTCCTTTTTTAGACATTTCTTTTTAACATTCAAATTAGTAATTCCTGGCTAATCTGGAACTTTTAGTAGCTATAAATTAGGGCGTCGCATGAGATTATAATCCGGCTACAGGAGGCGAGCTACTTATGCAAACTGGCACTTATGCAAAATGTAAGTATCTTCACCCCAGAACTGTATTGGATTGTAAGCAGAGCTCCTAGTACAAGTTTCAATCGTGATTGTCGAATGTTGAATAGTAATGAAATCAAGGTATCTTAGTTTTGTTCAGTTTAAAACTTATGAAGAAAGTAAATTATTATGAAAAAAGTTTTTCCGTGACACAAACTTAATGATAGGTACTGTTGTAGGCAGTTTTTAAAAAGTCGTCTGAAATCGTAGTCTTGTGTTAGGTACGTTCTTTCACAAATGTGAAAGAATTAAAACAGCCTTAACAATTTGGAAGTAAACAAAAATTGACCGCTACTTTTATGGCGCTTACATCTGTTTGCCTACGCTCTTAGCCGATTTAGATAAAATAATTGAACAACAATGTTTTTTTTTTCGGAATTTGAAAAAGGTATTGTTAGTACTTTTTCTTTCTTACTCTTTAAGATACTTACGTATTGTTGTAAACCTTTTTCATTATGTATGTGTGTCAAACTAGATAGTTTCTCCTGGCAGCATTTTGACGGGAAGTATTGGTCTCCATTACTGACTAAATGGATTATATGTTTTTAAATCGAAAATAAACATAAGCGGTTACGGAATAGGGTCAGGCTTGTTGAAATTTACAGTTACTTTACTCATTGAGCCACAGTTTTATAAGTTCAATATTTGTGCATATCATAAATTATATAGGTATTATTCCTTTTGCAAACATAGAGAACAAACCTTTATATATTATTACAGCAGAGCTGAATAAAGAAGGATATAATACCGATAAACATACAGCAATTATAAAAATAATAAAACAAAAACGCAGTATTAAATTACAGCAGCATTGTTTTTCTTCGTACAAATGCATCCCTTTACAGGCCGATAATAGGCTATAACTCATTTTATTACCGGGAAATATGGAAGACGATATATTTCTAACAAAAGTGCATGTTTCGCGTAAAACTAAGTGCAGTACAGAATTTTTGTAAAGAGTGTTTTATTACACCCCCGCTTGCCAAGTTTCTTATTATGGCCTGAATTCTTGCAAAGTGCGGTAAAGCTTTTACTTTTGTATATGATGGACTTTTCGGAGATCAGCTTGGGAACCTTAAACCCAAGAGTCTCAAAGTAAAAGGATAGTAGGTACATCTTCCTGAAATAAATCATCACTCATGTAACAGTTTAATTCGCAATGTACAAATACATAACAGCTCTGCTTTACCTGGATGTCATTACCTAAGTAATGACACACAACTGATGCAGCTTGAGTCCCCTGCACATTGCAGATTATATTGTCGGCCAACTATCGGACGAGTAGGTAAGTGGTTGGATAATTTGCCGACAGTTCAAGTTTGAACATAATCATAAATCCCATCAAGTTCAGTCAGGCGAACTGCATACTTACTGATCAAGAATCCAACTATCGGAAAGTGTAAGTCTCAGTAGGTAAGTGGGGTCATTTAGAGTCTATTTTTACCCACACCAACTGTAAATATCAATGTCAAACGTCAGAACACAGAAGATTGGCACAACATTGTCGCAGGTAAAACAGCACAGCTTGTAGTAGTAACTTAAATTACAATATGCATTGTTCTTCAAACAAATATCTGCTAACAGTAGTAATGCAAGTACCGTTGAGAGGAAAAGCCGACTGCTTATTCCGAGAACACAGGTTCCTTGAAAAGGCGCTCAGACGTTGTGGTTTACGTATAGGATTCCTTACGATATTCGCATTCAATTGTTTGTGGTTATCAATGTTGTAGAACTAAAACCGCAAAATAACAACAATAGAAAAAGACTTCTCCTTCACAAACTTACACAGTCACAGCGAAACTAATTGGCCATACTTTTAATTTTCCGTAATAAATAAAAACAACGATGAACATTTTCATATTTCAACCGTCGCCGTCACCGTGTGTGCGTGTCCAATATAATTCCGTTAAGTGTTCAGGGGTTCATTTCGCCCACAAATTGTAACGATTTAGTGAAATTAACTGACGTGTTGCCTTCATTTTCACACTGCTTGTGGTTGTATGAAATTGAAATCGTGTTGTTAACGAGTTACAAAAATATCGTGTCGGTCTGTGATGCAATCTTAACATCGAGTAGGGGTATATTATTTCTGTTCGGTTGATAATCTTATTTAATCAACATCTGTGTTGTAGTTATTTAAATTCGTTACAGTTGCTTGACGAATGTGAAGCTACAATTGAGCAATAGGGAGCTTTTTGTTGGAGATGCAACAAGAACTCGCGCATAACTTGCATATCATCCCGCGCAAGTCCCCAAAGTTATTAGTGGACGCTAAAAGTTAGTATATAAGTTCAACAACTTACTTCTCTGGAACACTGAACTTTAAACCTACTTCCTCGAAAATTGGTTAAACGTAATATTATCCTGTTTGCCACACGATGGATATTATTCACTGTTGGTTCATGCACAAAGCCCTTGTTTATCAGGTAACATAAGTTGAACGTGTTCGAAAATTGGTCCGTGGCTCCAATTTCAATGGTCAACGAAGAGGTAATCAAAAGTATATTAAACTTTTATAGGTCTATTTAAAAGTGGTGTCTAGTAAGGTTTCAGATCACGAACGGCGTAATCCTGTATCTGATTCAAAGTGAATAGCTCCATTTGTGCCCTCCTGAATGCATCCGGACCCTTCGGAATCGTGACAATCGTCATTGGCGCCGTGTTACCTGAGCTGGCCTTCCAATTTGTGTTCAGTGACGACGTGATGGAAAACCTTAAACGAATTCAAATAAACCTTTTCTTTAAGTTCTGAATAGAACATTTATGGAGTTGGATACGGCACAGATTAGCAACTAATCTTAGCGCGCAATGTTATTGCTGTATAATGCTCGCGCGAATTAATTCTCGGAGCTGCTCACAGTTGTTTCGCTAGTAATGGAAACTGCCAGGCAGTAGCGGCGTAAGGGGGGGGCGGAGGGGGCGGTCCGCCCCGGGTACCACGACTAGGGGGGTGCCATCTCGGACGGCACATATCTGCACGACCAGGATGGCATGGGCAAAAGGGACCATCCACGGAGGGCTTTTGTAAACTGCAAAGCCTAGGTTCACTACCAGTCGCGGGCCCGGCCCGAGACATCGCCACGGGACTGAGAGGGGTGACACAGTCCTACTGTCACCCCTATCTTTTCCACTCACATCCTTGCCCCACCCCACACGCGCCAAAATCACAATAAATTAACTGATTACTTAAATGAATTCCTTTAAGTTAGAAGAAAAGCGCTCGCTTCGCTCGCGGTTTTTTCTTTACACATTTTAATTTATTCTGCGCTTAGGTACTTTTGTGATACAAAAAATTTCGCGCTCGCTACGCTCGCGGATTTTCTAAAACTTTGAGGGCATCCTTTTCACTGCTTTAGGTACTTTTGTGTTCCGTAACTCAAAAAATTTCGCGCTCGTTACGCTCGCGGATTTTCTAAAATTTCGAGTGCATTCTTTTAACTGCTTTGAGTACTTTTGTGTCCCATAACTCAAACAATTTCGCGCTCGCTACGCTCGCGGATTTTCTAAAATTTCGAGTGCATTCTTTTAACTGCTTTGAGTCCTTTTTCCACTTTACTGTACTTTCTTTTAACTGGTTTGCGTACTTTTGTGTTCCGTAACTCAAAAAATTTCGCGCTCGCTGCGCTCGCGGATTTTCTAAAATTTCGGGTGCATTCTTTTAACTGCTTTGAGTACTTTTGTGTCCCATAACTCAAACAATTTCGCGTTCGCTACGCTCGCAGCTTTTCCACTTTACTGTACTTTCTTTTAACTGGTTTGCGTACTTTTGTGTCCCGCGTAACTCAAAAAATTTCGCGCTCGCTACGCTCGCGGCTTTACTACAATTTTGACAGCTTTCTTTTAACTGCTTTGGGTACTTTTGTGTCCCATAACACAAACAATTTCGCGTTCGCAACGCTCGCAGCTTTTCCTCTTTACAGTACTTTCTTTTAACTGGTTTGGGTACTTTTGTGTCCCGTAACTCAAAAAATTTCGCGCTCGCTACGCTCGCGGCTTTACTAAAATTTTGACTGCTTTCTTTTAACTACTTTGGGTACTTTTGTGTCCCTAAACTTAAAAAAATTTCGCGCTCGCGGCTTTTGCGCTGTACGCTAGTTTCTTTTAATTTGTTTGGGTATTTTGGAGTCCCAAAAACTCTAAAAAAATTGCACACGGCACTGATGGCAGGTATATGTAGTATGCGTTTAAAAATAATCCATAAAAGAAAAATTTTGGGGTACTCAATAGGTAGCCGCCCCGGGTGCCATCCAATGCTACGCCGCCACTGCTGCCAGGACTATGTGAGAGGAAAAGGTAATTGTCATTACATTAAAAGTTAAGATCTTTCCGGGAAGGTAGATACAGTGTCGCACTGTGAGTACCTATGTCTTTTGTAGTTCTCTAATTAGGTAAACGACATAATATTATACTACCTACAAAACACTCTTTGATAATATCAAATATCAATTGATTCATAGAAGATATTGATATGTCTTCTAACTTCCGGAACTCAAAAAGTAAATAGAAATTAATCTGATAAGTTACGTAAGTAATATATTAGCCAACATTTATCCGTAATCTTAGAACTCGATATCAGTTTACTCGTGGAACTTTTGATTCACTAGCAAAAACATGGATAAACAATTTTATACTGGAAAACTTCCTCTATATTATATTTTAACGAAACTATTTTTACCACCTAACCTAAAATAAAGAAAAAATATTTAAAGTTTCTAGGTTTTACTTAGGCATGAAAGTTTATTCTTAGCCGAACAAACTTTTACTGTGCCAAGTATAACAAATTGTTTTAGGTTTCAATATAGCATCATTTTATAGTGAAATCGAATATCAAAGTCAACGTTCATTAGGAGACCACAAAGACAAAATCCTAGCTTGCAAAAGTTCTAGAACTCTTTTAGTGAAAATATCAAAGAATTTGTGTCTAGGTAAATTTAAAATGTCGCAAATCGCGTGCACTTATTTTTTAAGTTTTAATGAGCTATACAACAAATAAGGAAGGTGATGTAATAATGAAAGCTATTAAAGTACAACGAGTTATACGAAAACCACTTTCCATGAAATATAAAATCCAATTAGTTGACCTACCGTTCACAATTAAAAATGCAGCTCTGTACTAACATTCAAAAACATTTTTTTGTAAACCTTTTCGGTCAACATGAAAGAGGTGTAATTATTTTATTTTTAAAATGTGTTAATTGATTTAAAAATCGCCAAAATAAAATTTGAATATTCGCCAGTATTGAATCATGAAACCACATCATACATATACATATAAGTATGTTTGTGTTTTATTTTTTCTCAAAAACAATTCATATTCGTAGTACAGCACTTCACGAGAACGGCTTTTATAAGGTTAATGACCAACCGAAAAGGGAAGACGAAATAAAAAATTACGGTTACGAGAGCTATCATTAAAATCCCTTACCCAGGAATTCCGTAACCTCGGAATATGTTAGTAGCAACTTATTTTATACTCGAGTTCTTAAACCAAGATAAATGCGAGTCTAAAAGGGCTGGATGTTTAATAAATAGAGCTTTATATCCTCGATATTGATCATAACGTAACGTCGGTACATGAATCCACGTAGTTACGTAAACAAAATACGTACAACACACAGCAGCGATAAGTATCGTGTATGCGAAATGAATTCTAATGATACTATTTGTGGCGGTGTTAGGGTACAATTTAGCTCGAGAAAATTGTTCGTTCGTCAGATAACAGTCGTGATGCGACACCTTCGGACGTATCGGGTGACAAATTTACATTCGTGTTGCGAAGTGTCCCGACTGTTATAGTAGTGGGATGTCGGCGGTTACAGCGAGGGGTCTGACTCCGCCGCCTCGCCTCGCCTCGCGCCGCATCGCCCCGGAGCGCAGGTGGCGGCGTCCCTCCCGGGCTTGGACCGACGACAAGCATGAAATATAGAACTTCCAGGACAACTCGTGCATGATACATGACATCAGTGACGGCTTCGCTCAAACAATAATCCTTAACATCCTTTATAAATCTTTTGCCATTTCATTCGTGTTTGAAGGTATGTATTGAATCATATATTTATTTGCATTTATAAGAGTAAACATTTTAAATAAAAGTTAATTGCTAGTATGATTCATATCAAAATGTGTTTCAATCAAATTAAAACAAATAGGCGAATGAAATTTATTTACAGAGTAGCTGGGGCAGTCGTAATCGAATGAAAATATTGCCGCATGGTTATTAAAACGACAAATAAAATATTATTGTAACAATATATTTTATATACAAAGTAGCTTTATAATACAACGTAAATAACTACGAAGATCCATAGCGCGGGGCAGGAGCGGGCGCCGGCGCTGCGCTTGAGCGCCTCCAGCTCGCTGACATCGGGGCTCTCGTCCGAGTCGCCCACCTCATTGTACTGCATCTCCTCGAACTTGCCGGACAACGCTGAAACAACAACACTCACTCAAAAACAATACCAAAAATCCCTCGAGGCCGGATCGGCCGCCATTTTACAAAATATCAAGTTACTCGACATGACCATTAACTTTTGCCTCTAAACGTTTTCCAAGTATTTCTTATCATAGCAACAAAAACAAAACCTGAAACTTTGTACTTCGATACTTACAATACAATTTTATTGTCCCGTCCGTGTCTCCTAAGGAATTCTTTGATATGCAACTGTATGTGCCAAAAGTGTTTCTACCAACTTTTTTAATCTTCAGCCTCATATCCACTTCGTAGCCTCTCTCTATGGCTGTGATCTCGAACCTCTTGTCCGCTACAAAGTGAACATATTGATAGTTTAATCCTCGCTATTAATAGTCCCACGTCAAGCTCGGATTATGTATGATACTTACACTGTGATATGATTTGATCATTTATCGTCCAATAATTAATAGATCTAGGGAACGCTTCTGAATGGCAGTCCAAATGTACAGTATCGCCTTCTTTTGCTCCCACTAATTGGTTTTGTATAGTCATTATCGGCGGAACTGCAACACAAAGAGCATTACTTCTTTACCTCATCACAGAGAGTATGGAATGAACAAGTTAATGTAAGGGTCTCGCGTGAGTCGGTTACCTAATTTAGTTCAAATTAGCTTAGTTGCGGTTTAGGATTCAGCGCTAATGCTGGCGACACACGTTTCCGCTCTTTGCGAAGCAGCCACAAGTGTATATATAGCTCAAAGACTTATCTACATCTAGCATTTAATCTCTTTAAAGTCGGACCTAGAGTCCGAAATGATGTAGATTTTGGTTGCGGTCGCAATATCAAGTTTTCCAATCTCAAAGGCATTTTATAAAGCGATTGAAGTTGGCTTAAAACGCGCGTCAGACAAAAGCTGGCCGCCGGCGATATGGGCCCGCAGCGGTTCTGGACTATTTGTGTCAATGAATTTTATAAAATGCTACATCGCTTTGCACATTTCGTGGAAATCATAACACTAACTGCAGTGTTCGTATTACGAGCTATTTTATCTGTGCAGCTTATGTGAGCACATGATCAAACTGGTCATAATTCGATATTTGAAACTTATTGGTTTTATAAATAAAATATCAAACCGTATTTAAAAAAAAACACGTCGAACATACAAACGAACGCCGTAAACCAATAAGGTTCTATCAGACTTTCAGATTGACCAGTACCTACATCGATTTCAATGCAAGTATTTCAAGTGTGGACTTACAATGCACGACGAGCATGACTCGTTTGCTAACAGACGGCGGGACTCCATTACTGGCTATACATAGGTAGGCACCCATATGTAATCTTGAAACTTTAACCAGCTGAAGTACTGCGCCATTCACCGACGAATCTAAACAAACAGATACACATTTTTCAACTAAAACGGACAATTAATTCAAACAATACGAAGAACAAAAATAATGTTACAGATCATTCAAAGTTAAAGGAACGAAGCGAAGTCATTTATTTTTGTTAGACTCATCGTGCCGAGGTCTTTAATGCGATGATTTCATTCTGCGATACTATTGAAGTTTAGATACGTTATTTATGTGTTAAGGAAATTACCATTTTCCTAATTAACGTTTACAACAGAAAAGTTCAATCCAGTTTATTGGTCGCTTATTTATTTATAGGATAAATATTTGCTAGAGCTACAGCCTACTGTTTTCAAAGGACTATTTTTAAACCTCATCGACAGGTAGAGATTCGATCAACTTGACATTTCCCGTGGAAAATTTCAAAGCTGCCAGGACGACAATCTTTAACGTTTTAAGTTTGTAAACTAGATAAAAATGTTTTCGTACTTTGTATAATATTGAAGTTGTTTGTAAGCAACCCGTACATGTCTTGTCTTCTCATTGAGGTCTGCCCTATCATAGGATCTGCAAATGTTAAGTATATTTCACTCACTAACATCGTTTTATACCACTTTTGGTTGTATCCTTTGTGGCTACAATATTACTCATGTGGTAGGTATTTCATCGATTTGGCCGAAATTATATTTATAATGTGAATCGGTTTATGAGTCTCACTATTGTGTAATAAATACAAAAAAAATATCAACACGAAATCAACTATGATCATTCTACTACGACTTCACCTGTTGAAGTCGTAGTAGAATGATCATAGTCATATCATAAGATAGGTAACTATGTATATCTACCATATTAGTACCCTTGAATGTATATTTTGTTAGGTATTATTGGACAATAATCTAAGAAATCTAAGGGGGAGGCCTATGTTCAGCAGTGGACGTTCTATTGCTGAGATGATGATGATGATGATGATGATTGGAAAATAGAAGTTTTCCTTCCTTTTCTTACGATATGTCCTTACAATATACTGTAGTAAATAAAAAGATAAAGATTAAGATCTTACTATGCGTATCAGTGAAGTTCGTAGTGGGCAACAAGTCACCAGCCTCCTTTCTCCAGACGACGGTTGGCGTGGGCACCCCATGGGCCGCACAGCGCAGCGTTACGTTGGCCCCCTCCCGGGCCACTTGGTCACTACTCGTCGGGTAGTCCAAAATGTCCGGGGGAACTGCGCAAATCCGTAGCGGTTTTTCATATCTACGCGAATATTTTATTGTACAGAAAGTAGCGTTTTGTTTTTCTTGGAGAACGTAATTTTGTTATGGTACTCAGTTCTTACGTGGTATATGGTACAGAAATCAATTTATAAGTCACAAGGTCCAATAAACAAAACCCTAACAAAATTGTTTTGGAACAACATAACGTACAAAAATATTTACCAAAGAAAAAACGTCTAAATTAAGAAACGTTTCTGAATTGATAAGCAGACGTTATGTAAACAATATTTCAAATTCACCTTAACCGATATGAATTAATTATGAACATAACAAGGCACACGGTTTGGTACACAAATTGATTATACTACATGCTTGCCTGCTCATGTAAACTTTAATATAAAATTACTTTTGAGACCTTATTACGTGCACTATATTTTAAGCTGGCGTCAAAGGTGATCGAATAGATGCAAAATTAAATGTCAATTTCACGAAAGCCCCTGCATTTAAAAACACTGTCTATAACTATGTATAATTAATATTATTAAGATCGAAATAATAATTTCGATCGAAGAAGTCGTGGTGGCCTAGTGGGTAAAGGACCAACCTCAAGTACGAGGGCGCGGGTTCGATCCCAGGTCAGGCAAGTACCAATGCAACTTTTCTAAGTTTGTATGTACTTTCTAAGTATATCTTAGACACCATTGGCTGTGTTTCGGATGGCACGTTAAACTGTAGGTCCCGGCTGTCATTGAACATCCTTGGCAGTCGTTACGGGTAGTCAGAAGCCAGTAAGTCTGACACCAGTCTAACCAAGGGGTATCGGGTTGCCCGGGTTACTGGGTTGAGGAGGTCAGATAGGCAGTCGCTTCTTGTAAAGCACTGGTACTCAGCTGAATCCGGTTAGACTGGAAGCCGACCCCAACATGATTGGGAAAAGGCTCGGAGGATGAAGATCGAAATAATAATATCAAGATGTTCATGATGTGAGAAATTTTGGTTAGTATAAGCATATTTTACGTAATGAGTCTACTTACCAACTACATCTAAATATGCCGTTTGGCTCTTCATGGGATCAGTGTTGAGCTGGCACATATACCAGCCTCTGTCCGACTGTCGGACGTCGTGTATGTGTAGGAACCACACCCGCCGGTCACTGTGGTTGACCGCAATTCGGTGGTTCTTCGTGATCACGTGAGTCGCAATCGTCAGGATAGTCTGCGTGTCCACGCGTAGCCACGCCACCTTTAAACAAATCAATTTTAAATCGGTGTTCTTTTTTTTGAAGTTCGAACTGTTGGTTTTTTTTCTGGATGCCATTTTTTTTGTGTGTCAGACTGTAAACTCTTTACTCTCAGAAGAGGTTCAATGATATAAGTACAAAGTCAAATGAAGATAGCAGTCCTTGTAAGCACTTTAACGTTAGTTTAATGCTCGAAAATATTAAAGCATTCTAAGTCATTATATCTGCGACGGCTCCAAACAATCCACTTAGTTCCAAACAACATAAGTCTAGTTTAAAAGTACTTACCCTGTAAGAGCCGAGGTCATTGACGACACAAGTGAAAACTGCCTCTCTTCCCAAAGACACAGTCAAGTTGTTTAGGCTATCTTCAAAACGTGGTACTTCTAGAACAATAATTTTAATATTAGTCTTCATTTCGCTGTTATTGTTTAACCGTTAATTAATTTTAAAAGCTAACTACTGTTACATAATTGTTGGCGGCAGCTTTGTGTTCAAATATTTTCTGAAGGCAATTGAGTCGCATAAATTATAATATATTATGTTACCACGTGGGCCTCGGTTTGTGTACAATTTGTGTATTTTCGTCGTATAGACCTCGTAATTCGGGAAAAGGGTTCAGAAATCATATTATTATGTAAGACTTTACGGGTTAGGTATATGTAGTAGAAATGTTTTTTGATAATTTCGCAAACATTTGCTGTATTGTTTGTTATGCCCCAACTAACCTCAGCTTAGTGATCAATATGTTTCGTGACACTTATTATACTTTACTATTTACATTGTCAAATAGTCTGAGTATAACAATAAATCCTTCTTTTAAACATATAGAAACAGCATAGCTAAGTCGACATGTCTCCAGCCATGCATCCGTCATCATGTAGCTCGACCCTATTTTGGGGAGCTTAACTACCCGTCGCACGATAATACCAGATCTGCAGGACATTTGTGTTGCCTGGTTATAAACACACAAATCTGACTAATAGTACGTTGAAATTCATTATGAACAATTTAATTAGCTTGGCTAATAAAGTAACTTATTTAATTTATTTAAAGTAAGTCATAATAAGTATGATGGAAGAAGAAAATATGCTGTGCCGACCCCGAATAAAATCTGGATATAGGCAGGAGGATGATGACGATGATAAGTTACCACTAAAGGAAATTCATATACTAATATATATAGATGATATACCAAAAGTTGATTTATTTATAATTTCAGTAATCAGACTACTATACTTTGCACGAATATACTTTTATGTGACCTTGGAAATATACAATGTACTAATAGATGTAAACTTATACCCATACAGATATTTCCCTTGTGTCAGACCCTACAAGACAGGCATGTCTCAACAATACTATGAACATTATACTATTTGAAGGCATCTGTAATGTAATTGAACATCAATAGCAAATTAAGAGCTCCTGCTGACGGTTGAGCTGTTTTGTCACTAGACCATCTAATTGTTTAACTATTGAGTTGTATCATTATTGATCTGTCGCGTATTATTATATAAATCTTTAGTAAAATAAACGAAAAGTGAACTAACTTTATGCTTTTATTTCTTGATAGCATATTCCAATTTTACACCATATTTGATCGTATAAAAAATGAAAAATACGGTTAGCTTTTAAGTGGGATTATCATTAAAATGTCTAAAGTATCGCATGCAGAATTTCCAAATATAAAAATCATAAATCCACAAAGTGAAGCCGTACAAAAATAACGTTTTAAGCTATCGTGAGGGCATGAATAAATAAAATAAACCGTAACAGCGAAACGGCAATAAAATGAAGATGATGAATGCTGAACAGCCAGATGGTAAACTAATTACTAACTGAAGAAATATTTGCACTGGATTTATTTCCAGCCAGTGTCTATAGCCGACCTCGGCAATAGCGGAACTTTTTTCCCTTCCATCTTTTTTGAGAGATAGTTTGAATACTATTTCTATTCCATCCGCCAAGATTTATTATGAGCTAGATTTTAAAATAGCTAGGATCACGACCCTTGCTTCTAAGTCCACGCCCTTTGCCAACGGTCAGGGCGATGGCCCAAAGGCTATTTGCTACTGAAAATTCACAAGCAACATCTTAAAATTCCCAAATCTTAGACAACATTCTTAGACACTCCCTTTGAAAATCATTCGCATGTTTACAATAAAATTATTCTCCAATTTTGTCCAAATTCCAATTTCAAACACAACCTGTTCGTCTTTATTAGAATTCTATTGACGTACTCAAAGTTATCGTAATTATTTCATCAAAATCTTATATTATCTCTATTGAGCATTTCATTAAAGCCAATTTGTATTATGAGATTGAAATAACGATCAATTAGGAATTCGCTTTAAATTTCTAAGATAATGAGAAGTGATAAGTCGTAAGTATTTCGCTTTGAGCTATTGGTACCTATCCAACAGATAAAGTTATCAATTCGAACAAAGTAGTCGTTGGTATGAAGGCGACATGTTTATAGTCGTCCATATATCACAGAGCTTTATCTCCGCACTAATGTATCAGTATGTATATATAAATGTTATTGTTGCCCCGGCAGTGTGTTCCTGCACGTACAGTCCTAAGCATTTATTGTGCCTAGAGCAAATTTGCTTGCGGGTCGCAATATCCAAGTGAGCGGGCCCTGGGGTGCTATCTTGTTTTATTTGCGCGCCAGAGCCGATAATGAACGTTTTTTCTCCGTATCTATTCCGAGCATTCAATATACTAAAGGTGTAATAAAGGGTAACATATTAGTACCCACCCCTTCCTCTTGCCACTGAAATTTTATTGTCCTATAATATAATCAAATAGTACTTTTGAAGATAAGCTTAAAATAGACTTTATGGCAATAATAATAAGGTCTGGAATAGCTAAGGAATCTATGAGATTATTAGGTAAATAAAAACAATAGATATATTTGATCGGTAATAAAATGGGTAAGTTTTATAGCTTAACCATTTTCTGGCCTGTATTTCTATCGTTGTTCAAATCTTCAGCGATTTAAAATATTAGAAACAAATATTAGTAAATACGTGAAAGTAGATATATGTATGTAAATTCATCTTTTTTTTCAGAGTCAAAGTCAAAGCTCTACTTGATCTGTGGTCATGATCGCACTTAACATTTTGGTCATTTTCGACATCAAAAAGAAATAACGCCACTTTGCACACTCAACGACAGTATTATCTTATTGATCTTCGATCGGTGGCATGTACCTATACTGAAACCTTCCTGTAAAATATTCTTACAATAGATTCCGCAATACCAAAATGCAAATAATTTTATAAATAACACTTTTATGTTTACTAACATTTAAACAAATCCGAATTTCCCAAATTTTCCTCATTATTTCTATCGTACACACGAAACCTAATATTTTCATTTAGATGTTTCAGATTGACAAACTCTTCTGAAGAATTCGAACGACGGCCATCTTCCTTTCAGAGATATTTTATAAAATTCCTTGTAGCAATCTGCTATCAGAAAAGGTATCTGTTGATAACTTATGAGAAGGAGCCCTTCTAAATACCTCCGTACATTTTAGACAATTCCCAGATAACAAACTTTAAGCAAAGTTTAAACTCCGCATATTAATGAGTGGATTTGTCTCGATGTATTTCTTCGGAATGAACGAATTGTTTAAAATACAAGGAGGTACGTAACTGTTCCCTTCAGAAGCTACAAAAGATGATCTTTATCGTTTTATGGGTTCAAGGAGTGGGGTGAACCCCTGGGGAGAATTTATGTCAGAATATTACCCCTCCTTAGAGACTCTAAAAGAAAGTTTTAAATGCTTTATGTTGGTACTTGCACATACGATGTTGCGGACGTTAAATTCTGTAATGTACTATGTATTTTTACATCGTAAACTGTCATTCACGGTTGCCGATGTCTGCGGGCGACTGTTTTATCGCTCAGGAAGAATACCATTGTATTCCGCATGACAGAAAGGCAAGCTCTCCCTATTGTTTTTTTATCGGACGGCAATTGGCTCTATTCGCCCGTAGTCCGTACACAATTTGTCGAGTCCTGTTAGAGATTATGAAATGTACGTGACGATTGCAACTTTTAAACATGTTATCAGGTTTAACACTGGAAGTAAAAACTGAATTTTAGTTTCAATTATATTTTCATCTGGGTCGTTATTGAATTAACGCTTACTATAGTTAAAGTTTGTGTTCGGTTGCAATGAGCCTCTAGAGAACAGAACTGAAGTTGTATAATATACCCGTATTCGATTAGCTTAGTGTTCGTGTCTTGGTGTCTCGGTGCTGCAGTAGGAATTCACTTGTCCCGCTTGTTGAATTAATACTGATAGTACTGTGAGCAAACACTCGTTGTGGACTTCACGAGTACAGTTGCTCTAATTGGTCCATTTGTGAGTCCACACTGAACATACCCAGTACTATATTATTTATAGACTACACCAACATGTCCTATATATGATAATATAAATGATATCAGACAGCAAGTGGAATAACGTCATGTTTTTTAATGGAATATTTTTCTAGGATGTTGGTCACATTTGTTGAGTACAAATTAAAGTAACCAGTACGGAGTCTGAGAGCACGCACAGAAAATATCTACGACCTACGCGGAATTCGAAATTAGAGTCCGTGACGTAGCGACCAATCCAAATGGGCGATTTAATCGTCAGGCAATATATTTGTCAAAACAATGTCCATCGTAACCTATGTTATAAAAGATAAGATGTAGGTTCTTATTATAATAAAATTGACTGTAATTTCATGATTTAATAAGACAATAAATTATGTAAACGATATAAGAATGTGCACAGGTATTTTATGGAGAAACAGCATGATGCCTTATAAAGCAAATGTCACGAACAACCATGCATAAAATCCATTGTAGCGAAGTACAAAGGAAATCATATTTTATCACGTTTGCCCGGTTTTTACTTTTTAAAACTTCAATCCATGCTTCCATATCAGCACGTCCGTCTAGCCGAGGGGATTCAAAGCCCAGTTGGTGCATACGTACGTGTAGGTATGTTTTATACTTTTAAACTTATATTATACAACGGGATACAGTATAAGTAAGAGGGATCTTTATAGCGCGAAGCTTTTGCGACATCAAACGTGTGAGTGTGCTTCACAGAGCAGTGTGGATTAGAAGCGAGAGGACACCACGTGCTAGGTATTTAAAACGAACAGAAAAAAACTGTCAAAATTATTACCTTTGAAAAGGCCTATTTTCAGATATATGTAGTCTATAAAATATTCATATTTAGCATTGTATGTATTGTGTAACATTATTAACCTTCACTACGCCAAGACCATTAAACCAAGAAGCAAAAAATCCACGTCACTATGAGTAACAGCAAACCCATGGATGAATGAACATATTTCAGTCATGTTCAGTTCGACAGCACAACCTTTGCCTCGGAGAGCGAGGGTAAACAATCGGGCCGTGATATAAAATCTATGAAAGTTATAGGATCCAGTTTTTGCAGGTACAACGTTCATATATCAGACTTTATATTTTTACTCTTTATTTTGAACGTAGAGATTGCTCAAAATATTAATTGATGTCCTTCAAAGGATTGGAAATAGCTGACGTAGTACTAATATATTATATATTACATTGTTTTTTCTGTTATAAGCATTTACATTCACTTGAAATAAGCTTTCGTAACTACTTACTATATTTCCAAACCTGTGTTAGCTTTTCGAACAATACACATATATGCATATTAATTATAATAAATAGTCTTATAATGTTATGTAATTAAATTCATCGCGTAATGAAATTAGCATGCCACACAAGTCCAATGGTATTGTGTACACAATTTAGTGTTATTTCATTAATTACCGGCTGTTTAGTATTCTAGGTACCGCACTTATTAGTATTATATTCCTGATGTACGTATCTAAGATGTGGGTTGCTAATTAGTATAATAAATACCTAGATATTATACCTAAGCAAGAGAAAAAAGACGCTGGATGCATGTCGCCTCCAACAGGTATCTGTGGAGATCTAAGGGGGAGGCCTATGTTCAGCAGTGGACGTCCTATGGCTGAGATGTTGATGAAGAGAAAAAAGTATCATCTTGAGAATACACACACACGGCAATATTTTTTTAATGAAAATCCTTATTATTAGAATAAAGTTTGCAGTAAATACTAAATCTAAAAACTAAATCCTACATGATAGTTTTTATGTCCGTACTACCAATCATCATCATACTAACTTATGTACGAGCTCAAACAACCTAAATATCGGCCGATTAAAAGTTGGCCGTGTGTGGTGGAGCTCTAACATAGCAGCTATCATTCAAGCAGGAAAGCTAATATTGTAATCCCAGCGAATTTCAGTCATAAAATACCAAAGGAAAAACCCAAACTGTTAATAGAATATTCAATTCACAATCGGAATACTGAATTTCATTTAAAACTTATGAAACTTATCACGGAATGATTAGTTTTACGAATATACGTTTTCATTCGTTCACCATTTCGCTTAGTTTGCATTAATTATGCATAGGTTGGAATCAGTTTTACTTAATAATAGGTAAGTAAAGTCCACAACAAAAATATATACTAGGACTTTATAATACATTATTTTAGGTACTTTATAATTAGTTATTTTTGTTTGATTTTTAATACAATTTTTACCTTATACTGTTTGAACATGATCTCATTAAAAATTCACATTAAAATATTGTATTTGAAAATGTTAGAGTTGTATCAGCAAGTAGGTTTAGATAACGCTAATTATGTTTAGGTTAGCTTAACATTAATTAGGTGTAATTATAATTATGTTTGCTATGTCGCTTGTACGTCTGTTATATAAATCAAAACAATGTTATTAATACCTGATGGGTATCTATTTGCTTTAAGGATAAAAAATATATTTTTTTAAAGTCTTTCATCAATAAATTGAGAACCACTTTTCATCAGATTTTATTGTGTGCTGAACAATTGTGTCATGATAAATAAGAAGGCATTCCGTTTCATTTCATGACCATGTTTTCCGAGAAACCCTCAACATATGTTTCCTAGTAACTATTTCATCTGCTGACTGTACGCGGGTACCGTCAGTCGACAAGTGGCTGCTATCCGAGCCTCGCAGATATTTAAACTCCTTTCCGTCTATTTGTCAGACTTGCTGATAGTGCTTACCAGGAAAACCTTTTATGCAGATTTCTTTGTTAAAGAGACAAAAGAGGAAATTATTCATTAGGTATTTATATTCTGCTCTGTCGGTTTGTTTGGCAGCTTCTATAAATATGATATCCTAACATGCTATTAAGGTAAAGTCGGTATTACGCAATCCAAACAACCCTCAAATCGACAGTTGAAATTAAAAGGAACGTTATTCGCCCTTAATACGTGAAGGGTGAGCACGCACACTAGTCATTTTTTGTTTTCTTTATAGCTTTCGGCTAATGTTAAGCAAAACTTTTTGACTTTCAGTAAAGGCAGTTTAAAAAACAACAAAATGGAATTACTTAGCTGTTTGCTATTTAACTATACACGGTCGTTTAACAAGAGTTTTCCATTTGTATAAAAGAAAATATAGCCGTTTTATTAACAAGGCTCTCATTAAGCCTAGACATGAATGCAAACAATAAAACGTCTAGCGGCATTCCAACATGGTCGCATTTTATCTAAAGAGATTGTTTGAAACCTACATTTATAATGTCAATATTAGTCTTGTATCATATTACTCTGAATACTGAATAAAGGAAAGTGGGTCTATTAAAAGCGTCAGCGCTATAAAAAAGATATAACCGATAAATCACGATACTGTGTAAAACCTCACTTAATCTTAATTTGGGGCCATGCCTTTGAATGGGCGTTATGCAACGCGACTTATTTGTGCCGTGACTTAGTTGTGAATAGCATCGACAGGCAATATTTTCTCTTTACAACGAGGTTGGTACAAGACAACGCTTTCAGGCAATGACTTGTGCCGTGGGGGGCGATATAAATATTTGCGTATCGCATCGCCGCCTGGCGGCTGGCGCTGGCGTGCGGCCCCGCGCCCGCGCCCGCTCCGCCAAACGTGGCTCGTCACGCGACCACTGCCTCAATGTAAGAAGTTTATTCCACTTTAAATATCCTACGAGAATCGATATGTTCTACAAATTAAGGTCACTTATTACGCTACACTACTGTACTGTCTTAAACTCCTTTAAAAGTACAAAAACTTGACCGCACTCAAGAGAGTCATTTCCATGAATTATCCCAGTACTGGAGTACTATAAACGTACGTGTAGGATTTACATATTCAGATAGTAGTACCTAGTTATGTTAAAATTTTCATGTGATATGAAACTTTTCACTACTGTTAAATGAGTAAGTATTTGTATAACAAACGCTTTTATTACATTCATGGCGTTTGTAGGGAAATTACAAACGTAATAAATGTAAGTACTTTCAAGAATTAATTAACAAAATTAAGCGAACTTGAGTCTTACGCAGGTAAATTATTATCACTAATCGAATCGAGTTTTAAGGGAGTGAAAACTTTGAGATAAGAAGTGTTGCAAAGAAGATTATTTAAAATATTGAGTAAGTAACAAATTTTCGAACGATCGGCGTGATTCGATAACTTTTCGCCGAAGTTAGCTGTAAGTTTGTGGAAGTTTCCAGCCGTGTTTCTGAACCTTATCGTCCGTGGAAGTAACAAGCCGAGATAAATGAAGTTTAGTTGCTCTTAATTTAATGGCTGGCCGGAAGTTTGGACGACGTGACCGGACGGAGGGGGAGCCCTTTTCCCACCAATTATTCCACTAATTAATAAGACATTGTATTGATAGGATTGTTAGCACCCTTCATAACATTCGCAAACTTTATTTACCAAATTCCCCAAAACAATTGGGTCGGAACTAACAATGAGTGACTTATCCGAACAAAACAGTTGCAAAACAAACAGCGTCAATATAAACTAGGGAAAAATAAGAAGTTGTTCACAATTAAAGTGCGCCGAACGAGTTGCGGCCGAAGTAACTACAGTTAATGTCTTTCGAGTCTCTCGAACACCGCAACTGAGCAAATGGCGAACGATTTAAACGCTTTCTTAAAGGATTTATCGGAGATGACACAAGAACAAGAGAAACGGAGGAATCGGGGAGGCGACGTCCTACCGGGCAGGACAGGCTAAAGCGGGAACAAAGATTTATTGAGGGACAAATTGTAACAGAATCACTGCTACAGTTAAACCCCTAATTAGTTTATCAGTTATAAATTAAACATTATTGTCGTTTGTACGAGGAAATGATTTCGGGAATTTCGACAGTTTGATTGTTAAATTGTTTGGCTACTTGGATTACGATAATAATATGAAAATAAGATTAAGTTAACATATATGTACTTATGTTCTTATCAGTTTGGATCAAACATTCTTTTCCATGAAGCACAGATTTTAACAATTTTGCAAAAATACATAAAATCAAAGTACAAAATCAATTGCTAAGAACTGCAAGTATTTGATACAGTTCAAATCATATTCATAACGCATTATCTCTATCAAAACTTGGATAAGGCAATAATATTTAACATTTCAAAATCGTTACTAAACACGATATAACGCACGATTTACTTCAATTTACGTTGAAATTCAAATCAAAACTGACCGACAAATGCTCATGAACGTATTTAACATAAATGTCGTTCCTGACGTGAATATCTATGTGGAATTAACATGACAATTCACAGATAAAATTAGATTTATGGAAGCTTACAATAATTTAACATAATACGCTTTCCCTAGAATTTTTGGTATTAATACTGCATGTGTAGTTGTTAATTGTTAGTTCTGTTTAATGTTCCTTTGATTTTAACACCCCATGCTTACTTTTATTTAATTAGGTTTCGTCGATTCGGCGATAACATTATAAACAAAAGCACATCAGATTTGTTTTATTCAGCCTGTCGCTGTCCTGTCTGTGCTGTCCCACTGCTGAGCAAAGGCCTCCTACACAGCCTTCCATCTATCTCTTTTGATCACTTTTTGTAGCCAGTCCGCGAGAAAGCTATCCAAGTCTTCTCTCTAGCGTTTCCTTGATCTCACATCATCAGGGATTTTATGGTGATATTAGGCCCACTTCAAACAAATTAGAAATGTAAAAATAGTAAAGAGATTAAACTAATTTAAGGACTAAAGAAGAATAAATGTAGTTCTAAAATAAACTCGTTTGAGATGCTCAGTTGGCAGTTAGCTACAATTGCATGTATTGTCTATGATGTTAGACTTAGCGAAGATACAGGTAATCTGATATGCCTATTGTGTAGTCCCCTTAATTGTGCTGATTGTTAATTGAGGTGTATCTACTTTATTAGAAGCTAATTGATCGAATAATTGCTTGACGTATTATCTCACAGACGTCAATGCGTCATATTCGGTTATTTGAATTTAGTTAAACCTAATCATAAAAAAGATATTCCCCTGGGAATTACACCTGTGATGCTCACAATATTTGAAGGTCATAATCATAAGCAAACCACTGACCTCGTTTGGATAAAAAACCCTTTTTTAAGCTTCAACGAAATTGTAACCGCTGTGGGAATTCCTCAGCTTAATCGTCATTTTAATAATTCACGAACACATGTCTATCAATTACCCCGGAGGAAACTTTAGGCGTAAATTCAACCCTATCGTGGGTTTATAATAAAAAGGTGGAAACTAGGAAAATTAACTGAATAATAAATGTGTGCGACCCCTGATTATGTTTCACATGACAGTCGGCGTGCCCCAGGGGTGTTTAACCTTTATTCCTGTAGGTTGTGTGGGATGTGGCGTTGCGTTTCATGGCGCTAAGCCGGCTTTCATCTGATGCTAGCTGATGCTACATCTCAGTGGACTGCTTCTCGAGTGGACCTAAATACCGACATGTTGCTTGACCGATATTGTGTTTATGATTTTAATTTATTAATGAAGTTTTCTTAACTGTGTATGCTACAATATTAATTCAATAATATCAGTCAACATATGGAGAAACCTTTCCGCTGTGTTTGTTTAGTTATAAAGTTTAAATAGTTACTGACTGAACCTGTTGAAGGCTATACGATCAATTTTGATTATACGAAGAGAAATATAGTTAGTTTAGATATCTTGCTATTTTGTCATTGATATTTTGTCTTAGGATGCCTATTTTTGAAAGATAAGTAATTAATAAATAAAGTTATGAAATCTGATTGTCAACATGCTTATTTGTAGGATATTGTTGTCCTTTCGCATATCATTACAGTTGTATTAAAGCTATTAGTAATTGAATGGGACTTCAAATGTATTGTGTTTGTAATTAGCGTTTAATTGTTAATTAAGTTGTGGTTACACGGCACCTACTTATAATTATGATATTATACCTAGTAGTGTTTCAATATTGAACTTTTTTTTGACGTAAGGAATGTACTTGTAACTTACAATTAACCTTTTAAAACCTTGTCATATGCTCGTTATTTTACCAAAAAACTACATTTGCTTTGATTTGGGAATAAATTATTATGTTTTTGCTTCAATACAAGAAGATCGAGCAATTTAATAATTGTTTTGATTAGGTTGATATTCGAGGAAGTATATCCAAGTCTCATGACGTCGATAACTTAATTAAATAGTAGTAAATCTAAGTTTCGAACTAATAGTTGAGAACTCCACCGCAATATTAAAAAAAACAACCAGTATCGTAAGCTATCTCCAACAAAACATATAAGAAAAAGAAATAAACGCAAAGATTTTACACGGTCCCTTTTTCTTCATATAAAAATTTGATTAAATTTAAAAAAAAGAACGGCTCGTGTAACAGCTGGTTGTCGCTTCGCGCAACCTCCCACGAAGGAACCCAGTTACCTAATAATATCGTAGGCGAAAGTACCGGTATCTTGTTATTTGTGAACTTGGTTTACCCAATTTGTTGAGCCCGTATTATTTATTTATGCTGTTATAAAATCATTAGGCACTTAAGTAAGGATTGACGGGTCAAATTAAACAGCCTGTATTTTGTATGTAGGTTATCATCATACTCCTGCCCTGATCGAAATTTTATTTGGGGACGCTGCAGAATATTTCCTTCTTCCATACTCTTCTATCTGTATTTTCTCCATAGCATAATTTAATCAAATACTTTGTAATAAGAAATAGTTTAATAAAAAAATCTAATCATCTCCTATGGTTTCGCTTAATGAAGTAGTCAAGGAAGACGAGGAAAATTAAATCAATAAATACTGAGAATTTCCATTCCATTAGTATCCTCTGAACTTTTATAGACAGAAGTTAAACCTACCTTTGCATTAATTTATAACTGCTTGTTAATTATTATTATTTGTCATGAAAAAGAGCGTCGAATGCCAGGTAACCCTGTACAAATTATTTCCTGGTATAAACTTCCTAGCTTAACTTGTATTGTATTATTTTCTTTATGTTAACCGATAAAGAGTATACAAGAAAAATATTGTTTACGATTGAATGTTAAAAGACGTACTCCTTGGAACTGCACTAAGACGTTTGAGAGCTTGTGATAGGTCTAACTTAGACTTTGAATAGTAAGTAAGTACTAACTTACAATTATTTGTGAACAATAACGAAATAGAATACTTAATTTTTTAAAATTATATTGTCTTTACCTTTTTAATTTACCTCGTTTCTATTATTAGATATTCATTTTATCGTCAGCCATGAAAATCCTCAAATACCTACTGTGAGAAAACCGCAAATCTGAGATTATTTAGAACTAAAATAAAACTAGGCAATTGTTAAATATTTTGTTCTAGACAACATGATAGGCTTAGTGGTCGAAGTGAAGTTCGCTTCAACTATTCTTAGACCGAATTAGTGTGACTCAAATAATGCTTAATATAATTAAATGTTACTTTTTCACGTTTTGTTACTAAATGATTTCGCTGTTATAGCATATTATTAAGTAGTTAACATAAATATTTGTATATCATTAACAAAATTTTCATGTTTTAAACAGATTTTATTTGTAAATTCACCACTTTTTGTGACCAATTTTACAGCCAAATAAATATCATTGCAATTAACTGTGGCATAGCAACATCGTTATTAAAAAAAATTGTGGCATATTTAGGGACATGTCAAGGAGTTATAAATAAGAAAATGAGGCTTTGTAGGTGTTTATCATTGTCATCTGTTCTAAGAACCCGCCTTCCTAACTGTTCCACCCCATAAGTTCTCAGCATGCAGCAGACAAGGCGACTCTTCCATTAAATTTGGTTAGCTACATTGGTAATTTGCGTTTTGGAGCGCAGTGTAGAGTTTCTAACCCTATTAGCTAGTTTCAAATCTAGCGGACTCCGCTTAATGGGTCAAATACCAAGTCCGAGTGCTGGGTTACGACAAAAAGGAATTATCAATTATTTATACTTAATGACCGAAATAATTACGAGTAGAGATGTAAATTGGAGTACTCTAAACTCCTCTATGACCAACATTCATATTAAATAGGTTGTAAATAATGTTATTTATAACTCTCAGCGGTTTCAGGGAATCGTGAATATTTTC
Source organism: Helicoverpa armigera (assembly GCF_030705265.1). Taxonomy (NCBI): domain Eukaryota; kingdom Metazoa; phylum Arthropoda; class Insecta; order Lepidoptera; family Noctuidae; genus Helicoverpa; species Helicoverpa armigera. The sequence continues at coordinate 6,403,694 of NC_087133.1, read as the reverse complement.
GACAGTTAATAAGTTTAATACAGTCGGGAATTAAGACGTTTTATGTTTGTTTCAATTAATTTTTGTAATGATTCCAGATTTAAACTTACCTACTAAATCTTATTTTACAATGTCAGTCTGTCATGTTTTACATCTGAAAGCGAATACAAAATGTATGCGTGTGGATTTCCATATAACGGATAAGCTGATGATGAAACAACTGATATGACAAAGGCCAGTTTGATCCACTTGCGGGAAGCGATTCGCAGGATGTAAGCAGAACCGCTTGAAACAGTTAGTCGGAAATAAAGCGGCAAAGATAAACCAGATTTCCTGGAAAACCTTTTGAATGAGAAAATCCTATAAACGTGACCTTTCGTTCACGAATAAACAAAGACTTAATATTATTATTTGTAATTTAGTGTTTTCACCAAATTTTTGTGGGTTTATTACCTCGGATTATTTTTTTGGAGATTGTAATGGACATGTAACATCTGATCTTACTACACGTTAAGCTCGTATTGTGAGCAATTTTTTGTCGTATGGAAACTTGTTGCTTAGGCTCATGAACTAAGAACACCTTAATGTCTCTCACATGTTAGTCAAAACTGATCCCTCCCCGATCTTTGATAGATATTGCGATGATTGGTATCTAGTTAAGAGATTTCTATATTAATTACCTACCTAAACATTTTTACAAATTGCTGTCGATTATTTATTGATAGAATGAGTCAAAGCCATTTTTGAAATCTCTGAACTAATCTTTCTCAACCATTGCATAACTAACAAAACAAAACGCAAAGAATAATCGCTAAAAATACCGCTTGCCTATTTATCTAAATTATCCATTTAAAGTTGATTCGTGCAGCTCCGTGCAGCGAATAACTAACAAAGGAGGAAGGGGGTATTATCACCTCAATTGGCAGACGGATTGCAACCGCAGTTTGTTAGCGGGGTCGCTTGCACGTTCCATGAACGTAATCCGCCAATCGACTTTGACTGTACGTTGTACGTATATGTATTTTAATTTCTTAACGACATTGCCAAGGTTTGGTATAAGTACTGCCTAGGAATGAGAAAAAGGTTCAGCGGTAGGTACTGGCATTGACATGAACTACAAAAATAATAATTAAAAAACAAAAATTGGTCCTAGAAAACAAACTGTTTTTGTGATAGTGATGATAGTTCCTCAACTAATTCGAAAGCTGGTATTAATTTCTAGAATATATATGATATTTCCATGCATTGTAATGTCATGTGTAAGGGGGTATTATCACCTCAATTGGCAGACGGATTGCAACCGCAGTTTGTTAGCGGGGTCGCTTGCACATTCCATGAACGTAATCCGCCAATCGACTTTGACTGTACGTTGTACGTAGGTATAAGCATCTTAATTTTTAGGTAGGTACTGATAAACAGTTGCCCTTTCTTCATTTCTATGATTAACTTTATTTTTAAGCTTTGTAATGTCATGTTTAATGTGGTATTATCACCTCAATTGGCGAACGAGCGTTGTGCTGATACATTTTGTGCATTTATGTTTTAAAGATCAATTATTAATTTAAGTAAAAGGTTTTATTTTCAAAAGTCTGGTAGATTTTTATGACAAACTTTATGTTACTTATACTTGTGGTCCCCAATACCTGCTTATATTACAATAAATATTGTATCAAGATAGAAGAAGGATACTAATAATTAAAAGGTACCTTTCCACATGTTTTTTTTTTACAAAATGTTAGCTGTATTTTATCATAGTAGAGTCGACTTTTAAGCAATACTTAACGAATTTAATGAAGAATAAATAAATAGTGTGAGTGGGAAAGTATCTAGTTTTTTATTTGCCATGTTCACTCTCATTGGTCATTACAGGGACTTGTGAAGGAAATCAGCTTAATGATGAAGGAATGAATGAATGAAATTATGATAAAAATACTGATTTACATGCATGGGTTGTCCCTGTAAAAAAAAATGAGTTTAAAAGCTGCGTTTTCGCATATAGCAAAATTATATTTCGCATTTAATGTATTCTGTTTAACGCAAAAATAAGTTAGTACCGAGTTAAATGAATTAATCAATTATTATGATTGAATATGCCTTAATAGTAGGAGGTCATAATTTTTTATGCAATTTGTGTACTTGTTCCATTAAAAAATCGAATAAGTGTTCACTTCGTTACATGAATTATGGAGTGATTTAGTTGTACCCGTGATCATCATAGTTTCAAAAAAATTATCAGTTCAGTTACAGCCTTTTTATCGTCCCACTGTTGGGCACAGGCCTCCTCTCACATGGAGAAGGATTGAGCATTAATCACCACGCTTGCTCAATGCGGGTTGGTGATTTCAGACTATAGTCCAGGTTTCCTCGAGATGTTTTCCTTCACCTTTTTATCAGCCATTGGTGTCCAAGATATACTTAGAAAGTACATACAAACTTAGAAAAGATGCATTGGTACTTGCCTGACCTGGAATCGAACCCACACCCACATTCTCGAGAGGTTGGTTCTTTACCCACTAGGCCACCACGACTTTTTTGAAAAAAAAATTATACTTGTAGCAAAAACTCCCAAACTATATTGTAACTTCATTTCAATAAATTAAGAACGTTTAACACAGATTTAAAATAGACTTTAGTATTATAAATTAATTTCCAACCTTACTTATATTTAATTAATACTGATAAATCTTTACCGTGCCTAATTACGATAATTTGAATACATCTAGATTCATGATTTAGTTAAGAACCAACAAGTTTGAATATATAAAAATTGTTTTTATATCTTTTAGTCACGAAAAATATGGATCAATTGGTCGCTAGTAATTTTATTGACACTAAAATGTTACTACGTAAATGTACTAGAATTATTTGTCATTCAATGTCAAAGGTTTAGTAATGATTATATGTATGTATTTTTACATTATTGTTACACTAGAAATGTTTTTATTTATTTATGAGAATGAGCGTAAATTAAACATTCTTTATGATCAGTTGTTTTTTAGGCAAACGTATTCCAGCTTTTTTAATTTCCCCTCAAATATTTGAACTTACCGACGGAATCCTTAAAACAAATCACAACATGGAAGACAAGTCCGAAGTGTATATAGAACAAGAGTTTTCCCAACAACATCATTCAAAACACATTGTATGGTAGCGAAAAAAACTTCACTGTTCGCGCGGCATACTACGCGAGATCGACGATGTAGAAGTTCGTAGCCCGTAGCGGCGTAGGCGTGCTACGTGCGTCCGCGTAGCGAGTCGAGGCGCGACTGTAGGCGTGCTTCGCGCGACTTCGCTCGCTAAGTTCGTCGCTCCGGTGCACATGCGCTGCCGAACGCATTCCACGCGAGCTGAATCAAACTTAATAATAATTCCTTCCTTTCCACTTCACTTATCAATCGTCTGCGACTTAGATTTGATTTTGGGAAGATTTCAGTTTCTGTAGTTTCGGGTGTTTTTATTAATTTGTTATATTTCTATACCACCATTAATACTACCCACTTAGTTAATAACATTCTAAATAACACTGTAAGAAATCTTATTAAATTATATGCCAATCTATTTAACAAAGCTTTCGGATTCCGAAAAAAGAAGCAAACATATTATTTACTTTGTAAATAAACAGCCATTCTTTCAAACAAGGCTGCGTAAACCGTCACTTTTATTTCGTCCTAATTGTGTTTGGTACGCTTTCGTTGTATTATTACATTACGTACTTACCGGAAATTCAAAGACTTTGTACAATGATATAGCTACCGAGGGTTGTTTTTAAAAGCTATGATTAGGTTTATTTATTACGCAACACTTTGCATCATGCAAGCGGAATGTGTTAAACTATGGTATAGTACGCTGTGAAAATACCTACGCCATTGTTATTGCTTCAAGAACTTATTTAACCGAAATTTATGAATGAAGTAAAAGTTGGGTCGTATATTTTTATTGCAATAACTTCAACGATCCGACTTAGAAATATTTTATTTAAAGCCTTTTGTTTTCAAATCTAGGACAAAAAATGGTTTTAAAAACTTTTTATAGGAAACTATTTATTACCCCTTACTGTAGCCAGTTGATTTCATTGATTTTTCCGTCAATAATGACATTACAACGGCAATCACGCAAAAAACGAATTCTGGAAAACGGGTTATTCGAAAAGTGCGCTTTTTCCGAAAACCTTTTAGTGCATAATGAAGTCTAACAAAGCCAGTGGAAAACTTTGTGTAGCTGCGTATGTATAGTGAGTGTTAACAAACTTACCTATTGCGAGTATTCCGAGTTGTTTCACAGAACATGGAATATTGCTAACTAACCTCAGCAACTGATTGATAAGTGTGTATGAACAATGTGTCTATAAATGTCGATTTAGAATGAATTTTCAAAAATCACTTCTGCGCAGGTGAAGATCAGCGCTCAAGATTCGTGCCGATGATTCTAGTCGATTTAATTGCAGTGAAATAGGTTCACCTTATTTGTGAATGACAAAAATATAGAAAATGTTTATTCGGAAAAAATATTATAATTACTTCTGTACCTTCATTTAATAACTTACTCAAACTAACCATAGTATAAATATCTTGCTCAGTTTCGGTAATAATAGTCTACAGCTAATGTTACAACCGTAACTACCCCGAGCTTGGTTGTGCATTATTCGAATTACTAATTATTCGAGTAGACATAATCCTCTCTAAATTATTCGACAATTTAGCGCAGAGTTCAAGATGCAACAAATTTTGTACTGATCAGTGCTAAATTGCAGTATAGTGCTTTATCAGGTTCTAGTGTGTCGCATATATCGCTGCAGTTTCGTACTCATTTAGCGGCAAGCTGAAGGAATAATTACAGAACCGATCGATATTTATTCATAGGTTGTGCAGAACTCCCTTCGCCGAATAGCGGTACATTTGTCAACAGACATTCGGAGCAGTCCGTTTTGCTTTAGTTTAGTACCAAGTGCCGATTGTTTGTTAGCAAAGACACAGACCGTCAGCTGTTTTGTTTTGAGTTATAGTTTCAAAACACTACGACCGCAGCGGTCACCACACTTAACCGCTATGGTCCATATTTTAAACAACAACTGACCATCTTTATTTATACACCACAAACTGAGAAACTGTATTCACGAAATTCTCTTTATAAAACATGTTCCAATACATTATGTATAGATCTGAAAGCCTCAACAATTGAAAACCTATACAAATATTTTCCGTACATTATTACCGAGTATAAAAACAGCAATTTTTTATTTGTAAGAAAATCTCTGTTATTTTTATTGTATCAATGAAACAGAAATTAAGGTAATGGATTCAGTTGCAAAGATAAATTGGAATTGCTCAACGTAATTTGTACCGTTACATGTTGTTTGTGCTTACTTAGGGTTTTCTTTTGTGTTTTGTCGAAAACAAACTAAGTCCTTTGTCTGAGGGGTCCTACGGGCCTACGGCGGTTTTCTTATCAGTGGCGCGTCCCTTGAGCTATATGTATGAAGGATATAGTCGCATGCTCGACTCCACTCATCGCATGATTAGCCATGTTCGAATTCTAAATTCCTAGCGAAATACTAAAACTTTCTGCACCGAGCTCTTGTATACGAATATTTTATTTCCAGTGTCGGTGCAGCATCCTTTCAGAGGCACTTTTTTCAAATATTACTCGCGGAAACAGCGTACTGTTTACACAACGCTCGCCTTTCTGCTCATATCCAATGTAGTTTTCAGTTTAAAATTCATAGCGTAGCTTTTAAACTCGGTTAGATTCTGAATATTCTCGAGGTGAACCTGTTTCTAAATGAGCGTTTAGCCATTTTAATATCGCGGCTCGTTGTTTGAACTTAAGATGTGTGGTAAAAAGGTATTCTTGGAGAAAAGCGGTTCTTATCTTCATTGTTGAATGTTTTTACCGGAGTCAGGACCATAGAAACCTGTACCTCAATCACAAATTAAGTGTTGTATGGCGTAACGTTACACCCCAAAGGTTTCTCTCATTTTCTGTTTTTCCTTGCTCCTAATGATCTGGGGAAGGTTGTGCTTTTTACGCGGTAATAACTGCGTACACATAAATAATTGAGAAGCGGAAAAACATTCCGACTCTAAGATTGTAACATAATGAAGCACCTGCAATTGTACCTGGAGGACCCTTTTTATATAGTTAATGTATTTTTATTCAAGCTCTAGTTTTTGCTGGGAGTTCACAGTTGAGTGTGCTTGCAGATTGGGCCTAAATATTCACCGCTCATTTACAACGTATTATTATTGTGGGTTGTTTTAGTACATAAACTTTATCTTCGGGTTGAATGGGTTTTTAAATCATGTTTGGCAAATAAGTTATGCTCAAATCCTAAATATAGTTAAAATATGTATTACTGAAATTGTTTATTTTATTACATTTTTGTTGTTTATTACCTCATAAATACTTTAAAATTTAAAACTCAAACAACCTCTTCACAGTGTTGATTTTAAAATTGATTGAAAATGTATAGCCAATTACCATTTTAAGAGCGTGGCGGTTATTCCTGCATATTTCCATTAGTATTTTTATCGAGATAGTTTTTTTATTCCACCAACATAAAATAAAATTAAGTTTATATTTCGAGGCATAATACATTAAAAAGTGATGATAAATAATATCTTTATATATAAAGTTTTATTTTATGTTACAGCCAAGTGGAGCGTTACTTACAAAAGTTTTAAAGCAAAAGAACATTCAAACTTCGAGAACTTGCAATAGATGATTTTCTTCTAAACTTAAACCTTTCGAGTAGCGTGGTACGTAAACACAACAAAAAGTCTCATGTTAATTAATTTCATATTCAGTTAACTATAGACAGATTTATTGAATAAAAATGGCTATTAAAAAAAAGCAAACGGCACCAACCTCTTACGTTTGTAGGTATTACGAGTGCGTGTCAACGTTCAATCCTTCTCCGTGTGAGAGGACGCCTGTGCCCAGCAGTGGGACGACAAAAAACAGATGATGATGAAGATGGTGAACTGCTAATTCACCCAGATATAAAAAGAAGAAGATGCTCTTATAACGTCAGTAAACACCTATTCTATACATAGACTTTCTCACCAATATCATATACATACAGTTAACATCAGTTCCAGAGCTAGTGTTGGGAAATGTAATAAGTGGTGAGGTCGACGGTCACAAGTGGTGACAATGTGCTGTTAGCTATAACGTGAAGCTTCTATGGCAGCTTGAGAGCCAAATGATCATTTAATTAAGTGACACCGTGCCAACAGAGATGAACTTTACACTGGGCCATTCATGGACATTTTAACGTCAATCGAGACTATTTGTAAGCTCAAAATGTGTAGTTACTTTTGAAGTACGTCAAATGAATAGTCGATATCAGGAACTACGATTTTTTATTATGTTCTTATTTGTTTGAAGCTGAATTTTTCAGTTACTGGCTGGCGTTAGACGGTTCACGCACCAAATCGTCAGAAGGTATTTACTTGAAAGGTTCATAGGAGCTAGAAGAACACAACATCACTAACATTGACGGAGAGCGGTGGTGTGTGAATCGCCTAAGGAAATAAACTTGGTATGAACAATTTTATTTTTAGCTATATTGGATGTGTTTGTAAAGTAAGTCAAATACTCGTAATTTAATGTCTTTAAACTGAATAACTATAGGTAAATACTTCCTGAAAAATACCTAGGTACTTAAAGGTTTTCTCGTACCTAATTGAGACCTCGTGATTTACAGGGATTTAACAGTTAACATTGTAACAAACAACTGCCAAACATATCAAATATTCGATCGTAAAAATCTAATAAATTAAATCGATTTCGGGTCACAGCAGATATCGAAAATAAACTTAACTATCTGGATCGCCCGTGGACACGGCAGTTTGTTTGCGTTTAATTATTCCACGTGATGGGAACTCCAGCCGATCCCAACTTCGTGCCTATACTTTCATACGTATATGTCCGTTGTCCCAGGATTGAGCTGCATAAATTATATTTACACTGACCATAAGTGTACAATGAACAACGAAGGAACGATGTCGCACTCGCTCTTGGCATTTCCATTAACTTTTATCGTTACGAAATGAATAAGAATGGGAATTAATGCCATCGGTATTTTTTTATTATTTCTCTGCAATGCTCATTTTCAATTTATTTTAGTTACCCTATTTATTAGGTACAGTTATAAAATAGCACACTGAGGATAATACTTGAATATCCCGCGATGCCTAGAATGATGTCAAATGCTTAGCATCAATAAACACACATGAACATATGATGTTCAGACTGTATGATGAAAAAAATATACCCACTCATAAATTTGTAATAAGCTCCAAATAATAATTTTCGCACATATTATTGATGACCATATTATCTAATTTAAACTCTATCTATTAAAATAAACACATGGACTTAAAAGAGCGTTGGCTTACTTACATACGTTGCTGTAATGTAACTCTAATATAACTTTTACAAAGAAAACACCATTCCTATAAATACATGTTCTTTGTTAATTAATGATGATAAAAATATACGTTGGCGTCCATTGTTATGTCTTGTCTCACGGGATCAAATATCTTCTGTTATAATAATATTTATGTAAATGTGTCTCAAACAATAGTATTACTGATAGTCGATTTTACTCCTCATTTTATTACTTAATTTTTAAGAAAACATGTATCTGTATAAAAACAAAAATCTAACAGAAAGTTTATTTACAATGCTTATGGATTGAAAAGAGTAGTAGGTATCTAACTTTATCCTTTATTGCTATTGGATATAGGTTTTACACAACATACTAAATTCTAGAAATACAAATATTTTATACTATGCAGCTCAATACCAAATAGTTTTCACTAAACGCGATCAAATTCCGAAAAAAAAATCTGAATCGGAAATTCAATATCATAATACACAATTCACTTACCGATATACGAGCGTAACTCAATAAACCTTGATGTATTAAACACTTGAAAGGTTCAATTCAGCGGAAGGTGGATTTAGCCGGATAACGGTACTTGGTCCGCTCCCCGAACCTATTCGTTTTGCCTGACCAGTTCGATATCTCCGGTCAACCGGCCTCTGGGGTAGACGATGTCCCATTTTGTTCATACTCTGTCAAAAATTACTTGCTTTGTGATCCAGTGCCACGATAGCACAAATATTACGGACTTTATCTCGATATTTGTGCTTGCTGCTGCATATAAGTAGGTACCGTTATTAATACTGAAATGTACATTTTACGCATTTGATATGGAATTTAGGTAATTTTGTTGAAGAACTGACTTCTTCACAAACTTTCTTTAAAGTGGGTTCATTCGTTTCAGTGTGAAAGCGTTACAATCAATCAAACAAGTCGTAGGTATTCACAATCTTCATAATAATTAAACAAGTTTTGGAAATATTTCAGAATACATTGCTTTTAAATAGGAAATTTAATTTCATTATGATACGAAGAGTCGACTGACGAAAGAAAATCAAATCGGTATTTTGTATAAGAGCATAGATTTTTTCTTAACATTATGTAGGTATATATATTACGGAAACTACTGGTATTAAGCTAAGCAATAATAAAAGCCTACGAATATTTGCTCTCAAATGTTCATAATACCCACTATTGATAAGGGTCTAACATTCAACATTGTTAAATTAATTTGTAAAAGGAAAACAATGAAACCATTACCGGCCAAGTTTATTAGATATTTTTCTTGTTCTAACTGATATTATCGTAGGTTCCAGGTCGAAATTAAAGCCATAGATTAAATAAGATAGCAGCGATCTCGTGCGTGTAGCCATATTAGATTGGCCTGAGTAAATTTACTCCATGTCCAAATGAACTAATCCTGTGGGACGCTAGCGACTGAACTTTCATTAAAAAGACAAGGAACGTTTGTTGTACGTGCGTGTCGTGTCGGTGTAACTGCCGACGATAGTAATAATTGCCGTTGAACCGTTTGAAATCACTTTTTCGATAGCAGTGCAGTAGCATATGACGTGCAACTAAGTGGTGTCCATAAATCGAGCTCGTGACATGTCCTGTCCGGTGGAGTGTCGCGTGTCCGTCCATTGTATGCATGTTGCTACTTTACGCACCAATGAACTGCTGTTATATGTTTAATTTATTATTAATGAGGTGGCGGAAAATCACAGCTCTTTATGATCGGAACCTGATCAATGTTTTAATATTGCGCTTTAACAAAGTTTACCTTTGCCAAATAACGTTTTTGATGTTTTGCTCGTAATTGCGATTGCATGACTAAATGAAAAGGCCATCAAAAAAGTATTTGTTTCCATAACTGTAACTCAATAAAAAGGGTAAACTAAAGTCACCTTTATTTGGTTAAGCACTAAAATGTTTTAGAGTACAACAATGCAACAAAGGTTAAGTGAATAAGCACAATTAATGAGGCAATCATTGGAATTCAACAACAAAATCTGGCTCATGAAAGGATGACGTGGAACAAGCATTACCTGCCACTATAAATTCATCTCTCATTGTCAACCGCCGCTATCAGCGAAATATCGAATATCCACATCACGGTACGCTTTACGCATACGAAAACACGTTTAAATCGTATTATGATTGCTTTTAACTACAACAGCGAAGCGATTGTGTATAAATTATTGATTTGCAATCTACATAGATTGGGATTACAATGAACCGAAGTGTAGGAGTCTAGGGAGGTAAGATTATAATCAGTAGTAAAACGGTGGCGATTGCCTTTAAAGTGCTAATGTGCCCTAATTAAAGTAGGTTCATAAAACTCGCTACGTGTTCTAATAAAACTTTAATATATTTTGTTAGAGATACTTTTACAGCAAGTAAACTATTGTTATAATTTATATTGACTTATACTATCTGGTATCACTTACCGACGATGATATGGCAACTTAAAAATAAAACACTAAAATACCTTTACCTTGGCACTTGAGTGGCAAATATAAGGTATGATATTTTCTCAAGATGTACCATATAATTAAGTTGTAGGTACAATAATTTCTCGTAACAATTATTTCTTGCAGACGTTTCGGTGATTAGCGAGGGTAGCTGGCCGTCACAGGGTAGCGCGATCAATCTTGCAACACGCGCCCCAGTCAACTGTTGTACGCTGCACTGAAATGATAATTGTTTTTCCACTTAGTAACAAGTAAAAAGATTCTAATAATACAGGTCGGTATATGTACTGGCTGTAAGTAATAACCGCTAAAACTGGAAAGAAGTTAAAACTAAGATTTATACAATTCATACTTTTGTTAAGTGTCTTCATTGTACGTATCACTTCCAGTTATTGACCCCGTGACCACAGCAGTATAAAAAACGACGCTAATTTAATAGCACAGCATTGTAAGAAAAACAAATTGATTAAACAAAGCAAGAAGATATAACCAAAACTACAGGGTCAACGCAAAGATCACCCATGGCGCCATCAAATGTGAGAAGGGCCGGACCTATCAACATGTATCGGATCCAATTCCAATTTAGAAACTATAATCCGAGATTCTGTCCTACCCAATTTCATCCGACTTTTAAATGAAATCCGAAACGCAGAGATCCATTATACGCAAGCCTTTAAAAATGTAATTAACGGTATTTCATTGGCAGTCATTCGCATAGAATTCACGTATTTCGATACTGCTCAAATGTGATTGGCTACAAAGAGAAAATAAAATGTTCTGTGTCTCTTGGGAACTATTTGTCTAGTTTGGATTACAAGTGACCTGTGTCCCTTTTGGTGACGCAAGCTTTCTTCGTTCAGGGCTTGTTGTCAATTCGTCAGTCTACAGAAAAGGAATTAAGTAATGAAGTTTAGAAGAGATCCTAATATTACGCATTGTATAAAAAATGGAACTTAGCTCCGTCATCTCTACAATGTTTAGATGTACTGCTGCGACAAGCTTTTTTAGACTTTTTTAAAGTGAATAAATTAATTTACTATCGGAAATGAGAATCAATAGGAATAAACCGCAAAAAAGGTTTAGTATGGAGTTCACACGATAAAATTAATCAAACCTTACAAATTGAAAAATTGAACATGCTACGTTATATCCATACAAAAATAAAACATGTAGCATAATATTTTGCAAGGCTAGCCAATCGTTCATAATTTTATTAGTGCATTTCGAATAGTCGCTTTTTGTATGCAGTTTTACATTTGCATTTTACGAATGGCGTGTCGCAACACTACAAGTAACTTATACATTGTTTTGTGACGTTTATTATGACGATCGTGGTGGCTTACATTTATTATCCGCTCCACTCACAATCATTTGTTACTAAACAACATTTCTTAAGCATTTATAAAATGTTAATACTGGAACTACGAACACAACGACTCCGCAATTTGTCAACAGAAAAAGTAAAGTGATTAATAACAGTTTTAAATGCAAAAACTTGCATCATTTACACCTCAGCGGGAAATTATTCAAATTTATTCATGAGCCGCGGGAGTAGGTAATCGTCTCTAGAAACTGCATGAATAAATAGGAAGTAGTGTACAAATCAGTAGGACGGCCACCCCGCGATATAGTCGTATACGTCGAGATTGTACCATGAGGGGTTGCTAACTCGCTACCGATTGTATGCCTTCGCCTATTTACCGAAACACGTACAACACTCGTCTCTCATATTACTGCGTCTATTACTACATACTGGCTGTTTCACCGTAAGCTCTGTTGTAAGGAGTTTATGTTCTACTTAGTGAACAGTTGAAATATGATTTGTTATGCTCATTATACGAACGTTAGGCGCATTAGTTATCATAGATGTATTTTAAGCTGACTTAAATGTTTTCAGTTACTCAACTACTAGAACAACGAACACGGCACCTTCATATATATCTTGTAGGTAGAAGAAACCACACCCTGAACTCAGTGAAATCATTTCTAAATTTAATTTTTCTTATGCTAATTTAGGAAATAGAAGTCCCAACAGTGAACGTTAAATTTTAAAAAGATATTCAGTAGCCCGAAAGCTGAGTCATTGTAAGGGTTAACATTTTCTAAAATACGGACGAACTTTAGGATATTTAAATAATTTATTCTATTTTTAAACTTGTTTTATGTAACATTAGGTACAGTTTTAAATGAATAGAAATAGCTACAGGACAATTAACTGTACCAGTAAATAAAAATCATATTCTGAGTACCTAAATGTCTGCCTGTAATTAGTGATCCATTAGTAACGTTCATGTTTTAAATAAAGCTGTAATATTATTTTGACTCAATATCTTTTAATAACGGCAATTAAGAAGACAGCGGTAATGGAAAAATAAAATTATGCTTTCAGGTGACTAAGAAAAAAATAACATTAAACGTTCATTCTGTCGGGGCCGTTAATTAAATTAAAAATATGAGAGAAGTTCGAAAAAAGTCAATCTTTCATTACATGGAATTTATCGAAGTTTGGATTCGTTATAGAAATATGACGACATTACATAATAGAATTTCATAAGTATTGTTTCTATTTACTTAAAATAATTACCTAAGTACATAATAAATTATAATGAATTGTTGATCATAGCAAAAATAAGATACATATGTTAAAAGTAAATACAATGTCCACAGTGATCACTACATAGTAATGATGTTTTGCGTTAGAGATACTAAACAGTTAGTAGAGTTTATGGTCAGAAAGACGAAAACATTACAATATTGTATGAAGTCGTAAAAACAGTTGGCCGGTTGTCTTTATTACAGAAATTCTAAACGAAATATAATTGAAGTTGTCCGCTTAGCGAGTGTTCTGCGCCACCCTATCATTTTCAGTATAGTCCCGCAGTAGTAAATGACAATTGGTGGACATCAAAAATTATTTCGATAACCTTTTTATTTTCCTTCGGACGCAGCCTTGGGCGGAATGGCGGTCATACGGGTTAACAACGCGGTCCACCAGAACGCATTAACCCTTTCTTTGCCCCACGAGGATATGGCAAGCCGACGTATACTATGGAGCGAACTGGATATACAATAATATTCTGATACTCTCGCTTAGACTATCATGTTCCTCGAAAATATGCATACTAATTGAACATTAAGCTTCTCATTAAAGAGTGAAGCTTAATATACACCGTGTTTTAATTAATATTACAGTCGTGTACATGGAATCGGATCGGGTAAATCGTTCGGCTTAAACAAGAATTCAGTTTGAAAATGCTCAAAGGCACAAGTTGACGAGTCTGCAACCTCATAAAATTGGCTAATTTCGTCTTTCTTTCTCATTCGTCGGTTGGCACTCGTTGTGCTACTGTAGGCAAATTTTAATAACGCTTACTGCGCCAACCGCTCCGCCCGCTATTTCGCACCATTGAATCCTTGAGCACTTTTTACCCCCGATAGAAGTGAGTGGCTCTATGTGTTTTGGCGCGATTTTCCTTTGAATATAATTAGGTCCTATGACTGTGATTGTATTTATAAGCTCCTCGTGTTTTCGTTTCTATTTCAACATTTCTGTAATTATATTAGTTCTTGTTTCGGCGTAGGCTTGTTAGAGTATAAAATAATATTAGCTATTATATGAGTAATGATATCAAAATGTTAAAAATAATGAGGGGCTTGTAGCTTAGTTACAGCCGTGTAGATCGATAGGTTAAGTAAGCTACACTAGCCTTAGTCGGACTCATAGGAGACCAATTTATTACCACTTAAATACTAAATAGCTTGTAGAATCATACACTCACATAACTCATAGGTAACTTCTAAAAGTACTGATTATACGTGACATTGTGTGACTGTTCCGAACATAAATTGATGCAATAATTTATTCGAATTGGTCAACTAAGAACTCAGTCTTGTAAGGCTCTACATTCTACATCATTTTCTGATTCTTATCTAACTATATTCTCCCTCAATTTCTTGATTAAAGCTATAAAGGTACTCCATCTACTTGCATACCTAAGTAAGAAGAACTTTTTCTATGATTGAATGCTGAAAATAGAAAAATAAATGAGACTTTCACTTCACCGTTTCATAACTTAACTTTGAAAAATTGCATTTTACCACTTGAAGCTGCAAATGTAAATGACTTTAAATCCAATTACGGAAAATTATTTTATTCTTTTTTCGATCAGTTAATCAGTTTTTTTGCGGACAATATTTTTGCAGAAAAAGAATAAAAACTACTTTAACAGTGGTGTAAGAGAAAAGCAGCAAATTTTGTATTGCATAATTTTTGCAGTACCATTTCTCGGTTCGGCAAGTTTGTTCGAGACAACGGCACTATGCGAGTAAAATGTTTTCCTTGTACCCACTCGTGACTTTGATTTTACACCGGCTCCGCTTAGATATTGAAAGCTAATATTTAACGTACCGTGTTTCTGAAGTACAAAGTTCTTGACAAAGATAGTGTCTATTATTTTTGCTTCCTAGCGAAGAGTATTTGTAAAACCAGATTTTTCATATGGTATGGTGTAAAACAAGTCAGAAGAATTCACGTTGTTTTTTGTTCAGGCTTACTTTTTATTAAGATACATAATAAACCAACCGTGTACCGAATATTTGGAGGCTATATAATAAAAGTTACCAACAAATCCTAGACGATATTAGTACCTTTGAGTATGGCAATGATGTCCCTTTATACCAAAAAGTATCGCGTGACTAGGTTCGTATCTATCGTAGTAAACCATGATTCAGTTTCGCGTCCATTAGACAAAACAATAATAAATAAAAGACATTTACTTCGAATCATTTATAGTATAATGACTCAAACTGATTGATGAATTAATGACTTAATAGTTCTTTTAATATTTATACCTATTTTGATTGTTTAATTACCAACCTACAAAAATTTAATTCGACATGGTCACAATATGAGTTTTGTTATATTCTTGCGGCATAATCTGAGAGTTGGCAAAGTATGAATGTGTGTTTAGGTTAATATGTCCTTTTGGCAACACAGAGATAGAGAGAGGACAGCGGTAAAATACCCTGTCTTGCGGTTTATTTGCGTCTTTTGATACTTGGTTCGATTTTATTGATACATTTTTATTCATACAATAATGAACACATTTTACAAAAGTTTTATGTATAATTCTCATTCTATTCAGTGGTTTCAATTTGACACATTTTTAGAGTTTGTCAGGCCCTAAGGACTAGCGAAGAACAGGCCTCGTATCTCTCCCCTCGGGGCTCGTCTAGCGGGAACTAAGACAAGAAGTTTCCATATCGGCTAAAATTAATGCTATTAGCGTACAATATTAGTTCCTCGCTTGCATATTCAAGTACTGCGATGATAAAACACCTCCGTTGCGAAGTAGACTCCAGTAAATTTACCCGTTGAGCGATCCAAGAGCGTTGATAACGCGACGCGAAACCGTCACGCGAAGACAAGGACGCCAAATTATCAGTATTCATAAGTCATTGATAGGTACACTGTAGCTTATGTACTAGTACAGCTTTTGTACTGCGACAAGGCCAATACTTCAACGACTGAAAGTAAAGAAGTGGGCGAATGACTCATAAGTTTTCTTATAGGAGTATTCTAAAAGCCATGTAACATGTGCCGTTTTAAGTGGTTATAAAGGTCATCCTCGAATACTAAGCATAAAATAAAAGCTTATGTTGACTAAATTAGTAGCGCTACTAAACGAAACAACGGTCTTTCTGAACATATTATTATTTTAGTGTCGACGTCGCTATCTATTCGTTTGTTCCGCCTCTAGGTGGCCCCGCAAATTCCAATAATGCCGACAGCACCACTCGTAGCTCCGAATATAGCGTCTCGGCTGCAAATATTGTTCGTACCACACTTAGACGACCCAAGCAAAAATGGTTTTTGACTAAATTGATTTTCTGAAACCAAATAACGCCAGTGTGACCTCATTTACTGTTTCTATATTCGTATATATTTCACAACATCGGGAATTAAAAATCGTAAGAAGTCAGTCGACGCTATTAAGAAACTGTTCATCAATTTTATGGACCCTAAATTTCTGGTGGTAGGAAACTGCCTCGAGGCATGCGACAATAAACCTGGCTGTCTGGTGACACCGCGACAATGAAGGACAATACTGATAGCTACACACCTAATAGAAATAAATGAAGATAAACAAGGCAAAGTCTTTTCAATTGTTTATTTAAGTTCAATTAATTATTCCAACTTTGTGCGAGAATATTACATTAATAATTATTATTGCTAAAATTTATTGTTTCATTTTGTATCTGTTGAACTTTAAACCTGGTTAATGTGGCTATAGATATACTTTATAAACATTAGCCTCTGAAGGTTTGCTCCAATTTCGTGTTAAGAGAATCGTCCCAATTAGACGCGGAGTTTTTCTCTCCGTAATTGTTAAGAAAACTTGTGTTACAATGGGACATTGGTTGGAGCCTTAACAAAACGTTCACCTCGTTGGCCCATTCTTATGGTAATTCGACCTCACTGTCACGCGACCTTCTGTCCACACCCCGATAATATGCAAATTAGTCCCCTCTATAAAGTGACCTGAAAACGCTTCCTCATTAAGTACATTTTGGATTCAGATGAATTCAGAAGCTAGATCATTTCTAAAGATACCTCGACTCATAACATAGCGTAAGACGTCATGTGGCCTACATTAAAAACATAATGTAAGAGCTTCATGAGTAAAATTTATGTCATCTGCGGTATAATATCAAATTTCATAGATACCCAAATGTTGGGTAAAAAAAGCCGGTTTTAATGGGTGAAACTTCAAGGGCCATTAGTGTAAAGCCTCGCGTCATTCTCCCCGTACAAACTCAAGCTTTTTACTGCAATAAACTTTCTGACAAGCCATTTGTGGCCGGAAAGTGTTCGCTGAAATTAATCACATGACCCACAACAGGCCTTGTTTACTCCTACCCCCACGACTCTTGATAACTTCTTTATTTCACTTGTGAATTAATGGCTGTCGTTCGCGCTCGCCGCTATAAAAGTACAATCCTGCGACATGTCTGTGTAGTTATGAAGTTTCCGTCGCCTCACCCAAGGCAATTTGAATGTACTAATTAAGATTCTCAATTTGAAGTTTTCATTGTTCTTTGTAGCTGAATCTCAGTTAATTCAGCGAGACGTAAAATTATTCGAATCAAAGCAACTCGTGTCAGGCACACAACGTTTCTGTAGCATCGTGAAACAGATTGAGACTTTAAACTCTGAAATTTGAAATTTCTCTTCGATATTTAGTCTGCAATAAAACTCTAAAGTCACGTATTTAATTCAACTTTGTCGTCGAGATGCAAAATCACTGAAAATGATCACAATACACAATAAAAGGAAAGTGAGACGAGAGTGTCACTACGACAAATAGACGACAGACACCGGTGAAAAGTTTAATTGTTTGAAAGTCTCTCTCTGGCAGTTAGGTACTCTATGGTCGCAGCGATTGTAGAATAGCATGCCTGCGGGTAGTTGAAGAGCGCGCTTAACTTAATCGGTTGAATTAATACAAAGTGGCTGTGAGTTCGCATATCTGACATTATTCTTACAAATTGGTAAAGAAGGCTGAAGTCAAGAACCCAAATCAAATAAACCGGATTAGGTCATCGCTTTACGGCGAGTGGAAGTGGCGGGTCATCTCGGAGGAAGCAATTCTCGTGGTCGTAGATTGAATGCAAAATTGGATGAGATCTCACTGTTTTTACTGTATGGATCCCGGGATTGTTACGTACCAACTTCCCCGCGTTTTATTTTGTCGAGGGCACACATTGTTTGAATGGTTTGATTGAATGTGACAATAGTTATTGTAACTGACGCTTCGACTGCTTTCGGGTTTCTTATTCAACCGTTTTCTCGAGAGATAAATTTATTCCCTTCATATTGGATGTTTGACCGCTTTTTGGGCTTTGTAGTTAAAGATTGGAGAGAGAGAATTTTTATATTGAATCACGGATGATGTGACGAAATATTTTATCAATATCTGAAATCTGAAGACATTGTATTTTTGGACAAGAAATATATACCAGGCCTCTTGTGTACAATAGAAAAATAAACTCCAACATAAATTGGGCTGCAATAACTATGCAATAAATTTTGAGAACTCTAAATTCTATTGAATCCGATGTCAATATTTCTAACAATACAACTAAGAGAAATGTGTTCCGCACATTTGTTTTGCTTCGAACTGCAAAAGCTGGATTCTTATACCGTGCCGGCTGTAAAGGGGACTTGAAAACCGCTTTTCCATTTTCGAAGTTTACGAAAAATATTTATACATTCTTATGACAAAAGAGCGTTTGCCAACTCCCTGAACTTATGCCGCTAACAGAGCCAATCACGTAGGTACCTGGTGCATGTAGTGCCGGGTGCGGGAGGTCAAGTGGTTTGCCGCACTTGCATAGGCCAATCGCAATGTTACCTTGCATTCGCTGCTAACGAATTCTATTCACTAAATAATTAATAGGCCGCTTCACATGAATGAACTGTTTATTAACGTTATTTTTTATCGATGATATGATATGAACTCGATAGAAACATGTTAGTTTGATTTATATTCCAATTAATATTGGATTAAAAAGTGAGTAAACTATGGGTTAAAAGAGAATGTAATGCGACTTTTAGAAAAAGAGGATATTCAAAGTCAAATATGACTTTTTATGGGCTATAGATTCTAAAACAAAAAATTGCACTTCCAAACAAGACATAACTCAAAAGGAATAGAACGAAAGTAAATTTGCATGTTGGCAATGTTATTGGAATTGTGCAGGATTGTTCGCGTTTCTATTTACACAATATAACATTCGCTTGATTTTTTGATTCCATTCGTTCCGTGCATGTTCATACTTTTGCATTCAGATTGGAAACTTTACAATTCTTCATACGGTAACGTGACAAAAGGGAGCTCAGTCAAAGGCGCGAGTCGTTTTGCGTCGTGTGACGTCACCGCGCCCGCGTCGCGTCTTCGCCGCCGTTTGCCGCCTATCGGCTCGTCGCCCGCGTTTAGCACTTACTCGAAAATCTCCACCAGACGCCAGCATTTTAAAAGTTTTGTTCTTATTTTTTAAATCTGCTTCTGTAAGGGAATGATTGTCGGTATGGCTTGCTTTTATAATCACGGCTTAAAGATGTACACGGGGTTTGCTTACGCCTATTTAATTACAATTTTGTTTCACAAATTGTTGTAAATAAACCTAATAAGTAATGAAGCTGTTATCAATTTAATCGAAACTTGTTTTCGTGGAACGAGTTTGTTAGCCTTAGTTACTTATAATGCTTCATACTATGATATAATTAAATGAGCTCAAAAGAGCAGACAATTTTTGATAACTATGTAACTAGCAACCGGGTATCCTGTCGGAGCGTTAGTGAAATTTAATCAGTGCGCTTTAAGTATTACTCCGAATCGAAAAAGTGATTAAAATAGAATTTTCGGGGAAAAACTCAGTCTTCATTTTTAAGGATTTTGAAATTAAACGGAGTTATCATGTGCTTATTGCCTAGAAACCAGAAATTTAAAGTTATTAGAGTATAAAGTTATTAAAGCGATCATGAGAAACCTTAATAGTGGAACAAGTTTTAATATTATAGGATACTATTGAAATTAATTGATTGCTTCTTTGCAAAGATTCGTATTATTTCATACCACTGACCCACTATCTACTTTCATTATTTCATGTACTTTATTTAGTACGATAACAGAATGATATAGGTACCATAGGTACATACCTATGTGTGTCTAAGTTATATTTTGGTTTATTCACGTCTACGAAATATTTTCTAGCTTACCTACGAACTTTAGAAGACTGTTCTAGAATTGAAAAATTCATTAAACTTCATTATAACCCCGAATAAAAAGCATTGTTTCAGGCGTGCAGAGAGCAAAGTTTATCCTATAGAGAGCAGCATCTATTAATTTTTGTTAACTGAAATTCTATTCGCAACTTTGCACTCGAAATAATTTTTCTACGTTGAAGTTGGCGGCTATTATTTGCCCAGTTTATTTTTCTCCAAGTATGAGAGCCCTAGAGTTGAACACACAGTCTGTGTTCAAGTGAGCCGCTTGGCTGCGCAGCCCCCGCGCACCAAAGCTAATATAAACTGTATGTGACGGACTGTATTCTTTCAACCATAGCGCCTGCAATAACTGCACAGCTTTGCTAAATGTAAAAGGATTTAGGCTGGATACAACATTAAATTGAACCAATATTTCTTTACTTCATTGCTCTATTCTTATAAGCTCATGTCTGATAGAAAATTAATCTAATACATAGCAGATTTTTGGAGTAACCTATTTCATAACTCTAATAGCGGCTTTTAGGGATGCGCCGCTATTTTTTCATAAAAACGTCATGACGCATGGCCGCCATAAGTTTGCCCAGAAAAGAGCGGAGAGAGCTGGATCCATGTAATTAGACGCTACGAAGATTTATGTTACGGAAATTCCCAAATTCTTTTAAATTTTTGGCTGCGACACGTGCTTCTTCTTAAAACACTTTTCCTTGGTAAAAACTTATTGCTTTTAATAAGTTTTAATACCAGGCTATTTTACAGCTGAATGTCTTTTACATGCTTTCGAGTGTTTTAATTACACCCTATTATAAATAAGGGCTATTTTTATAACTTTTTGTAGTCGTCGTGTTGGTAGTTGCTAGGTTAAAGTAATACCAGACTCGAATCGTGTAACGAATCCCGCATATCTACTGGGAAAGTTCCCAAACGCCTGAGTTTGAACTAAGAGCTAAAGCTTCTAGATCAACTACAACTTACTTAAGACAACTTCTGATACAAATACGAACATTATCTGCGTCCAATTTCGTTAAGCGAGGGGAAAAAGGTAAGAAAATGTATGAACTCCGTGTTTATTTGGGGCCGCTTTATTTCCATCGTCCTTTGGGGGCTCGCTTCATGTATCACTGCAGACGTCAGCCCTGGGTTAATTGTCTACGTGCGTTTTCAGCTGAATTCGTCACGTTCACTCGTTCACATCCCTATCGCAGTTTAGCCTCGTACTAATAAACGTTTTCTAAATCGAGCGCCCGATGTTACATCTACGAATATTCTGTATCAATATTTGTCTTTTTCTCTTTGTTCATATTCAATACGAAATTGTCTCTTGAATCTAGATATTAATCTGTGATATTTCAGACATGAAATTTCCAGCAATTTGAGAAGTTTGTAGCATATTTTTGTACGTAATTTCGTAGGCGTGTACGCGACCAGCTGACAATATAGGAATCCTAAATGGGGTGGTGTGTGAACGTTTATTTATTTACGTTAGGGATTTACTTTAAAACGGCTTTGGCAACTGGAACAGAACGTTGACACACAACAGCTAATACATACAAATTAAACATCATTAATATTCTTGTAGGATGTAATAATATTATCAAATATCATAATGGTTTGTAAATAAAATATAATAGAACGGAAAACCATTAAATAAATCTTTGTGTTTAAAGGTTAGGTACATTAAACGTGTGTACTTTGGCTTTATGTAAATGTCGGAAATTGATTGATTTGTGCTAGATTTATATGATTTAATAATACGAAGGGTTCATTCAAATATTTCAAAGAAGGATTTTAGTCTATAAGATAGGATTATAGGACAATGTAATACTATACTGCCCATTAGAACAAAGACAGGGTTAGGCACAATTTGTGCAAGGAAGCATGAAATTTACATCTGTGTGCGTGGGCGGCAAAATATACCGACATGGGACCGCGCGGCCGTGCTTAAATTCGATTGGTCGAAATCCTGTCAAAGCAGTTTACATACTGGCTGGACATCTACGATCCGATCCGCCACACAAATGCATTGTCTATGCCAATCAAATGTCGTTACTTCGACTGTTAGTACATTAATAAAAGCAGTAATTCCCCGTACTGACTATATTATTTACCCGCGTAATAAATGACAAATGTTGTCGTGGAATGTTTGTCGACTGTCGTTTGTGCGGATATTAAACTCTTGTTTGTTCACTGACATTAATTAGGTGGCGTAATAGAGCCTTGTTGTTTTTTTTTTGCATAATCGTTAGCCGAATGACGTCTATCTGTTGTCAGCTGTACAGTCCCCAAAAATCTGGGCTAACGATGACAGTGAAAACTTGAGAAAACCAGAGAGAGAGGGGTAGCCGTCCGTAAGAGGATCTAAATTATCTTCTCAACGCCGTCATTTCCCCGGTCCCCCTAAACAGCATGTGTTACGATTTGAGGAAAACTTGAGGAATCTATAACTATAGTAGATAGCAATGCTCCTGTTGGACAGATTAGTCTTAGCAAACTGATTTGCTTACAAAAGTTATTAAAAAAAGGACACAATGAGTAAAATGAGTACATTATTATATGATCAATTTGTTATTAGACATGATCATAATAATCAACAGATGAATATAAAAACAATTAAGTCGTACCTATAGGTATCGATTGCTTCAAAAAGCAATTTATTAAATTAATCAAACCTAAACATTTTACTAAAAAATATCCAATAAACAAATCCGGTAGCAATTTTGTGATTCGAAACCCAGCTTTTAAATTGATGATAAAATAATTTTATCAGTCCCCGAGTCTGCTTGAAACTTCCCATTTAGTTTCAGGTATACGCGAACCGATACCTATCTTGTTTCCAAACACGGTACAAATATTTAACTTCGGATACCGCTTTGAATTTAGCGGCCGTGGAAATACACACGGTATTTTTAACTAGACGACCGGTTCGTTTGTGTTAGAAACCAATCTCGTTGATATATCCATTAGCCAAATAGAGAGGCGAGCCCCGCACGCCGCCCTTAACAAAACATCTGCGGGTAAGTATACGTGGTACGAAGAAACAAACATTATTTTCCTTTCATTTCTATGGTACGGAACCCATGGACCGGCTACAAACACAATATGATAAAAGGGGTAATAATGATACAAAGAATTACTTTGAGTGCGAGTTTCACTTTTAGGTATGTAATAAATGTAAAAGGTAGTATTTATTTTAATTAACTATATCAGAATGGGAATGGAGTCTTTAATCAAGTTATATAGATATTAAAAACTCGTCGGTGTAATACATTACTTCATTCATAGCTATTTTAATCTTGTTTTATGAAGAGTCGATACTTTTATGAAAGAAAATAGTGTCTTTATTTACATCCACCAAAGGCGTGTGTTATTGTGAGTTACTATTGAGATTACATTATTCAATTTTCCAAATTAGTAATTTTTATTTGATGTAAGAATGTCACATGATTTCAGTATTAATAGTATAGAAAAATGTACACATACATAAATTCTTTTAAATAAGTTAAGTTTTTCAAACTATGCAATCAAATTTAAAATTCAATCAATATGTCGGTACCCCTACGCATGTAGGTACTAGTAAGTGAAAATTGTGCGAGTGTATACGAAAGAAATAAAACGTCCTGAATATTGTGGGAACGTGAGAAAAGGTAACTACACCGTTTCCTGTCCGCACCTGTTATTTATAGTCACTCGCAATATGCATTCTTTTACTATCATTTTATGTAAATGTGACCAGCAATACTCCTTCAGGGGAGATAGCAGAAATAATAACACACGCCGCTAAATAAAGTTCAGTAGTACGTAGTAGTATGTACATTTTTTACTTTTTCTAATTGCCTGCTTTCTTGTAAATAATGCTGGGGTGAATTAATATTGAAATATAATTGCATGCAGCTAACCCCGGCTGGTGGTGCCGGCAACGTGTTATTATGGTAATAGTTTTCAAACTTGAACGGGTCAGTATTCTTTGTTTCGTTGCAAGTGCCGTTCAATTGGTCACTAAAGTGCCTGTTTTATAAAGCAAATCCAGTATCAGAACTGTTGTGTGTTTTTGTAGGAGTATAGCATGAATAAACGATTCCACAATTTTATACAACACTTATATAAGTAACTCTCTCTCGGTAATATCAGACAAAAAATAATTATTATTTTAAACACAAATACTGTTTCCATAAAATAGCACCATAAATCGAAGTACTTACGTACATATCTCGTTGTTAAATCAAAACATTGTTCTAACCGCTATCGCTGTCGTAAAGAGAAGTAAGTAAGCAGTGAAGAGGCGCTCGTGCGACGTTTCTGTTCACAATATAAAGAGGCCAATAAAATTCTGTTCAGTACTACGACTATCGGTCAGTGAAGCGGCTATCTGCATTTTATACTTTCGACGCCATCACTGGGGCACTTTATTTCTTTACTTTGCACATACATAGGTATGAGGTATACGTGTACTGCGCTTGCTCGTTGTTTATTTAACGGATCGTGCCCGATGAACGGTTCTATTCAATTGAACCTACATGTACGTACGCTGAAACGTGCTCACAGAGTTTTAATTTCACAAAGGACGTTTAATAATGTAAGTAAGTAAATCTGATTGTAATGGAATTCCATTTTAATATATTTAAGTGTTAGCAAGTACTCTGTTTGCAGGTATGTAACTCATCCTACATAGAAATCCGAACGTCAACGTCAAAACAAATCGTATGCCGTCCGCAACGTGGAATCCTAAACAGGATTGAAACTTGGGCGGGAAGCAATCTAACGGGAACAACAGTACATACAGCGGTCTACCGTAGAGCCCTACGTAATTTAAAGAACAAACAAGCCTCGCAACTGGGTTTACCTCGACTGCAACAAACTGCGTCGTCGCTTTAACTTACTCATTTGTAGGTTACTATCACTACCTATATGTCTTTCAGGATTTTGATACTCTGACAAATCTGTTTTACTCTTAGTCAAAATTAATATCGTCATCCACAAAACAAACACAAAATTTGATGTAAAACAGATTTAGAAGCCAATCGACGTGGTAAGTCTGTGTGTATATGAAATTCAGAGGCTCAAAAATGCTATAGCGCCGCAGATGAGTTCGGCTCAAGCGAAGCGTTATCAAGCCCAGTTAATCCTGTCTTCTGTATTATTGAATAAATTTTCCCTCCTGGCGTACTCTTGCCATTTTGTATCGATTCAATGTATTGGATAAAATAAGGCTACAGTTATTTCTGATATACTTACGCTCGCTTGAGGAAATGAGAAGTTACACCTTTATTGTTTTAATTAGAATGTTAGAGGAACGATGAGGTGTTCATATTAGGTAATCCTATTAGGCAAGGTCTGAACGTTATATTACGGCGTCGGGCGCAGGGCGGTAAAGCGGTGCGATGTTATTGTTATGATGGCATAAAGCGAGCCATGTATCTCGCACAACGCAGGTGGCGCTAACTACCGCCAGTGTAGTGGAAACTGTCGACAACTCGAGACACGGATGTATCTACACACCATACAATGTAATGTTTCACGGTTTGCTGATGCGCAAGTTAGAAGCTTTTACTCGAGTAAACTGAATTTTAAGCTGGCACTCGGGGATGCTGTCTCATTTTCACACACTATCGCTGCTTGGGATTCATGTGTTTGTTTAATACTTTTTTTATTATTCACCTTTTTTGTTGAATAAACACTCGTGCGACTATTATCTGGTATTCGTGATGTCCCGGCAGTGATATGTCATGCCGTGTGGTCGCCGCTTTGAATATGCTGCCTAACGTCTTCCCTTGAGTGTCGTAGCAAGCGATTAAGGGATTAGGCAAGTGAATGGGAACCTTCCACCTGTAGGTACACTGATAACATCGCTCCGTGAAAGCTTGGCTAGCTAGAGGTTACATAGGTTCCACTAAACTGGATAGATTTATGATTACATATTAATGATTTATGTATGTGTGTTCGCCATTTATTTCGTAGATGAAAAATACTTGTCTATTAATTTACTATCCTCCTATAAATGGTAATTTACATAGGTTGACAAAATAATTTTCATATTTATCCATGATGACATAATTACATTAATGGCATGGTAAACCTAAGTTCAACATTGGACATTCCTCAACTGACCTGAACTGCGCTGAAGTACCTGTCTTCAAAAATTCGCGAAGTATTACAGGCACTATTTCCAGGTCAACATTTGCCTGCAGAGCTTGGTATAATTTTGTTTCCGTTGTTTACATTTCGCATGTAGCCACGTCCTATAGACCCCCTTCCACCTCATTCTTAGGCTTTTTCGTGTCACGACTACATGATTTATAACTTACTGAGATACGTGTCTTCGTTCCACCCTAAAGTCTCAATAATGTTGTACAAGGCACTGAACATAAATAATAAATTGCAAGTTTTCTACCAAGTATTCTATATAGTATTATACCAAGAAAGTGATTCTAGAAGCGAACAATGTTTCGCTTTGTTAGTTAAGAATTTCCTTTATTTTTAGTTAGGTTGTTAGCTTTTATTGTAACTCGTGTTGTTTCGGAATTCATAGAAATTTACAACGATACTCTGTTCTGATACGATCACGGTTGGCGGCGCCAAGTAATTCTATTAGCTGAAACAGTACCGTGCATGATTTGATGGTAATTACCCCTTATTACAGTGGTAGGATTTATAATCTCAGAGGTTTAATAAGAATATCACACAACTACTGTATATTTTAATAAGGCGTAGATTTACTAAGATTGTATACCTGCTCGCTTTGACTTATAGTCAGCCGGGTGGTTGGCTAGAGTTACTGTTTTCTAGTTAATACACGCCAGCTGTTGCACAGATTTGTCTCGGTGTGAATGTTAACACGATGCCAACGGGGACGCTGTATTTATGTTCCCATGTAATTTAGCGCAGAATATACAATACACCGTACTACACCGACTTTGTATGTCGTCTCTTGTGTTCAGCAACCTAATATTTTTAACTACTATTATTTAATTTAAGAGATAAATTATAAAGCTAATCTCCAATAAACTATGGTGGCTCTGATAATCCAGACTTGAGTAAAGCAGCAGTATTTTTGTCCTGTGGGTGGCTCATCGTAATTCCTTTAAGCCAGCGCTCTCCCGCGGCCCAGTTACACCTGCTGCGGCCTCGGAATACGTCGTTTATGAAATAATTTTGTGTAGGAGTAGTCTTTTTTTTGTATGTAAGTTTGTTCGTTATTTTAAGTAGGCACCAGGTGGCGTTAACAGGCGGTGTTGCAACGGAAATTGCCGTCGGTCGGTCTCGTCGCCGCAGCGGCCGGAGGAAACTTGGCTAGCTCCGACCGCACCGCCCTCACTACAATAGGCCCTTGTTAATTGTAGGCCAACACAGAAAACAATTAGCAGCACTCGTGTGCGCTCCACGCCACACTGACTCCGAATATTTAATTCATTACTAAGATAAAATCACGGACCTACCTACCAAACATGTTACATTAGATCTAACTCAAACAAGGTTTGGTCTGTTAGAACTTGTTGTGGGCTCAACAAACTTCGAACTAGTTTATCTGTCTCATCTGTCTGCTCGGCTCAATTCAAATGATCTTTGTATATCTACATAAAAATCTTTACTACTTAAATGGCTCAGTAAACATCGATTTTGAAACTAGGAAATATACCTAAATAAAAACAACAAAGTTTCCACCATTTGTTTTTCAAGTTAAAGATGACTTTCAACTTTCTTATTTAGAAGCGGCACATAACATGCTTTTCTACTTATACACCAATTGTTGCGGTAACAATACTTTGTAAAACAAAAGAAACTGGCGGCACATCAATTTATATCAACAGGGAAAAGCTAAACAAATGGATATCACGCGTACAAACGAAATGAGTAGGGCGGCTCCCGACTTTACAACGTTTAACGACCCTGAGGAAGGTAAGGTTTGACGTTGCATTAGTAAACAATAGAGGTTCAAACTAAACTAGATCCGCCTCTATCTTCGCAATTGTTATAAAACACAAAGCGCTTAACTAGTTGAAAGCTTTCGGCAGGGCGTTTACACCGGCGGCGGTTTGCGGCAGGGCCTATACAGCTTACGATGTAACGATGTCGATGCCTCCAATGATACTGTTAATTCGCGTTGAAATATTGCCAATACGCTGTGTGAACCGGCAGGATTTGCTTAGTCATGTTTACTTTAAACAACGGTTTCAAATCAATGCTATTTTGATACACGTATGCTTAAATCCAAGTAAATATATGTACGTATTTAGTGATAATTAGCTTAAAAATAACAGCATCAATTTTATGGCGTTTTAAGTATCGTACAAATTGAATTTAAATAAAACGTCCCTACAATTTAAAACGACTTCATGAAATACCAAATATTTTTTATGAAAAATAAAATTTACTGTGAAAAAGTTGAGTGTAAAATAAAATCCAATATTTGACTAAACGAATTGTGCATTATTTGATCGTTCAAAAAAATAATGCATGTATTTTATAACTATAAGTTAAAAGACTTGTTATTTGTAGGAGCCTTTCACGCAGTGCGCTTATAGGAGCTGATCCTAAGGGAACTATTAGATACACAGAAGTGAAATATCCTTTGTTCTCATTGTCTTAGTTTTATTTTTGCACTCTTTATGATGTTTTATTCGTTGCAGATTTACTCGTATATATTTTTATTTCCATTTTTATTTTAAAATGCTGTATTTTGAAACAGTTGTAAGCTTTCTGAGCTTGCTACATTGTTGGATCTTGACTAAAGCAGATGTTGTTTTTTTACGTTACTGTTACTTAAACTACTAAGAAGTAGTAAACTTCTAAGTAAACACAAGCGTTGTAAACAATGAGCAAGATTTAGTTGGCAACTCAAACGTAGATATTTCAGCCCGAATCCATACCTTGCAACTTCCTAAACAGAATAGAGTAATTGCTTCCGAGCTAAACTTGGAAATCAAGTGCATACCCAAGTTAAGTTTCAAGTAATTAATCTATGAGGTGGTAGAAATTGTCGGAGTCATCCGTCAGTCTCAAGCTGTGTATTGAACCCGACGCCGGAGCCGAGGCGTCATGTAATTCTGTTACTCTCCCCCACTTCCAGTTAATTGAATACGTCTGCCACACGGCTGAGGAGCCAGAAAATTCGATTCGTGGTTCTAATGTATGTAGCAAACATTCTTACAACCAGTTCTTAGACGAAGAAACGGAAAAAACGTAAAAGCAATGCAGGTTCGTAGAATTGCTATGCACGCTACATCTTTGATTTCTTGGTATTAAGTGTAGTTCCCGTATGTAATGGAACGAGATTACCAACTAGAGGTATAATGCAGTTAGTATGTAATAATCTTAAAAAAAATTGATATTTACTGTAGGTAATACTAATACATTTTTCCTCATTTATTCCGAAAAATTATAAGACAGGAACTTCTCACTTATTTTCTAAAAATAATGTTTAACTAATTACATAAACCTAATTCACTATGCAGCAAAAAGCACCAACATTATCGAAGTGACCAAATCAGTTAACTGTTAGGCGGGTAAGTGTTCAGTAATTAGAAATACCGGTCTCTTTGTCTTTTGTTTTTGCCGCCAGTGTGTGTCGTAACATTGTATGTACCGTGTTGTGTACTTCATGTAATCCATTAGTCTGTACTCCTCTTTTTAGCGCTGAACTTTAACTTGGCAGTAGCTGACAAACGTGATGGGGTACTCCGATTTTTTATAGGGTAAACATTTGAAGCTGTTTAGTTTTTTCGGTTTGTTTAGGGAAGCATGATTCCTAACTTTTGAAACAGTATAGGTAATGTATGACTTAAGTACACCAATATTTTAATTCTTGATCTTTAAATTAGGTGATATCTTATCGCTAAGAGCGAAAAGCTTGAAAGAATCCTTTTCCACGCTATAAAATCTACAATTATATTAATAAGCTGCAAACGAGTATAATCGTTTGCCTACGCTTTGTTACACGCGTAGCAAGCGAAATGGATACCATGTGTAATGCTCAATGCTCACACACACTTTTTTATTTGGAGACCAACAGTCATTTAGTATTTGATTTATCCCTGAATTTTAATTCATTATATACTCAAAAATACAATAAAGTCATACCAATCAATTACTCAAAAAGTAAAATCTTTTTGTATCTCCGTCCCTTGCAACTACGCCGTAGCCAAGTACTGGCATGCCGAAAGTGAATAAATATTTATACGACTGAACTCGCAGCACATAAATATTTTTCAATGGCTTTGATGTTTTATGAATATTGGGATCTTCATGTCTACCCCGATATCTGAGTACGTTGACTGATATTCACCATACATATTCGAACCTTGGATTTTAACTGTAATTCTTTATAAAATGGCTTTTACTGAAATACTTTTGTAAATCTTTATTTTTTGTGGGGTTTCGAAAAGTTTAAATGTCATATTATTCAACCAAAGTTGTATTAATTAATCAATTGCTTAAACAATAATCGACAAATACACAAAACGAACGAAACAATAAACAAATAATACTCGATAACTTACTTTTCACCTTCTTGTTACGTTTTTTAAAAAGAGGTCGCGTAATCAGTTGTGAAACCATTGGCTGCAATGAAAGGAAATTATTGAATATGTTTTTTTCCAATTGATATCGGCTATGATGTAACATTACTTCAGCATCGACGTAAGATTTTAATTGTTCGTTCCTGACTTTACTAGTAAAAGACAAGGATACTCTGATCAAGGCTTTCTATCTTCCTCGCTGAAGATAATAGTACTTATATTATAGTACTTTTATTACACTTCATTTTCAAAATGAATTGAACTTTAATATTTCCCAAAAGAACCTGTAAGAGTTTTCCTATTACAATTAAGCTCTAGCCTTAAAAATCATCAAACAAACCAAAAAAGCTTTATCAAAAACTATGAAACCATACATTACGAACGGAATAATGTTAATACAATTTACACAGAACATTAAACATTCAAAACCGAGCGTGAAAAATTCCAGTTTTATCCCACACATTATAAATGAAAACAATAATGAGCCACAGAATAGATATTACAGTTCCACAGCGAATTGGAAATACATATTTAAGTATCTACTTAGCGGGCATTGGCCGTACAGCGTTAATATTTGTCGATACACTGCAATACGATTTAAATTGCTGGCTACCAGAAATTGGTGAATTACGTTCTATTAGTAAGAATCCATAGAAAATTAATATTGCGAAACGTAATTTGATTTCGTTTGAAGCTGTTACGAAGTACTTATATTTGCAATAAGCGTATTTTAAGATCATTGCCGCACCAGTAGTGAAACCTTTTAAGGTTATGATCGAACTTTTCTGCGAGCTTTAAAACTCGCTGTAAAATATTTTTTTAATATTTTGAATATTTTTTGCATCGTGGGTAAACAAGACGATAGGTAGAATTACTTCGGTGCAAACTCATTATGTACGATTTGACTAAATTAAATAATTATTTTATTAATATGATTGAAATTAAATTAGGACCAATATGTAATCAGATTGATATAATCAAGCCATGTATTGGTCCAAATCCATACAACATTAACTAATTATATTGTGTTTGACTTTCATTATATTCTGATTCAATACATTATTTTCATAGATTCTACTTATCATTTCCGATGAACTGGTCCTTTGAAAGTTCTTTTACCAGATTTTTACTTCTGAATTTGAATTAAAATTGCTTTATATGTGTAAACTTCTAAAGATATACATAGTTTGCTTACTCAAGAAGTAAAACCATTCCTCTATTAGGACAGTGTCTCAAGCTTTCAACTACACAATAGCAAAATACAGTCTCCAGTCTAATAATTAAGCAGCTACTAAAGACTTTTACCACAATATAATTGAATGAAGTACTCCTTTTCTCCTAAGAGCTACTTAAAGGAGTATTAGCGAACTATATTTAATTAATAAGATTACGCTTTAAGTGATATAAAACGCGATACTAATGTGGGTGGCAAGTACACTAACTAGCATTAGAATGGAAGTAGTGGAACGTCAGTCAGGTAATTTGGAGGCGGTTCCTTGTGTTTGGTGTAAGTGACAAGTGACAAGCGGGCGAGTCTTGATGAGTATCAAAAGTTTGGTACTTAAGAAAAAAACCTGGTATCTAAAAATAATAAAAAAAGAACAAGAAGAATGAGTGGACAATTATTGCGGTTTTAAAATACAAAAAATAATAATTTTGCTTTATTTTAGAGGTAAACATACATTGTGTAGTACCTGCAGAATTATAGTAAGCATTATCTACTGTTGAATATTATTTTTATGCCAACCACTTACATTGAATGAACTTCTTTTTGTATACTTTAAAATTTTGTATAATAACTACTTAAAATTCATTATTTCTGAGTTCGTAAAATTTAAAAAAAGGTTAGTATTACCAGAATTCCGAACACTTTTTAAACTCTGATAAAAAGTTATTTGAAACATGGAGGAGTTCCTTATAATAAGGAATTTTAGCTAAAAAATTCGACGAAAAACTATATCAGCTGGGATAGTTAATCATTCCCTCCACATCAAAGTTTCAACGGGCCGTGGCGACCAAAATGAATTTGCAGGAAAGTTATTTATATATTGTACGGTGTCCCGAAAGCCGCTCAGATTCCTGGAACTTAAATTAGGCAATATAGCCAGCCTAACCCAATATATTCGTGTTTTTGATTCCTAGTTTTGTAAGTTGTAATAAATATTGATGAAGATATTTATTAGTAAGTATTTATGTAAATATAGATTTAGTTTATTTTAAAATATAAGGTTAGTAAGTATATAAGTTAAGAGAGTAATAAAAAGGCAGCCCCATTTTGAACATAGTAATATGTATCTATATACCTATATCCAGACTAGAATATGTACGTTGTTTGACAATAACAACACTTTATTTTGAAAGTCATCTATAAGTACACAGTCTACACTCAGAAAACGTATTGTAAATGACAGGTCGTTCACTTATCTTTGCGTATCATACTTTCCCACTCAACTTCGACAATCTGCCGTAACTTTGGAATTAAACAAAATAGATTGTTGCTAATTAGTTTTGTAATTCATATAATTTAACGACGATCTGTTCTGACAAGGTAAATAAGTTTATATTGTTAATCTTTTCGACGTATTACCATAATTAAGTAAATCGATTCGATCATGACGTTCCTTTATGAGCTAAAAAAATAGTACCTAACATTAAAAATAAGATTGTGGTCTCCGATATTCTCGGGAAAACTTACATTTCTATGCTGATAAGATATTTGACGAAAGACGGGTAACGACGAAAGGTAGGTGCCTAATACATAAATATAAGATTCCGCGTAAGTGAGCAATAGAACTATTTCTAGCACCAATCACAATTTCATGAAAGAAAATAAATGTTTCTTTCGCCACTGATTATTTGTATTTTGGATGTTGGTATCAAAATACATTTTCTTGGAAATACCCAAACACCTTTATTTGGTATGTCTTTAACATATTATAACATGTCAAATAGGTACACCTACCTTTTACCAAGTCGCCTTATAAATCGCTTGAGCTTATGAATGACGTCAATGATTACTATAAAATCGTATAGCTAGGTTATACAATTGTACGCTTCCGAAAACTTGAATCCTTGATATTTGCTGAACACATGAGACATTTTACCGTGCTCAGTCATTTAAAAATACAAAACTCAACCACTTACATAGAAGTCTGCCGATCTCCTTCTCCAAAATCGCTCCAGCTTATGAGTCACGCCGACGCGGCCTAAGTGCTGCGGGTGCAGGAAGCCGCAGGCGCTTCAGCACGACATCGTATAGCTAGCGTGTTACATGCTGCGCACACCTCCACCGTAATTGAATCCGTGTCTACTGCGATGTGCCGTGCAACCTTCACCTACTCGCTATCTCTTGTGCGGCCTGACCTATCGGGGAGATAGCAAAGGTCACCTATCGATGGCTTGCATTGAGTTCTAAGTTATACGGTACGCTACAGTGTGGCGTAAAGTGGTAACGCTAGTGGTAATAGTAGGTATATTATTATTTTGCAACTTAGGCTGGTGACATATGTGGGTGTCTTAAACAAAAAAGATAGCCTGCCTATTAAGCTAGTCTGCCAGGAAAGGTTATGTAACATATTATAATTAGCAAAATTCAGTTAAAAATTAAAATAAATATTATATTATTTTTATTTCTTGGGAACTGTTAGTTATTACAACCCGCATCCATTTCGCCTGTTCAACTCAGAAAGATGGAAAAAAACTCACTCAATCACAAAGTCGACAGATCCACCCCGAAAAATAAGTATCAATGTATCATAATGTGTAAGACTTAATATCGGAAGAAATCGGTGCGGAACGAGATGGCGCAATCGGATCTCTGTATATCCAATTATTTACCTGTACGAGAGCACAGATAGAGTGTTTGCGACTCGCTATGTAATCAAAATGTTCTCAACCACATTCAGCGAATTGAATTTTCTGTTCATCTCGTAATGGGTGGCTTTTATTCCATTTTCAGCAGCAACGAGAAGCTTGTCGAGGTGAGCATTGAAACAGTCACGATGAATACATTATTGATATTGATTAAACCGTCTAATCCATAGTATCACGTTCATTACTCACGTTCCAAGTTCCAAGTAACCGGCGCTACAGTATTTATCATTTGTCTAAATACTTCACTGTATTTACCCACTATTTATCAAGAGCAATGATTAATTCATTCCGTTGTTCGTACAGTAACGGCACTATATTTTAGTAAATAAAACTTTTCTCTTTATTAAATGCGCTTTGATAGGAACTGCTGTGTTACTCGGGGAATTGAATAGTTTGAAGCTAGAAAACAGCAGTTGGATGAACTGATAGAATTACAGCTGGGTGAAAAATATTGTTGTATTGTTATCAAGAAAATGTGGAGTGAGCAAGTATGTTTCCGGAGTAATAAAGTTAACATTGCTGCGTCTGCAAATAAGGCTTTCATTGTAATAAAACCCATTGTATGTTCTTCTCACCCCCTTCAATTTTTCAATTCATTTTATAATACAGTGAAACTTGGTTAAGTAAGTGGGACCTGGATAAGTGAAATACCTCAATAACTGGAACTCATGGTGCGGTCCCATCACCTTGGCATTGATTTACCTCTGTTAGTGCGATGAAGCAAACCTCTATAACTGGAATTCGTAATTTGGTTTTATCATCAAAGTTACCTCTATAAATAAGACAGTTGGTGAATTTTACACGCATAAACCTCTGTAACTGAGATAACATCGTTTTGTTTGTTTGCTAACTTATTCTTTTTCTACCCTTAAATTCCGCACTTAACTACGTATACTTATTTGAAGTCTCAATGGTTCCAGTTTTAGTTTTGCTTTACTATTTGTTTGTTAACGGAAAAACTAAACTTAATATCATCATCATCCTCCTGCCCTTATACCAATTTTATTTGGGGTCGGCGCAGCATGTTTTCATCTTCCATACTCTTCTATCTGCCGTCATCTCACAAGTAACATTCTTTCTTCAAAAACTAAACTTAATATCCGGTTATGAAAGTGTGAAGACACGCGATGCAGTTTGTGTCGAATTTAATATGCCAAAACTTTTAATTTTTCAATTCAAACCCATTTATAATTTAAACATAGCACGTTATTTTATTTAATGATTGCACCTCTATAACTGAAATAACTTGTATTCTGGCCTCTATTAATGGAACCCTCTGTAACTGAGAAATATATTTTTTATACCTGGGTATCTGAGACCCCGGGTAAGTGGAATACCTCTATAAGTGAAATGAAATTGCAGGTCCCTTGAAGTCTCACTTAACCAGATTTCACTGTATAAAAAACACACATAATTCGGAATCATAACTACGTAAGCATTCATCCCCTTACGAGAGTCATAATAAAAGATTGATTTTCAATTGAAATGCAGGAACGTGCTGGTCATATCTATAATCATTTCAGAACTGTAAACTTGATATTTTTCCACAAGCGGCCACAAAGGCCCCATAACGAAGTGAAATAGCCAAATAAGAAGGTCTTAATGTCGCAGTTAGCTGCGAATCCTCCCTTGTGAATGCTGGGTCATTAGCGCTATGTTATTGCGAATTACCCGTAAGACTCGGCGCCGGGACTCTGGCAGTCACGTTTAATCTGAATTTTCCTTATACTATAGCTGTTTTGTACTGTACATGCGAGATTTCACGGAATGCTGTAAAGCGGCTTACATATGCAGAATTAAATTACACTAATAAATTCAAACCGTTTTCAAGCAATAGTCGAATGTAAACCCCTGCTCATTCAAGTCACTTCAAAGGGTCGCGTATATTATTTATGCACGTTTTTGCGATATCAATTGCATCGAGTGTCGTATTATAAAGCTGGAATTTTATTCGAGGCGGTCGACACAGGTATGACGGTTTGAGCCTGACAACTGGTTGGTATTGTTCATTGTTTTCCTCGTCGAACGTTGGAGGCACAAAGCGTATCTGTATTTAAATCACGTTAAAATGTTTTAAGCCCTGTGAACATTGTGAAAGCGAAAGCTGATTTTAAATTACTGAACGGTGGCAGGCAAGTGGGACGAGGGTCTTAAAATCCATCACGCACGACGCCGATCTTATTTAGATAAGTAGCAGTCAGCTGTCGGAAGGCCACCCTGCTTAGTTCGCTTGACTGATTGCTGCTAATGAATGTCACACTTTAATCTTTCCGTTAAATCCTCACATTAGACATTTTTTCAATATCGCTGTCTTTTAATTGCTAAAAACTTTTTAAATAGTTGAGTTGACATTTTAAATGTCAAAGATACTTCCAGATAAACAAAATCAACTTCTTTAGTTACTCCATATATTTGATATCAAATCATTTATCAAGATCTCATAATGTAAGTCATTTCCCTAGTCTAGTTTATAATGAACAGAACGGCGTGGCAGACGACTTTACCAGTTAATCAAACATTTAAGGTGGCTTTTAGCCCAGCTGAATAATAAAAGTAAATACAAATAAATTAATCATGTGCAATTCCTGTCAGCCACACAAAATTGCATTTAATTAGGATATTATTCTCCACTCAAACCACAGCTAGTTCAACAAGCCTACATAAA
The DNA here is from genome assembly GCF_030705265.1 of Helicoverpa armigera. Classification (NCBI taxonomy): domain Eukaryota; kingdom Metazoa; phylum Arthropoda; class Insecta; order Lepidoptera; family Noctuidae; genus Helicoverpa; species Helicoverpa armigera. The sequence continues at coordinate 6,366,016 of NC_087133.1, read as the reverse complement.
TAAAGAGAGGTTTACATATGGACGATCTAACTGAGTGCGCTCCGATGTCACCGCACTGAATAACACGTTTCGCTGGTCGCATTTAATTTTACACCACCAATTTATTTTAGCTTCATTTTCATCAACGCATGAATTCAGAACTTGTTTCTTTGATCACGAAACTTTTCTGATTCTAATTGTATATGCAATTTCAACAGACTGTGAGTTTGAACAAATACAATTATTCTAAACGAACTTATAATGTTCTTATTTTGAAGTTCGAGTACTTGATCTCGTTGGTTGTCAACCTCTATAATGTCTTGCGTGCGGTTGACGTTTGAACTCAGTAAATGCATAACGTTTTGGCTTAGGTATATTACCGCAATAACGGTATTAGCTAGCGTTTCGAAATGTCTACAGAGACCATTGCTAATTCTCCCTTTATGCAGGTACATGCTCTACTGAACGTTAACATAAATGGTACTTAACTAAGGCTGTGAACTACATCGATAGCTCTTTTAGCTTTATTGTATGTTAGTTCGTCATTCCCATAATCCTATATATTTAGTTTTAACCGACTTATCCGACCGACTCAAAGAGAAAATGAAGCTTTTCACACGCCTGTAAAAATCATTATTTCAGATCTGTTAACTGTGTTTTTGTTCTAAATCTTATGTACCTATAAAACAGAGCTATATATTGTTTTACCATGCGCACAATATTTGATTTTCATTATCAAATATTGACGATGATCAAAAGTCTAACATGAACTGACTAACAGCTTACGTTTGTAGAAAAATCTTTTCACGGAGAAAAGCGGCCGAAAAATTCCGCCCTCTTTTACATTTATTAAGTTTCTCATATATTTCGAAGTAAGTAGGTACAGAGAGCCTCTACATATCTTGTGTGAATGCGACCCACCGATGCATAAACTGAATGCGCATCTGGGGAAGCACTTATGTTACCCAGATAAACTGCAACAAATCTTCACTAAGATATCCTACCGTTCTTAAGAGATATGGAGATTTCTAAATGGAAGTAGGGCCGCGGCAAGCATTGTTCACGAGCTCTGTTTGCGCGCTGCCTACAAAGCGCAAAAAATGTGCTATTCAAAAATATTTATTTAACTTTTGCATATTTACGTCGCTCAAACATATGGATAAATCGAAACAAAGGATGAACGATCATTCTATCGACCTATCTTTTTAAAATTGGAAGTTCAATGAATTTCATCAAATAAACCTTTAAACACTCGAATTTTAAAAACCCGAACCATATAACTTTTCAACTGAAGGATGTAAAAGTTCGTAAAAAAAACACGAAACCAGTGCAGTATGTTTGAAACAAATATGGGCAGCTGCTGTATCTACATTTTGATATTAAACTATGAACCAACTAGAACATTGACATCTAGATATATAAGAGATAAGGGTCTAAAAAAATTATTCCCTAGATAAAAATGCCTAAGTAAATAACTGTCACTCAAGTCAAAAAAGCCACAACTTGTAAGTCAATTAATTAATCATTTATATACTATCTACTTACGAAGATATATAAAACGTTTCACCATTTTCTCAAGGGAGTGATCAGATGCTACAGCCACGTATTTCGATCGTTGGGTCCATGGGTAATTCTTTTGCTTAGTCCAGCTGTCGTAATTCTTCGCATAACGTGCCTGATACATAGACACATTGGTTACCATAACTATGTAGGTATATGACCTCTTTTAAAGTGCCTTGGCAATTATTCATAGGCGAATTACAACGTTTACATAAGTAACATGTTTATAGATCTAGCTTGCTGTCCCACAGTTGCACTAATTTATTTACAATTACAGAGTGGAACCGAGTATATTTCTCTTCAGCCGTCTCCCTCCTGATAGGTACTTACGTATAAGCTTTTATACTATTGCAGTACTTAGAGCAGAAAAAACAAGAGCAATCGAAATATTTTTCGTAATAGTAACTACCAAGTGTCCGACGAACCGTATATTTTTTGTCTATGATCGTTGTCAGATACATTTTCGATTTTTAAGAAATGTTCGTTTTATTACCTTAAAAAAAATCCATAGTCAATTATAAAAAAAACTATTTAACTACTTGATGACGAAAAGGCAAACGTCTTAACATCTAAATAATTTTCCCAAATTAATAATTATTTACTTCAAAGACTCCAGTTCTCTAACATTATATTTGATAGGTCTCAGTTAGTCTGGAAACTCCGAAGCTGTATATATGTATGGCCGGCTATAAAATTACGAACTTACTAAAGTTGAAAACAGGCTTGCCGCAGTCTGATGTTTTATCTCCGGCCCCGTTTATTTGCTTTGCATGAAGTGTTATTTTTCACTGTGCCAAAAATAAACAACGGTATCAAGTGTCACATATGAGTCTGCGTACAGCTTTATATTATTTTATTTGGGTTGCAGTATTGGGGCCGCAGTGATACGATAAAAAATCAGTTGTGGAAAATGATTGGCAATCGAATTTTAATTTACTGTTGAAGCTATCTTCAAAATGTATATTTTTACCGACGACTTTACAAGAACTCTTTTAAAAAGATTTATCTTATTACAATGTAGAAATACAGATACAAAACATAAATATCTCTCTATTCCTAAATAGAATATCTGTGAAAATGACGTCATTTCAACTACGCAGGTATTCAGTAATCAGATTGAATTCAAACACGAGATTAGGAAACGGGTAAACATTAAAGACAAACAGTTTGATTGCCATGTTTGTGTCAATAATGTAAAATGAACCGAGCTTGTGTCAACTCTTAAAACAATTCATATTCATTATTATCCATTAAATAATTTTACGCACTTTCGACTTTTGATGGGCATTTGTAATTGTTAAATGCATTACGAGTGATTTACGAATTGTAATTAAAATGCAATAAACCTCTTTTCTGAAAATCAGCTTTAAAATAAAGAATGTAACTTTTTGATTAAATTCCCGTTTTAAAATTAAATCTAGATCTATCACAAATCCTGAATCGAAGCACTCAGTTGCCCGCATCGACTGACTTATGCATAGCGTAGTAGCTACCTGTTTGCCATTCAAGAGTTATATCGATATGGCTTGCAGCTAGGCTTATCCTATGCTGATAAAAGCGTCAGTGACGCGAATATATCCCGGACAATCGCTGCATATAATAAATCCTGCTATTGTACGTAACGTGTTACCCACAAAATCACTGGCATTCTGTATCTGTGATAAATAATTTATATCCCTATTCTAAATTTAAACTTCAATCTTATCAAAATTTAACTTCTATCGGTAAGCACATTAGGGTCTGAACCTCCTACGCAGTGTTGAAGATTAAAAGGTTACTTTACTTTTTTCGATGCTTTGTTGAAGGCAATAATGTGTTTGTATTTTTAAACATCTAAAGAGTTACCTTACGGATCTTTATGACAGTTTGACTCGTCATAAAGGAAGTATTAGGTACCGCAAGTCATACCACTCATTCAATAGGATCCTCTTTTGTTCCCACAGGTCATAACTTAGATTGGCGGTTTTATTCGACTAAGAAAAGAACAGATTTACGGTTTCATAGTTTGATTTTACAGAATAGTACTTGCGGCGTAACCGAATACACGCCGCCACGCAACTGTGAATCCGACTAGTGTTAATTTGGGATCCAAATGAAAGGCAATGGTTTGGTTTTCGATGTAGGTACATCTGATCCCTTTGGGAGTTGCCAGCTTTGTTAATTACTAGGCACCATACGACCAAGCTTGGATAAAACCGACACGGTTCCAACATTAGTTTGCTACGTTACTTGAAACGTCTTCGGTTACGGAATTAAACCTATAAAGTTTTTTGAAAAAGGTCAGTGTTAGGTTTTTTATTAAAAGTTCGAAATACCGGGAGTGTTTTGTTTGGTGTTCCTTGAAATATTAATACGATATAGGTGGTTGTTACTGTCCCAATTTTTTTTCAAGGTATACATTTCCTAAAATGTATCAATGATAATCATGTTTGATTGTTTAGTTGTGTTAATTGAACCGTCTTAGCTATTTTAGGGGAATCCGACGCAAATGAATCAATCCTCTGTCAGTAAACGTGCCTAACTCACCAATTATACGATAAACAGCACGCAAAACTAATCAACAGTCCCCCAGTAATTACCGCACTAAACTTTGCATAATAGCTAATAAATTTGGACACAACATCCGCAAAACCTGCATTTCCTAGCACACAGGCAAGTATAAATACGCGGTTAAATATCTAGCCAGAAATAATTTACACTCCTAATAACTTCAAAAGTCTTTTTAAAACTTCGCCCGGAGAAACAATGAATGCCGGCGGAGCTCCACTTAAAAATTTCCCCAAAGAAATATGTAGAGTTCTGTCGTTTCAAAAGGCGAATTCGTCGTAGGAATCTCGACGGCTGGTTTAATTAGCCGTTTTAATGAATGTCGAGGCACGTACGCTGTAAATGCGGCCCATTACCTGCGTAATTCACGCAATGATAACAAAGACGCGGCGAGTCTTGGGAGGCGCCTTCTCGCCGACGCCGAACATCAAGACAATGCTCGCTCTTCCGTATTTTTCTGAAGATTCTTCTATCAAATTAAATGACACGTCTGTTAGTAAGGCATCTTCATCTATTGAATTAAAAGTAACAATACCAATGAAACTATGTACTACGAAACCTAACATTAAAATAATTCCGTACTTCCATCATGTCGGTACACACATTGATGAAGTCTTCTAAATGGCAGAGTAAGTAATAAAAACTTAATACCACTTTACAAATTGCCTTTTAACAGTTACTGGGAAAATTCTAGGGTGATCACAAATGTGTGCTAATGGACCGTTGTCCCTTATGTATATATTTCGTTTTATACCCTTCTTTCACGATACATAAAGGGATCTATAAGTTTTACATGCATATAAAGTAGCATAGTTATGAGTACTAAAACAACTGTCTATAAAAATATTTTCAATCCATCGGCTATAAAAGAGGTCGGGGTAAACGTTTAGGTATTTACAGAATAAACTTCAAATATTTGAAGAATATGAATAAGTGAATAAAAAAGATGCGGAAAAAGATTGGCGTTAAATATTTTTCATAAAAAAAAGAAATAAAATTATGTTTCAAAAATATGATTGCTTTACATAGATAGCAGGAAACGGGAATAACGATTATCGCATTTACGTCTTAATGTTTCTTTAAAAGCTTTTTATATTTTCGCTTATTTATGCTAATCTGAAAGTCGGGAGCAATAATATAGAAAAAATACGGCCGACGGAGACACGGGTCTCCATAAAATGGCATAAGTGGGGCAAACTTGAAACATAATTTAGCTGTTTGAGAACTTGTCTTTGCTCTTAGTTGATATTTTTATTGTTAGCCTTTATCAAATGTATCACATGTGGACTTATGTTAAATTGGAATGGTAAATAAAAATGAAGCATTACCAAAACATTGGTATTATGAATGGAACTGTTATCATGTAAAGCATGTTTAAGGTATCTACTTACGTGTTTTTGTTTTAATATTATATTATTTTAACATAAAACATACGTCATTCAAATATTTTAACATGAATAAACCCCCAGTAGGGACTATGCGGATTTTGCGGCTGTTTTTAAAAAACATTTGCTATCTGCAAGGCTTTCATTTAATTGATACTGATTATTTTAAGTCCACGTATTGAAATGAACCAAAATGGACCACTAAGGAACCACTCAGGAACTACAAAATACAAATATCCGAAAAGAAATCATCCTCTTTGGAAAGTTGGTCAAAAAACCGCATAAATACTTTCGTAACATTGTTTTTTCGACATCCAAAGAACACGATGCTCGAAGCCATGTTTATACGTAATGCTCGCAAATTGCAGTACTCGTTGTAAGAATTAAGTGAGCAATAACACATTGCTAACGAGTGCTCAACTGCTCAGTGTGTGCTCCACGGACTAAACGTGACAAAGGGTGGCGCCTCTTAAAGTGTAAGCGCTTATGAACGTACTTACTTACTTGTTATTCCCCGTATCACTGTGTTGGTTGATGTTCTTTTTTTTATAGAGTTGCTTTTGAATTTAGAAGAGTTTTATTGTAAGTAGTTCACATGGGTGTCACACTAATACTAATAAGGCGTGACAGTGTGTGTCTGTTACCTACTTCTTTTCGCGCAAACAAGTTAGGTAGTAACAGCGGAATGACAAACTAGCTATTTTTGTCCACTATTTTTTTAGAAGTAGTTCCCTCAAGAAGCATGTGAAACCGCAGGCACAAGCTTGCTTGCATTTTATCAGTTGTCGACACTTTCCTGAAAATCCGTACAGTAGCTCTTGAGTTAATCACAGAACATGCGAACTGACAACATGGATAAGTACCTAACTATATTTTTTGTAGTTTGTAGTCAATAAATCAAACTGTTTTAAACACTATTCATTAGTTAATTACTTATCTGTTCAGCTCTTGTCGATACGAAATAAGAAAAAGACTTCAATGAAGTAAGTCGTGCTAGGAAATACTATGTTAGGTAAGTTTCCACTCCGATTTCTGAAAGATTTATTGCACAATTTATGTGTTTCCTACTTATTTTGTTAGAATAGATTTTACACTAGTATTCTACAATTAATTATTGTTTACTATTGTACACTTTATTGTTAATATATCACTTCATAGCATGTAGATTAAAATCACAACAAAAAAAACTTTCAAAAGTAATTTCTAGTAATTTTACTAAAGTCGTATCTAATTATCGCGTTTAAATAAACATGAGAATTAACACGAGTATTAAATTACTTACATAACATCAAGTATTTAAAACTTACACAGAACTTAGCTAATATTTATTGGGATATTATAAATTGCATATCAAATAAATAATCGCCTATCAATAAAAACTCATCATTTATATTATTTTTTACATCAAATAACTTACTTCACTACAAATAAACTAAATGTTTAACAAAACTCAAACTGCAGATAATTCGAAATTATACATCAATATGACATTGCTTTTTTTATTATAATGCAATACAGTTAAATTTAGTCTTGTACAAAAATACTACATACATAGCATTAATACTGACTGCACAGCAAATTTTCCATATTTCATAGCAAAATAACTATCCCAATCGCATATTAACCAGTAAGTACAACAAAACCTATTCATCATATTTGTCTTAATTTTCAAGAAGCCATGCTCGGCAAATTTAATGATTATTAAAACAAAAAAATCCTGTCACATTGCATTATTTCTAAAAACAGAACAAATTAACTGAAAAGGTTCGCGGCTTCGCGCGCTTTTTCGTCACTGGAGTGCAGAGTGGCGCGAGCGAGTAAGATAGAGTTCAATTAAAAAACATTGTATTAAAAATTTAAGCTAGTAACGAAAACGAATCGCTGCAAAACCGACTCCACGTAGTCTTGTTTGCCCTACCCCTAGAGTGCAATTCAAAACCGTGTAGGCGCGGAGGGGCGAGGCGGCCTGCGAGCTGAGGAGCAGGTAGTTTTAAAGTGAAAATCATCTGCGACGATAAGCTCGCATGGGACCGCCGGAGCCACGAAGCGCCGGAGCCGTGACAGAAGCCATGCTTGCTGCATGTTGCATGCTTACTTCCATGTTGCATGCCTGCTTACATGCTGCATGCCTGCTTGCATGCTTCAGGCTTGTTTGCTTCTTACAGGAAAATAAAAATTCCAAAACTATGCCAAAAGATGATTCTGACTATAAACATTCTGAATTATGATAGTTCTGCCTTTTAATGACTACTTATATGAAATGTATGCCAAAAGGAAATACTGACAATGACTGACAATGCACCAGCCCCATTTTTTTTAAGAACTATAGTATGTATGTGCAAGCATATCATCGGACTTGCTATCCGGCTCAAGTACGTGGCGCCACCTGCAGAAGCTAAAAATGTTGCCTATTGGGCAAAAAAGGAAGCGTGAACGCTTATAAATAATTCAATAAATTACAATTTTGTATTTAATTTTATATTTTTTTGCTGATCTCATTATGCCGTAATTAATAAATAATAAGATGACTGTGACTAATAAAAAGCTGTTTTATTCAGAAAAACTGCTGTAAATAATATAAAAATAGAAGCTATATTTAAAAAAAAAAGAGTTAACATGTATAATGTGCATTAAGATTATTAGCTGTGCATTGATGAAAAAGCTTTTGCTTTAGGAAAAAACGCTGTACGCTGCGAAATAAATTGTAGTGTGTTTAGTGATATTTTGAGTTGAATATTTTGCTGTGCAATCAGTAATTTTGATGGGAATTCGGAAATTTATTGCATAGAAAAAGGATATTTTTTGATTTGCGTTTAAATACTACCCATATTTATTTATAAACGCGGCTTTAGGCATCTTAGGACTTTGAAGTACTTAGACGAAAAGTTTGAGGGCAACCGCGCCGCGACACAAATTACTTATGTAATTTCATAATTGTTCTACGTATTGCTGTTGCAAACTGTTTTATTGACAACACACTTTCTGCTTTTCTAAGCAACATGAAGCACATTACGTCAGTTTTAAGTACACAGATGAAAAAACCATAATGTCAGCAGTGAAAGAACTTTTCGAATCGGTTCCGTAGTTAAGTACACAAAAAACAGTTCAACAAAAAATTTACATAGAAATATGTGGCTTAGAGGAATTAATACATATGCATGCATAAATTAGCTACATAAGGTGTCTCTAATTTTGACTAATTATAAATTAATATTGTAGGTACTATAATGGGCGGAATATTTACCTTTATTATTTACGTATCAACCGTATGGATTGAATGTAGGTGAGGATTAGAAAACGTTGGATGTGAAATACAATTTATCAAAATATTGTATTCAATACTGTGGATAAAATATGATGTAAAAAACCGGTTTAAGCAAATATACATTAGGTACCTATGTCCATTAGCTTCATTCATTTCTGTTCTGAAGATAACATCGATTGGGTACTACCTTCAAAGAAATAATGAATTGCATCTAGTTTTCAAAGAAATTCCTAAAAACTTTAAGTAAATCATGCATATGTGTTTTCTAAACAAAAAAATTTTCATTGCTATTTTCCCTTTGTATCACAATTAGTATTTTCATGAATTTCACAAAGCTTCAGCTATTCTGCTGCGGCTGATTTTATCTGGCGCGTTAATGAAAGATCTTTGCATAATGCAAATCCATGGTTACCTGAAAAGAGGAAGAATTAAAATGTATCTAATTGTGTTAAAAAGTTTACGATGGGATTCTAATTTTAACTGTTGCTTCATTTTTCTATCTTTGTTTAATTCAGTGTGGATTTTTATGCCGTTTTCAATTAAACTTTCATCAAAGTAGCATTTTATGGAAGCTTAATTTGTTTCGCATTATCTTGACGTTTGTGGCTGAATTATACATAACTGGCTATATAATATAATTTATTCAGTTTGCTATTAGGTACTTTTAAGTACCAAAGGACCATTTTTCGGCTTTATTTATACATGTAAACGTGTATAAATAAAGCCGTATATTAAAAAAAATTTTAAGATACCTACGCAATGTTTGTTGTATGATCTTGAATGCTTCTTAAATAATTTAACAAGAAAGGTGTTGTAGCAATGAGCTTGAAATAATATACCATTTAGATAAGTATAGGCTGCAATTAAAAGCTGTCAAACCGTAATTAAATATGTCGGATTAGAGGCTTCGTTACAAATAAATACTTAAGTGGGCTCGCAGACGACTCCTACGAAAGTCCGGAGAACGTTCCCTCGATATCTTATTTATTTCGTAAGAAAGGCATTACTAAAACATGGCAGAAAACTTATCGTATTTCGGCGTAACGCCACATCTGAAGAATTTGCGTTTCTGTGGCTTCTATCAATTAGATTCCAATTCGTCGAAGATGAAAAAAGCCCTACACACGGCCTACATGCGGTTGATTTTATCTCTGATTCTACTGTATACTTGCCAACAAATTATGAAAGTTTACCAAGTAAGTACTTAGGCGTAAGAATATTAAATTTCTGAAGACGTCTTTTCAGCTGTTTTACCTTTTGCGTAGGAAATAATCTTTTGATACAGAAATGGGTGTTTTTCATATTATTCTAGTCTTTGCACAATAAAGCTAGGTATATAAGATTTTCGTAAGCGGTTCTGTATAGCTTACATTCTATTGTATAGCGGACTGTGTCTGATAGATAGGTAAGCAGTTAATATCCTCAAAGATTAACAAATAAAAGAGATAAATAAGGAAATACTCATTTTCAAATTGACCGAGCTGTTGATCAAATGGCTTAAACATAAAGGTGAAAAAATATGTGATCGTGTACTCTTTCAGGATAGAGATGACGTAAACAAGGTAATGGATACGATGTTCCTGCTCCTCACAAATTCTGATTCCATCTACAAACAAATTGTTCTCTGGAAGAAAGCTTATCGCATCGAAGTTCTTTTGAGTATAATGAAAGGTACCTAACAGCATATACTTACTAAAAATATTTTTGGCAAAACATACTAGAACTTACTACTACTATTTTGTTTCAATTAAATCTCACACTTAAACAAAATACTCAAAAATCCTGTTTATGTTTTGTGAAATATCGTTAGATTTTTTGTAGTTGATAAACCTTCTAAAAACTTAATGGTTCTGCACTCCAGGTCCAATATTCAATCAGAAAAAGCGAGAACATGAAGAACAATTGTCAGCCACGGCCCGCCAAGCCAAGATCCTGCTGCGAGTATTCAACACCACAGCTCTCTTCACCTGCCTCCTGTGGGTTCTGTACCCAGTCATAAACGTTCACGTTCAGGGCAAACTCGTTGAGTTCGCAATATGGCTACCCTTCGACGTCAATATAAGTCCGTAGTAAGTTACCCCTATCAGACCTGCTAGGGAAAAGCCTATCGGGACTGCGGGGTTGTCCGAAAGAGTTACCGCTGCCCGGGTATACGAAGGGCTTAGAAGGAACATGGTGAGGTTTAGTCAGTAAGAGTCTAACATCCCCTCAAGCTGCATCCACAGCGATAGGGGTAATTTGATGATTTCCCATAAAAAAACAGTCCGTAGTAAATTCATAAAACGCAAACTTTATATACCTACTGAACTTACTCATTACGTTATACCGAGAACCAAAAATAAGTGGGTACGTAGCGCAGCAGATTAAGATTATCATAACTTTGTCTACAACGATAATAACGTGGAATAGTATTTACATACATAATTTGAAACAGTTATAAAAGATTGCTATTTCAGGGAAACTTAATTATACACGCCAACTTGATTTAAACAGGAGCTATTTTCATGGATGTATTAAATATGGGACGTGCTGACCACAGTTTGTGGCATTGGGAATAAGGCTGAGAACGACTGTTTAACATATCCTGTGTATTTACATTCACATTTTTTTATTTATATTAAAAGTCTAAATATAGCTTATATTGTACTTACTGCTTTATGGTGTTGCACACGATTAGGTTGTAAGTAGGAACCAATAATGATTTTAGGAAGGTGCAGTATTCGGCCTTATCGTCCTAATGCGATCAACAAAGTGCTTTTCAGTGGAGGTATCTGTAGTGTTATGTCCGTTCATTGCCGCAGTATACAGAGTCTAATGTCCTATTTGGAACATTCACCGGCTAATAAGGCTAAAGTGGAAAATTCCCACAGACCTACATAGTTCCCTACTTACCCTTACCTAAAGTCTTTACAAAAAATATAATCTATAAATGCCTGCAGTGGCTGGGCCCACGTTGTATAAGTAATAATAGTTATTTAATGTCACTATAAACTTTCTTATTAGATTCTATATTATTCTCATACCTACTCAAAAAGTATATTAAAATTCAATAGAGGGTTGATGTTTACGTAGGGAGATTTTTAATAACACTTACAATACATTGATTGCCCACAGCACATACTTCGCAGCATTTTATGTGTGGGTGCAAACCTCGTGGCTTGCATTCAGTAACACAACAATGGATGTTTTTATAACTTTTTTTCTCGCACAATGCAAGACACAACTCTCAATTCTCAGGTGAACGATTTTCCTAGACATGTTTTATAGGCAATAGTTGCAAATAAAAAGAGCGACTGTTTACACTTTACAGGCTAGATTTAGAACACATTGTTGAAAAGAGCAAGGAAGAAGCGAAAATATCTTCGGAGGATTTTAAAAACGTTTTAGATAGACGACTTAAAATTGTTTTGGCGCATTATGACGAAATTATCAAGTAAGTTTTTGTCAGGTACCTACTTATATTATTTAATTAATTAATTAGAACATATGATAATTGTAAAATTGTTTCAGATTTTCTGGAATCATTCAAGAAGTATTTGGAGGAGCAGTCATGTATCAGTTTCTCGTAAGCGGATGGATAATTTGCACTACAGCTTACAAAACGGTCAATGTAAGTTTCAGATCCATTAAACTATCTTCTAAAAGGTACAATGAAAAAAATCTTATAGAGTTTTGGACGTATTTCGACAAATGCTCGCAAGAAAATATACATAGGCCTTTTTATTTATTTGCTTTGAATTGCATTTTCTGTTTCAGATAGACCCAATGTCCGTGGAATTCGTGTCAATGATAATGTACATGTCTTGTATACTAACCGAACTGTTCATATTTTGTTTTTATGGTAACGAGGTCACTCATGAGGTAAATAAATCTTAACAGGGATACATTTCTTTATTTATTCATCATCATCCTCCTGCCCTTTCCTATCCCAATTTTATTGGGAGTCGATGCAACATGTTTTCTTCTTCCATACAGACAGAAGTCTGTCGTCATCTTACAAGTAACATTCTCTCTAGAGTCATTGTCAAATATAATTAAATAGTAAACTCCCCTAATAATGAGGGAAATGGGTAGGTACTTAATCACCAATAAGTTTATTTTGTTCAGCAAGCTCCTAAGATTTTGGCTCTACAGGTACATCTTTTGATCGTTGATTCCTTTTAATTTGTATTTTTTTTTATTTGTAGAGTGAAAAACTAATAGAGTCTGCATATGCTATGGATTGGCTAGAAATACCGCTAAAATGTAAACGTGTCCTTATTATGTTTATGGAAAGAATCAAACGCAACATAAATCTCGTTGCAGGAGATCTGGTACCACTTTCTAACAGTACTTTTGTTTCCGTAAGTCCTGATTATTTTATATTGTTTTTAAGATGAACTAACCAGACATTAAAAGCGAAAGTTTGTGAATGTGTGCTAAGTAGGTAAGTGGCCTACCTGTAAACTAATTATATATTTTAATTCACAGGTTGTGCGGAGCTCGTATACGTTTTATGCATTTCTGAAGAACACTAATTGAAATGAGTGTGTTGTATCTAGATACAAGTTATAATATCTCTTAAATGCCTAAATTAACTTCGCCAACACGCCGGCAGCAATCAATAGACACCTACACTGTAAAACATTAAGTACATAATAATATCTAATTCATATCGTTTTATTTTTAATCCCAAGTTCCAAATATCTATCGTTTTCATTGCCCTAGCACTGACCTGACGCCAGGGCTGAGAATTCATCCATCGAACGCTTACGCTGGCCGAACGTTAGTGTGAAGTCATTCTAAAACTTAATAGCTATTTTTAAAATAAATTGCTGTTAAAAATCATGTACAGTAATAATGGACTAAGGCAATATAATACAACTTTTAGGCCTTATGATTAAAAAGTTATTAAACTAAAAAGCTAAGTAGATAATGCTTTGGTTGGTCAATGGTCCTGAAAGAAAAGTTAAAGGACCCCCTGTCTGTAGGTTTGACGATAATATAAACCGTTATTAAAATTTGACAAGGTACAGATAATATATATATTGTCTATGATGTTTCAAGTTTTTTTACATTTTGACAATGACATAATTTCTCATTTGACATTGTTGACTGTGCCATCTTTCAACGCTAGTGTGTTGTGCGAATGTGACACGATTGTCTTAATTTTTAATAAATTGTGAGAGTACAAAAGCGTTCATCAAAAATGTTTCGCTATTTCCTTACCTTTCTGTTAGTAAATACGTGCTACCAGAGTTTGGGGATTCCTTTACAACCGACAAGACAGAGGCAAGTAATATCGAATTCACTCAATATACTTGCAAGTCAATGCGAAAACCATTTATTGGCCGATATACTCAAAAGCAAATTAGAATATTGCACAATAAACGTACCGCCTTATAGTAAAAGACAGTTTCAATGTTTGATACTGTACGACATGAGTACGCAATTGTGCACAGCTGTAGCTTCGGCTAAACTAGCAATCACCAAGGAATCACTACTTAAAATAGACGAGAAACAGGATGTAAACGCAGTTTGCACACAGGCTAAAGAGTGGGTATTTACTAATATTACGGAATACGTGAATTACACAGAATCCGCAGAAAAGTTCTTCAAACTGCCAGCCACTTGTGGTGAGGTCTGTGGCGTCGAGGAGGCCATGACTGAGGCTAATTACTACTGCAAATTCTTCAAGTGGGGTTTGGAGATGTTGAAGAGCCAAGTTGTGTCTACAATGGCTAATAATGCCAACAACAATGCAGCTGCAGCGCCTGCAATCACAGAACCTGACTTCAACGCTAAGGCTGATATACCCGTCCCTATCAACAGTAACCCGATTAACACTCCAGAAACAAAAACAAAAACTTATAGTGGCCAGATTAAGCAAACAGAGACTGTTGCCGCTAAGACTACGCCACAGAAGAACACTGCTGATGAGGAAGTAGCGAAGTCTGAGACTGCAGCCCAAGCAACATCTAAGCAAACTCTAAATGAGGATGACAATGCTGACAAGGTTGAAGAAGATTCCGATGTCAATGTTAACCCAGCTGATGAACCTGTACCAGCCGTGCCAGAAAATGTTATTCCTAGCGGCGATGCTGCCAACAAGTCCAAGGTAGTTAATGAAGAAAAGCCTGCTGGTGTTGAGGATACTCTGTTGCCAGAAGCGGGTAAAGATTTGTCTGCTCCTGTTGATCAGAAGTTGGTGCCTGTGCTTGATAACCCAAAACCAAAACCTGGCGTGGATGCTGAGGATTATGGAGGTAATGTTTATTCTTTTACTACAACTTTTACACTATCAGTAATCATATAAGAAATGTTAGCTCAGTCATGCTCTGCGTACAAATGTATTGGAAAAAAATATGACCCAATGTAGTGTTACTGATGAGCAAAAGGGCAACATTTGCTTATGAGGAAAGAACTGACATCCAATTTCTATGTTAGACCTGAAGTAAATCATCCTCCGAGCCTTTTCCCAATTATGTTCGGGTCGGCTTCCAGTCTAACCGGATTCAGCTGAGTACCAGTGCTTTACAAGAAGCGACTGCCTATCTGACCTCCTCAACCCACACACACACAGACACACACAGACACACAGACAGCCGGGACCTACAGTTTAACGTGCCATCCGAAACACAGTCAATGGTGTCTAAGATATACTTAGAAAGTACATACAAACTTAGAAAAGTTGCATTGGTACTTGCCTGACCTGGGATCGAACCCGCGCCCTCATACTTGAGAGGTTGGTCCTTTACCCACTAGGCCACCACGACTTTTTCAGACCTGAAGTAAATGTAGTCATGATATGTTCAAGATATTAGATCACCATATTGTGGTGCATCTACAGTGGTAGGTTTTCCCTAATACAGGCTTTCTTCAGTTGTTCCTCATATACAAAAGTAACAGTAGTTTTTATCAAATTGTACTATGTAACATTTTCACATTTCAGTTGATAGTCACATTTAATTATGTTTAAGGCAATTGTTGAATGTTCATAGCTAATTTAAGAAATAATTGCATTGATAATCGCCTTTTGTTTAAATAAGTATTGTATTGAGTTAATAGACTATATTTTCTCAACAACCCGTATGTACAGGTATTTTTTCATTTTTAGTAGATCAGTTTAGTATCTAATTTGATTCTTATCCTCGTTATGTTATCAATCCTTTAATTTTGCTAATACTCATAAGATAACAGTAAATACTACTTGATCCCGCTCATTGATTATTGTTCATTTATATTTATCTATGATTCACATCCATGTTGACATTTAAAAAAAAAAACTATTTTATATACCTAATTGGTGCCAAATAATAGTCTCTAGTTATGTAGGTACAAATTGTTAATATTTCAGACTCAGATGGTAATGACAATGTGGGTGATGATGATGGTGAAGACCCTGGATTGGAGATCAAGCCGCAACAGGAAGAAGTAAACCAGAATAACTTTGTCAGAAACAAATCTGTTCTTCCCTCCTCTCATGAAAGCGATGCATCACAAAAAGGTATGACAAAAGCAAACAGTTCTATTGTCTAGCTAATGTAAACAGAACTCTTTTGATTCTAAACCTACATTTAAAATGATATGTATATTTCTACTCTATGTCCTCAGAGCTAAGGTTTATAATTCAATGCATTTAATATTTAAAATATTTTGTCCTTGCGATGAAGGTCTTTGAATTCAAATAATCCACATAATTGACTAGATGCAACTTTACAAAGTTGAAGGTCAAGTAAGGAGTTATTATGATAGTTAATCTAAACCATGCTAATCAAGGACAAATATTGGTAAAAAAAATTGAGCGAGAATAAGTAACCTTCTATATAATTTTGTGCGAGTCATACGTATGTGTGCATGAGGTCAGATGTGAAGGTTCTAAGCATAGTTTGTATAATTTATAAAAAATACTATCAGTACAGCATTGTTCATATCATCTTATGCAAAAAATATTCTATGTGCTCCATACGTTAGGCTTGCTGGCTCTCGGGGCAAATATAAAAATTATGCATGTGTTAGGTAGCCCATGTAACAGGGAAGGCTATATGCTACTTTACATCCAGGTGCGCAAAGTAGTTTCCATTCGAAGCAGGTTTAACTGTTATCCGAAGTTAGTTATTCAAAATTCATCAATGATATTTAGTAGAACACATTCAAATAATTCATTCATTCATTCAGTATTCATAATACAGCACTACTTAACCTTGGATAATTAATTAGATAAGCTAGACTGCATTATCATACACAGTCTCTGCCTAAATAGGAACATTAAATCATTGTATGGCAAAGGAAGTAATGTTTGTTAACAAATAAAATTATTTTGTTGGACTGATGTCATGCGGTAGCTGCATTCATGATTATGACTTACATTACTGATAATTCATCCTCCATCATCCTCCGAGCCTTTTTCCCAACTATGTTGGGGTCGGCTTCCAGTCTAACCAGATTCAGCTGAGTACCAGTGCTTTACAAGAAGCGACTGCCTATCTGACCTCCTCAACCCAGTTACCCGGGCAACCCGATACCCCTTGGTGCAACTAGTAATTACTGATAATTATGAACTAAAATACCTGATGCATCGACGTTTACTTTGGTAACATTGTTAAAGGCAAACATTTTTTATTACCTACCTATTTCGCAATAAAATCCAGATAACGAAATTCTGTACTTATATGTATACTAGCTTTTGCCCGCGACTTCGTTCGCGTGGAATAGTGACTTGCGGCAGATTTATGGTTTGACCAATAGATGGCGGTATATGTCCGGAATAAATTTTATTTTTATTTTTGTATTTCTTTGTAATAAAAACTATCCTATGCCCTTTCTCAAGTTCCAGACTATGTCTGTACCAAATTTCACACAAATCAGTCCATTAGTTTAGGCGTGAAGAAAAGACAGACAGACAGAGTTACTTTCACATTTATAATATTAGTTAGGATAACAAAAATAATGTTTTCAAATTCAGAATCAATATAAGAAGTGACGTACAGACTGTTATTTCGTGTTTAAACATTAGAATTGGTATCGGATATAAATGTTTATTTTTTCACTCTATCTATGTTAGCTCACCGACTTGGGCTGTTTATTCAGGTGTAAACATACTCAAATAGTTTAGTTAACCAGGTTTTTGTACTGTAGTTCTTGCTTGAATATTCAAATTTTAAAACAATTTTAATGAGACTCAAGAAAATTATATGCGTTGTATACTTAGAAAATGTATAAATTATGGTTTTTTAACCCCCGACGCAAAAACGACGGGGTGTTATAAGTTTGACGTGTCTGTGTGTGTGTGTGTGTATGTGTATGTATGTGGCATCGTAGCTCCCAAACGGATGATCCGATTGTAATGCGGTTTTTTTTGTTTAAAAGGAGTGTCATTCGGGAGTGTTCTTAGCTATGTTTGGTGGAAATCGGTTCAGGTCTTCAAGGTCATCAGCTCGTTTGTTAGGTGTGAGAGGAATGTTACACGCTCAGTTTACTTGCAAGCATGTGTGGAGGGTTGTTTCCAATTTTCGGAAATCTATTTAGATAGCTTCTAAATAATTTTAAGATCACCCTCTCTTTCATTTTTCGTCTCAAATCTTTTTATTTTTTATGTATTACATTTTTTTCTATTTCTCTTAAAATATTGCTCAGAAAACGCTAGATCACGTGACTGTGACGTCAACGTTCTCTGTTCATTCCTTTACATTTTAAAGCACATCTAACGAGAAAAAACTAACATACCAACTAATGGATTTCTTAATTTTTATAATGTATTTTTATAAAATAGCTACAAAAACTATAATATTTTATACATATAAATTATTTTTGTACATATGCACAAAAATAAAATACCTCAAATGTTTTGAGTTGTATACGCGGAAAAATGAAACGGTGCAAAGAAACGTAAAGTTTGTGTTTATTTATATTGAGGTTATGTTTGTGTCCGCGTTCAAAAAGATTTGATGCTTTTTCAAAAAACTTAAATTAAATGAATGTCTACAAGGTTTGTGTTGTGCGAGACTGTGGAAATACGACCATTAGTGCTCCAAATAAACTGTTCATCCACGTTCCGCTGAAAAATCTTGGTTATTGGCAAAGAATTGAGCGACCATAGAAGAGTCTACTCTTGGCAGATTGGAACTATCAGCTTTTATAAATCCTTTCTCCATAATTCTTTAGCAGTTGTATCACTTAAATGCAATTAACACACAGAATTTCACAGAAGCAAATAAACAAAACATTAATTCTGAGGTTATTTCGATATATCTGTCACAGAAAGGATGACGTCATCGGTCTCTTCTCGTCGTTTTTAATGGCGTGACGTCATAGGCTCAAAATTAAGATTTCATAAATTAATTAAAAAATATATGGTCAGTCATAAATAATATGAAATAGCTTATCGTGTTTCTAGTTTTGTGAACTTTCGGTGCATTTATTTATTTTTGACTAAATGAATACTAGGAAACAACCCTACTAATGTCTTCTGGAACCACTGAGCTGGTCTGCTGTTAGGGCACGAAGGTAGGAGACGTAACCCTGAACTGCCTTTTAGTAAACCCATCGAGTTTGGGCTTGTTAAATTTGTCTTGACTAGTTCTCTTGGATGTGGCGGATGAAACCCTGGAATGCCGGAATGAAACGGATAAACCGATTTATATCTTCGCTGAAAATCTAGAATGACCAAAGGTTTATGTTTCCTCAATCTGTGCAATTCTCCCAGAGCCAGTATGTTATGAGGATTGTTAAACAGCATCCTTTGGCCGAGATCGCATAGAGCGACCCCATCTTAAAATAAAAGAAATTAACTGAAAAAAGGAAAAATTAAGGAGCTCGTTCAAAAAGCATGAAATAAAATTAAATTATAAATTTTAAAAAACCCCCGACCCAATAAAAGTACGCAATTAGTATGACAAAAGTTTAAAAACGCTAAACCCTATAAAAAGCAAAAAAATAACTTTTAACATTACGTAAGTACCAACTAAAGCATGTCAGACTAAACTAAATTTTGACGTCGGGGGACCGCTTTTTACCTTCAAAAATACTTACATAAATCAAAAGATACCTACCTAATTACAACATTCGTATAAAACAAAATTATATACACAGTTATAAGTAGTATATACTTTTACTAATTACTTCTAACGTTAGGCTAATAAATTAGAGCGGTCCCCGACACGACAAAATTTAGTTTAGTCTGACATGCTTTAGTTGGTACTTACGTAATGTTAAAAGTTATTTTTTGCTTTCTATAGGGTTTAGCGTTTTTAAACTTTTGTCATAGTAATTGCGTACTTTTTTTGGGTCGGGGTTTTTTTTAAATTTATAATTTAATTTTGTTGGCTTACAACAAAATTAAATTATACATAGCTTTGTTAAAAAAGAAAACTTTTTTGTTCAAAATTAAATTTACTATATTGTACAGCTAACTTTAGTTACCCTGGTTCAGTTGATAATAATGATGACATCCTATCCTTCATTTGGGACAAATAGGGCTTACAGAAAGCTTATCCACACTTTCGATATGGAGCAGCAAGTTCTAGTTCTTTTATATTATTTATCATCCCGTAACTGATCTCAAGTATATATTGAAATTAAATCTGAATGTTTTTTGTAGTAATCTTTATGAATATTCACAAAAATGACTTATTTTCCAGAATACTTCCCCAACTCGATGCCCGATGGCTTCTCAGATGAAGACAACGATCATTTCTTCCCGTTCTTCATGACGTCAGTCGTTCTAATGGTGTTGTTATACGTTCTGTACCACAACAAGAGCAAAGTTAGCAAAGTGGTGAGTACCATTGTTTATATAAGATTTATTAGTATTTATACTCTGAGTTGTTTGTATACAACCAAAGGGGTTATTCAGTGTTTAAAAAGACAATATTCGTTATTACGCTGTCTAGTAGTTTGTGAAGGCAGTTGTTGGAAACGCGCCATTTTTTTTTCAAATTCATGTGCAATATTCAGACGTCAATGCATTTGCATATATGAAGCACTATGTCTTCAATTGAAAATGTAGTCTTCTTCCCTACTATTTTGACAACGCATAGGCTTGAACTGTTCAAGTTTCTCGCATTTCACAGATTAAATAGCAATGACGTATTTATTTTGCAGTTCTTCGGCTTAATACTGGAAGGACGTCAAAGCGGTCGCCGCCGCAACAGCCGAGGCCACGCCTACCGACGCCTCGACACTTTGGAACAAGCCATGAGCGCCAACACCGCCGCTCCGCCCAGCAAGATCATATACTAAAACGCTGCTTAACATTTAGGTAAAACAATCATTCAGTACATTCGCTTAGGGAGACATCTGACTGCTGTCAAGCGATCTGCAGCTGGGTTTTACGTCTGATAGCCAGTGATAAAAACTACGTACTTATGAGATAGACTTGTAAATTGACTAACATAGTTATAATGTCGGAAATTATATTGTCAATAGCCCATGCTGGTGGCGCCCTCTACAATAAACCAGGAAAACTAGACAGTTCGCTTGCAGCCTTTCAGTGGAGGTGAGATTGTGATAGGCATTATGCTTTTCTCCCAGAGACATGATGATAAAGTGAACTATTTTCAAAATATTTTTTTATTTAGCACAGGTCTCGCTCATCAATCCTAAGTCATATAACATTATACCTACATACAATAATATCATGTACAGTGGTGTAGCTTCATATTTCATGCACCATATTTAATTTATGTCACACTTTTCAAATAATCTAGTCTTTGTATTGCCCTGGTGATAAATACAAGTGCTATTTTCCATATTCTTCTTGTTTCTTTTTTTTATTTAGTGCCTTATTTTATGTAATGTATGGCCAGTACTATACTACCCATCTCCAATATTAAGGGAGTAGGAAGGTGCAATGCTGGGCTCGATTTGTGCCAGTGTCTTTATTCTGAACAAATCCTTGAATAGATCAGCTTTATTATTACGCAGTGAACATGAATAGTTTCTAATCACTGAACTAAGAATAGACACGGGCTGTTAGCACGATTTTAGTCTCCTTTATTAATTTCCCTAAACAATTTCGCCTTTTTTATTTATGTTCCCATAAATTAAATAAGGCCGTTCAGTTGATCGACTTACCTCTTTTTTTTTAGTTATATTTAAGTATTTTTATTACACGGAGTAACTACACCACTTACATTCCAATTCGAGCATTATAGTCCTTGCATTAAAATGAGGAACAAAATAAGCTGAACATTTCGTTTTTGTTTTAAAAAACCACAAACGCGACCTATAAATACGTAAATGGATTTGGTAATTCCATGTCATTCCGATCGTATGCATATAGAATAGCTTCGAGTTGTGGTAGAGATAAAGTATAAATCCTTTGTACCTCAAATTAATTTGCTAACTTAAAGTGCACCAAGTGCCTGTCTTATATAAAGCCGTTATTTATATCTTCTATGCAGCTTCGTAAAGTAACAAGTACAATGCTAGGTTAATAGAAAACAATAATATTAACATACAAATAATAACAAATTCTCATGAATATGATAATGTAATACATTTATGATTTTATGTAAACTGTGATTAAGGTTATATTTTTATTTGTTTAGGTTATTTTCCGTATAGATAATTTATGATGGTAAATGAATATATTTTCCCTGTTTTCTTCTGAACTTAATTTTTATCTAGTTCCTAACATAATGTAATAAATATGGACTATGGACGTTTATTCAAACATTGCTTTTAGTAGGTATGTTAAGTGTTCGACTGTTGGTAGTAGATCTCAATATGTTTATTAAAATATTGAGGCTGGTATGATTTGTACACCTATACCATCGGTGGGGTATTTAAGTTGGGTCTGTAGGCCGCATTATGTATTGGCATTTGAGAAAGTATTACTTTCTACAGTTATGAAAGTAGCGCCGTCCCTTTTTCCGCACTGTAAGCAAATATTATATAACATGAAGTTTAGGCGTGAGGATCTAAAATATTTCTATTAAATGGAAACAAGAGAAAAGGATTGGGCACTGCACTGTTGAAAGAAACATAATCGTCCAATGCTATATTGGGTCCATGAACACTGCACTATCTTCATCAGTTTTTAGTGCAATATATAAATAGTCATTTTAATACTGCAACCGTTTGCAACTGGTCATGTACTACATTCACAGAAGTAAAGTATCTTATATTTATTACTATTCTCCATTCAAATGTAAGTTTTGTATATTTTTGGTCTCACACTTGAAACTTTCAACGGTCTTTGTAATGCGTGTATGTAATGCATCATGCATGACTGTTTTTTTTAGTATTTGTGTACGTAATTGGGTAGATGATACCACTTCAGGACACTTTCAAAAACTCACTGATTTTATAAAAACTCAATAAGTTTTGGAATAAGATTTAAAGTTGCTTCTTCAAAATTAAATTAAGTCTCTTTCACCATAAATAGCGAGAAATTGTATTTTCACACCTTGTTGACTTCTCCATTGCTTTGTATATGTACATTTTAGAAAAAGAAATTTAAAGCCACAACCACACTTGTTATTCGGAAAAATAATCTTTCTATGTAAATTATGTAAATAAATGTCGTATAATTATTGTGCTGATAATCACCTTGTAATTTGTGAAAGCGTAGAAACCTCACTGACATTTCCATTTCAATTTTGGTTCCGGTTGTGAATAGTAGCAATATAGAAATTAAGTATTATCTTTATAATATTATGAGTATTAAAGCAGTTTAAACGTTCATTTGTAGCTACATATCTATTGAAGCAACGGGATTCCCTTTTGATTTTATTATGTAATTAATGTCCTTACAAATCGTGTCCTCTAAGGACTAGTTTAAGATTAGATTTAATTTATTTCACTTTGTATTTATAATAAAGTTCGTAAAACACCAATATTTTTTTATTTTTTTCTTCCTGTTAACTTCGATTCTTATTTATTACAGAAGCCAAATTGTATCAACGAACTGAATAATCTATTTTTTTTGAGCCTTCGGGATGCGTTTTGGGCCTGACTGTAGTTATGCTCTTTCAAGGCTTGTAGAAGGTAGCAGCCACCTTATTGATTAAAAAAGCTGTTTTTATATGGCATACTTTATTCCATTAAATATAGGTATTTTTAGTCACTGATCTATTAGTACGATGGAATGTTTTCAAGTTTATTTGAATATATTGATATATAATATTAATTTGTATAATGTCTATTAAGTATACAGGTTAGCAAATAGGTAATATAATTGGTATGTGAAGTGACATTACAGTGTTTATCTGAATAGTACTTAAATTAAATATAAGTTTACCTAAGCACAGTAAAAGTGTATACAGAATTGTTATAAATTATTACATATTTATTTAGTTTACCAGTAGTATTGATAATATAGATACAATGTGTTAATAATATGGGTTTGTGTACACTGCTATCTCAGTGCATTATATACTATTACAAAAGTCTTAAATGGAAAGTAATGAGTTTGGAAAGCTCGAGGGCAGGACAGGTAATACAGACAATATTTGAATGCACCAAAGTTATTCCGGAGGCGAGTCATCATCCAAAAATCGATATGAAAGGCTCCCGCAATCTTAATCTTAACGAATGAACACATAAGTACCAGCCGTACCATGCATAAATACAATAAATTAATAGAACCACGTGTTTGGTGCATTCACACACATTACCATATTAACATTCGTTGGACAGAGCACAATCGCTAAATAATATTGTCAGGTACTTATATCTCTTATCAAACAGAAAATAAACTACTAAAATACCCACTTTTGTATCTTGGAATTCAAAATTACACTTCAATTACTACAATAATTTGCTATTCTCAAACTTAGACAAATAAAATGAACGTTAATACATATTTTTAAACTACAACAGTTACTTCATAACAAAATTAACAATAAAACAAAATGTTTCAAATGTTACTTCATGTGTTGAATTGTTTTAATTCGTCAAAGGACGTTTAATTTTATAAAAAGCAATAATTTAATCAAACTCATAAGGCAGTCTTAAGCTAAAATGCAGGCTCCATTAACTTGGTCACTTCCTACATAAACAGGTGTTATAATAAGGTGTTGTGAAACGAAAGTAAACCTTGACAAATTATTATTTTTCCTAAGTAGGTAAATATTGTATCTT
Source organism: Helicoverpa armigera (assembly GCF_030705265.1). Taxonomy (NCBI): domain Eukaryota; kingdom Metazoa; phylum Arthropoda; class Insecta; order Lepidoptera; family Noctuidae; genus Helicoverpa; species Helicoverpa armigera. The sequence goes on along the minus strand of NC_087133.1, from coordinate 6,341,215 downwards.
CACGGAATATTTCATGTTTGCACGAGTTGTAAGGAATTTAACAAAATTTTATCAAAAATCATAAAAAACAATCAATATTACTGGAGTCAGCTCTAATTCTGCGATGAATCAACACCTTTATATAACACTGTTACAATATCTTTGTTTCGTCCAAGACCAACGCGAAGACAATCCGTTTTCGATAAAAAAAGTTCTTAATAAAGTTAGTCATAAATTACTTAAAATTAAAAAAAAATATGTACAATCTACATTTTGTACATGCAATATACAATACATTTCATCATCAGCATAATATCAAAGTGTAGAAAATAATAACACTTAATGAACACACTATCAAATGGAGATTTCGTAACAAATTATTCTTGTCTTTAGAATAAAATAATGTCTATCAATGCTCATATAAAATCTTACGGAAATAAAAACAAAAATCAAAAATTTTATAACATACATATTATATCACAGATACCTAAGGAAGATATTACTTATTATATCTAACGTTGAGGTGCTGTATACAGTCCCTAAAATATTAAAATTTTATAAATAAAAAGCACTCAATCTCAAAATCCTACGTGAATACTGTTAATAAAAAATATTCATGTAAATCACTTGTGTTCGTGTGTAATAATGTTTATAAACAAAGTCATATATAATATTCTTTTGTTGCACATTTACACTTGAAAGTAATCACTGACGGTGGCGTCCCCTCCGTTATTAATACTGGTTTTAGGCTCGCTTCTGTTTGGTACACTAATCTTCTCATATCCTGCTGCTGAGTCAGACCGCTCCACACTACTCCCGGATGCTTCGTTGTTAACCTTTTCATATGGAGGTTCCGTCTTCGATAGTTCAAAATACTTCACGCTTTCGTAATTCGGATCCTTTTTGGAGCGCACCGAATCATATTTCGAGTCCTTCGATCGAACCGACTCGTATTTGGGGTCTTTGCATCTCAGTGATTCATAATTTGGATCTTGTGCGCTCACACTTTCGTAGTTGGGGTCTTTGGGACGAACTGATTCATAATTGGGATCTGATTCACTTCCCGTGTTGTAGAGGGGATCATGAGGCATTGACTCGTAATTGGGCTCGAGGGTGGGTTCTTCGTTATTGTTTGCAGGCCAGTTATTGTACTTGGAGGGTTTCTTATTGACCGTGGAGTAGGTCGGTTGCACTTTGTAGTTTGGCGCGATCGTTGCATATGGTGGAGTAGGCGGTTGGTTCCTCAGCACTTCGTAATTCGGATCAGAATCTGAAGCGTTATTATCAGTCTTAGAAATATGCTCATAACCGGCATCACTGCTGACTATGCTGTTAGGACCACTATCAACCGCTAGATGATTTAGTTTCAATAAGTTATTATTTGAAAAGTTCGAGTTTGGTCCTGCTTTGCTTATATCTTTGACTGTTTCATACCCCGGATCTTGATTTTGAGACGATTTCCGCTCTTTGTGCGCAATGGTTTCGTATCCATGATTGATAGATTTTTTACGGTCTATAGTTTCGTACCCTGGATCATCGCCTCGGTATTTCGATGTATGTGGCTCGGCATCAGCACCAGTGAAATCTTTTGACCGTTTAGCCGTCTCCTCTGGTTTGCCTTTAGATTTCTTCATTATCTTAGCATACATCTCTTCCACGTTGCGTGAAGGACTCTCAGTGACACGTCGATCTGAATTTAAACTGGTGTTGGCATCTGCCGACGAATAGTCACTGTAGCCGGGCCCGTCGATAGAATTGTACAGATTGTCAGTTTGACTATCACGTTGGTCGATATCGATGTTCATTTCTCTAGCAACAAGAGGTCTTACCAAATCCCCGGAACTAGTACTAAACATCCGAGGCTTCTCGACTGGGTAATTGCAACCGTAAAAATCGGACGAGCTGACGCAACTACTATTTCGTTGGTGTTTTTCGTTGAGACTCCGTCGTAATTTGTCATGATTGAAATGTAGATCGCCTGGAAAAGATCATTATGATTAAGTGGAAATTCATGAGAAATAATAATAAACTGTGAATATTTTTTCAGTAGGTATTTACCTGTACTTGACATCCTCTGGTGTCTTTGTGCTTGTTCTATGGCGGGCTGTCGCGGCGCCGCATGTGCGGACGAGTGTGACGTCACATGCGCCATATTGTGCGGCGCGTGCACCGTGACGTGTGACGTCACGTGCGAAGCCGTGGCGTGGGGCGGCGGCGGCAGCGGCGAGTTGGCTTGTCGCTTCTCAGGCTTCGGAGAGCCTAACGCTCCCGTTGAGTTCGAACATGATGATGACGATGCTGGTGGATATTTGTTTCATTAGTATCCAGCTTATCGGAAGGAACTAAGGGACTTGACGAAAATATATTTTTTATAATGGAATGCAACAAAAATCCGTCAACCACAGGCTAGTAGTAATGTAAAGATAATGTTTATGTTCTTTGTGAGAATTAGGGTCAATTCCCACTGAAAGAGCAGCGGCCGGCAGCGGCCGTAAATGCAAGGGATTGAGCGAGAGCGCGGCGGGCCGCGCGGCGCCGCGCTGGGCCGCGCCGCGCCGCGCTCTTACATTTATCCGTGCTCTTACGGCCGCTGCCGGCCGCTGCTCTTCCAGTGGGAATTGACCCTTAGGCTGGCGGACCTTACCTAACGCAGATTATCGTCCAATATGTCTCACATGACATTAAGATATTCCTCTACTAAGTCTAATCCAGTGTTGGTAGGTACTGAGATTATACCTGGCGTCTAAAAATTTTAAAACCTCGTGTAATTTTTAACACTTGAAATTGTTACTTTACGTTTGCAATGCTCAACGCAATATATTATGTAAGTCAGAAAATGAATTCATGTAATTTCATTATTTAAATAAATTAAAACAATTCATAAATATTACTCCTACTTGATTTTTGGCAATAATACAAAATTATTGACTGTACCTTGTCTGGAGTGTGTAGCGTTAGAAGTCGAAGCACCAACATCGGGCGGAGCACTGCGTCTACGCAAATTACAAAACAATACAACAAAAGCGTTATTTAAATTCATCGTAAAGTATTACTGGATAACAACTGAACAACAAACAAATGTCTTAATACGTGCTTGTAACATGTGTCACTCAAAACAAATGGTGTAGAATATTTGAGATAGGTATTATTAAAATGAAGGCGTTTGGCTTCCAAACCCATTAATATTTTTCAACGGGGACAGGAAAACTTTATTTTACTATTTTCTTTTCTTTTAGACATAGAAAATATCCAAATAAAAGTTGTATATTTTTTTGTTACATTTTTTTTCAATATCCTGTATGAGATTTATCTTCAGAAAAAAAGAAAATGGTTACCTAGCGACGTAAGTGGGGTCCGAATGCAGTAGATCGGGCGTGGGGTCCCGCCGCCGAGGCTCGGTGGAGATCTGAGCGTACGTATCCGAACCTTCACCCACGCTCGCCTCTTCGATCGCTGCATACATCTCATCTGTTTATGCGATAATTAGTTTTGTTAATTAAAAGATATTTTATATATGTTGTTGCTCAAAAACGGTTGAAGGTACCATTTGGAATATTAAGACCCAGGTGGCCTTTAAAGACATAAAGGAAACAACAACAAGCTGCACGAACCTTAAATCCAGGATTATAATATAGCGCATTATATAGATAGGTACATAATTATAATATCGAACGTATAGAAAAACACAAGACAAACAAGAAACAATCCGTTACTGTGAAACCCAAAGGCATTTTGTGGTATTTTATCCCGATAATGACTATAATAATAGACAGAATTTTTATGTTGTCTTGAACAATGTATCAAGATAGCCAAACGGTAGGCGCCGTAACTGCAACCGTAACCCTTATCATAGCAAGATAGATCAATTGCCTATAGTAATTATATCTATCAATAAAATTCCGATTAAAGCAAACATGTTACGTCCGGTTTATCTGCCGGAACATCGATTGGATGGGGAAATTCTAAATGTATTTTCTAGTAATCGTAATATCTAATATTTAAATGCACAGGGGAAACCACCAAATTATAATCCAACTAGTAAATTACATTTCTTTTTATAGATTAGAGTACATATGGCGATTAGATAGGCATTGTGCGATAAAAGATTGCATATTTCTTTGAAAAATGTATGTCACCTGTCACTGAGGCAACTAATATGCAATTGGTAATAAAGTTTGACTGCCAATAAGTGTAGAATTCTAATAGGGAATTTTCGTTCAAGTTTAGTAAGTGTTAATCTTTGATTACGTCAAACACTGGACATACAAAAATCTGCTGCGAATTGTCCAAACAAAGAATGCCATCGTGTCCAAGAAAATAATGATATTTGGTTCTTTAATCTGGGATTATTGGCGTGTTAAAAACTGTATTATCTTACCAGAGTCATCCGATACTGTGGCATAGTGCGGCTGTGATGGTTGCTTGGTGCTCTGAGCACGAATGTTACTCAGCGGTTCTCGCACCGATATGCTTGTATAGCCCTCTGAAACAAAAAAAAATAAACAGTTACTGCACTGTTCTACAAGGTGTTATAAAGGAATGCTGAACAATTCGTTGCATATATTTGTTTTTGGCGCGATACGTTACTACGAATTTCAAGTATGACAAATAGACTCTCTTTTAGGAAAAAAATTACCTCCTTACGGCTCCTTCGGTTTTCATAATAATACCCTAAATTCTATTTTACAAGTTTCCTTTGTTTGGCCTTAGGAAATCCTTAAATAATAATTCCTGCCGTAGTAGACAGGGTCGATCCTTATCACTTAAAGCCTTTCGTTCTTCAGTCACCCTATTTTTTTCCTTGCTCTCTAGTCGTTTTAACAATCCTGTCTTCATTTGAAGAACAATAACAATTCGGAACGATAACAGTCTTAATTTTAGTTATTGAGGGTCAATAACTGATAGATCGTAGTGATAAAAAACTAAGGCATGGATAAGGTTTATGACTTTTTGCAGTCGGGTCATGCATATCATAAAGATACTCATCGTCTGGAATAATAATATTTATCTTACTGAATCATGACAATACAAAAGAAATGCAATTTAAATTATTTACCAAGTGACTATCGGACCCATATTACAAATAAGTTGCACCGGGTATTCTGTTGTCCGGAATGCGGATGGTTAAATTATCTCTTGATTAATTTAATTTCACCTATCCCTTATTCCGTCACCACAAATAAATAGAATATTATCAATTCAGATGCATTTCAAGATTTCGCAGAATTGCTTACGGTAAATTAATTAAATTAAATTCTATGGTATTTTTAGCCTACATAATAAAACATTGTAAAATAGATTTAAATAGACGAGGGATAAGGTTTATTTTCATGTAAATTTTTTTGTGTAGTGCTATATGATGTGTTAACTTATCCAAAACCGAATCTTATCATTCAATAATGCATTTTTTGTGTTCTTTCTAATCTACACGGACATCTACACAAAACATACGCATAAACACATATTGAAGTGAAATAAATGAATAAATTATAATAATAAAAATACAAGTCTAGTGATCATAGACAGTTTGTCAAGGCAATTTTATTTTCATTGGTACCTTCATGCAATAAGGATATCAACAGTGACAAGGTTTTAAAATTATGCAGTTTACGTTCTAACATCGATAATCATGACGATTATGACTCGTATCTAGGTGCATATACGATGTATTTTCAAATCAAAAAGTCTTCTTCGTCTTTTATAAAATAATCTATGACCCACTTTGTATGGGGCAGAAGGGGTAACGGACTAATACTGTAGATTATTTTTCCGACCCAAATATCGACCAATAGAATTGCACCATTCGACGTCACGTGGTACAACCTACATGGTATTATACTGATAATTTTTTGAATATTTTCTCTGGTCGTTGCTATGTCAAACTGACAGGTTGTGGCCGACATTTGGGACGGAAAAATAATCCCCCGAAAACTCTTCGAGCTCGTTTTGTCCTCGTGCCCTTTATGTCAGGGTCTTGGTTATTTTATCGAAAGGCCTATTTAGACCACGTTTCTTTCGCGCCGTCGTCGCTATACAACAAACTAATCTGTAGGATATAAAATGTGGTGTGCATCTATGCATAGGCTCTTAACGAAACTTAGTAGCAAAACAAGATAGGTTGAAATGAACATACTTGCTGAGTCAGTAGAATCCCCGCTGAAATGTGTTGTATTGTCAGTGTTAGGCCGAGGCGAGGGCGGCGTGATGTAAGGCAACTCCTGGCTCGAAGGTAGCTGCCCGCTTATCGCCACCGAAGCCGATATTACCACCGATTCTGAAAACAACGCTTATTTCTCACAATTTCATAGCAAATTATTCCACTTACGCTTATTATCGAGATCGATTATGTGATTCGATCTCGATTTTGATCGGCACTATTGATTATTATTGATTCCCAGTATGAGGCAAAACAATTTAGATATTTTTTTATTGTTGTTACTGATTACCATTTATTTGTACATACTTCAAAAGAGTACATTAAACTACATAGTAATAAGCTAATAGTTAGCTTACAAAATTATGTCTTCCTCTTGCGAAACGAGTACCTACAATTTATAATGTTTTTAAAGTTTATACAAACCTGCAGGATTTTGTCCCACTTCCCTTTCATCTATTTGGATTTCCCGTTCAGGTGTTTCATCAGTCGTTACTTCGACCAGACTGCAACAGACAAAAATAAAATATTGGTGGATAGAAACAGAAGATCGATATCAGAAAAAGGCATATTTTTTTAGAAACTGCATTTAAATAATGTCAAGTGGAGTACTACTTGAACGTGATCTAATTATTTTTTTAAGAAACTTTACGCCTCAATTTGATGTGGTATCTCTCAGATCGATTTTCCAACACCGTGGGCCATTCACAAGTTTTTGCGAAACAGTATTGGTAGCAGAATTGCTTGTTTTGTGATAATTTTATTCGAAAACACGTCTGAAAATTCTAGGGTATGCTATCTGTTGTATTTTTTGCACCCAGTTGGGATAGTCATAAAATTATCGATTTCGCAAAAAACTCGTGCGATTTTATGACTTTCTGAAGACTAGAGAAAGAGCAGTCTATCTGTGAATTGATGACGCATCCAGAAATAGGCGCATTGATAGATGTGTGAATAGAAAATCGACAAGTGTATTGTACATATAATTAACATTTGCTTCATAAATTCACGAGCACGTTCCGTGCACGCTTGTAGAATTACGGCCCCTGGGGTGTAAATGGCAAGTAAGACAAATGTTATACTGACATATTATGGCTTTCATTCTGAACTTTGGCGTAGGCGTGCTCGTAAGGGTGGTCCCGGCTCGTGGACGCCGTCGCTACTGTCTTGTCACCTGCAGATAAACAACACTGATTACTAGAAACACATACCGATTACAAACTAATTATCGTCAGTTCCGAGTGCCGGCACTTTTGTACGATACCACCGGATTTTGGCGCCGATAATGTTCTGATCGTATCTCCATAATCTGATGAATGAACCGACGCACGGTAGCCACAAATAGCCACCGTACTGAAATGCGTTAAGTGTATTTAATTAAGTTCGATAAATCGCTCAATTATGCGGGTATTTTTATCAAAAAGCCTTGAGTAGATATCTACTATTAATTTTGAGTTATAATCTGCTAATGGAATGCTACTCTGATACCTATTCATTTGAGTAAAGCTACTATTCTTGCATTTGGTAGGTACCTGCTTAGGTATTTATTTGTATTTTTGGTATCATTGTGTTGTTTTATTTTATTCATAAAACATATTTTAAAATAAGCTAGTATAAGGAAAATGTAAATGAAATGTATTTTATTATTAGCTCCTTGCATATAAATTACAACTGTACTGTTTTCCTTGAATTACAATGGGATGTTAACTGCAGGTTTCCAATAATTACGATTAACTATCTACCAATACAATAGACACGACATGGATATGCTGTTATGGGTAAAATATGACTTATATTTTATTGTATCCTATTGTTACTAATTTATGAGATAATTGAGTACTTCTGATGACGTGATAGTTCCCACAATATGGCCACGTGTATAATTAAGTAATACTGTAACAAAATATAGTACTCCCTTGAGCATAAGTTACCTGAGCACCAACCAACGAACGTCCTTTGCTCCACTTAACCCAAATATTATAATAATTTTTTGACCTACCAAAATAAGCTAGGTAGGTAGGTATCTAGTCTAGCCCGATATTTAATTAATCAGACAAACGTCTGGTATGTTTATTATATGAAAGCAAAGTATATGTATTTATAGTCAATCACGCCACTCCTGATCACGTCTGAATTAATGAATGCATTAATAAGGTTGCATTACCAGTTCTACATTTTATGACCGCTTCCGACTGCACCTATCTGTGTTATGGTGATTATACTTGACGTAATAGAAGTAGATATATACCCCGTTATTTTAAACCCTGGATTTTCATCAATAAAATTATATATTTAATAAATAATAATAAGCAGTAAGTAAATTTTTTGTCTGTGTTCTCTTTTAAGGGCTATTAATTAACTAATAAATACATATATGAATGATTCTTGAGCAATGTATTGACAAACAATACCTAAGTACTAAGCAATTTGTAGTACACTTTGTAATTGCTGGTTTCTTTAGTACTAAGTACACAATAAATTATACACTTCATGGCTAATTAACAGTAACACAATGTAATGTGCAACAGGTTAAGTTTTTTACATGGCTGTAAAAAATATAATAAATATTAAATCCTTTAGTGTCACGTCACGGAGGTTTGAGACTATGTATTACAGTTTGCAGACGCCTGATATTCGTAAGAATTGCAAACAAAGGATCTAAAATCATTTGAAGTTGGCACTTAAATCAACAGACATAGATCTCAATTTTGAACATCAAGTTCATCTCGTTGCTGATACTTTCGCCGGCGACCTTTTGCGTGTGGTATGTGTCGAGGTTTCGTAGGTCACACCGCAACATGTTTATCTAATAACTTATGACAGTTGGTATGAACCTCATGGGCAGATTTTGAAAGCAGTATTTTCACTTGCACAGGAACATCGGCATTAGTTACACGTTACCACCTCAATGTCTGATCAGTGAAGCAGTTTAATCGATTCATACATATCCATCATTGATCAATCAAATGCAATGTCTTGCAATGTAATTAGAAGCTAATTACTGGCATTCTAGAACAGGTTACCTTCATCCAAGTTGACGGTGGCGTAAATTTCTGACGCGGTGTCTCCACTGTCGGGTCTTCCGACCGCATGCGGTATTTCTGGCAAACTCCGCTGACTGTTTTGAGTAGATGCTCTGTCAATGAGAGGGTAACATGAGTAATATATTTACTAAGTATTATCATTGTATTTTTTATTATTTTAACAAACTAGAGGCTAAAAAGATGAAAACATAATAATGATAAGATAGAAAGTACCGAACTAATCTAACAGAAGTTCTTGTCCTTTTAAACAATATCGTATACAAAAAACAATCTCGTCAGGCTAGGTGCCATTTTAAAATTACTGTTTGATATTTTTACTTTAGTCTTCTGTGTAATAGAAATCCCACAAAAAATAACTAAGTTGCCGATCCTGATCTATGCATGGTAAAATGAACATTTGTTGCCCCAAAGGGCTTCAACAGATTTTCAGCCAAACGCGCCTATTCTTAAAAAATATGCATTGCATGCTGAAAACGTTTTGTACATAAGGGTCTAAAAATGTTGGACAAACTTTCATAACAAGACAGTTCCGTATCAACTCAAAACAAAGCAGGATACTTTGCGTGATGCACGCAAGTCTCAAGTTGTAAAGGCCACAATGCCGCTACACCACTACCGCCGTTACAACATTTCGGAACAATGTAAAGTTCTAGGTCAATGCTAATACGAAATAAAAAAGTTATGGTCCATTAATGGTACGCGTATCGTTTCATAGATCTATCGAATCTATATCATGTCCGTAGAACCACGAAGGATTAATAATTAATTAATAGAGAACAGGTTCAGGTACTCATCGAGGTTTAATTAGAAAAAGTTACGTGTGTTAGTAAGTCCATAAATATAATTAGGTAAGGATGTAAACATGCGCGTACATCCAGGAAAGTGATGAAATAAATTGGTTAATGTAAGTACAGTCGAGTCATGCGGAGAATTATACCATCAGACTTTTTAAGGCTTAGCTACTCAGTTTCTGCTAGTTTTTAGGAAACTGTGGTTTCATCAGTTATCGCCGTGAATTAGGCGATGCTTAATCGGTGTGCAAATCTTTCTAATACGTGTACGTGTACTTTGGTGTCTCCAGTTGGTAGATATGCAATTGATTATGAGTTTTGATGAATCTCTGAGAAAATTAAATGCGAAAGCAGGACAAAGCCTAGAGCAATGGAATAATTACAACTTCTTTGTAGACATTAGCCCATCCTTGACTCGCCTTATTTGGAAAATTGTGCTAATCTAATACCAGCTACAGCTATAGCAATGGGTGGGTGTCTACTGCCGTATTTGCAAATATGCAGTTACTCTGCGAGAGGCGATTCTTTGATTGGGTGCAAATATTTGGTGTTATAGACTATAGTCTGGCAAGACTAGTAATACCTATAATGTGTAGATAGAAACACGTTGTATGCCTAAAATGATTTCTTAAAGGGCTTCCGTGATAGTTTTCAGATCAACTGACCGACTAGTATCTCTGATCTGCTTCGCTGGTAACGGTCAACGTTATGTTAGCATGTGGGTACTCGAGGACCTTCTGCCCCGTTCGACCATCAGTGCTTCGTGCTATATGGCTGGCCCTATTGCTACTTCGAAGTTCTTATCCAATGGGCTATTTCAGTGACTGTAAGTCTTTATAACGCATCTCTTATTCAGAACTTCTACTCAGTCTCGAGAAAAATTAGAATGCTATGTACAGACTAGATGTGCCAACGTACACGAAGTCGGGTACGCATTTTCATAGGTACGCTGCGAGTTCGAAGTCGGAACGAATGCTCAAATTTTGACGCTGTGTTCGCATCGCAGTTTCAGGTTTTCTGTCAGTGCAAAAAGAGCGATATGTGGCCAAACATGGATACGATAGTTTTACATGGAACTCTATTCTTAAGTTATTATTTATTTATCATGTTGTTACCTTCAGTAGTAAATAGATATTCGGTTAGATGTACCTACTACTAAAATAGTCACAAAAGAATTTACTACAAATCCTTGCCGATAGACTGTTTCGATACGATTTACTTTAGACGCGAGTTTCACTGCAGTGAGCCAAACTGCAGATACCTATACCTTTTTTATTATAAAAATACGATAGCGAATTGTGAGTCACCTAATCGTAGCGTGACGCATTTTCGTTACTTTCCAATTTGTATACCCGAAACTTGAGAAGAGCAACCAGTAAACATTGTTTTACTCCAACAGAGTAAAAACAACATTATTTTGGAGCAGACACATTAAAATAATTGAACACAGAGAGCACACAATCTATTCAATTAAAGTACTGACTCAGAAAATGACTAACAACTTGTAACAAGAACCATTAACTGTTGATTAAATGATACATGCAATTAACCTATTATTTTGTAACATGCATTGTAGTTTTTATAATAGAAATTATAGAACAAGTGCTTGGAAACATAAGAAAGTTGGTAGTAATAGTAGTAATCACAAACATTAATAAGTTACAATTTTAGTGGCAAATAAATAGTTTATCTACTGAATCAACACATTGGAAGGTAATTTTCATTGATTCAAAATTCACATCCATCTATTAACAAATGGAGTTGAACCGATTTGAAAATTACTTCCTATATAAACGTTTTTTGGAAGGTTTAGTATGAAAAGTATTTACTCTACACGCAAAATAAAAAATTGCTACACTACTACACATAAAAAATATAAGCTGCCTTTCATTGTTCTCCATAAACAAGGAAGGGTTTATGAAGAACTATTTTGTTTTTTTAATAGGATCTTAAAATAAATATAAAATATGCTCATGGTAAATGTATAATTATAAAGGGGAAAAGTTTAGATAACCCTGATACGTTTTGTTAGACAGTTAATAATAAAATGCCCATTTATTTTAATATAAGTAGATGTTAAATCAAACTATATCCACAAATGCTAAAATACAACAAAAGATTGTTAAAAATTCCAGATTAAATTATTTTCTAAATTGTTAAGTATCTAGACCATTTTGTTAGCCCTTGAGTTAGGTATGTCTAGTCTAGGTCATGCTAGATCTATAACAAACCGCTTGATAGAGGCCGGAGTGGTAGGCGTTGGAGATGGGGCTTCCTCATCAAAACGAATTTTGACCACACCGGCCGTACCGACCAACTCACTTCTGTTAAATGTAAAAATATTATTGTTTAAGTACATTTGCTTGCTAAATGACTCACTTTTCTACAATACGTCTAAAACAATCTCAATTTGCATTCCATTACTAAATTCTATGATACACAAACAAATGCAAGTATTATTAACATAAACAACAGCACTTTATGATGTTTATTATGGAGTAATTTTAATGTAAATGGACGAATAATGCAGCTCAACTATAAAGTTTAATTTATACTAAACACATTATTCTATGTACTTCTAATGATATCCAATATGATACAAAGTTAATGAACAAATATGCTTATAATTTGCATTTCATATTAATTTTGTCAATCTAAATAATTACATTAAATAACTCAATAATCAATTTAAAAGATTTTGGCCTCAAAAATCTTGTGTAAATAAATGATTCTTATAAGATTTCTTTAGGCTATGTACCTATAATACGAGAGTTTTTTTAATGAGGTATGAATTGCAAAATAATCTTCGGGTTAACTGAATATCCACTTACTTCTGGTTGGAGTTCTTGCAGCCACAGACACATGCTGAAAGTACAGTAACGAGAGTGACGAGCACCCCCACACTTAGAGCTATTTCTATTAAAGTATACATAACAAGAGTTTCTCAATCAATGCCTATCTGACCGGACGATATTCGAAACAAGTATTCCATCACAAACACAACATTAAGTCACTCCCTTAAACAGAAACATTATATGTACACAACTCTCTTCCATTTGAATAAAAAGTGTTGAAATGTAGGGCACTTGACTACGCGACCGCATAAACTGAGTTAAATATTAAACCGAAAACACGGAGTTGCATTTAATATATTTAAAAGAATGTACAAGTTATTTTATTTTCCTAAAATCTTTAACTTGGATTATTTCGATATTATTTAAAAATAGTAGAGAAGCGAAAGCAAAGCACATCCATCGACACAGATGCAAAATTGCAATCACAGACTACTAACTAAGAGGTGTACAGACTGCTCACTCACTCACTAAAGAAAAAACATAAGCGTAGCAGCCATCTTGTTTTAGTGCTGTATGACGTTTAACTTTCTTTTAAAGTACTGGAATGTCAAGGCAAAAGAAATATAGCTCATTCTGCCTTTTTATAATATGTATGTATATATGTATAGTTACGTAGAGGTACTACCTACTATGACATTTTATTTCAAGACCATAACTTTTTTTTGGGATTCATTAAATAAAACAGTATGTTATTTATTAAATGATTTATTTTTTAATTTCTTTTTGTATTTTTCGTATGCTTTCTTTTGCATCACAGGCAAATCTTTTTCTTGCAGTCTTGAAACGTCGGTGCCCTTCAAAATTTTATTTAATATGTTACACCAATTCATTATTGTGAACCTCACAGTCAAAACAATAAAGTGTGTCAGGAGCACTGATTTGTGTTCAGTACAGTCCATGAAATCAAATGAATACTTAGCAAATATATGGTCGCTGATTTTTTTAGCTACTTGATTGTTATGAGCATTTATTTCTAAGTATTCATTTGTTTCCCTTACGACTGTACCAAAACACCTTACTGCTGCTTCGGATGGGTATTTCAATACTTTTCTTGCTTTATTGTACTCTCTATGACTTATCCAGTCATGAATATCGCCTCTTTCAGAAGTCATTGAGTTATTACAATTGTTACAACTAATTTTAAATTTACTAAAAAAATTTTTTACTACCCATCCAGCAGTGTAGGCCCGCGAGTGAATTGAATATTCATTCTTTCTCGTCGGGCCTGCTCCACAATCACTTCAATATTTTTTTCACTTGGAGAATCACCCGGCCTTGATTCATTACTTTATTTTTCATCAAATAAAACCTGTTGGTTCAAAACTTGATCTGCCGGGTCATTCTCACAGTTGAAGTTTTCACTGTGAAATTTTATAAATCTGGTAATCAATAATGATTTGAATGTACAATTGAAGCTGTGGCAATTAGGATCATTATTCCTATAATTGTAGGCCCTTACCTGACCAAAAAAATTTTCGATTGGATCAGAATTAAAATATCTGGGCCGCATCACTTTTATATCTTGTCCATGCAAAATTTGCCACAGCCTCATATAACTTTTTAAGGTTATAATAAAGTTTTTTACTGAGGGCACCGATTTTTCCTTCCCTACAGAATCAACAAATTTCAAATTTTCCAATTTCCTAATGGCTTCTGGCCAAAATTTATGGTGTGGTGATTTTTTTGTTACTACAGTTCTTAATTTCCCTCTGGCTTCTTTTGCAGATCCTGCTCCATTCACGCTATCAAAAAGTCTGTCGAAAAACAGTACTGTTTCAGCAGTATTCTTTATCGTGCCACTAACAGGCCTGCCATCCGCATAGTGTGCTGAAACAATAAATATTTGTAAGCACAACACTGCGCTTAAAGTCTCTCTAGGCAGCTGGATAAAGAGGCTGATCCAGAAAAAAGGAGTGCCAACTCTTATAGCATATGACTAGCATCTCTGTACCAAATTTTATTAAAATCAGTTCAGTGGTTTAGACGTGAAAGCGGAACAAACAGACAGAGTTGCTTTCGCATTTATAATATTAGCAGGGATTCACATACACGCATGTGTATCGACTTTGTTTCCGATATTGGTAGTCAACAAAAATAAATTACCAGAGATAAAGCCACAGCTATGCATCATTAAAGTAGGAACATTTGATTCACTCTAGCAACCAAACCCAGTTAACATAATAGGTGAAGTTTAATTAAACGAGAACTTAAGACAACTGGAATCAAACTTAGTTATATCTTTGAAATTCATAAGTACTTGTAAAGGCCTAAATGAAATAAATGATTTGACTTTGACTGTTTATGTTTAATTTCACAGTCTCTCTCCTGAAGCTAGTTTCAATTTTGTTGGTTCTACACCCGGTTCTTTGTTGTATTTGATAACGAATGATACAGTTCAATAAAAACTTACAAAATTGAGCTGTATAAGACAAAGCTGCAGATACTGTTGAACTCAGCACTTTGACACAGTTCTTCACCTGCAACAAACAAGTTGAAAATTTTTAGCTATAATGACTTGTAAACAAAGGCTTAGTAGTGAGGGCTAATCAGGGCCTTGACATACAACAGTAGTGATGCATTCTCCTTAAACAACTTTAGCGCAACTTCGTTTTTATCGTTATGCCTTATACCTTATATTGTTTCTATATTATAACATATGGAACGCTAACAAAAAAAAATTGTGAGTGAGTGAGTTTTGATTGTATCGCATTCTCTGAACTGTGTTGAAAGTGGGAAAAAAATCATAAGTTGCACTGAAGTTAGTTCGAAAGAAGATATCAGAGCCATGTCGGTCAGTTTGCCGGGCCTAGTAGTACTACATAAGCCTTACAAAATAAGATAACAATCTAGGTACTTACTTTCATCTTCTTGATTTTTTCAGGAATGACATGTTGGTCATTCAATTTATGAAGGAGTCTAGACTCTGTGTGTTTACAGTCAGTTTCATAGACATCCACAATATCAGTCCACTTGGATGTTTTACCATCCATGACTATGTTCTTATTCAAGAAATTATTTCTAATTCCTTTAATCAAATGTGACGGGTCATAAATAATGCTCAGGTTAACGCCGCTGATAGTAACTGAGCCATCTGAAATACAAGGAAAGATAACAAATGAGATATAATTTGTACACCCATTCGGTAGAATATGTGAGATTCCATTAACATAAAACAACTGTATTTGTACCACATTTTAATTTTTTTTTTCTTTCTTTACAAAGTGCAAAAAAATAAATGTTTTATTAGGGTAGCCCACTATATGTAAAGTGGGGAGTGATTTTTTTCAATCCAACCCTAATGTGTGATATATTGTTGAATAGGTATTCAAAATATAAAACAGGGTTACTAAAATAGTAATTATAATTTCACCAACCTGGTTCTTGATCTGAAAGTATTTGATCACGCTTAGTGTCCTCTCTAAAGCTTTTCAAGGCTGCTTGGAAAGATGTGCCTTGATCACAAATTACACAAATAGGCTTCAGACCACATTCCACGAGAACAGCCACAACATCTCTTAGAATTTTTTTAAGATCAGTCCCTGATGTGGCCCCCTGACAATAATAAAAGGCAATGGGTTGCTGCCACTTGTACACCGCTCCTCTGAGCATGAAAACAAGTGCATGGTCGGCAAACTGGCTCTGCTTTTCATTTAACTCTACAAAGCCATTGATGCAGTCTCTGTTTTTATCGTAGGTTAAAGCAGTGTCTAATGACATCTCATTGAAGATGACTGAACAAATTTTTTTTTCTCATCCCATGTAGCAACCTGAAACAGTTATAAATTAAAAAGTGTAATTTTTATTTAATAAAAAAAGTGTAATTTTAGTTTCATGAAGTGCCTACAGTAGCACTTCAAAAGATATACAAGATATTAAAAAATACTAACCTCTTTTTTTAGTAAGTCAAACACTTGTTGTCAAATTCCTGGTCCAATAGAGAGCTTTGCAACCATTTTATTTAGAGTTGATCGTGAGGGCAAGACGAAAATTTTGTGTAAAAATCTGTAACACTTAGGACTTTGTTTCATTATGGACAATGCTATTAATTTTTCTTCCTCAGTAAAGCGTCGCCCTTTTTTACTTTTGGAGCATAAATTAATTTGCATTTTCATAATAGTTTTTGCAAATGGATTCATTTCCTTGGTTAATTCTTCAAAGGACTTGTCCTTGCTGAATTTTAAAGCTCTTCGAGCTCTCTTCAGAAAGTTAGCCTCGTCTTTGGCTTTCTGGTATTCTTTATATATAATTTTACCAGTTGGTGTCAAATCCTTTATTTTATTTATAATTCGTTTTCGTGCCCTTGCCTTGGTCTTTAACACCACTGTATTCAGCGAGCCTTAAAGAAAAGAGAAAACACAAGTTATTTTAAAATTATATACAAAACATTCAAGATTGTTCATTCGCTACAAATAGCCTTTTCCCAACTATGCAGGGGCTTGGCTTTCATTCTAACCAGGAACAGGTGCTTACTAATGTTATACATGCAACTGCCTACCTCACATCATCCTTAACCTAATTTGAAGTTTCAAATATTTTGGAATATTCCCGGTACATTTGCAGTATAATATTAATTATACAGTGTTCGCCCGCGGTTTAACCCACGTCCTGTAGCCGGATGGTGACAAAAATCTATCTATAAAAATATATATATCTATCCTAAAACCTTCTCCTGGGTCTAAGTTACCTCAAATTGGTCAAGCCGTTTTCATGTTATGTCGTGACAATGGAAAGCAGGTTTCATTTATATATAGATAGATATTTATATATATTATATATTTATAATTGGAATATTCCCAGTACAAGAGCTTGAAGTAGTAGTTTATTTATCCTGAATAAACATACCAACAACATATTTACAAAACAAGTATAGGTGCTTAGTTTTATACGTACATACTTACAGTGTAAATATGTCACTTACAGGTATGCACACCACTTACACTAAGTTACAGAGAATAATACTTATTTACAACATTACCGCAGTCAAAACTAATCTATTGATTTTTACAAGAAAATCAGTTTACTTCATTTACCTGAAAAAGTGGTCGTGCCAGTGGTTGAAGGGAAGTCTTCACATGCCACTGATATGTGAGATGTTCCTGGTACATCCACAGGTTGCATTCCTCCTGTGTTTAAAGATAATTCTGAAATGTGATAAATCATAAAGGACAATGCCAGGGTCTGGGCTCATAGGTTGCCCAGCAATGGGAATAGTTCCAGGGGGTTCCATAGTGCACTCTGAATACGTAATGCAAATATTTTTGAAATCGCTCCCTGGAGTCCCGAGGAAAACCGGTTCAAATATTCCACATGAACAGTCACTTTTTAAAGCCTGAGCCAGTTGCCCAGTAGCGAGAGTAGTTGAAAAGGGTTCTTTACTGCACTCTTATCCCGAAATTAAAATATTTTTGAAATCGCTCCCAGGGGTCCCGAGAAAAACCGGTTCTTATATTCCACATGTACAGTCACTTTACAAAGCCTGCGCCATTTGTCCAGTAGTGGGAGTAATTGAAATAGGTTCTTGACTTCACTCTTACCATGGATTTAAAATATTTTTGAAATCGCACCCTGGGGTCCCGTGGAAAATGGGTTCAAATATTTTTCATAGATAGTCACTTTACAAAGTCTTAGGCATTTGCCCAGTAGTGGGAGTGGTCAAAATATGTTATTTACTTCACTCTTAATACGAAACCCAAATATTTTTGAAATCGCTCCCTGGGGTCCCGAGAAAAACCGGTTCTTATATTCCACATGTACAGTCACTTTACAAAGCCTGCGCCATTTGCCCAGTAGTGGGAATAATTTAAATAGGTGCTTAACTTCACTCTTACCATGGATTTAAAATATTTTTGAAATCGCACTCTGGGGTCCCGAGGAAAACCGGTCCACTTTACAAAGTCTTAGGCATTGCCCAGTAGTGGGAGTAGTTGAAATAGCATCCTCACTTTACTCTTAACATGAAATAAAAATATTTTTGAAATCGGTCCCAGGAGTCCCGCGAAATTAATCTAACAAGACTTTTCTTCCAAATGAGCCTTAATTCCATATATTGTCAATCTCAACGCCGATGTGGCTGTCTTTCCAGTAGTGGAAAATATTGGAATGTTAGGTTATTTTTTACTTACTGTGATTTTAAAATAAATTCTTAAAGCATTGGATTCTAAGAAGAACTGACCCTGATTTCCCAAAAAAAAAAGACAATTACCGCAACACATTTGAATTCTCAGTTAAAATCTAGAAAACTCTTATCAAGACGAATAAAATAAGCTCGAACACGAGCTAGTAGGTAGATATCGTTGAGGAGTTCCCTTGTCTCTCTGTCATCTCCAGCGTC
Organism: Helicoverpa armigera; assembly: GCF_030705265.1. Classification (NCBI taxonomy): domain Eukaryota; kingdom Metazoa; phylum Arthropoda; class Insecta; order Lepidoptera; family Noctuidae; genus Helicoverpa; species Helicoverpa armigera. The sequence goes on along the minus strand of NC_087133.1, from coordinate 6,322,061 downwards.
AGGTCAGATCTTAACCTCCACTGTTTTGTGGTTTCTGAGACATATACCCGAATTACAAGTTTTTACTTGATATGTGCCTTCAATTTTTAAGGGTTGCACCGGATTTTTTTTTGGGTTTCCATCATCAGACGACTGGATGGCAAAGGAACCATTTGGGAAGAAAGCCATTTGGAAACTGAAATAATTGTTTCAATCTGTTGGTAAACGACGAAGTTATGCGCATACAAACGTAAAAAGAATACAAACGAACTGAGAACCTCCTCCATTTTTGGAAGTTGGTTAAAAAAAAGTTGTCGTTAACAACACCTCGTATTATTTGTCAATTAATGTCATTCATTTCAATTGAGGTAGTATAAGTGGAATAGTTAAGAGTTCGTAATCATATTTTACGTAATATTGAATAACAGTCAAACCAGTTTTTCTCAGGACTCCTGGGATAGATTTCGAAATACTTTGGTCTGGGTACTAATATAAGTCTATAGAACAGTATACACTTTGCAGTAATTGTGGGCAATCCTTGAGCCCAACTTCCATACAAAGAATAGCATTGTCCTTTAAAGATTTGATGACATAAATACTAATTACAAGGAAAAATTACACACATACAAACTATGAATACTATTATTCTTAGTATCCATATTAACATTACCTGCTAAAGGTTTCTGTTTTGCATAAGTATGGTCAAAGTGTCTCTTTCGGCAGTAAGTATGATCGGTCTGTGGGTCCACATTCTCTGAAAATAAAAGGTAAATAATGGTTATGGTCAAAGCACTTGGTTCCAGCAACATTCTTGTTGCTCATCAACAATGTTTATTAACTTTTGCTTAACAAAAGAGGTAAAGAATAGCTAACTTTTTATAAAGAACTAAATAGCTGACCCAACAAACTTCGTATCGTTTAAACCTTCCCTGGACCTCTACGAACATTTTAAAACTAAAATAACCCAAATCGGTTCAGCCATTCTCGAGTTTTAGTGTAGTAAAAATGAATTGATGTTCGTTAGTCTGAACATCAATTCATTTTTATATATAAGAAAATAACTTTACCAACCATTTTGAGATGGTGTTCCTCTTGATATCTCCTCTGCACTGAAAAGTGTAGGATACGCCGATCCTACGAGACGAGATTTCTGGGTGACAAACCGCACTTCAAAGTGTTTTGAGCATACAAACAACTTCGAAAGCCCCCTAAGACGACCCACTGACCGAAAGCTGCTTTTGCGTTAGCGCTTTCAAATCATCCCGAGCCGAAGGTAAACACTTTAACCACATTTGGAGTCTTTTCTCATTGGATGGGAAATGGTACAAAATAGCGTCCTGTCGCGTAGCATTACACATGCAGCACTTATAATACATTTTGCGTAAAGCAAAAAGCCCAATGAAACTGGGTTTATTTATTACAGTTAAAGCGGAGAGGATAAGCACAAACACTTCACTCAATCGACACAGTAACTGCAGTGATTTGAATTCGAATTGCCATTAACTAAGGGCTGATTTTTCAAGAGCCAGATAAAACGTCAAGTAGCTAACTGATCAATAACTTTATCTGATTCTTTAACGAACCAATAAAGAGTTTCAATTTTTCAAAGCATAGTTACCAGTCAGTTTACTACCTGACCTTTTTTTGTGACTAGCTTCACACTACATCTGTGTGAGCGAGACGCGCTTATGAACATTTACAGATCTAAGAAAGAGACAAACAATTTTCAACTTAATGACAGCGGTTGTCACATTTTAGAGGGAATCATAACATAACCTTAAACTTTGACGACTCGTCTTCGTGTTAATATTTATTTTCCGTTCGAATTTATTGTTTGCTTTTTGTGTGTTGTGTGTAATCATGGAAAATATCGTAAAACGTGAACGTTCCACGAATTTTAACAAAAGCGAAATAAGATTATTGACTGAATTGGTGGCAAAACACCGTACTATAATTGAAAATAAGCAGACAGACGCCGTAACCAATAAAGAAAAGGAAGCAGCGTGGATAAAAATCAGTTCATTATTTAATGCGGCTACGGGATTTACAGCGAGGAGTACCAAGAGCCTGAAGCTTAAATATGAAGGCATAAAAAAGGAAACCAAAAAAACATTGGCCAAACATCGGCAAGAGCTGTACAAAACTGGTGGCGGGCCCTCTTCAGCCCCAGAGGTTACAGATATACAGGAGAGGGTTATCGCGATATGTTCGAATATCAATGGGCTGGATGCTCGAAATGACAGCGACAAAATTCCAGGTATGAAGTCAAATATTTTAAAATATTTTTTGTTGATGTTACCATGGGAATTGATATAGTGTTTATGAAAACAAAAGTAATAACGCACTACATTTATCTTTAGCATCTTTCTAAGCAGTTTGTGTATTGTTGTTTTTTTTTTTCAGAACCTTTAGAACTGGAAGAGACTGCTAAAGTTGACCCGCTATCGTTGCCACTGCAATCATTAGAAAATAATTTAGTAATTGTACCATGTGATGACGATATTCCGTGTACTTTAGGTAAAATATCTAATTCAATAATAATAAATAACTTTAGAAAATAACTAAACATGTGCTGTAATTAATCTCTGGCTGCAGAATGGAAAAGAATAAATGTTTGATTTTTACTCATATCCTTGATAGATTTATGATCACATGATGGCCACTGATTTTTTTACAGAATGTTCAACCTATATATATTTATTTAATGTAAAATGAAAAACAAGGACCTGAATATATTTTTTTGTTTTAGATCAAGAAGAGTTTTGCCCGCAACAGGATTTAAAGGAGAAAGTTAACAGTGAAATTGGAAATGGTATTTTAATTTATTGAAAAAAAAGTACATAGTATAATAGTGTAATAAAATATAATAGTAAATTAATTTGTTTTCAGACAAGGCCTTTGATGACTTTCAATCTATAGAGATACAGGATATGGAAGTGGATCAAACTGAAAAAGGTATGTCTTTATCAATTTTCCAGTTCATTTATTTACATTGTATAAAATAACATTAATTAAAACTTATCATTATTTTCAGAGAATAAGTGGTCTTCATGGAAGCCAAAGGCTTTAAAAACTAAGATTAGTCCATACTTGAAAAGTAATCAAAAAATTACTAAAGTTGGAGTGACTGCAAAACTGGACCATTTAACTGAATCTCGCTTAGAGCTAGTGAAGCTCCAGAAGGAAATTGCCATAAAAGAGCATGAGTTTGTCAAACAGGCACACTTATTAAAAATGCAGAACCTGCATAATGATGAAAGAAGGAAGCAGGAAATGCATGAAGTACTATTAAGTAAGCTCCGTACTGGTGTAAATTATGGAACAAGTCCTTTAGAAATAATAAATAAAGATTTATAAAATGTTTTTTTTTCATTTACCTATTCAACAAAACAAGGATCTCTTTAGTCTTTGACCATTTTTATTGTAATGTGTGTGTTTAGTTCCAATAAATTAATTTTTTATCACTACAAACCCAGACTGTTAAATTCTAATAATCCTATTCAAAAGCAGTGAATACCTCACCACAAATTATTTGATTATAACAATATGATTACTGTAAAGTGGAGGTATAATAAAAAGAACACATTGTAGTTATAAAATTGTGTTTATTAATATATCATTACTAGTTGATTAGACTTTCAAAATATTCTAACATAGAGTCCCTTGTACTATTGTGTTGGTGTCCTGGCTGGTCAGCAATGAGAGTTTCAAATTGTGGTTGTTGTGGTATGTGGACTTCAGGATCCACAGGTGGTTCGCTTTCATTTCTAATTCTTGCAAGATTATGTAAAATTGCTGTTGCTACAATAATGTCTTGAGCGAGAGGGATTCGGCACCGCATTCCTATACTTAACACAGGAAATCTCCTTTTCCAAACCCCGAAACATCTCTCAATTACATTTCGAGTACGAATATGAGACTCATTATATAGTCTTTCGGCTTCTGTTCGAGGATCACTTAACGGAGTTAGTAAATAATGATTTAAGAAATAACCACTGTCACCTAGGACCAGTCCATTCTGAAATCTATTAGTATCAAACTGAAACTTTGCTGCAGAGTTTGAGAATATCAAACTGTCATGTGTTGAACCTGGCCATCGTGTTACTATATCTTCAAATTTTAAGTCGCTAGTACACATAGCTTGCACATTCAATGAGAAGAAACCTTTTCGATTTCTGTAGTCTTCTGCAGTATTGCCACCTGGTGAAATTATCTTGATGTGAGTACAATCCAATGCCGCTATAACCCTCGGAAATCGGGCAATATTAAAAAATCCTTCCTGTACTAATAATATTTCTTCTCTGTTAGCTGGCAATGTAACAAATTCCTGGCGAAGAGAGGCAATTGCTTCAGTAACTTTTCTTATAATTTTGCTCGCAGTTGAGTTGTGTATTCCAGCAAAATCACCTATCGTAATGTAGAAACTACCACACGCATAGAACCGCAAAGTCAGAAGTAATTGTTGTAAAGCTGGAACAGAATTGTTTCTGAAAAATAAAAAAATAATATATAGGTATCTTTCAATGTTACCTAGATCGTAGTCAATATACAAAATCTCGTTTTATTATTTATATAGAAAATAATTCTTACCTGTTTGTTACGTTGGCGATTTTACTTTCAATGAGGGTTAATAAAATTGCACAGTACTTTTTCGAGACGAAATCTCCTATGAAATTTCTTATCATCCCATAGAGACATATTATCAGGTCTCTCTCTAATAACTCTTTCTCTTCTCTCTGACTCTAAATAATTTAGCACTATATCATCTTCCTCGATTGTTTCGTCGTCGATAGAATCAAAAATATCCATTATTTTATAATTTAGGAAGCAAGAACACAAGTATAACCTACAAAAACGAACGCGCGTGATTGCAGAAATGACAAAATATCTGAGTTATCTGACCGTTAGCGCGCTACCTGGCCCGTAAAGGGCCAGATAAATTTATCGGCTGGATAGAGAGTTTACCTGACCGTTAGGGCCTATCTGTCAATTGAAAAATTGAGATTCTCGCTAACTGTGGAATAAACCTTATCTTTCCCTTTATCTGACCATTGAAAAATCGGCCCTAAGAGGTGTACAGACTGCTCACTCACTCACTAAAGAAAAAACATAAGCGTAGCAGCCATCTTGTTTTAGTGCTGTATGACGTTTAACTTTCTTTTAAAGTACTGGAATGTCAAGGCAAAAGAAATATAGCTCATTCTGCCTTTTTATAATATGTATGTATATATGTATAGTTACGTAGAGGTACTACCTACTATGACATTTTATTTCAAGACCATAACTTTTTTTTGGGATTCATTAAATAAAACAGTATGTTATTTATTAAATGATTTATTTTTTAATTTCTTTTTGTATTTTTCGTATGCTTTCTTTTGCATCACAGGCAAATCTTTTTCTTGCAGTCTTGAAACGTCGGTGCCCTTCAAAATTTTATTTAATATGTTACACCAATTCATTATTGTGAACCTCACAGTCAAAACAATAAAGTGTGTCAGGAGCACTGATTTGTGTTCAGTACAGTCCATGAAATCAAATGAATACTTAGCAAATATATGGTCGCTGATTTTTTTAGCTACTTGATTGTTATGAGCATTTATTTCTAAGTATTCATTTGTTTCCCTTACGACTGTACCAAAACACCTTACTGCTGCTTCGGATGGGTATTTCAATACTTTTCTTGCTTTATTGTACTCTCTATGACTTATCCAGTCATGAATATCGCCTCTTTCAGAAGTCATTGAGTTATTACAATTGTTACAACTAATTTTAAATTTACTAAAAAAATTTTTTACTACCCATCCAGCAGTGTAGGCCCGCGAGTGAATTGAATATTCATTCTTTCTCGTCGGGCCTGCTCCACAATCACTTCAATATTTTTTTCACTTGGAGAATCACCCGGCCTTGATTCATTACTTTATTTTTCATCAAATAAAACCTGTTGGTTCAAAACTTGATCTGCCGGGTCATCCTCACAGTTGAAGTTTTCACTGTGAAATTTTATAAATCTGGTAATCAATAATGATTTGAATGTACAATTGAAGCTGTGGCAATTAGGATCATTATTCCTATAATTGTAGGCCCTTACCTGACCAAAAAAATTTTCGATTGGATCAGAATTAAAATATCTGGGCCGCATCACTTTTATATCTTGTCCATGCAAAATTTGCCACAGCCTCATATAACTTTTTAAGGTTATAATAAAGTTTTTTACTGAGGGCACCGATTTTTCCTTCCCTACAGAATCAACAAAGGACAATGCTATTCTTTGTATGGAAGTTGGGCTCAAGTGTTGCCCACAGTAACTGCATAGTGTATTAGGTTCCATAGGCTTATATTAGGTCCCAGACCAAAGCATTTCGAAATCTATCCCGGGAGTCCTGAGAACCAGTTTATTTTATAATAAGCTTACGAACTCTTAACTATTCCACTTTTATTACCTTAATTGAAATGAAATTTATTCATTGACAAATACGAGGTATTGTACACGACAACTTTTTTTTTAACCGACTTCCAAAAATGGAGGAGGTTCTTAATTCATTTGCATTTTTTTTATGTTTGTACGTGCATAACTCCGTCGTTTACCAACCGATTTCAACAATTATTTAATTGTTTGAAAGGGCTTACTTCCTCAATGGTTCCTTTGTCATCCGGCCCAGGGTCTGGTGATGGAATTTCTAAAAAAATCGGAAGCGACTCTCGAAAATTGTAGACACATATCGAGTAAAACCTTGTTATTCGGGTATATGTCTCAGACACCACAAAACTGTAAAGGTTTTAAAATCTGACCTGACAATGGAGCCGACAGAGAGACGTGGGAACTCCTCAACGATATCTACTAACTACCTCGTGTTCGAGCTTATTTTATTCGTCTTGATAAGATTTTTCTAGAAGATAGCTCATAGCGCAGGCGCCTTGTAGATTTAAACCGTAAATTCAAAAATATTGCGGTAATTGCCTTTTTTTCATAAAATCATTCCCAGTTCTTATTAGAATCCAACGCTTTTAGAATTTATTTGAAAATCACAGTAAAAAAAATAACCCATTCCAACATTTTCCAGTACTGAATCCTGACAGCGAGATCCTGAGCATTGAGATTGACTATATACGTACATATGACTAAGACTTATTTGGCAGAAAAGTCTTATCAGATTAATTTCTCAGGACCCCTAGGACCGATTTCAAAAATATTTTGATTTCTTGTTAAGAGTGAATTAAAGAACCTATTCCAACCACTCCCACTACTGGGCAAATGGCATAGGCTTTGTAAACAGACTGTTCATGTGGAACATTTAAACCGGTTTTCCTCGGGACCCCTGGGACCGATTTCAAAAATATTTTAATTTCATGTGTGAAGTAAAGAACCTATTTCAATCACTCCCACTACTAGGCAAATGGCTCAGGCCTTGTAAAGTGACTCTTCATGGAGAATATTTGAACCGGTTTTTCACCCGGACCCCAGGGACCGATTTCAAAAATATTTTAATTTCATGTTAAGAGTGAAGCAAAAGAACCTACTTTGACCACTCCCACTACTGGGCAAATGCCAAAGACTTTGTTAAGTGACTATCTAAGGACAACATTTGAAACGGTTTTTCTCGGGACCCCTGGGACCGATTTCAAAAATATTTTAATTTCATGTTAAAAGTGAAGTAAGGAACCTACTTCAATCACTCCCACTCCTGGGCAAATAAGTCAGGCTTTGTAAAGCGACTGTTCATGTGGAATATTAGAACCGGGTTTTCTCCGGACCCCAAGGACTGATTTCAAAAATATTTTGATTTCATGTTAAGAGTGAAGTAAAGAACCTACTTTGATCACTCCCAGTACTGGGCAAATGCCAAAGACTTTGTTAAGTGACTATCTGAGGAGAACATTTGAATCAGTTTTTTTCTCGGTTCTCCTTTGACCGATTTCAAAAATATTTTAATTTCATGTTAAAAGTGAATTAAGGAACCTATTTCAATCACTCCCACTACTGGGTAAATAAGACAGGCTTTGTAAAGCGACTGTTCATGTGGAATATTAGAACCGGTTTTCTCCGGACCCCAAGGACTGATTTCAAAAATATTTTGATTTCATGTTAAGAGTGAAGTAAAGAACCTACTTTGATCACTCCCAGTACTGGGCAAATGCCAAAGACTTTGTTAAGTGACTATCTGAGGAGAACATTTGAATCAGTTTTTTTCTCGGGTCTCCTTTGACCGATTTCAAAAATATTTTAATTTCATGTTAAAAGTGAATTAAGGAACCTATTTCAATCACTCCCACTACTGGGTAAATAAGACAGGCTTTGTAAAGCGACTGTTCATGTGGAATATTAGAACCGGGTTTCTCCGGACCCCAAGGACTGATTTCAAAAATATTTTGATTTCATGTTAAGAGTGAATTAAGGAACCTATTTCAATCACTCCCACTACTGGGTAAATAAGACAGGCTTTGTAAAGCGACTGTTCATGTGGAATATTAGAACCGGGTTTTCTCCGGACCCCAAGGACTGATTTCAAAAATATTTTGATTTCATGTTAAGAGTGAAGTAAAGAACCTACTTTGACCACTCCCAGTACTGGGCAAATGCCAAAGACTTTGTTAAGTGACTATCTGAGGAGAACATTTGAATCAGTTTTTCTCGGTCTCCTTTGACCGATTTCAAAAATATTTTAATTTCATGTTAAAAGTGAATTAAGGAACCTATTTCAATCACTCCCACTACTGGGTAAATAAGACAGGCTTTGTAAAGCGACTGTTCATGTGGAATATTAGAACCGGGTTTTCTCCGGACCCCAAGGACTGATTTCAAAATATTTTGATTTCATGTTAAGAGTGAAGTAAAGAACCTACTTTGACCACTCCCAGTACTGGGCAAATGCCAAAGACTTTGTTAAGTGACTATCTGAGGAGAACATTTGAATCGGTTTTTTTTCTCGGGTCTCCTTTGACCGATTTCAAAAATATTTTAATTTCATGTTAAAAGTGAATTAAGGAACCTATTTCAATCACTCCCACTACTGGGTAAATAAGACAGGCTTTGTAAAGCGACTGTTCATGTGGAATATTAGAACCGGGTTTTCTCCGGACCCCAAGGACTGATTTCAAAAATATTTTGATTTCATGTTAAGAGTGAAGTAAAGAACCTACTTTGATCACTCCCAGTACTGGGCAAATGCCAAAGACTTTGTTAAGTGACTATCTGAGGAGAACATTTGAATCAGTTTTTTTCTCGGGTCTCCTTTGACCGATTTCAAAAATATTTTAATTTCATGTTAAAAGTGAATTAAGGAACCTATTTCAATCACTCCCACTACTGGGTAAATAAGACAGGCTTTGTAAAGCGACTGTTCATGTGGAATATTAGAACCGGGTTTTCTCGGACCCCAAGGACTGATTTCAAAAATATTTTGATTTCATGTTAAAAGTGAATTAAGGAACCTATTTCAATCACTCCCACTACTGGGTAAATAAGACAGGCTTTGTAAAGCGACTGTTCATGTGGAATATTAGAACCGGGTTTTCTCCGGACCCCAAGGACTGATTTCAAAAATATTTTGATTTCATGTTAAGAGTGAAGTAAAGAACCTACTTTGACCACTCCCAGTACTGGGCAAATGCCAAAGACTTTGTTAAGTGACTATCTGAGGAGAACATTTGAATCAGTTTTTCTCGGGTCTCCTTTGACCGATTTCAAAAATATTTTAATTTCATGTTAAAAGTGAATTAAGGAACCTATTTCAATCACTCCCACTACTGGGTAAATAAGACAGGCTTTGTAAAGCGACTGTTCATGTGGAATATTAGAACCGGGTTTTCTCGGACCCCAAGGACTGATTTCAAAAATATTTTGATTTCATGTTAAGAGTGAAGTAAAGAACCTACTTTGACCACTCCCAGTACTGGGCAAATGCCAAAGACTTTGTTAAGTGACTATCTGAGGAGAACATTTGAATCAGTTTTTCTCGGGTCTCCTTTGACCGATTTCAAAAATATTTTAATTTCATGTTAAAAGTGAATTAAGGAACCTATTTCAATCACTCCCACTACTGGGTAAATAAGACAGGCTTTGTAAAGCGACTGTTCATGTGGAATATTAGAACCGGGTTTTCTCCGACCCCAAGGACTGATTTCAAAAATATTTTGATTTCATGTTAAGAGTGAAGTAAAGAACCTACTTTGACCACTCCCAGTACTGGGCAAATGCCAAAGACTTTATTAAGTGACTATCTGAGGAGAACATTTGAATCGGTTTTTTTTCTCGGGTCTCCTTTGACCGATTTCAAAAATATTTTAATTTCATGTTAAAAGTGAATTAAGGAACCTATTTCAATCACTCCCACTACTGGGTAAATAAGACAGGCTTTGTAAAGCGACTGTTCATGTGGAATATTAGAACCGGGTTTTCTCCGGACCCCAAGGACTGATTTCAAAAATATTTTGATTTCATGTTAAGAGTGAAGTAAAGAACCTACTTTGACCACTCCCAGTACTGGGCAAATGCCAAAGACTTTGTTAAGTGACTATCTGAGGAGAACATTTGAATCAGTTTTTTTCTCGGGTCTCCTTTGACCGATTTCAAAAATATTTTAATTTCATGTTAAAAGTGAATTAAGGAACCTATTTCAATCACTCCCACTACTGGGTAAATAAGACAGGCTTTGTAAAGCGACTGTTCATGTGGAATATTAGAACCGGTTTTTCTCCGGACCCCAGGGACCGATTTCAAAAATATTTTGATTTCATGTTAAGAGTGAAGTAAAGAACCTATTTTGACCACTCCCACTACTGGGCAAATGCCAAAGACTTTGTTAAGTGACTATCTAAGGACAACATTTGAATCGGTTTTTCTCGGGACCCCTGGGACTGATTTCAAAAATATTTTAATTTCATGTTAAAAGTGAAGTAAGGAACCTATTTCAATCACTCCCACTACTGGGTAAATAAGACAGGCTTTGTAAAGCGACTGTTCATGTGGAATATTAGAACCGGGTTTCTCCGGACCCCAAGGACTGATTTCAAAAATATTTTGATTTCATGTTAAGAGTGAAGTAAAGAACCTACTTTGACCACTCCCAGTACTGGGCAAATGCCAAAGACTTTGTTAAGTGACTATCTGAGGAGAACATTTGAATCGGTTTTTTTTCTCGGGTCTCCTTTGACCGATTTCAAAAATATTTTAATTTCATGTTAAAAGTGAATTAAGGAACCTATTTCAATCACTCCCACTACTGGGTAAATAAGACAGGCTTTGTAAAGCGACTGTTCATGTGGAATATTAGAACCGGGTTTTCTCCGGACCCCAAGGACTGATTTCAAAATATTTTGATTTCATGTTAAGAGTGAAGTAAAGAACCTACTTTGACCACTCCCAGTACTGGGCAAATGCCAAAGACTTTGTTAAGTGACTATCTGAGGAGAACATTTGAATCAGTTTTTTTCTCGGGTCTCCTTTGACCGATTTCAAAAATATTTTAATTTCATGTTAAAAGTGAATTAAGGAACCTATTTCAATCACTCCCACTACTGGGTAAATAAGACAGGCTTTGTAAAGCGACTGTTCATGTGGAATATTAGAACCGGGTTTTCTCCGGACCCCAAGGACTGATTTCAAAAATATTTTGATTTCATGTTAAGAGTGAAGTAAAGAACCTACTTTGACCACTCCCAGTACTGGGCAAATGCCAAAGACTTTGTTAAGTGACTATCTGAGGAGAACATTTGAATCAGTTTTTTTCTCGGGTCTCCTTTGACCGATTTCAAAAATATTTTAATTTCATGTTAAAAGTGAATTAAGGAACCTATTTCAATCACTCCCACTACTGGGTAAATAAGACAGGCTTTGTAAAGCGACTGTTCATGTGGAATATTAGAACCGGGTTTTCTCCGGACCCCAAGGACTGATTTCAAAAATATTTTGATTTCATGTTAAGAGTGAAGTAAAGAACCTACTTTGACCACTCCCAGTACTGGGCAAATGCCAAAGACTTTGTTAAGTGACTATCTGAGGAGAACATTTGAATCAGTTTTTTTCTCGGGTCTCCTTTGACCGATTTCAAAAATATTTTAATTTCATGTTAAAAGTGAATTAAGGAACCTATTTCAATCACTCCCACTACTGGGTAAATAAGACAGGCTTTGTAAAGCGACTGTTCATGTGGAATATTAGAACCGGGTTTTCTCCGGACCCCAAGGACTGATTTCAAAAATATTTTGATTTCATGTTAAGAGTGAATTAAGGAACCTATTTCAATCACTCCCACTACTGGGTAAATAAGACAGGCTTTGTAAAGCGACTGTTCATGTGGAATATTAGAACCGGGTTTCTCGGACCCCAAGGACTGATTTCAAAAATATTTTGATTTCATGTTAAGAGTGAAGTAAAGAACCTACTTTGACCACTCCCAGTACTGGGCAAATGCCAAAGACTTTGTTAAGTGACTATCTGAGGAGAACATTTGAATCGGTTTTTTTTCTCGGGTCTCCTTTGACCGATTTCAAAAATATTTTAATTTCATGTTAAAAGTGAATTAAGGAACCTATTTCAATCACTCCCACTACTGGGTAAATAAGACAGGCTTTGTAAAGCGACTGTTCATGTGGAATATTAGAACCGGGTTTTCTCCGGACCCCAAGGACTGATTTCAAAAATATTTTGATTTCATGTTAAGAGTGAAGTAAAGAACCTACTTTGACCACTCCCAGTACTGGGCAAATGCCAAAGACTTTGTTAAGTGACTATCTGAGGAGAACATTTGAATCAGTTTTTTTCTCGGGTCTCCTTTGACCGATTTCAAAAATATTTTAATTTCATGTTAAAAGTGAATTAAGGAACCTATTTCAATCACTCCCACTACTGGGTAAATAAGACAGGCTTTGTAAAGCGACTGTTCATGTGGAATATTAGAACCGGGTTTCTCCGGACCCCAAGGACTGATTTCAAAAATATTTTGATTTCATGTTAAGAGTGAAGTAAAGAACCTACTTTGACCACTCCCAGTACTGGGCAAATGCCAAAGACTTTGTTAAGTGACTATCTGAGGAGAACATTTGAATCAGTTTTTTTCTCGGGTCTCCTTTGACCGATTTCAAAAATATTTTAATTTCATGTTAAAAGTGAATTAAGGAACCTATTTCAATCACTCCCACTACTGGGTAAATAAGACAGGCTTTGTAAAGCGACTGTTCATGTGGAATATTAGAACCGGGTTTCTCCGGACCCCAAGGACTGATTTCAAAAATATTTTGATTTCATGTTAAGAGTGAAGTAAAGAACCTACTTTGACCACTCCCAGTACTGGGCAAATGCCAAAGACTTTGTTAAGTGACTATCTGAGGAGAACATTTGAATCAGTTTTTTTCTCGGGTCTCCTTTGACCGATTTCAAAAATATTTTAATTTCATGTTAAAAGTGAATTAAGGAACCTATTTCAATCACTCCCACTACTGGGTAAATAAGACAGGCTTTGTAAAGCGACTGTTCATGTGGAATATTAGAACCGGGTTTTCTCCGGACCCCAAGGACTGATTTCAAAAATATTTTGATTTCATGTTAAGAGTGAATTAAGGAACCTATTTCAATCACTCCCACTACTGGGTAAATAAGACAGGCTTTGTAAAGCGACTGTTCATGTGGATATTAGAACCGGGTTTTCTCCGGACCCCAAGGACTGATTTCAAAAATATTTTGATTTCATGTTAAGAGTGAAGTAAAGAACCTACTTTGACCACTCCCAGTACTGGGCAAATGCCAAAGACTTTGTTAAGTGACTATCTGAGGAGAACATTTGAATCGGTTTTTCTCGGGTCTCCTTTGACCGATTTCAAAAATATTTTAATTTCATGTTAAAAGTGAATTAAGGAACCTATTTCAATCACTCCCACTACTGGGTAAATAAGACAGGCTTTGTAAAGCGACTGTTCATGTGGAATATTAGAACCGGTTTTCTCCGACCCCAAGGACTGATTTCAAAAATATTTTGATTTCATGTTAAGAGTGAAGTAAAGAACCTACTTTGACCACTCCCAGTACTGGGCAAATGCCAAAGACTTTGTTAAGTGACTATCTGAGGAGAACATTTGAATCAGTTTTTTTCTCGGGTCTCCTTTGACCGATTTCAAAAATATTTTAATTTCATGTTAAAAGTGAATTAAGGAACCTATTTCAATCACTCCCACTACTGGGTAAATAAGACAGGCTTTGTAAAGCGACTGTTCATGTGGAATATTAGAACCGGGTTTTCTCCGACCCCAAGGACTGATTTCAAAAATATTTTGATTTCATGTTAAGAGTGAAGTAAAGAACCTACTTTGACCACTCCCAGTACTGGGCAAATGCCAAAGACTTTGTTAAGTGACTATCTGAGGAGAACATTTGAATCAGTTTTTCTCGGGTCTCCTTTGACCGATTTCAAAAATATTTTAATTTCATGTTAAAAGTGAATTAAGGAACCTATTTCAATCACTCCCACTACTGGGTAAATAAGACAGGCTTTGTAAAGCGACTGTTCATGTGGAATATTAGAACCGGGTTTTCTCCGACCCCAAGGACTGATTTCAAAAATATTTTGATTTCATGTTAAGAGTGAATTAAGGAACCTATTTCAATCACTCCCACTACTGGGTAAATAAGACAGGCTTTGTAAAGCGACTGTTCATGTGGAATATTAGAACCGGGTTTTCTCCGACCCCAAGGACTGATTTCAAAAATATTTTGATTTCATGTTAAGAGTGAAGTAAAGAACCTACTTTGACCACTCCCAGTACTGGGCAAATGCCAAAGACTTTGTTAAGTGACTATCTGAGGAGAACATTTGAATCGGTTTTTTTTCTCGGGTCTCCTTTGACCGATTTCAAAAATATTTTAATTTCATGTTAAAAGTGAATTAAGGAACCTATTTCAATCACTCCCACTACTGGGTAAATAAGACAGGCTTTGTAAAGCGACTGTTCATGTGGAATATTAGAACCGGGTTTTCTCCGGACCCCAAGGACTGATTTCAAAAATATTTTGATTTCATGTTAAGAGTGAAGTAAAGAACCTACTTTGACCACTCCCAGTACTGGGCAAATGCCAAAGACTTTGTTAAGTGACTATCTGAGGAGAACATTTGAATCAGTTTTTTTCTCGGGGTCTCCTTTGACCGATTTCAAAAATATTTTAATTTCATGTTAAAAGTGAATTAAGGAACCTATTTCAATCACTCCCACTACTGGGTAAATAAGACAGGCTTTGTAAAGCGACTGTTCATGTGGAATATTAGAACCGGGTTTTCTCCGGACCCCAAGGACTGATTTCAAAAATATTTTGATTTCATGTTAAGAGTGAAGTAAAGAACCTACTTTGACCACTCCCAGTACTGGGCAAATGCCAAAGACTTTGTTAAGTGACTATCTGAGGAGAACATTTGAATCAGTTTTTTCGGTCTCCTTTGACCGATTTCAAAAATATTTTAATTTCATGTTAAAAGTGAATTAAGGAACCTATTTCAATCACTCCCACTACTGGGTAAATAAGACAGGCTTTGTAAAGCGACTGTTCATGTGGAATATTAGAACCGGGTTTTCTCCGGACCCCAAGGACTGATTTCAAAAATATTTTGATTTCATGTTAAGAGTGAAGTAAAGAACCTACTTTGACCACTCCCAGTACTGGGCAAATGCCAAAGACTTTGTTAAGTGACTATCTGAGGAGAACATTTGAATCAGTTTTTTTCTCGGGTCTCCTTTGACCGATTTCAAAAATATTTTAATTTCATGTTAAAAGTGAATTAAGGAACCTATTTCAATCACTCCCACTACTGGGTAAATAAGACAGGCTTTGTAAAGCGACTGTTCATGTGGAATATTAGAACCGGGTTTTCTCCGGACCCCAAGGACTGATTTCAAAAATATTTTGATTTCATGTTAAGAGTGAAGTAAAGAACCTACTTTGACCACTCCCAGTACTGGGCAAATGCCAAAGACTTTGTTAAGTGACTATCTGAGGAGAACATTTGAATCAGTTTTTTCGGGTCTCCTTTGACCGATTTCAAAAATATTTTAATTTCATGTTAAAAGTGAATTAAGGAACCTATTTCAATCACTCCCACTACTGGGTAAATAAGACAGGCTTTGTAAAGCGACTGTTCATGTGGAATATTAGAACCGGGTTTTCTCCGGACCCCAAGGACTGATTTCAAAAATATTTTGATTTCATGTTAAGAGTGAAGTAAAGAACCTACTTTGACCACTCCCAGTACTGGGCAAATGCCAAAGACTTTGTTAAGTGACTATCTGAGGAGAACATTTGAATCAGTTTTTTTCTCGGGTCTCCTTTGACCGATTTCAAAAATATTTTAATTTCATGTTAAAAGTGAATTAAGGAACCTATTTCAATCACTCCCACTACTGGGTAAATAAGACAGGCTTTGTAAAGCGACTGTTCATGTGGAATATTAGAACCGGGTTTTCTCCGGACCCCAAGGACTGATTTCAAAAATATTTTGATTTCATGTTAAGAGTGAAGTAAAGAACCTACTTTGACCACTCCCAGTACTGGGCAAATGCCAAAGACTTTGTTAAGTGACTATCTGAGGAGAACATTTGAATCAGTTTTTTCTCGGTCTCCTTTGACCGATTTCAAAAATATTTTAATTTCATGTTAAAAGTGAATTAAGGAACCTATTTCAATCACTCCCACTACTGGGTAAATAAGACAGGCTTTGTAAAGCGACTGTTCATGTGGAATATTAGAACCGGGTTTTCGGACCCCAAGGACTGATTTCAAAAATATTTTGATTTCATGTTAAGAGTGAAGTAAAGAACCTACTTTGACCACTCCCAGTACTGGGCAAATGCCAAAGACTGTTAAGTGACTATCTGAGGAGAACATTTGAATCAGTTTTTTTCTCGGGTCTCCTTTGACCGATTTCAAAAATATTTTAATTTCATGTTAAAAGTGAATTAAGGAACCTATTTCAATCACTCCCACTACTGGGTAAATAAGACAGGCTTTGTAAAGCGACTGTTCATGTGGAATATTAGAACCGGTTTTCTCCGGACCCCAAGGACGATTTCAAAAATATTTTGATTTCATGTTAAGAGTGAAGTAAAGAACCTACTTTGACCACTCCCACTACTGGGCAAATGCCAAAGACTTTGTTAAGTGACTATCTGAGGAGAACATTTGAATCAGTTTTTCGGGTCCCTTTGACTGATTTCAAAAATATTTTAATTTCATGTTAAAAGTGAATTAAGGAACCTATTTCAATCACTCCCACTACTGGGTAAATAAGACAGGCTTTGTAAAGCGACTGTTCATGTGGAATATTAGAACCGGGTTTCTCCGGACCCCAAGGACTGATTTCAAAAATATTTTGATTTCATGTTAAGAGTGAAGTAAAGAACCTACTTTGACCACTCCCAGTACTGGGCAAATGCCAAAGACTTTGTTAAGTGACTATCTGAGGAGAACATTTGAATCAGTTTTTTTCTCGGGTCTCCTTTGACCGATTTCAAAAATATTTTAATTTCATGTTAAAAGTGAATTAAGGAACCTATTTCAATCACTCCCACTACTGGGTAAATAAGACAGGCTTTGTAAAGCGACTGTTCATGTGGAATATTAGAACCGGTTTTCTCCGGACCCCAAGGACTGATTTCAAAAATATTTTGATTTCATGTTAAGAGTGAAGTAAAGAACCTACTTTGACCACTCCCAGTACTGGGCAAATGCCAAAGACTTTGTTAAGTGACTATCTGAGGAGAACATTTGAATCAGTTTTTTCGGGTCTCCTTTGACCGATTTCAAAAATATTTTAATTTCATGTTAAAAGTGAATTAAGGAACCTATTTCAATCACTCCCACTACTGGGTAAATAAGACAGGCTTTGTAAAGCGACTGTTCATGTGGAATATTAGAACCGGGTTTTCTCCGGACCCCAAGGACTGATTTCAAAAATATTTTGATTTCATGTTAAGAGTGAAGTAAAGAACCTACTTTGACCACTCCCAGTACTGGGCAAATGCCAAAGACTTTGTTAAGTGACTATCTGAGGAGAACATTTGAATCAGTTTTTTTCTCGGGTCTCCTTTGACCGATTTCAAAAATATTTTAATTTCATGTTAAAAGTGAATTAAGGAACCTATTTCAATCACTCCCACTACTGGGTAAATAAGACAGGCTTTGTAAAGCGACTGTTCATGTGGAATATTAGAACCGGGTTTTCTCCGGACCCCAAGGACTGATTTCAAAAATATTTTGATTTCATGTTAAGAGTGAAGTAAAGAACCTACTTTGACCACTCCCAGTACTGGGCAAATGCCAAAGACTTTGTTAAGTGACTATCTGAGGAGAACATTTGAATCAGTTTTTTCGGGTCTCCTTTGACCGATTTCAAAAATATTTTAATTTCATGTTAAAAGTGAATTAAGGAACCTATTTCAATCACTCCCACTACTGGGTAAATAAGACAGGCTTTGTAAAGCGACTGTTCATGTGGAATATTAGAACCGGGTTTTCTCCGGACCCCAAGGACTGATTTCAAAAATATTTTGATTTCATGTTAAGAGTGAATTAAGGAACCTATTTCAATCACTCCCACTACTGGGTAAATAAGACAGGCTTTGTAAAGCGACTGTTCATGTGGAATATTAGAACCGGGTTTTCTCCGGACCCCAAGGACTGATTTCAAAAATATTTTGATTTCATGTTAAGAGTGAAGTAAAGAACCTACTTTGACCACTCCCAGTACTGGGCAAATGCCAAAGACTTTGTTAAGTGACTATCTGAGGAGAACATTTGAATCAGTTTTTCTCGGTCTCCTTTGACCGATTTCAAAAATATTTTAATTTCATGTTAAAAGTGAATTAAGGAACCTATTTCAATCACTCCCACTACTGGGTAAATAAGACAGGCTTTGTAAAGCGACTGTTCATGTGGAATATTAGAACCGGGTTTTCTCCGGACCCCAAGGACTGATTTCAAAAATATTTTGATTTCATGTTAAGAGTGAAGTAAAGAACCTACTTTGACCACTCCCAGTACTGGGCAAATGCCAAAGACTTTGTTAAGTGACTATCTGAGGAGAACATTTGAATCAGTTTTTTTCTCGGGTCTCCTTTGACCGATTTCAAAAATATTTTAATTTCATGTTAAAAGTGAATTAAGGAACCTATTTCAATCACTCCCACTACTGGGTAAATAAGACAGGCTTTGTAAAGCGACTGTTCATGTGGAATATTAGAACCGGGTTTTCTCCGGACCCCAAGGACTGATTTCAAAAATATTTTGATTTCATGTTAAGAGTGAAGTAAAGAACCTACTTTGACCACTCCCAGTACTGGGCAAATGCCAAAGACTTTGTTAAGTGACTATCTGAGGAGAACATTTGAATCAGTTTTTCTCGGGTCTCCTTTGACCGATTTCAAAAATATTTTAATTTCATGTTAAAAGTGAATTAAGGAACCTATTTCAATCACTCCCACTACTGGGTAAATAAGACAGGCTTTGTAAAGCGACTGTTCATGTGGAATATTAGAACCGGGTTTTCTCCGGACCCCAAGGACTGATTTCAAAAATATTTTGATTTCATGTTAAGAGTGAAGTAAAGAACCTACTTTGACCACTCCCAGTACTGGGCAAATGCCAAAGACTTTGTTAAGTGACTATCTGAGGAGAACATTTGAATCAGTTTTTCTCGGGTCTCCTTTGACCGATTTCAAAAATATTTTAATTTCATGTTAAAAGTGAATTAAGGAACCTATTTCAATCACTCCCACTACTGGGTAAATAAGACAGGCTTTGTAAAGCGACTGTTCATGTGGAATATTAGAACCGGGTTTTCTCGGACCCCAAGGACTGATTTCAAAAATATTTTGATTTCATGTTAAGAGTGAAGTAAAGAACCTACTTTGACCACTCCCAGTACTGGGCAAATGCCAAAGACTTTGTTAAGTGACTATCTGAGGAGAACATTTGAATCAGTTTTTCTCGGGTCTCCTTTGACCGATTTCAAAAATATTTTAATTTCATGTTAAAAGTGAATTAAGGAACCTATTTCAATCACTCCCACTACTGGGTAAATAAGACAGGCTTTGTAAAGCGACTGTTCATGTGGAATATTAGAACCGGGTTTTCTCCGGACCCCAAGGACTGATTTCAAAAATATTTTGATTTCATGTTAAGAGTGAATTAAGGAACCTATTTCAATCACTCCCACTACTGGGTAAATAAGACAGGCTTTGTAAAGCGACTGTTCATGTGGAATATTAGAACCGGGTTTCTCCGGACCCCAAGGACTGATTTCAAAAATATTTTGATTTCATGTTAAGAGTGAAGTAAAGAACCTACTTTGACCACTCCCAGTACTGGGCAAATGCCAAAGACTTTGTTAAGTGACTATCTGAGGAGAACATTTGAATCAGTTTTTTTCTCGGGTCTCCTTTGACCGATTTCAAAAATATTTTAATTTCATGTTAAAAGTGAATTAAGGAACCTATTTCAATCACTCCCACTACTGGGTAAATAAGACAGGCTTTGTAAAGCGACTGTTCATGTGGAATATTAGAACCGGGTTTTCTCCGGACCCCAAGGACTGATTTCAAAAATATTTTGATTTCATGTTAAGAGTGAAGTAAAGAACCTACTTTGACCACTCCCAGTACTGGGCAAATGCCAAAGACTTTGTTAAGTGACTATCTGAGGAGAACATTTGAATCAGTTTTTCTCGGGTCTCCTTTGACCGATTTCAAAAATATTTTAATTTCATGTTAAAAGTGAATTAAGGAACCTATTTCAATCACTCCCACTACTGGGTAAATAAGACAGGCTTTGTAAAGCGACTGTTCATGTGGAATATTAGAACCGGGTTTTCTCCGGACCCCAAGGACTGATTTCAAAAATATTTTGATTTCATGTTAAGAGTGAAGTAAAGAACCTACTTTGACCACTCCCAGTACTGGGCAAATGCCAAAGACTTTGTTAAGTGACTATCTGAGGAGAACATTTGAATCAGTTTTTTTCTCGGGTCTCCTTTGACCGATTTCAAAAATATTTTAATTTCATGTTAAAAGTGAATTAAGGAACCTATTTCAATCACTCCCACTACTGGGTAAATAAGACAGGCTTTGTAAAGCGACTGTTCATGTGGAATATTAGAACCGGGTTTTCTCCGGACCCCAAGGACTGATTTCAAAAATATTTTGATTTCATGTTAAGAGTGAAGTAAAGAACCTACTTTGACCACTCCCAGTACTGGGCAAATGCCAAAGACTTTGTTAAGTGACTATCTGAGGAGAACATTTGAATCAGTTTTTTCGGGTCTCCTTTGACCGATTTCAAAAATATTTTAATTTCATGTTAAAAGTGAATTAAGGAACCTATTTCAATCACTCCCACTACTGGGTAAATAAGACAGGCTTTGTAAAGCGACTGTTCATGTGGAATATTAGAACCGGGTTTTCTCCGGACCCCAAGGACTGATTTCAAAAATATTTTGATTTCATGTTAAGAGTGAAGTAAAGAACCTACTTTGACCACTCCCAGTACTGGGCAAATGCCAAAGACTTTGTTAAGTGACTATCTGAGGAGAACATTTGAATCAGTTTTTCTCGGGTCTCCTTTGACCGATTTCAAAAATATTTTAATTTCATGTTAAAAGTGAATTAAGGAACCTATTTCAATCACTCCCACTACTGGGTAAATAAGACAGGCTTTGTAAAGCGACTGTTCATGTGGAATATTAGAACCGGTTTTCTCCGGACCCCAGGGACTGATTTCAAAAATATTTTGATTTCATGTTAAGAGTGAAGTAAAGAACCTACTTTGACCACTCCCACTACTGGGCAAATGCCAAAGACTTTGTTAAGTGACTATCTGAGGAGAACATTTGAATCGGTTTTCTCGGGACCCTTTGACTGATTTCAAAAATATTTTAATTTCATGTTAAAAGTGAAGTAAGGAACCTATTTCAATCACTCCCACTACTGGGTAAATAAGACAGGCTTTGTAAAGCGACTGTTCATGTGGAATATTAGAACCGGGTTTTCTCCGGACCCCAAGGACTGATTTCAAAAATATTTTGATTTCATGTTAAGAGTGAATTAAGGAACCTATTTCAATCACTCCCACTACTGGGTAAATAAGACAGGCTTTGTAAAGCGACTGTTCATGTGGAATATTAGAACCGGGTTTTCTCCGGACCCCAAGGACTGATTTCAAAAATATTTTGATTTCATGTTAAGAGTGAAGTAAAGAACCTACTTTGACCACTCCCAGTACTGGGCAAATGCCAAAGACTTTGTTAAGTGACTATCTGAGGAGAACATTTGAATCAGTTTTTCTCGGTCTCCTTTGACCGATTTCAAAAATATTTTAATTTCATGTTAAAAGTGAATTAAGGAACCTATTTCAATCACTCCCACTACTGGGTAAATAAGACAGGCTTTGTAAAGCGACTGTTCATGTGGAATATTAGAACCGGGTTTTCTCCGGACCCCAAGGACTGATTTCAAAAATATTTTGATTTCATGTTAAGAGTGAAGTAAAGAACCTACTTTGACCACTCCCAGTACTGGGCAAATGCCAAAGACTTTGTTAAGTGACTATCTGAGGAGAACATTTGAATCAGTTTTTTTCTCGGGTCTCCTTTGACCGATTTCAAAAATATTTTAATTTCATGTTAAAAGTGAATTAAGGAACCTATTTCAATCACTCCCACTACTGGGTAAATAAGACAGGCTTTGTAAAGCGACTGTTCATGTGGAATATTAGAACCGGGTTTTCTCCGGACCCCAAGGACTGATTTCAAAAATATTTTGATTTCATGTTAAGAGTGAAGTAAAGAACCTACTTTGACCACTCCCAGTACTGGGCAAATGCCAAAGACTTTGTTAAGTGACTATCTGAGGAGAACATTTGAATCAGTTTTTTTCTCGGGGTCTCCTTTGACCGATTTCAAAAATATTTTAATTTCATGTTAAAAGTGAATTAAGGAACCTATTTCAATCACTCCCACTACTGGGTAAATAAGACAGGCTTTGTAAAGCGACTGTTCATGTGGAATATTAGAACCGGGTTTTCTCCGGACCCCAAGGACTGATTTCAAAAATATTTTGATTTCATGTTAAGAGTGAAGTAAAGAACCTACTTTGACCACTCCCAGTACTGGGCAAATGCCAAAGACTTTGTTAAGTGACTATCTGAGGAGAACATTTGAATCAGTTTTTTCGGGTCTCCTTTGACCGATTTCAAAAATATTTTAATTTCATGTTAAAAGTGAATTAAGGAACCTATTTCAATCACTCCCACTACTGGGTAAATAAGACAGGCTTTGTAAAGCGACTGTTCATGTGGAATATTAGAACCGGGTTTTCTCCGGACCCCAAGGACTGATTTCAAAAATATTTTGATTTCATGTTAAGAGTGAAGTAAAGAACCTACTTTGACCACTCCCAGTACTGGGCAAATGCCAAAGACTTTGTTAAGTGACTATCTGAGGAGAACATTTGAATCAGTTTTTCTCGGTCTCCTTTGACCGATTTCAAAAATATTTTAATTTCATGTTAAAAGTGAATTAAGGAACCTATTTCAATCACTCCCACTACTGGGTAAATAAGACAGGCTTTGTAAAGCGACTGTTCATGTGGAATATTAGAACCGGGTTTTCTCGGACCCCAAGGACTGATTTCAAAAATATTTTGATTTCATGTTAAGAGTGAAGTAAAGAACCTACTTTGACCACTCCCAGTACTGGGCAAATGCCAAAGACTTTGTTAAGTGACTATCTGAGGAGAACATTTGAATCAGTTTTTTTCTCGGGTCTCCTTTGACCGATTTCAAAAATATTTTAATTTCATGTTAAAAGTGAATTAAGGAACCTATTTCAATCACTCCCACTACTGGGTAAATAAGACAGGCTTTGTAAAGCGACTGTTCATGTGGAATATTAGAACCGGGTTTTCTCCGGACCCCAAGGACTGATTTCAAAAATATTTTGATTTCATGTTAAGAGTGAATTAAGGAACCTATTTCAATCACTCCCACTACTGGGTAAATAAGACAGGCTTTGTAAAGCGACTGTTCATGTGGAATATTAGAACCGGGTTTCTCCGGACCCCAAGGACTGATTTCAAAAATATTTTGATTTCATGTTAAGAGTGAAGTAAAGAACCTACTTTGACCACTCCCAGTACTGGGCAAATGCCAAAGACTTTGTTAAGTGACTATCTGAGGAGAACATTTGAATCAGTTTTTCTCGGGTCTCCTTTGACCGATTTCAAAAATATTTTAATTTCATGTTAAAAGTGAATTAAGGAACCTATTTCAATCACTCCCACTACTGGGTAAATAAGACAGGCTTTGTAAAGCGACTGTTCATGTGGAATATTAGAACCGGTTTTCTCGGACCCCAAGGACTGATTTCAAAAATATTTTGATTTCATGTTAAGAGTGAAGTAAAGAACCTACTTTGACCACTCCCAGTACTGGGCAAATGCCAAAGACTTTGTTAAGTGACTATCTGAGGAGAACATTTGAATCAGTTTTTTCGGTCTCCTTTGACCGATTTCAAAAATATTTTAATTTCATGTTAAAAGTGAATTAAGGAACCTATTTCAATCACTCCCACTACTGGGTAAATAAGACAGGCTTTGTAAAGCGACTGTTCATGTGGAATATTAGAACCGGTTTTCTCCGGACCCCAGGGCCGATTTCAAAAATATTTTGATTTCATGTTAAGAGTGAAGTAAAGAACCTATTTTGACCACTCCCACTACTGGGCAAATGCCAAAGACTTTGTTAAGTGACTATCTGAGGACAACATTTGAATCGGTTTTCTCGGACCCCTGGGACTGATTTCAAAAATATTTTAATTTCATGTTAAAAGTGAAGTAAGGAACCTATTTCAATCACTCCCACTACTGGGTAAATAAGACAGGCTTTGTAAAGCGACTGTTCATGTGGAATATTAGAACCGGGTTTTCTCGGACCCCAAGGACTGATTTCAAAAATATTTTGATTTCATGTTAAGAGTGAATTAAGGAACCTATTTCAATCACTCCCACTACTGGGTAAATAAGACAGGCTTTGTAAAGCGACTGTTCATGTGGAATATTAGAACCGGGTTTTCTCCGGACCCCAAGGACTGATTTCAAAAATATTTTGATTTCATGTTAAGAGTGAAGTAAAGAACCTACTTTGACCACTCCCAGTACTGGGCAAATGCCAAAGACTTTGTTAAGTGACTATCTGAGGAGAACATTTGAATCAGTTTTTTCTCGGTCTCCTTTGACCGATTTCAAAAATATTTTAATTTCATGTTAAAAGTGAATTAAGGAACCTATTTCAATCACTCCCACTACTGGGTAAATAAGACAGGCTTTGTAAAGCGACTGTTCATGTGGAATATTAGAACCGGGTTTTCTCCGGACCCCAAGGACTGATTTCAAAAATATTTTGATTTCATGTTAAGAGTGAAGTAAAGAACCTACTTTGACCACTCCCAGTACTGGGCAAATGCCAAAGACTTTGTTAAGTGACTATCTGAGGAGAACATTTGAATCAGTTTTTTCTCGGTCTCCTTTGACCGATTTCAAAAATATTTTAATTTCATGTTAAAAGTGAATTAAGGAACCTATTTCAATCACTCCCACTACTGGGTAAATAAGACAGGCTTTGTAAAGCGACTGTTCATGTGGAATATTAGAACCGGGTTTTCTCCGGACCCCAAGGACTGATTTCAAAAATATTTTGATTTCATGTTAAGAGTGAAGTAAAGAACCTACTTTGACCACTCCCAGTACTGGGCAAATGCCAAAGACTTTGTTAAGTGACTATCTGAGGAGAACATTTGAATCAGTTTTTTTCTCGGGTCTCCTTTGACCGATTTCAAAAATATTTTAATTTCATGTTAAAAGTGAATTAAGGAACCTATTTCAATCACTCCCACTACTGGGTAAATAAGACAGGCTTTGTAAAGCGACTGTTCATGTGGAATATTAGAACCGGGTTTTCTCCGGACCCCAAGGACTGATTTCAAAAATATTTTGATTTCATGTTAAGAGTGAAGTAAAGAACCTACTTTGACCACTCCCAGTACTGGGCAAATGCCAAAGACTTTGTTAAGTGACTATCTGAGGAGAACATTTGAATCAGTTTTTTCTCGGGTCTCCTTTGACCGATTTCAAAAATATTTTAATTTCATGTTAAAAGTGAATTAAGGAACCTATTTCAATCACTCCCACTACTGGGTAAATAAGACAGGCTTTGTAAAGCGACTGTTCATGTGGAATATTAGAACCGGGTTTCTCCGGACCCCAAGGACTGATTTCAAAAATATTTTGATTTCATGTTAAGAGTGAAGTAAAGAACCTACTTTGACCACTCCCAGTACTGGGCAAATGCCAAAGACTTTGTTAAGTGACTATCTGAGGAGAACATTTGAATCAGTTTTTTTCTCGGGTCTCCTTTGACCGATTTCAAAAATATTTTAATTTCATGTTAAAAGTGAATTAAGGAACCTATTTCAATCACTCCCACTACTGGGTAAATAAGACAGGCTTTGTAAAGCGACTGTTCATGTGGAATATTAGAACCGGGTTTTCTCGGACCCCAAGGACTGATTTCAAAAATATTTTGATTTCATGTTAAGAGTGAATTAAGGAACCTATTTCAATCACTCCCACTACTGGGTAAATAAGACAGGCTTTGTAAAGCGACTGTTCATGTGGAATATTAGAACCGGGTTTCTCCGGACCCCAAGGACTGATTTCAAAAATATTTTGATTTCATGTTAAGAGTGAAGTAAAGAACCTACTTTGACCACTCCCAGTACTGGGCAAATGCCAAAGACTTTGTTAAGTGACTATCTGAGGAGAACATTTGAATCAGTTTTTTTCTCGGGTCTCCTTTGACCGATTTCAAAAATATTTTAATTTCATGTTAAAAGTGAATTAAGGAACCTATTTCAATCACTCCCACTACTGGGTAAATAAGACAGGCTTTGTAAAGCGACTGTTCATGTGGAATATTAGAACCGGGTTTTCTCCGGACCCCAAGGACTGATTTCAAAAATATTTTGATTTCATGTTAAGAGTGAAGTAAAGAACCTACTTTGACCACTCCCAGTACTGGGCAAATGCCAAAGACTTTGTTAAGTGACTATCTGAGGAGAACATTTGAATCAGTTTTTTTCTCGGGTCTCCTTTGACCGATTTCAAAAATATTTTAATTTCATGTTAAAAGTGAATTAAGGAACCTATTTCAATCACTCCCACTACTGGGTAAATAAGACAGGCTTTGTAAAGCGACTGTTCATGTGGAATATTAGAACCGGGTTTTCTCCGGACCCCAAGGACTGATTTCAAAAATATTTTGATTTCATGTTAAGAGTGAAGTAAAGAACCTACTTTGACCACTCCCAGTACTGGGCAAATGCCAAAGACTTTGTTAAGTGACTATCTGAGGAGAACATTTGAATCAGTTTTTTCTCGGTCTCCTTTGACCGATTTCAAAAATATTTTAATTTCATGTTAAAAGTGAATTAAGGAACCTATTTCAATCACTCCCACTACTGGGTAAATAAGACAGGCTTTGTAAAGCGACTGTTCATGTGGAATATTAGAACCGGGTTTCTCCGGACCCCAAGGACTGATTTCAAAAATATTTTGATTTCATGTTAAGAGTGAAGTAAAGAACCTACTTTGACCACTCCCAGTACTGGGCAAATGCCAAAGACTTTGTTAAGTGACTATCTGAGGAGAACATTTGAATCAGTTTTTTCTCGGTCTCCTTTGACCGATTTCAAAAATATTTTAATTTCATGTTAAAAGTGAATTAAGGAACCTATTTCAATCACTCCCACTACTGGGTAAATAAGACAGGCTTTGTAAAGCGACTGTTCATGTGGAATATTAGAACCGGGTTTCTCCGGACCCCAAGGACTGATTTCAAAAATATTTTGATTTCATGTTAAGAGTGAAGTAAAGAACCTACTTTGACCACTCCCAGTACTGGGCAAATGCCAAAGACTTTGTTAAGTGACTATCTGAGGAGAACATTTGAATCAGTTTTTTTCTCGGGTCTCCTTTGACCGATTTCAAAAATATTTTAATTTCATGTTAAAAGTGAATTAAGGAACCTATTTCAATCACTCCCACTACTGGGTAAATAAGACAGGCTTTGTAAAGCGACTGTTCATGTGGAATATTAGAACCGGGTTTTCTCCGGACCCCAAGGACTGATTTCAAAAATATTTTGATTTCATGTTAAGAGTGAAGTAAAGAACCTACTTTGACCACTCCCAGTACTGGGCAAATGCCAAAGACTTTGTTAAGTGACTATCTGAGGAGAACATTTGAATCAGTTTTTTTCTCGGGTCTCCTTTGACCGATTTCAAAAATATTTTAATTTCATGTTAAAAGTGAATTAAGGAACCTATTTCAATCACTCCCACTACTGGGTAAATAAGACAGGCTTTGTAAAGCGACTGTTCATGTGGAATATTAGAACCGGGTTTTCTCCGGACCCCAAGGACTGATTTCAAAAATATTTTGATTTCATGTTAAGAGTGAAGTAAAGAACCTACTTTGACCACTCCCAGTACTGGGCAAATGCCAAAGACTTTGTTAAGTGACTATCTGAGGAGAACATTTGAATCAGTTTTTCTCGGTCTCCTTTGACCGATTTCAAAAATATTTTAATTTCATGTTAAAAGTGAATTAAGGAACCTATTTCAATCACTCCCACTACTGGGTAAATAAGACAGGCTTTGTAAAGCGACTGTTCATGTGGAATATTAGAACCGGGTTTTCTCCGGACCCCAAGGACTGATTTCAAAAATATTTTGATTTCATGTTAAGAGTGAAGTAAAGAACCTACTTTGACCACTCCCAGTACTGGGCAAATGCCAAAGACTTTGTTAAGTGACTATCTGAGGAGAACATTTGAATCAGTTTTTTTCTCGGGTCTCCTTTGACCGATTTCAAAAATATTTTAATTTCATGTTAAAAGTGAATTAAGGAACCTATTTCAATCACTCCCACTACTGGGTAAATAAGACAGGCTTTGTAAAGCGACTGTTCATGTGGAATATTAGAACCGGGTTTCTCCGGACCCCAAGGACTGATTTCAAAAATATTTTGATTTCATGTTAAGAGTGAAGTAAAGAACCTACTTTGACCACTCCCAGTACTGGGCAAATGCCAAAGACTTTGTTAAGTGACTATCTGAGGAGAACATTTGAATCAGTTTTTTTCTCGGGTCTCCTTTGACCGATTTCAAAAATATTTTAATTTCATGTTAAAAGTGAATTAAGGAACCTATTTCAATCACTCCCACTACTGGGTAAATAAGACAGGCTTTGTAAAGCGACTGTTCATGTGGAATATTAGAACCGGGTTTTCTCCGGACCCCAAGGACTGATTTCAAAAATATTTTGATTTCATGTTAAGAGTGAAGTAAAGAACCTACTTTGACCACTCCCAGTACTGGGCAAATGCCAAAGACTTTGTTAAGTGACTATCTGAGGAGAACATTTGAATCAGTTTTTCTCGGTCTCCTTTGACCGATTTCAAAAATATTTTAATTTCATGTTAAAAGTGAATTAAGGAACCTATTTCAATCACTCCCACTACTGGGTAAATAAGACAGGCTTTGTAAAGCGACTGTTCATGTGGAATATTAGAACCGGGTTTTCTCCGGACCCCAAGGACTGATTTCAAAAATATTTTGATTTCATGTTAAGAGTGAATTAAGGAACCTATTTCAATCACTCCCACTACTGGGTAAATAAGACAGGCTTTGTAAAGCGACTGTTCATGTGGAATATTAGAACCGGGTTTTCTCCGGACCCCAAGGACTGATTTCAAAAATATTTTGATTTCATGTTAAGAGTGAAGTAAAGAACCTACTTTGACCACTCCCAGTACTGGGCAAATGCCAAAGACTTTGTTAAGTGACTATCTGAGGAGAACATTTGAATCGGTTTTTCTCGGTCTCCTTTGACCGATTTCAAAAATATTTTAATTTCATGTTAAAAGTGAATTAAGGAACCTATTTCAATCACTCCCACTACTGGGTAAATAAGACAGGCTTTGTAAAGCGACTGTTCATGTGGAATATTAGAACCGGGTTTTCTCGGACCCCAAGGACTGATTTCAAAAATATTTTGATTTCATGTTAAGAGTGAAGTAAAGAACCTACTTTGACCACTCCCAGTACTGGGCAAATGCCAAAGACTTTGTTAAGTGACTATCTGAGGAGAACATTTGAATCAGTTTTTTTCTCGGGTCTCCTTTGACCGATTTCAAAAATATTTTAATTTCATGTTAAAAGTGAATTAAGGAACCTATTTCAATCACTCCCACTACTGGGTAAATAAGACAGGCTTTGTAAAGCGACTGTTCATGTGGAATATTAGAACCGGGTTTTCTCCGACCCCAAGGACTGATTTCAAAAATATTTTGATTTCATGTTAAGAGTGAAGTAAAGAACCTACTTTGACCACTCCCAGTACTGGGCAAATGCCAAAGACTTTGTTAAGTGACTATCTGAGGAGAACATTTGAATCAGTTTTTCTCGGGTCTCCTTTGACCGATTTCAAAAATATTTTAATTTCATGTTAAAAGTGAATTAAGGAACCTATTTCAATCACTCCCACTACTGGGTAAATAAGACAGGCTTTGTAAAGCGACTGTTCATGTGGAATATTAGAACCGGGTTTTCTCCGGACCCCAAGGACTGATTTCAAAAATATTTTGATTTCATGTTAAGAGTGAATTAAGGAACCTATTTCAATCACTCCCACTACTGGGTAAATAAGACAGGCTTTGTAAAGCGACTGTTCATGTGGAATATTAGAACCGGGTTTTCTCCGGACCCCAAGGACTGATTTCAAAAATATTTTGATTTCATGTTAAGAGTGAAGTAAAGAACCTACTTTGACCACTCCCAGTACTGGGCAAATGCCAAAGACTTTGTTAAGTGACTATCTGAGGAGAACATTTGAATCAGTTTTTCTCGGTCTCCTTTGACCGATTTCAAAAATATTTTAATTTCATGTTAAAAGTGAATTAAGGAACCTATTTCAATCACTCCCACTACTGGGTAAATAAGACAGGCTTTGTAAAGCGACTGTTCATGTGGAATATTAGAACCGGGTTTTCTCCGGACCCCAAGGACTGATTTCAAAAATATTTTGATTTCATGTTAAGAGTGAAGTAAAGAACCTACTTTGACCACTCCCAGTACTGGGCAAATGCCAAAGACTTTGTTAAGTGACTATCTGAGGAGAACATTTGAATCAGTTTTTCTCGGGTCTCCTTTGACCGATTTCAAAAATATTTTAATTTCATGTTAAAAGTGAATTAAGGAACCTATTTCAATCACTCCCACTACTGGGTAAATAAGACAGGCTTTGTAAAGCGACTGTTCATGTGGAATATTAGAACCGGTTTTTCTCGGACCCCAGGACTGATTTCAAAAATATTTTGATTTCATGTTAAGAGTGAAGTAAAGAACCTATTTTGACCACTCCCACTACTGGGCAAATGCCAAAGACTTTGTTAAGTGACTATCTGAGGAGAACATTTGAATCGGTTTTTCTCGGACCCTGGGACTGATTTCAAAAATATTTTAATTTCATGTTAAAAGTGAAGTAAGGAACCTATTTCAATCACTCCCACTACTGGGTAAATAAGACAGGCTTTGTAAAGCGACTGTTCATGTGGAATATTAGAACCGGGTTTTCTCCGGACCCCAAGGACTGATTTCAAAAATATTTTGATTTCATGTTAAGAGTGAATTAAGGAACCTATTTCAATCACTCCCACTACTGGGTAAATAAGACAGGCTTTGTAAAGCGACTGTTCATGTGGAATATTAGAACCGGGTTTTCTCCGGACCCCAAGGACTGATTTCAAAAATATTTTGATTTCATGTTAAGAGTGAAGTAAAGAACCTACTTTGACCACTCCCAGTACTGGGCAAATGCCAAAGACTTTGTTAAGTGACTATCTGAGGAGAACATTTGAATCAGTTTTTTCTCGGTCTCCTTTGACCGATTTCAAAAATATTTTAATTTCATGTTAAAAGTGAATTAAGGAACCTATTTCAATCACTCCCACTACTGGGTAAATAAGACAGGCTTTGTAAAGCGACTGTTCATGTGGAATATTAGAACCGGGTTTTCTCCGGACCCCAAGGACTGATTTCAAAAATATTTTGATTTCATGTTAAGAGTGAAGTAAAGAACCTACTTTGACCACTCCCAGTACTGGGCAAATGCCAAAGACTTTGTTAAGTGACTATCTGAGGAGAACATTTGAATCAGTTTTTTTCTCGGGTCTCCTTTGACCGATTTCAAAAATATTTTAATTTCATGTTAAAAGTGAATTAAGGAACCTATTTCAATCACTCCCACTACTGGGTAAATAAGACAGGCTTTGTAAAGCGACTGTTCATGTGGAATATTAGAACCGGGTTTCTCCGGACCCCAAGGACTGATTTCAAAAATATTTTGATTTCATGTTAAGAGTGAAGTAAAGAACCTACTTTGACCACTCCCAGTACTGGGCAAATGCCAAAGACTTTGTTAAGTGACTATCTGAGGAGAACATTTGAATCAGTTTTTTTCTCGGGTCTCCTTTGACCGATTTCAAAAATATTTTAATTTCATGTTAAAAGTGAATTAAGGAACCTATTTCAATCACTCCCACTACTGGGTAAATAAGACAGGCTTTGTAAAGCGACTGTTCATGTGGAATATTAGAACCGGGTTTTCTCCGGACCCCAAGGACTGATTTCAAAAATATTTTGATTTCATGTTAAGAGTGAAGTAAAGAACCTACTTTGACCACTCCCAGTACTGGGCAAATGCCAAAGACTTTGTTAAGTGACTATCTGAGGAGAACATTTGAATCAGTTTTTTCGGGTCTCCTTTGACCGATTTCAAAAATATTTTAATTTCATGTTAAAAGTGAATTAAGGAACCTATTTCAATCACTCCCACTACTGGGTAAATAAGACAGGCTTTGTAAAGCGACTGTTCATGTGGAATATTAGAACCGGGTTTTCTCCGGACCCCAAGGACTGATTTCAAAAATATTTTGATTTCATGTTAAGAGTGAAGTAAAGAACCTACTTTGACCACTCCCAGTACTGGGCAAATGCCAAAGACTTTGTTAAGTGACTATCTGAGGAGAACATTTGAATCAGTTTTTTTCTCGGGTCTCCTTTGACCGATTTCAAAAATATTTTAATTTCATGTTAAAAGTGAATTAAGGAACCTATTTCAATCACTCCCACTACTGGGTAAATAAGACAGGCTTTGTAAAGCGACTGTTCATGTGGAATATTAGAACCGGGTTTTCTCCGGACCCCAAGGACTGATTTCAAAAATATTTTGATTTCATGTTAAGAGTGAAGTAAAGAACCTACTTTGACCACTCCCAGTACTGGGCAAATGCCAAAGACTTTGTTAAGTGACTATCTGAGGAGAACATTTGAATCAGTTTTTTTCTCGGGTCTCCTTTGACCGATTTCAAAAATATTTTAATTTCATGTTAAAAGTGAATTAAGGAACCTATTTCAATCACTCCCACTACTGGGTAAATAAGACAGGCTTTGTAAAGCGACTGTTCATGTGGAATATTAGAACCGGTTTTCTCCGGACCCCAGGGACTGATTTCAAAAATATTTTGATTTCATGTTAAGAGTGAAGTAAAGAACCTATTTTGACCACTCCCACTACTGGGCAAATGCCAAAGACTTTGTTAAGTGACTATCTGAGGAGAACATTTGAATCGGTTTTCTCGGGACCCCTTTGGACTGATTTCAAAAATATTTTAATTTCATGTTAAAAGTGAAGTAAGGAACCTATTTCAATCACTCCCACTACTGGGTAAATAAGACAGGCTTTGTAAAGCGACTGTTCATGTGGAATATTAGAACCGGGTTTTCTCGGACCCCAAGGACTGATTTCAAAAATATTTTGATTTCATGTTAAGAGTGAATTAAGGAACCTATTTCAATCACTCCCACTACTGGGTAAATAAGACAGGCTTTGTAAAGCGACTGTTCATGTGGAATATTAGAACCGGGTTTCTCCGGACCCCAAGGACTGATTTCAAAAATATTTTGATTTCATGTTAAGAGTGAAGTAAAGAACCTACTTTGACCACTCCCAGTACTGGGCAAATGCCAAAGACTTTGTTAAGTGACTATCTGAGGAGAACATTTGAATCAGTTTTTTTCTCGGGTCTCCTTTGACCGATTTCAAAAATATTTTAATTTCATGTTAAAAGTGAATTAAGGAACCTATTTCAATCACTCCCACTACTGGGTAAATAAGACAGGCTTTGTAAAGCGACTGTTCATGTGGAATATTAGAACCGGGTTTCTCCGGACCCCAAGGACTGATTTCAAAAATATTTTGATTTCATGTTAAGAGTGAAGTAAAGAACCTACTTTGACCACTCCCAGTACTGGGCAAATGCCAAAGACTTTGTTAAGTGACTATCTGAGGAGAACATTTGAATCAGTTTTTTTCTCGGGTCTCCTTTGACCGATTTCAAAAATATTTTAATTTCATGTTAAAAGTGAATTAAGGAACCTATTTCAATCACTCCCACTACTGGGTAAATAAGACAGGCTTTGTAAAGCGACTGTTCATGTGGAATATTAGAACCGGGTTTTCTCCGGACCCCAAGGACTGATTTCAAAAATATTTTGATTTCATGTTAAGAGTGAAGTAAAGAACCTACTTTGACCACTCCCAGTACTGGGCAAATGCCAAAGACTTTGTTAAGTGACTATCTGAGGAGAACATTTGAATCAGTTTTTCTCGGGTCTCCTTTGACCGATTTCAAAAATATTTTAATTTCATGTTAAAAGTGAATTAAGGAACCTATTTCAATCACTCCCACTACTGGGTAAATAAGACAGGCTTTGTAAAGCGACTGTTCATGTGGAATATTAGAACCGGGTTTTCTCCGGACCCCAAGGACTGATTTCAAAAATATTTTGATTTCATGTTAAGAGTGAAGTAAAGAACCTACTTTGACCACTCCCAGTACTGGGCAAATGCCAAAGACTTTGTTAAGTGACTATCTGAGGAGAACATTTGAATCAGTTTTTTTCTCGGGTCTCCTTTGACCGATTTCAAAAATATTTTAATTTCATGTTAAAAGTGAATTAAGGAACCTATTTCAATCACTCCCACTACTGGGTAAATAAGACAGGCTTTGTAAAGCGACTGTTCATGTGGAATATTAGAACCGGGTTTTCTCCGGACCCCAAGGACTGATTTCAAAAATATTTTGATTTCATGTTAAGAGTGAAGTAAAGAACCTACTTTGACCACTCCCAGTACTGGGCAAATGCCAAAGACTTTGTTAAGTGACTATCTGAGGAGAACATTTGAATCAGTTTTTCTCGGGTCTCCTTTGACCGATTTCAAAAATATTTTAATTTCATGTTAAAAGTGAATTAAGGAACCTATTTCAATCACTCCCACTACTGGGTAAATAAGACAGGCTTTGTAAAGCGACTGTTCATGTGGAATATTAGAACCGGGTTTCTCCGGACCCCAAGGACTGATTTCAAAAATATTTTGATTTCATGTTAAGAGTGAATTAAGGAACCTATTTCAATCACTCCCACTACTGGGTAAATAAGACAGGCTTTGTAAAGCGACTGTTCATGTGGAATATTAGAACCGGGTTTTCTCCGGACCCCAAGGACTGATTTCAAAAATATTTTGATTTCATGTTAAGAGTGAAGTAAAGAACCTACTTTGACCACTCCCAGTACTGGGCAAATGCCAAAGACTTTGTTAAGTGACTATCTGAGGAGAACATTTGAATCAGTTTTTTCTCGGTCTCCTTTGACCGATTTCAAAAATATTTTAATTTCATGTTAAAAGTGAATTAAGGAACCTATTTCAATCACTCCCACTACTGGGTAAATAAGACAGGCTTTGTAAAGCGACTGTTCATGTGGAATATTAGAACCGGGTTTTCTCCGGACCCCAAGGACTGATTTCAAAAATATTTTGATTTCATGTTAAGAGTGAAGTAAAGAACCTACTTTGACCACTCCCAGTACTGGGCAAATGCCAAAGACTTTGTTAAGTGACTATCTGAGGAGAACATTTGAATCAGTTTTTTTCTCGGGGTCTCCTTTGACCGATTTCAAAAATATTTTAATTTCATGTTAAAAGTGAATTAAGGAACCTATTTCAATCACTCCCACTACTGGGTAAATAAGACAGGCTTTGTAAAGCGACTGTTCATGTGGAATATTAGAACCGGGTTTCTCCGGACCCCAAGGACTGATTTCAAAAATATTTTGATTTCATGTTAAGAGTGAAGTAAAGAACCTACTTTGACCACTCCCAGTACTGGGCAAATGCCAAAGACTTTGTTAAGTGACTATCTGAGGAGAACATTTGAATCAGTTTTTTTCTCGGGTCTCCTTTGACCGATTTCAAAAATATTTTAATTTCATGTTAAAAGTGAATTAAGGAACCTATTTCAATCACTCCCACTACTGGGTAAATAAGACAGGCTTTGTAAAGCGACTGTTCATGTGGAATATTAGAACCGGGTTTTCTCCGGACCCCAAGGACTGATTTCAAAAATATTTTGATTTCATGTTAAGAGTGAAGTAAAGAACCTACTTTGACCACTCCCAGTACTGGGCAAATGCCAAAGACTTTGTTAAGTGACTATCTGAGGAGAACATTTGAATCAGTTTTTTCGGTCTCCTTTGACCGATTTCAAAAATATTTTAATTTCATGTTAAAAGTGAATTAAGGAACCTATTTCAATCACTCCCACTACTGGGTAAATAAGACAGGCTTTGTAAAGCGACTGTTCATGTGGAATATTAGAACCGGGTTTTCTCCGACCCCAAGGACTGATTTCAAAAATATTTTGATTTCATGTTAAGAGTGAAGTAAAGAACCTACTTTGACCACTCCCAGTACTGGGCAAATGCCAAAGACTTTGTTAAGTGACTATCTGAGGAGAACATTTGAATCAGTTTTTCTCGGGTCTCCTTTGACCGATTTCAAAAATATTTTAATTTCATGTTAAAAGTGAATTAAGGAACCTATTTCAATCACTCCCACTACTGGGTAAATAAGACAGGCTTTGTAAAGCGACTGTTCATGTGGAATATTAGAACCGGGTTTTCTCCGGACCCCAAGGACTGATTTCAAAAATATTTTGATTTCATGTTAAGAGTGAAGTAAAGAACCTACTTTGACCACTCCCAGTACTGGGCAAATGCCAAAGACTTTGTTAAGTGACTATCTGAGGAGAACATTTGAATCAGTTTTTTTCTCGGGTCTCCTTTGACCGATTTCAAAAATATTTTAATTTCATGTTAAAAGTGAATTAAGGAACCTATTTCAATCACTCCCACTACTGGGTAAATAAGACAGGCTTTGTAAAGCGACTGTTCATGTGGAATATTAGAACCGGGTTTTCTCCGGACCCCAAGGACTGATTTCAAAATATTTTGATTTCATGTTAAGAGTGAATTAAGGAACCTATTTCAATCACTCCCACTACTGGGTAAATAAGACAGGCTTTGTAAAGCGACTGTTCATGTGGAATATTAGAACCGGGTTTTCTCCGGACCCCAAGGACTGATTTCAAAAATATTTTGATTTCATGTTAAGAGTGAAGTAAAGAACCTACTTTGACCACTCCCAGTACTGGGCAAATGCCAAAGACTTTGTTAAGTGACTATCTGAGGAGAACATTTGAATCAGTTTTTTCTCGGTCTCCTTTGACCGATTTCAAAAATATTTTAATTTCATGTTAAAAGTGAATTAAGGAACCTATTTCAATCACTCCCACTACTGGGTAAATAAGACAGGCTTTGTAAAGCGACTGTTCATGTGGAATATTAGAACCGGGTTTCTCCGGACCCCAAGGACTGATTTCAAAAATATTTTGATTTCATGTTAAGAGTGAAGTAAAGAACCTACTTTGACCACTCCCAGTACTGGGCAAATGCCAAAGACTTTGTTAAGTGACTATCTGAGGAGAACATTTGAATCAGTTTTTCTCGGGTCTCCTTTGACCGATTTCAAAAATATTTTAATTTCATGTTAAAAGTGAATTAAGGAACCTATTTCAATCACTCCCACTACTGGGTAAATAAGACAGGCTTTGTAAAGCGACTGTTCATGTGGAATATTAGAACCGGGTTTTCTCCGGACCCCAAGGACTGATTTCAAAAATATTTTGATTTCATGTTAAGAGTGAAGTAAAGAACCTACTTTGACCACTCCCAGTACTGGGCAAATGCCAAAGACTTTGTTAAGTGACTATCTGAGGAGAACATTTGAATCAGTTTTTCTCGGGTCTCCTTTGACCGATTTCAAAAATATTTTAATTTCATGTTAAAAGTGAATTAAGGAACCTATTTCAATCACTCCCACTACTGGGTAAATAAGACAGGCTTTGTAAAGCGACTGTTCATGTGGAATATTAGAACCGGGTTTTCTCCGGACCCCAAGGACTGATTTCAAAAATATTTTGATTTCATGTTAAGAGTGAAGTAAAGAACCTACTTTGACCACTCCCAGTACTGGGCAAATGCCAAAGACTTTGTTAAGTGACTATCTGAGGAGAACATTTGAATCAGTTTTTTTCTCGGGTCTCCTTTGACCGATTTCAAAAATATTTTAATTTCATGTTAAAAGTGAATTAAGGAACCTATTTCAATCACTCCCACTACTGGGTAAATAAGACAGGCTTTGTAAAGCGACTGTTCATGTGGAATATTAGAACCGGGTTTTCTCCGGACCCCAAGGACTGATTTCAAAAATATTTTGATTTCATGTTAAGAGTGAAGTAAAGAACCTACTTTGACCACTCCCAGTACTGGGCAAATGCCAAAGACTTTGTTAAGTGACTATCTGAGGAGAACATTTGAATCAGTTTTTTCTCGGTCTCCTTTGACCGATTTCAAAAATATTTTAATTTCATGTTAAAAGTGAATTAAGGAACCTATTTCAATCACTCCCACTACTGGGTAAATAAGACAGGCTTTGTAAAGCGACTGTTCATGTGGAATATTAGAACCGGGTTTTCTCGGACCCCAAGGACTGATTTCAAAAATATTTTGATTTCATGTTAAGAGTGAATTAAGGAACCTATTTCAATCACTCCCACTACTGGGTAAATAAGACAGGCTTTGTAAAGCGACTGTTCATGTGGAATATTAGAACCGGGTTTTCTCCGGACCCCAAGGACTGATTTCAAAAATATTTTGATTTCATGTTAAGAGTGAAGTAAAGAACCTACTTTGACCACTCCCAGTACTGGGCAAATGCCAAAGACTTTGTTAAGTGACTATCTGAGGAGAACATTTGAATCAGTTTTTTTCTCGGGTCTCCTTTGACCGATTTCAAAAATATTTTAATTTCATGTTAAAAGTGAATTAAGGAACCTATTTCAATCACTCCCACTACTGGGTAAATAAGACAGGCTTTGTAAAGCGACTGTTCATGTGGAATATTAGAACCGGGTTTTCTCCGGACCCCAAGGACTGATTTCAAAAATATTTTGATTTCATGTTAAGAGTGAAGTAAAGAACCTACTTTGACCACTCCCAGTACTGGGCAAATGCCAAAGACTTTGTTAAGTGACTATCTGAGGAGAACATTTGAATCAGTTTTTTTCTCGGGTCTCCTTTGACCGATTTCAAAAATATTTTAATTTCATGTTAAAAGTGAATTAAGGAACCTATTTCAATCACTCCCACTACTGGGTAAATAAGACAGGCTTTGTAAAGCGACTGTTCATGTGGAATATTAGAACCGGGTTTTCTCCGGACCCCAAGGACTGATTTCAAAAATATTTTGATTTCATGTTAAGAGTGAAGTAAAGAACCTACTTTGACCACTCCCAGTACTGGGCAAATGCCAAAGACTTTGTTAAGTGACTATCTGAGGAGAACATTTGAATCAGTTTTTTTCTCGGGTCTCCTTTGACCGATTTCAAAAATATTTTAATTTCATGTTAAAAGTGAATTAAGGAACCTATTTCAATCACTCCCACTACTGGGTAAATAAGACAGGCTTTGTAAAGCGACTGTTCATGTGGAATATTAGAACCGGTTTTCTCCGGACCCCAAGGACTGATTTCAAAAATATTTTGATTTCATGTTAAGAGTGAAGTAAAGAACCTACTTTGACCACTCCCAGTACTGGGCAAATGCCAAAGACTTTGTTAAGTGACTATCTGAGGAGAACATTTGAATCAGTTTTTTCTCGGGTCTCCTTTGACCGATTTCAAAAATATTTTAATTTCATGTTAAAAGTGAATTAAGGAACCTATTTCAATCACTCCCACTACTGGGTAAATAAGACAGGCTTTGTAAAGCGACTGTTCATGTGGAATATTAGAACCGGGTTTCTCCGGACCCCAAGGACTGATTTCAAAAATATTTTGATTTCATGTTAAGAGTGAAGTAAAGAACCTACTTTGACCACTCCCAGTACTGGGCAAATGCCAAAGACTTTGTTAAGTGACTATCTGAGGAGAACATTTGAATCAGTTTTTCTCGGGTCTCCTTTGACCGATTTCAAAAATATTTTAATTTCATGTTAAAAGTGAATTAAGGAACCTATTTCAATCACTCCCACTACTGGGTAAATAAGACAGGCTTTGTAAAGCGACTGTTCATGTGGAATATTAGAACCGGGTTTCTCCGGACCCCAAGGACTGATTTCAAAAATATTTTGATTTCATGTTAAGAGTGAAGTAAAGAACCTACTTTGACCACTCCCAGTACTGGGCAAATGCCAAAGACTTTGTTAAGTGACTATCTGAGGAGAACATTTGAATCAGTTTTTTTCGGGTCTCCTTTGACCGATTTCAAAAATATTTTAATTTCATGTTAAAAGTGAATTAAGGAACCTATTTCAATCACTCCCACTACTGGGTAAATAAGACAGGCTTTGTAAAGCGACTGTTCATGTGGAATATTAGAACCGGTTTTCTCCGGACCCCAGGGACTGATTTCAAAAATATTTTGATTTCATGTTAAGAGTGAAGTAAAGAACCTACTTTGACCACTCCCACTGGGCAAATGCCAAAGACTTTGTTAAGTGACTATCTGAGGAGAACATTTGAATCGGTTTTCTCGGTCCCCTTTGACTGATTTCAAAAATATTTTAATTTCATGTTAAAAGTGAAGTAAGGAACCTATTTCAATCACTCCCACTACTGGGTAAATAAGACAGGCTTTGTAAAGCGACTGTTCATGTGGAATATTAGAACCGGGTTTTCTCCGGACCCCAAGGACTGATTTCAAAAATATTTTGATTTCATGTTAAGAGTGAATTAAGGAACCTATTTCAATCACTCCCACTACTGGGTAAATAAGACAGGCTTTGTAAAGCGACTGTTCATGTGGAATATTAGAACCGGGTTTCTCCGACCCCAAGGACTGATTTCAAAAATATTTTGATTTCATGTTAAGAGTGAAGTAAAGAACCTACTTTGACCACTCCCAGTACTGGGCAAATGCCAAAGACTTTGTTAAGTGACTATCTGAGGAGAACATTTGAATCAGTTTTTTTCTCGGGTCTCCTTTGACCGATTTCAAAAATATTTTAATTTCATGTTAAAAGTGAATTAAGGAACCTATTTCAATCACTCCCACTACTGGGTAAATAAGACAGGCTTTGTAAAGCGACTGTTCATGTGGAATATTAGAACCGGGTTTCTCCGGACCCCAAGGACTGATTTCAAAAATATTTTGATTTCATGTTAAGAGTGAAGTAAAGAACCTACTTTGACCACTCCCAGTACTGGGCAAATGCCAAAGACTTTGTTAAGTGACTATCTGAGGAGAACATTTGAATCAGTTTTTTCTCGGTCTCCTTTGACCGATTTCAAAAATATTTTAATTTCATGTTAAAAGTGAATTAAGGAACCTATTTCAATCACTCCCACTACTGGGTAAATAAGACAGGCTTTGTAAAGCGACTGTTCATGTGGAATATTAGAACCGGGTTTTCTCCGACCCCAAGGACTGATTTCAAAAATATTTTGATTTCATGTTAAGAGTGAAGTAAAGAACCTACTTTGACCACTCCCAGTACTGGGCAAATGCCAAAGACTTTGTTAAGTGACTATCTGAGGAGAACATTTGAATCAGTTTTTTCGGGTCTCCTTTGACCGATTTCAAAAATATTTTAATTTCATGTTAAAAGTGAATTAAGGAACCTATTTCAATCACTCCCACTACTGGGTAAATAAGACAGGCTTTGTAAAGCGACTGTTCATGTGGAATATTAGAACCGGGTTTCTCCGGACCCCAAGGACTGATTTCAAAAATATTTTGATTTCATGTTAAGAGTGAAGTAAAGAACCTACTTTGACCACTCCCAGTACTGGGCAAATGCCAAAGACTTTGTTAAGTGACTATCTGAGGAGAACATTTGAATCAGTTTTTTCGGGTCTCCTTTGACCGATTTCAAAAATATTTTAATTTCATGTTAAAAGTGAATTAAGGAACCTATTTCAATCACTCCCACTACTGGGTAAATAAGACAGGCTTTGTAAAGCGACTGTTCATGTGGAATATTAGAACCGGGTTTCTCGGACCCCAAGGACTGATTTCAAAAATATTTTGATTTCATGTTAAGAGTGAATTAAGGAACCTATTTCAATCACTCCCACTACTGGGTAAATAAGACAGGCTTTGTAAAGCGACTGTTCATGTGGAATATTAGAACCGGGTTTCTCCGGACCCCAAGGACTGATTTCAAAAATATTTTGATTTCATGTTAAGAGTGAAGTAAAGAACCTACTTTGACCACTCCCAGTACTGGGCAAATGCCAAAGACTTTGTTAAGTGACTATCTGAGGAGAACATTTGAATCGGTTTTTTTCGGGTCTCCTTTGACCGATTTCAAAAATATTTTAATTTCATGTTAAAAGTGAATTAAGGAACCTATTTCAATCACTCCCACTACTGGGTAAATAAGACAGGCTTTGTAAAGCGACTGTTCATGTGGAATATTAGAACCGGGTTTTCTCCGGACCCCAAGGACTGATTTCAAAAATATTTTGATTTCATGTTAAGAGTGAAGTAAAGAACCTACTTTGACCACTCCCAGTACTGGGCAAATGCCAAAGACTTTGTTAAGTGACTATCTGAGGAGAACATTTGAATCAGTTTTTCTCGGTCTCCTTTGACCGATTTCAAAAATATTTTAATTTCATGTTAAAAGTGAATTAAGGAACCTATTTCAATCACTCCCACTACTGGGTAAATAAGACAGGCTTTGTAAAGCGACTGTTCATGTGGAATATTAGAACCGGGTTTTCTCCGACCCCAAGGACTGATTTCAAAAATATTTTGATTTCATGTTAAGAGTGAAGTAAAGAACCTACTTTGACCACTCCCAGTACTGGGCAAATGCCAAAGACTTTGTTAAGTGACTATCTGAGGAGAACATTTGAATCAGTTTTTTCTCGGTCTCCTTTGACCGATTTCAAAAATATTTTAATTTCATGTTAAAAGTGAATTAAGGAACCTATTTCAATCACTCCCACTACTGGGTAAATAAGACAGGCTTTGTAAAGCGACTGTTCATGTGGAATATTAGAACCGGTTTTCTCCGGACCCCAAGGACTGATTTCAAAAATATTTGGATTTCATGTTAAGAGTGAAGTAAAGAACCTATTTTGACCACTCCCACTACTGGGCAAATGCCAAAGACTTTGTTAAGTGACTATCTAAGGACAACATTTGAATCGGTTTTTCTCGGGACCCCTGGGACTGATTTCAAAAATATTTTAATTTCATGTTAAAAGTGAAGTAAGGAACCTATTTCAATCACTCCCACTACTGGGTAAATAAGACAGGCTTTGTAAAGCGACTGTTCATGTGGAATATTAGAACCGGGTTTTCTCCGGACCCCAAGGACTGATTTCAAAAATATTTTGATTTCATGTTAAGAGTGAATTAAGGAACCTATTTCAATCACTCCCACTACTGGGTAAATAAGACAGGCTTTGTAAAGCGACTGTTCATGTGGAATATTAGAACCGGGTTTTCTCCGGACCCCAAGGACTGATTTCAAAAATATTTTGATTTCATGTTAAGAGTGAAGTAAAGAACCTACTTTGACCACTCCCAGTACTGGGCAAATGCCAAAGACTTTGTTAAGTGACTATC
Organism: Helicoverpa armigera; assembly: GCF_030705265.1. Classification (NCBI taxonomy): domain Eukaryota; kingdom Metazoa; phylum Arthropoda; class Insecta; order Lepidoptera; family Noctuidae; genus Helicoverpa; species Helicoverpa armigera. Next base: position 6,277,903 of record NC_087133.1, on the reverse strand, counting down.
TGAGGAGAACATTTGAATCAGTTTTTTCTCGGTCTCCTTTGACCGATTTCAAAAATATTTTAATTTCATGTTAAAAGTGAATTAAGGAACCTATTTCAATCACTCCCACTACTGGGTAAATAAGACAGGCTTTGTAAAGCGACTGTTCATGTGGAATATTAGAACCGGGTTTTCTCCGACCCCAAGGACTGATTTCAAAAATATTTTGATTTCATGTTAAGAGTGAAGTAAAGAACCTACTTTGACCACTCCCAGTACTGGGCAAATGCCAAAGACTTTGTTAAGTGACTATCTGAGGAGAACATTTGAATCAGTTTTTCTCGGGTCTCCTTTGACCGATTTCAAAAATATTTTAATTTCATGTTAAAAGTGAATTAAGGAACCTATTTCAATCACTCCCACTACTGGGTAAATAAGACAGGCTTTGTAAAGCGACTGTTCATGTGGAATATTAGAACCGGGTTTTCTCCGGACCCCAAGGACTGATTTCAAAAATATTTTGATTTCATGTTAAGAGTGAAGTAAAGAACCTACTTTGACCACTCCCAGTACTGGGCAAATGCCAAAGACTTTGTTAAGTGACTATCTGAGGAGAACATTTGAATCAGTTTTTTTCTCGGGTCTCCTTTGACCGATTTCAAAAATATTTTAATTTCATGTTAAAAGTGAATTAAGGAACCTATTTCAATCACTCCCACTACTGGGTAAATAAGACAGGCTTTGTAAAGCGACTGTTCATGTGGAATATTAGAACCGGGTTTTCTCCGGACCCCAAGGACTGATTTCAAAAATATTTTGATTTCATGTTAAGAGTGAAGTAAAGAACCTACTTTGACCACTCCCAGTACTGGGCAAATGCCAAAGACTTTGTTAAGTGACTATCTGAGGAGAACATTTGAATCAGTTTTTTCTCGGTCTCCTTTGACCGATTTCAAAAATATTTTAATTTCATGTTAAAAGTGAATTAAGGAACCTATTTCAATCACTCCCACTACTGGGTAAATAAGACAGGCTTTGTAAAGCGACTGTTCATGTGGAATATTAGAACCGGGTTTTCTCCGGACCCCAAGGACTGATTTCAAAAATATTTTGATTTCATGTTAAGAGTGAAGTAAAGAACCTACTTTGACCACTCCCAGTACTGGGCAAATGCCAAAGACTTTGTTAAGTGACTATCTGAGGAGAACATTTGAATCAGTTTTTCTCGGGTCTCCTTTGACCGATTTCAAAAATATTTTAATTTCATGTTAAAAGTGAATTAAGGAACCTATTTCAATCACTCCCACTACTGGGTAAATAAGACAGGCTTTGTAAAGCGACTGTTCATGTGGAATATTAGAACCGGGTTTTCTCCGGACCCCAAGGACTGATTTCAAAAATATTTTGATTTCATGTTAAGAGTGAAGTAAAGAACCTACTTTGACCACTCCCAGTACTGGGCAAATGCCAAAGACTTTGTTAAGTGACTATCTGAGGAGAACATTTGAATCAGGTTTTTCTCGGGTCTCCTTTGACCGATTTCAAAAATATTTTAATTTCATGTTAAAAGTGAATTAAGGAACCTATTTCAATCACTCCCACTACTGGGTAAATAAGACAGGCTTTGTAAAGCGACTGTTCATGTGGAATATTAGAACCGGGTTTTCTCCGGACCCCAAGGACTGATTTCAAAAATATTTTGATTTCATGTTAAGAGTGAAGTAAAGAACCTATTTGACCACTCCCACTACTGGGCAAATGCCAAAGGCTTTGTTAAGTGACTATCTGAGAACATTTGAATCAGTTTTTCTCGGGTCCTTTGACTGATTTCAAAAATATTTTAATTTCATGTTAAAAGTGAATTAAGGAACCTATTTCAATCACTCCCACTACTGGGTAAATAAGACAGGCTTTGTAAAGCGACTGTTCATGTGGAATATTAGAACCGGGTTTTCTCCGGACCCCAAGGACTGATTTCAAAAATATTTTGATTTCATGTTAAGAGTGAAGTAAAGAACCTACTTTGACCACTCCCAGTACTGGGCAAATGCCAAAGACTTTGTTAAGTGACTATCTGAGGAGAACATTTGAATCAGTTTTTCTCGGTCTCCTTTGACCGATTTCAAAAATATTTTAATTTCATGTTAAAAGTGAATTAAGGAACCTATTTCAATCACTCCCACTACTGGGTAAATAAGACAGGCTTTGTAAAGCGACTGTTCATGTGGAATATTAGAACCGGGTTTTCTCCGGACCCCAAGGACTGATTTCAAAAATATTTTGATTTCATGTTAAGAGTGAAGTAAAGAACCTACTTTGACCACTCCCAGTACTGGGCAAATGCCAAAGACTTTGTTAAGTGACTATCTGAGGAGAACATTTGAATCAGTTTTTTCTCGGTCTCCTTTGACCGATTTCAAAAATATTTTAATTTCATGTTAAAAGTGAATTAAGGAACCTATTTCAATCACTCCCACTACTGGGTAAATAAGACAGGCTTTGTAAAGCGACTGTTCATGTGGAATATTAGAACCGGGTTTTCTCCGGACCCCAAGGACTGATTTCAAAAATATTTTGATTTCATGTTAAGAGTGAAGTAAAGAACCTACTTTGACCACTCCCAGTACTGGGCAAATGCCAAAGACTTTGTTAAGTGACTATCTGAGGAGAACATTTGAATCAGTTTTTTTCTCGGGTCTCCTTTGACCGATTTCAAAAATATTTTAATTTCATGTTAAAAGTGAATTAAGGAACCTATTTCAATCACTCCCACTACTGGGTAAATAAGACAGGCTTTGTAAAGCGACTGTTCATGTGGAATATTAGAACCGGTTTTCTCCGGACCCCAAGGACTGATTTCAAAAATATTTTGATTTCATGTTAAGAGTGAAGTAAAGAACCTACTTTGACCACTCCCAGTACTGGGCAAATGCCAAAGACTTTGTTAAGTGACTATCTGAGGAGAACATTTGAATCAGTTTTTTCGGGTCTCCTTTGACCGATTTCAAAAATATTTTAATTTCATGTTAAAAGTGAATTAAGGAACCTATTTCAATCACTCCCACTACTGGGTAAATAAGACAGGCTTTGTAAAGCGACTGTTCATGTGGAATATTAGAACCGGGTTTTCTCCGACCCCAAGGACTGATTTCAAAAATATTTTGATTTCATGTTAAGAGTGAAGTAAAGAACCTACTTTGACCACTCCCAGTACTGGGCAAATGCCAAAGACTTTGTTAAGTGACTATCTGAGGAGAACATTTGAATCAGTTTTTTCTCGGTCTCCTTTGACCGATTTCAAAAATATTTTAATTTCATGTTAAAAGTGAATTAAGGAACCTATTTCAATCACTCCCACTACTGGGTAAATAAGACAGGCTTTGTAAAGCGACTGTTCATGTGGAATATTAGAACCGGGTTTTCTCCGACCCCAAGGACTGATTTCAAAAATATTTTGATTTCATGTTAAGAGTGAAGTAAAGAACCTACTTTGACCACTCCCAGTACTGGGCAAATGCCAAAGACTTTGTTAAGTGACTATCTGAGGAGAACATTTGAATCAGTTTTTTTCTCGGGTCTCCTTTGACCGATTTCAAAAATATTTTAATTTCATGTTAAAAGTGAATTAAGGAACCTATTTCAATCACTCCCACTACTGGGTAAATAAGACAGGCTTTGTAAAGCGACTGTTCATGTGGAATATTAGAACCGGGTTTCTCCGACCCCAAGGACTGATTTCAAAAATATTTTGATTTCATGTTAAGAGTGAATTAAGGAACCTATTTCAATCACTCCCACTACTGGGTAAATAAGACAGGCTTTGTAAAGCGACTGTTCATGTGGAATATTAGAACCGGTTTTCTCCGGACCCCAAGGACTGATTTCAAAAATATTTTGATTTCATGTTAAGAGTGAAGTAAAGAACCTACTTTGACCACTCCCAGTACTGGGCAAATGCCAAAGACTTTGTTAAGTGACTATCTGAGGAGAACATTTGAATCGGTTTTTTCTCGGTCTCCTTTGACCGATTTCAAAAATATTTTAATTTCATGTTAAAAGTGAATTAAGGAACCTATTTCAATCACTCCCACTACTGGGTAAATAAGACAGGCTTTGTAAAGCGACTGTTCATGTGGAATATTAGAACCGGGTTTTCTCCGACCCCAAGGACTGATTTCAAAAATATTTTGATTTCATGTTAAGAGTGAAGTAAAGAACCTACTTTGACCACTCCCAGTACTGGGCAAATGCCAAAGACTTTGTTAAGTGACTATCTGAGGAGAACATTTGAATCAGTTTTTCTCGGGTCTCCTTTGACCGATTTCAAAAATATTTTAATTTCATGTTAAAAGTGAATTAAGGAACCTATTTCAATCACTCCCACTACTGGGTAAATAAGACAGGCTTTGTAAAGCGACTGTTCATGTGGAATATTAGAACCGGGTTTTCTCCGGACCCCAAGGACTGATTTCAAAAATATTTTGATTTCATGTTAAGAGTGAAGTAAAGAACCTACTTTGACCACTCCCAGTACTGGGCAAATGCCAAAGACTTTGTTAAGTGACTATCTGAGGAGAACATTTGAATCAGTTTTTCTCGGTCTCCTTTGACCGATTTCAAAAATATTTTAATTTCATGTTAAAAGTGAATTAAGGAACCTATTTCAATCACTCCCACTACTGGGTAAATAAGACAGGCTTTGTAAAGCGACTGTTCATGTGGAATATTAGAACCGGGTTTCTCCGGACCCCAAGGACTGATTTCAAAAATATTTTGATTTCATGTTAAGAGTGAATTAAGGAACCTATTTCAATCACTCCCACTACTGGGTAAATAAGACAGGCTTTGTAAAGCGACTGTTCATGTGGAATATTAGAACCGGGTTTTCTCGGACCCCAAGGACTGATTTCAAAAATATTTTGATTTCATGTTAAGAGTGAAGTAAAGAACCTACTTTGACCACTCCCAGTACTGGGCAAATGCCAAAGACTTTGTTAAGTGACTATCTGAGGAGAACATTTGAATCAGTTTTTTTCTCGGGTCTCCTTTGACCGATTTCAAAAATATTTTAATTTCATGTTAAAAGTGAATTAAGGAACCTATTTCAATCACTCCCACTACTGGGTAAATAAGACAGGCTTTGTAAAGCGACTGTTCATGTGGAATATTAGAACCGGGTTTTCTCCGGACCCCAAGGACTGATTTCAAAAATATTTTGATTTCATGTTAAGAGTGAAGTAAAGAACCTACTTTGACCACTCCCAGTACTGGGCAAATGCCAAAGACTTTGTTAAGTGACTATCTGAGGAGAACATTTGAATCAGTTTTTTCTCGGTCTCCTTTGACCGATTTCAAAAATATTTTAATTTCATGTTAAAAGTGAATTAAGGAACCTATTTCAATCACTCCCACTACTGGGTAAATAAGACAGGCTTTGTAAAGCGACTGTTCATGTGGAATATTAGAACCGGGTTTCTCCGGACCCCAAGGACTGATTTCAAAAATATTTTGATTTCATGTTAAGAGTGAAGTAAAGAACCTACTTTGACCACTCCCAGTACTGGGCAAATGCCAAAGACTTTGTTAAGTGACTATCTGAGGAGAACATTTGAATCGGTTTTCTCGGACCCCTTGACTGATTTCAAAAATATTTTAATTTCATGTTAAAAGTGAAGTAAGGAACCTATTTCAATCACTCCCACTACTGGGTAAATAAGACAGGCTTTGTAAAGCGACTGTTCATGTGGAATATTAGAACCGGGTTTTCTCCGACCCCAAGGACTGATTTCAAAAATATTTTGATTTCATGTTAAGAGTGAATTAAGGAACCTATTTCAATCACTCCCACTACTGGGTAAATAAGACAGGCTTTGTAAAGCGACTGTTCATGTGGAATATTAGAACCGGTTTTCTCGGACCCCAAGGACTGATTTCAAAAATATTTTGATTTCATGTTAAGAGTGAAGTAAAGAACCTACTTTGACCACTCCCAGTACTGGGCAAATGCCAAAGACTTTGTTAAGTGACTATCTGAGGAGAACATTTGAATCAGTTTTTCTCGGTCTCCTTTGACCGATTTCAAAAATATTTTAATTTCATGTTAAAAGTGAATTAAGGAACCTATTTCAATCACTCCCACTACTGGGTAAATAAGACAGGCTTTGTAAAGCGACTGTTCATGTGGAATATTAGAACCGGTTTTCTCCGGACCCCAAGGACTGATTTCAAAAATATTTTGATTTCATGTTAAGAGTGAAGTAAAGAACCTACTTTGACCACTCCCAGTACTGGGCAAATGCCAAAGACTTTGTTAAGTGACTATCTGAGGAGAACATTTGAATCAGTTTTTCTCGGTCTCCTTTGACCGATTTCAAAAATATTTTAATTTCATGTTAAAAGTGAATTAAGGAACCTATTTCAATCACTCCCACTACTGGGTAAATAAGACAGGCTTTGTAAAGCGACTGTTCATGTGGAATATTAGAACCGGTTTTCTCGGACCCCAAGGACTGATTTCAAAAATATTTTGATTTCATGTTAAGAGTGAATTAAGGAACCTATTTCAATCACTCCCACTACTGGGTAAATAAGACAGGCTTTGTAAAGCGACTGTTCATGTGGAATATTAGAACCGGGTTTCTCCGGACCCCAAGGACTGATTTCAAAAATATTTTGATTTCATGTTAAGAGTGAAGTAAAGAACCTACTTTGACCACTCCCAGTACTGGGCAAATGCCAAAGACTTTGTTAAGTGACTATCTGAGGAGAACATTTGAATCAGTTTTTCTCGGTCTCCTTTGACCGATTTCAAAAATATTTTAATTTCATGTTAAAAGTGAATTAAGGAACCTATTTCAATCACTCCCACTACTGGGTAAATAAGACAGGCTTTGTAAAGCGACTGTTCATGTGGAATATTAGAACCGGGTTTCTCCGGACCCCAAGGACTGATTTCAAAAATATTTTGATTTCATGTTAAGAGTGAAGTAAAGAACCTACTTTGACCACTCCCAGTACTGGGCAAATGCCAAAGACTTTGTTAAGTGACTATCTGAGGAGAACATTTGAATCAGTTTTCTCGGGTCCCCTTTGACCGATTTCAAAAATATTTTAATTTCATGTTAAAAGTGAATTAAGGAACCTATTTCAATCACTCCCACTACTGGGTAAATAAGACAGGCTTTGTAAAGCGACTGTTCATGTGGAATATTAGAACCGGGTTTTCTCCGGACCCCAAGGACTGATTTCAAAAATATTTTGATTTCATGTTAAGAGTGAAGTAAGGAACCTATTTCAATCACTCCCACTACTGGGTAAATAAGACAGGCTTTGTAAAGCGACTGTTCATGTGGAATATTAGAACCAGTTTTTCTCGGACCCCAAGGACTGATTTCAAAAATATTTTGATTTCATGTTAAGTGAAGTAAAGAACCTATTTGACCACTCCCACTACTGGGCAAATGCCAAAGACTTTGTTAAGTGACTATCTGAGGAGAACATTTGAATCAGTTTTTCTCGGTCTCCTTTGACTGATTTCAAAAATATTTTGAATTTCATGTTAAAAGTGAATTAAGGAACCTATTTCAATCACTCCCACTACTGGGCAAATAAGACAGGCTTTGTAAAGTGACTATTCATGTGGAATATTTGAACCGGTTTTCTCGGACCCCTTTGACTGATTTCAAAAATATTTTGATTTCATGTTAAAAGTGAATTAAGGAACCTATTTCAATCACTCCCACTACTGGGTAAATAAGACAGGCTTTGTAAAGCGACTGTTCATGTGGAATATTAGAACCGGGTTTTCTCCGGACCCCAAGGACTGATTTCAAAAATATTTTGATTTCATGTTAAGAGTGAAGTAAAGAACCTACTTTGACCACTCCCAGTACTGGGCAAATGCCAAAGACTTTGTTAAGTGACTATCTGAGGAGAACATTTGAATCAGTTTTTCTCGGTCTCCTTTGACCGATTTCAAAAATATTTTAATTTCATGTTAAAAGTGAATTAAGGAACCTATTTCAATCACTCCCACTACTGGGTAAATAAGACAGGCTTTGTAAAGCGACTGTTCATGTGGAATATTAGAACCGGGTTTCTCCGACCCCAAGGACTGATTTCAAAAATATTTTGATTTCATGTTAAGAGTGAAGTAAAGAACCTACTTTGACCACTCCCAGTACTGGGCAAATGCCAAAGACTTTGTTAAGTGACTATCTGAGGAGAACATTTGAATCAGTTTTTTTCTCGGGTCTCCTTTGACCGATTTCAAAAATATTTTAATTTCATGTTAAAAGTGAATTAAGGAACCTATTTCAATCACTCCCACTACTGGGTAAATAAGACAGGCTTTGTAAAGCGACTGTTCATGTGGAATATTAGAACCGGGTTTTCTCCGGACCCCAAGGACTGATTTCAAAAATATTTTGATTTCATGTTAAGAGTGAAGTAAAGAACCTACTTTGACCACTCCCAGTACTGGGCAAATGCCAAAGACTTTGTTAAGTGACTATCTGAGGAGAACATTTGAATCAGTTTTTTCTCGGTCTCCTTTGACCGATTTCAAAAATATTTTAATTTCATGTTAAAAGTGAATTAAGGAACCTATTTCAATCACTCCCACTACTGGGTAAATAAGACAGGCTTTGTAAAGCGACTGTTCATGTGGAATATTAGAACCGGGTTTTCTCCGGACCCCAAGGACTGATTTCAAAAATATTTTGATTTCATGTTAAGAGTGAAGTAAAGAACCTACTTTGACCACTCCCAGTACTGGGCAAATGCCAAAGACTTTGTTAAGTGACTATCTGAGGAGAACATTTGAATCGGTTTTCTCGGGACCCTGGGACTGATTTCAAAAATATTTTAATTTCATGTTAAAAGTGAAGTAAGGAACCTATTTCAATCACTCCCACTACTGGGTAAATAAGACAGGCTTTGTAAAGCGACTGTTCATGTGGAATATTAGAACCGGGTTTTCTCCGGACCCCAAGGACTGATTTCAAAAATATTTTGATTTCATGTTAAGAGTGAATTAAGGAACCTATTTCAATCACTCCCACTACTGGGTAAATAAGACAGGCTTTGTAAAGCGACTGTTCATGTGGAATATTAGAACCGGGTTTTCTCCGGACCCCAAGGACTGATTTCAAAAATATTTTGATTTCATGTTAAGAGTGAAGTAAAGAACCTACTTTGACCACTCCCAGTACTGGGCAAATGCCAAAGACTTTGTTAAGTGACTATCTGAGGAGAACATTTGAATCAGTTTTTTTCTCGGGTCTCCTTTGACCGATTTCAAAAATATTTTAATTTCATGTTAAAAGTGAATTAAGGAACCTATTTCAATCACTCCCACTACTGGGTAAATAAGACAGGCTTTGTAAAGCGACTGTTCATGTGGAATATTAGAACCGGGTTTTCTCCGGACCCCAAGGACTGATTTCAAAAATATTTTGATTTCATGTTAAGAGTGAAGTAAAGAACCTACTTTGACCACTCCCAGTACTGGGCAAATGCCAAAGACTTTGTTAAGTGACTATCTGAGGAGAACATTTGAATCAGTTTTTCTCGGTCTCCTTTGACCGATTTCAAAAATATTTTAATTTCATGTTAAAAGTGAATTAAGGAACCTATTTCAATCACTCCCACTACTGGGTAAATAAGACAGGCTTTGTAAAGCGACTGTTCATGTGGAATATTAGAACCGGGTTTTCTCGGACCCCAAGGACTGATTTCAAAAATATTTTGATTTCATGTTAAGAGTGAATTAAGGAACCTATTTCAATCACTCCCACTACTGGGTAAATAAGACAGGCTTTGTAAAGCGACTGTTCATGTGGAATATTAGAACCGGGTTTCTCCGGACCCCAAGGACTGATTTCAAAAATATTTTGATTTCATGTTAAGAGTGAAGTAAAGAACCTACTTTGACCACTCCCAGTACTGGGCAAATGCCAAAGACTTTGTTAAGTGACTATCTGAGGAGAACATTTGAATCAGTTTTTCTCGGTCTCCTTTGACCGATTTCAAAAATATTTTAATTTCATGTTAAAAGTGAATTAAGGAACCTATTTCAATCACTCCCACTACTGGGTAAATAAGACAGGCTTTGTAAAGCGACTGTTCATGTGGAATATTAGAACCGGGTTTCTCCGGACCCCAAGGACTGATTTCAAAAATATTTTGATTTCATGTTAAGAGTGAAGTAAAGAACCTACTTTGACCACTCCCAGTACTGGGCAAATGCCAAAGACTTTGTTAAGTGACTATCTGAGGAGAACATTTGAATCGGTTTTCTCGGGACCCCTGGGACTGATTTCAAAAATATTTTAATTTCATGTTAAAAGTGAAGTAAGGAACCTATTTCAATCACTCCCACTACTGGGTAAATAAGACAGGCTTTGTAAAGCGACTGTTCATGTGGAATATTAGAACCGGGTTTCTCCGGACCCCAAGGACTGATTTCAAAAATATTTTGATTTCATGTTAAGAGTGAATTAAGGAACCTATTTCAATCACTCCCACTACTGGGTAAATAAGACAGGCTTTGTAAAGCGACTGTTCATGTGGAATATTAGAACCGGGTTTTCTCCGGACCCCAAGGACTGATTTCAAAAATATTTTGATTTCATGTTAAGAGTGAAGTAAAGAACCTACTTTGACCACTCCCAGTACTGGGCAAATGCCAAAGACTTTGTTAAGTGACTATCTGAGGAGAACATTTGAATCAGTTTTTTCGGGTCTCCTTTGACCGATTTCAAAAATATTTTAATTTCATGTTAAAAGTGAATTAAGGAACCTATTTCAATCACTCCCACTACTGGGTAAATAAGACAGGCTTTGTAAAGCGACTGTTCATGTGGAATATTAGAACCGGGTTTTCTCCGGACCCCAAGGACTGATTTCAAAAATATTTTGATTTCATGTTAAGAGTGAAGTAAAGAACCTACTTTGACCACTCCCAGTACTGGGCAAATGCCAAAGACTTTGTTAAGTGACTATCTGAGGAGAACATTTGAATCAGTTTTTTCTCGGTCTCCTTTGACCGATTTCAAAAATATTTTAATTTCATGTTAAAAGTGAATTAAGGAACCTATTTCAATCACTCCCACTACTGGGTAAATAAGACAGGCTTTGTAAAGCGACTGTTCATGTGGAATATTAGAACCGGGTTTTCTCCGACCCCAAGGACTGATTTCAAAAATATTTTGATTTCATGTTAAGAGTGAAGTAAAGAACCTACTTTGACCACTCCCAGTACTGGGCAAATGCCAAAGACTTTGTTAAGTGACTATCTGAGGAGAACATTTGAATCAGTTTTTCTCGGTCTCCTTTGACCGATTTCAAAAATATTTTAATTTCATGTTAAAAGTGAATTAAGGAACCTATTTCAATCACTCCCACTACTGGGTAAATAAGACAGGCTTTGTAAAGCGACTGTTCATGTGGAATATTAGAACCGGGTTTCTCCGACCCCAAGGACTGATTTCAAAAATATTTTGATTTCATGTTAAGAGTGAAGTAAAGAACCTACTTTGACCACTCCCAGTACTGGGCAAATGCCAAAGACTTTGTTAAGTGACTATCTGAGGAGAACATTTGAATCAGTTTTTTTCTCGGGTCTCCTTTGACCGATTTCAAAAATATTTTAATTTCATGTTAAAAGTGAATTAAGGAACCTATTTCAATCACTCCCACTACTGGGTAAATAAGACAGGCTTTGTAAAGCGACTGTTCATGTGGAATATTAGAACCGGGTTTCTCCGACCCCAAGGACTGATTTCAAAAATATTTTGATTTCATGTTAAGAGTGAATTAAGGAACCTATTTCAATCACTCCCACTACTGGGTAAATAAGACAGGCTTTGTAAAGCGACTGTTCATGTGGAATATTAGAACCGGGTTTCTCCGGACCCCAAGGACTGATTTCAAAAATATTTTGATTTCATGTTAAGAGTGAAGTAAAGAACCTACTTTGACCACTCCCAGTACTGGGCAAATGCCAAAGACTTTGTTAAGTGACTATCTGAGGAGAACATTTGAATCAGTTTTTTTCTCGGGTCTCCTTTGACCGATTTCAAAAATATTTTAATTTCATGTTAAAAGTGAATTAAGGAACCTATTTCAATCACTCCCACTACTGGGTAAATAAGACAGGCTTTGTAAAGCGACTGTTCATGTGGAATATTAGAACCGGGTTTCTCCGGACCCCAAGGACTGATTTCAAAAATATTTTGATTTCATGTTAAGAGTGAAGTAAAGAACCTACTTTGACCACTCCCAGTACTGGGCAAATGCCAAAGACTTTGTTAAGTGACTATCTGAGGAGAACATTTGAATCAGTTTTTTCTCGGTCTCCTTTGACCGATTTCAAAAATATTTTAATTTCATGTTAAAAGTGAATTAAGGAACCTATTTCAATCACTCCCACTACTGGGTAAATAAGACAGGCTTTGTAAAGCGACTGTTCATGTGGAATATTAGAACCGGGTTTTCTCCGGACCCCAAGGACTGATTTCAAAAATATTTTGATTTCATGTTAAGAGTGAAGTAAAGAACCTACTTTGACCACTCCCAGTACTGGGCAAATGCCAAAGACTTTGTTAAGTGACTATCTGAGGAGAACATTTGAATCAGTTTTTCTCGGTCTCCTTTGACCGATTTCAAAAATATTTTAATTTCATGTTAAAAGTGAATTAAGGAACCTATTTCAATCACTCCCACTACTGGGTAAATAAGACAGGCTTTGTAAAGCGACTGTTCATGTGGAATATTAGAACCGGGTTTTCTCCGGACCCCAAGGACTGATTTCAAAAATATTTTGATTTCATGTTAAGAGTGAAGTAAAGAACCTACTTTGACCACTCCCAGTACTGGGCAAATGCCAAAGACTTTGTTAAGTGACTATCTGAGGAGAACATTTGAATCAGTTTTTTCTCGGTCTCCTTTGACCGATTTCAAAAATATTTTAATTTCATGTTAAAAGTGAATTAAGGAACCTATTTCAATCACTCCCACTACTGGGTAAATAAGACAGGCTTTGTAAAGCGACTGTTCATGTGGAATATTAGAACCGGGTTTCTCCGGACCCCAAGGACTGATTTCAAAAATATTTTGATTTCATGTTAAGAGTGAAGTAAAGAACCTACTTTGACCACTCCCAGTACTGGGCAAATGCCAAAGACTTTGTTAAGTGACTATCTGAGGAGAACATTTGAATCAGTTTTTTCTCGGTCTCCTTTGACCGATTTCAAAAATATTTTAATTTCATGTTAAAAGTGAATTAAGGAACCTATTTCAATCACTCCCACTACTGGGTAAATAAGACAGGCTTTGTAAAGCGACTGTTCATGTGGAATATTAGAACCGGGTTTTCTCCGGACCCCAAGGACTGATTTCAAAAATATTTTGATTTCATGTTAAGAGTGAAGTAAAGAACCTACTTTGACCACTCCCAGTACTGGGCAAATGCCAAAGACTTTGTTAAGTGACTATCTGAGGAGAACATTTGAATCAGTTTTTTCTCGGTCTCCTTTGACCGATTTCAAAAATATTTTAATTTCATGTTAAAAGTGAATTAAGGAACCTATTTCAATCACTCCCACTACTGGGTAAATAAGACAGGCTTTGTAAAGCGACTGTTCATGTGGAATATTAGAACCGGGTTTTCTCCGGACCCCAAGGACTGATTTCAAAAATATTTTGATTTCATGTTAAGAGTGAAGTAAAGAACCTACTTTGACCACTCCCAGTACTGGGCAAATGCCAAAGACTTTGTTAAGTGACTATCTGAGGAGAACATTTGAATCAGTTTTTCTCGGGTCTCCTTTGACCGATTTCAAAAATATTTTAATTTCATGTTAAAAGTGAATTAAGGAACCTATTTCAATCACTCCCACTACTGGGTAAATAAGACAGGCTTTGTAAAGCGACTGTTCATGTGGAATATTAGAACCGGGTTTTCTCCGGACCCCAAGGACTGATTTCAAAAATATTTTGATTTCATGTTAAGAGTGAAGTAAAGAACCTACTTTGACCACTCCCAGTACTGGGCAAATGCCAAAGACTTTGTTAAGTGACTATCTGAGGAGAACATTTGAATCAGTTTTTCTCGGGTCTCCTTTGACCGATTTCAAAAATATTTTAATTTCATGTTAAAAGTGAATTAAGGAACCTATTTCAATCACTCCCACTACTGGGTAAATAAGACAGGCTTTGTAAAGCGACTGTTCATGTGGAATATTAGAACCGGGTTTTCTCCGGACCCCAAGGACTGATTTCAAAAATATTTTGATTTCATGTTAAGAGTGAAGTAAAGAACCTACTTTGACCACTCCCAGTACTGGGCAAATGCCAAAGACTTTGTTAAGTGACTATCTGAGGAGAACATTTGAATCAGTTTTTTCGGGTCTCCTTTGACCGATTTCAAAAATATTTTAATTTCATGTTAAAAGTGAATTAAGGAACCTATTTCAATCACTCCCACTACTGGGTAAATAAGACAGGCTTTGTAAAGCGACTGTTCATGTGGAATATTAGAACCGGGTTTTCTCCGGACCCCAAGGACTGATTTCAAAAATATTTTGATTTCATGTTAAGAGTGAAGTAAAGAACCTACTTTGACCACTCCCAGTACTGGGCAAATGCCAAAGACTTTGTTAAGTGACTATCTGAGGAGAACATTTGAATCAGTTTTTCTCGGGTCTCCTTTGACCGATTTCAAAAATATTTTAATTTCATGTTAAAAGTGAATTAAGGAACCTATTTCAATCACTCCCACTACTGGGTAAATAAGACAGGCTTTGTAAAGCGACTGTTCATGTGGAATATTAGAACCGGGTTTTCTCCGACCCCAAGGACTGATTTCAAAAATATTTTGATTTCATGTTAAGAGTGAAGTAAAGAACCTACTTTGACCACTCCCAGTACTGGGCAAATGCCAAAGACTTTGTTAAGTGACTATCTGAGGAGAACATTTGAATCAGTTTTTTTCTCGGGTCTCCTTTGACCGATTTCAAAAATATTTTAATTTCATGTTAAAAGTGAATTAAGGAACCTATTTCAATCACTCCCACTACTGGGTAAATAAGACAGGCTTTGTAAAGCGACTGTTCATGTGGAATATTAGAACCGGGTTTTCTCCGGACCCCAAGGACTGATTTCAAAAATATTTTGATTTCATGTTAAGAGTGAAGTAAAGAACCTACTTTGACCACTCCCAGTACTGGGCAAATGCCAAAGACTTTGTTAAGTGACTATCTGAGGAGAACATTTGAATCAGTTTTTTTCGGGTCTCCTTTGACCGATTTCAAAAATATTTTAATTTCATGTTAAAAGTGAATTAAGGAACCTATTTCAATCACTCCCACTACTGGGTAAATAAGACAGGCTTTGTAAAGCGACTGTTCATGTGGAATATTAGAACCGGGTTTTCTCCGGACCCCAAGGACTGATTTCAAAAATATTTTGATTTCATGTTAAGAGTGAAGTAAAGAACCTACTTTGACCACTCCCAGTACTGGGCAAATGCCAAAGACTTTGTTAAGTGACTATCTGAGGAGAACATTTGAATCAGTTTTTCTCGGTCTCCTTTGACCGATTTCAAAAATATTTTAATTTCATGTTAAAAGTGAATTAAGGAACCTATTTCAATCACTCCCACTACTGGGTAAATAAGACAGGCTTTGTAAAGCGACTGTTCATGTGGAATATTAGAACCGGGTTTCTCCGGACCCCAAGGACTGATTTCAAAAATATTTTGATTTCATGTTAAGAGTGAAGTAAAGAACCTACTTTGACCACTCCCAGTACTGGGCAAATGCCAAAGACTTTGTTAAGTGACTATCTGAGGAGAACATTTGAATCAGTTTTTTCTCGGTCTCCTTTGACCGATTTCAAAAATATTTTAATTTCATGTTAAAAGTGAATTAAGGAACCTATTTCAATCACTCCCACTACTGGGTAAATAAGACAGGCTTTGTAAAGCGACTGTTCATGTGGAATATTAGAACCGGTTTTCTCCGGACCCCAAGGACTGATTTCAAAAATATTTTGATTTCATGTTAAGAGTGAAGTAAAGAACCTACTTTGACCACTCCCACTACTGGGCAAATGCCAAAGACTTTGTTAAGTGACTATCTGAGGAGAACATTTGAATCGGTTTTTCTCGGGACCCTTGGACTGATTTCAAAAATATTTTAATTTCATGTTAAAAGTGAAGTAAGGAACCTATTTCAATCACTCCCACTACTGGGTAAATAAGACAGGCTTTGTAAAGCGACTGTTCATGTGGAATATTAGAACCGGGTTTTCTCCGGACCCCAAGGACTGATTTCAAAAATATTTTGATTTCATGTTAAGAGTGAATTAAGGAACCTATTTCAATCACTCCCACTACTGGGTAAATAAGACAGGCTTTGTAAAGCGACTGTTCATGTGGAATATTAGAACCGGGTTTTCTCCGGACCCCAAGGACTGATTTCAAAAATATTTTGATTTCATGTTAAGAGTGAAGTAAAGAACCTACTTTGACCACTCCCAGTACTGGGCAAATGCCAAAGACTTTGTTAAGTGACTATCTGAGGAGAACATTTGAATCAGTTTTTTCGGGTCTCCTTTGACCGATTTCAAAAATATTTTAATTTCATGTTAAAAGTGAATTAAGGAACCTATTTCAATCACTCCCACTACTGGGTAAATAAGACAGGCTTTGTAAAGCGACTGTTCATGTGGAATATTAGAACCGGGTTTTCTCCGACCCCAAGGACTGATTTCAAAAATATTTTGATTTCATGTTAAGAGTGAAGTAAAGAACCTACTTTGACCACTCCCAGTACTGGGCAAATGCCAAAGACTTTGTTAAGTGACTATCTGAGGAGAACATTTGAATCAGTTTTTTTCTCGGGTCTCCTTTGACCGATTTCAAAAATATTTTAATTTCATGTTAAAAGTGAATTAAGGAACCTATTTCAATCACTCCCACTACTGGGTAAATAAGACAGGCTTTGTAAAGCGACTGTTCATGTGGAATATTAGAACCGGGTTTTCTCCGGACCCCAAGGACTGATTTCAAAAATATTTTGATTTCATGTTAAGAGTGAAGTAAAGAACCTACTTTGACCACTCCCAGTACTGGGCAAATGCCAAAGACTTTGTTAAGTGACTATCTGAGGAGAACATTTGAATCAGTTTTTTTCTCGGGTCTCCTTTGACCGATTTCAAAAATATTTTAATTTCATGTTAAAAGTGAATTAAGGAACCTATTTCAATCACTCCCACTACTGGGTAAATAAGACAGGCTTTGTAAAGCGACTGTTCATGTGGAATATTAGAACCGGGTTTTCTCCGGACCCCAAGGACTGATTTCAAAAATATTTTGATTTCATGTTAAGAGTGAAGTAAAGAACCTACTTTGACCACTCCCAGTACTGGGCAAATGCCAAAGACTTTGTTAAGTGACTATCTGAGGAGAACATTTGAATCAGTTTTTTCTCGGTCTCCTTTGACCGATTTCAAAAATATTTTAATTTCATGTTAAAAGTGAATTAAGGAACCTATTTCAATCACTCCCACTACTGGGTAAATAAGACAGGCTTTGTAAAGCGACTGTTCATGTGGAATATTAGAACCGGGTTTTCTCCGGACCCCAAGGACTGATTTCAAAAATATTTTGATTTCATGTTAAGAGTGAAGTAAAGAACCTACTTTGACCACTCCCAGTACTGGGCAAATGCCAAAGACTTTGTTAAGTGACTATCTGAGGAGAACATTTGAATCAGTTTTTCTCGGGTCTCCTTTGACCGATTTCAAAAATATTTTAATTTCATGTTAAAAGTGAATTAAGGAACCTATTTCAATCACTCCCACTACTGGGTAAATAAGACAGGCTTTGTAAAGCGACTGTTCATGTGGAATATTAGAAC